>NW_025333498.1:22332500-23535833 GCF_019186645.2 Phyllostomus hastatus | reverse complement strand
TGACCATAGAGACATAGGTTGACTTCTGGGCTTTCTATTCTGTTCCATTGATCTATGCTGTTCTTAGGACAGTACCAGACTGTTTTGATTACTGTGGCCTTATAATATAGTTTGATATCAGGTGTTGTGATCCCTCTTACTTTGTTCTTCTTTCTCAAAATCTCTGGGGCTATTCAGGGTCATTTATAGTTCCATATAAATTTTTGGAATGTTTGTTCTATATTTGTGAAACATGTCTTTGGTATTTTGATAGAGATTTAGTTGAATCTATAAATTGCTTTGGGTAGTATGGACATTTGGATGATGTTAATTCTTCCAATCCATGAACATAGTATATGCTTCCATTTATTTATGCCTTCCTTAATTTATTTCTTCACTGTTGTGTAGTTTTCTGAGTACAAGTCTTTTACCTCCTTGGTTAGATTTATTCTTGGGAACTTTATTTTTCTTGTTGCTATAGCAAATGGGATTTTTACCCCCTGATTTCTGTTTCTGATATTTCATTGTTGGTGTACAAAATGTCTTTGATTTCTGAATATTGACTTTGTATCCCACTGTTTTGTCAAATTCACTTATTAGGTAAAGTAGTTTTTTGGTGGAGTCTATAGGGTTTTCTATGTATACCATAATGTCATCTGCAGACAATGACAGTTTTACTTCCTCCTTTCCAGTTTGGATGCTTTTTACTTTTTCTTCTTGTCTGATCACTTTGGCTGGAACTTCTAATACTATGTTGAATAGAAGTGGTGAAAGCAGACACCCTTGTCTTTTTCCTGATCTTAGTGGGAAAGCTTTTAGTTTTTGCCCACTGAGTGTGGTGTTGGCTGTAGGTTTCTCATATATGGTCTTTATTATGTTGATGTATGCTCCCTCTACTCCCACTTTGCTGAGTGTTTTTATCATAAATGGGTGCTGCACCTTATCAAATGCTTTTTCTGTATCTACTGATATGATCATGTGACTTTTGTCTTCCCTTTTATTTATGTAATGTATTACATTTGTTGATTTGCAAATATTATACCATCCTTGCACCCCTGGTGTGAATGACACTTGATTATGGTGTATGATCTTTTTAATGTATTGCTGGATGTGGTTTGCCAATGCTTTGTTGAGGATTTTAGCACCTATGTTCATCAGTGATATTGGCTTGTAGTTTTCTTTCTTTGTTGTGTTTTTATCTGGTTTTGGAATTAGGTGATGGTGGCTTCATAAAAAGAGTTTGACAAAGCAGGTAGAAGCATAAAATCGAGTAAAAACAGCCTCTTCAACAAATGGTATTTGGGAATCTGGATAGCTACATGCAGAAAAAATGAAACTGGACCACCAAATTACACCATGCACAAAAACAAACTCAAGATGGATAAAAGACTTAAATATAAATTGTGACACCAAAAAAGTCCTAGAGGAGAACATAGGCAAGGGTTTGATCTCCAAAATACATAAAGAACTCATGCGATTCCACTCTAGGAAGACAGACAATACAATTAAAAAATGAGCAAAGGACCTGAACAGACACTTCTCCAAGGACATACAGAGAGCACAGAGACATATAAAAAGATGCTCAGCATCACTAGCCTTCAGAGAGATGCAAGTTAAAAACACAATGAGATACCACTTCACACAGGTCACAATGACCATCATAAACAAATCAACAAACAATAAGTGCTGATGAGGCTGTGGAGAAAATGGAACCCTCGTGCACTGTTGGTGGGAATGCAGACTGGTGCAGCCATTATGGAAAACAGTATGGAATTTCTTCAGAAAACTAAAAATGGATCTGCCTTTTGACCCAGCAATTCCATTGCTGGGATTATACCCTAAGAATCCTGAAACACCAATTGAGAAGAACCTATGCACCCCAATGTTCATAGCAGCACAATTTACAATAGCCAAGTGTTGGAAGCAACCTAAGTGCCCATCAGTAAATGGGTGGATCAAAAAACTGTAGTACATTTACACAATGGAATACTATGCAGCGTAGAGAAAGAAGGAACTCCTACCCTTTGCAACAGCATGGATGGAACTGGAGAGCATTGTGCTAAGTAAAATAAGCCAGGTGGTAAAAGACAAATACCATATGACCTCTCCTATAGGCAGAACCTAAACAATAAGATAAAAGATCAAGCAAAATATAACCAGAGACATTGAAATAAAGGACAAACTGACAGTAACCAGAGGGGAATGGGGAAGGGAATAATGGGGGAAAGAAAGTAAAGGGTTGTTGAGGAACATGTATAAAGGACCCAAGGACAAAGGCAATGGGGGCTGGGAGGAGGACTGAATGTGGGATGTGGGGGTGGGTAGGGTAGGGGAGAGTAATAGGGAGAAAATGTGGACAACTGTAAACAAAAAAAGAACAATATCTTAGTAAATTTGACTTTAGCATGTAAATACATTGCCATCATCTATAATGTAATTACATGACAATAGATCTACAAATTTAAACTTTTAATTCAAATGTTTAAGTCATAATTATACACAAAATAATATTTTATAAAGTACAAATTAGCATCAGTTTGATCAATAAGAGATACATTAGAAATGCTAATCAAATTTTTTAAGTCATTAGTTTGGGAGGATAATTTTCTATAAATGTGCCCTCCTGGGTAAGGAATGAGCTTACAACTTACAAACATAGAACTAGACTAGAGTCACAGTGTCTGAATCCTAATTATACAGGGGCCAGCAGAAGTAACGCCTGCTTGAGTGTGGTGGATAGGGTACACGAATGTCTTGCACAAGATGGACAGCAGTTTGAACATTTCACCTAAAATGTCATGTGGTGTGCTTGAGTGTGATATTGTTATGTTACAGAATTGCATGCTCATGATTTTGTAATAAAAAAGGGGGTATTATTTGTGTTGGACCCTGTACTGGAGAGTCATTATGATTAGGCTAAAAAATATATCTGTAAGGCATTCTGGGTGTGCTTTATTTTAGAATAAAGATAATTTAAATTGCTTGGTAGTGTTAAACATACTAGATATTTTTAAGTCATTAAATTAAGGCTTCATTAAGTATGTCTTAATGTTGCTGTTACAATATGAAAAGCCCTCTTGGTTTCTGTGTTACTCTAAGAACTGTGGGGTAATAATGAGATGAAAGAAACCTATTTGACGCAGCAATTCTCATTTTGCTGACATCTGAACATTTGATAATACCAACATGACAAAGCAACAGACAGCTCCACTCCAGCCATCAGGGATAACCTTAACCATTGCTTAAACTGAAAAGACCTCTTTGGCCACCATGGCACTTTAAAATCTTCTCCTACAGTCAGTGGCATCCCCTTCCCCATTTTCCTGTTAATAAAACCTAAAGCCCCCTGATAAAAGAGAAAGACAACATCAGGTAAGATGAGAGAGGCAACGTTTAATTCCAGTATGAAAAGTTATGGTATAAGCTTTCTTCCATGAGAACTAAAAAACTTGTACCTGAGTCTGGAAGCTCCACTCTACATCTTGGCATCAGGGAAGCATTGGAATCCATTGCACACAGAGCCTCCATAAGTGAGAGGACAATCAAGATCATACAAATCCCATATGTCAGCAGCAAGGCAGATAAAGCTGAGGCATTCAAAGACAAGCAGTGCACTTTCCCATCCAGTAGCTCTACTATTTAGATAAGAAAGTGAAAGCTGCTAGAAGACTGAATATGGCAAATATAGGGAAAATAATTATTATAGCAGATCTGAGTCCAGTCTTATCTGCTCTCTAAATTGTAATGAAGAGGACTCTCATTAGTTTTTCATTTTACTGATACTTGAACACCTGAGAACATCAGTGGAGGAAAGCAACACACAGATCCACCCTGACTAAGGAATACACTTGCAAATTTGATTCCATCCTTTGGCAGAATGAACACAGTATTTGGTGACACAACCAAGATTTTTTGTTAATAAATGTTTCATCGCATTGGACATGAAGACAGCAGACACAAACTGGGACTGTTTGGGCAAATTTAGATAATATGCACATCTGACTTTTGAGCGGTCCAGGGAGAAATTACCAAATAGGATCTAAGATCCTGGCACTGTCTTGTAATACCTTCCTTTTTGTGAGACTGTAAGAGACTAGTTGTCTCGATTCATTATTCTTTATCAAAATATGCCACAGTTACTGTGTGCTTTTCTGGAAGATAGATTTTATGGCTGCAGAGAAGTACTAAAATAATCATGAGCAGAGCTTTAATCTTAAACTCTTAAGATTTAATGAAACTTTTTAACCTCTTAAGATTTAAACTCTTGCTTCTGTTTGGAAATCCTTCACCTCGTTTAAATGGTACACCAGTGAGTCTTAGAGCCTGGACCTCAGGTAACTGGAGATCCCCAAGTCAGTTATCCAAAAACTGCTTCACATTTCGTTTAAGAAGCAACAAACAGTCTGTGAAACACCCTGACCAATATTTTAATTTGTTGTCTTGAAATCTGTCTTATTTTGATAAAAACAAAATACATATTTTAGCTGTAATTATGGCAAACCTTCCTGAGTTTATTATTTCTGAAGACTGTACAGATTTTCAAATTGCCAATTGCTCTGCCTCTGATGCTTTATCTTCCCCTTTGCCTGTTCAGCAAAAGCAGTGGTTATAATCCATTACATTTACATATTTATGTGATGGCTATATTATTTGTTTTGTTACCTGAAATTTAACAGTTAACCAAAACTTTTATGCTTAAGTAGGTAGTAAGAAGGTTGAATTAAGACAATCTTTATAAATCTATATAAGTCCTCTTTTTCTTTTTCAGAACAGTACCTCCATTTGCTTTTAACTTTACCTAGTTTCTTAAAATGGCATCAGAAGTAAACAGGCAAATGTTAACAGTCAAACATTATTTATACATTAATTGCCTATCTCCCGTGTGGATTTATCTCATCCGTTTTACTAGAGAGCTAGTTTGAACCAAGACTGCTCTCCCCAGCCACTGAGCCCTGATAACTCCAGGCGGGTCCTCATGTCTCATCAGTACTAAGAAGCCTTCCCTGTTGGGTTAGGTACATGTATGTGTGTCATCTTTAAACTACAGTCCATAAACGTATAGCTTCACTTAACTATTAGAATTAGATTATGAAACTCTAAAGAGCAGGGTATCTTTAGCCTGTAATTATGTTGGAACAATGTCGATCTGTTGCTATTTGATTTCATAGCTAGTTTTTGTTCCCTGAAAATCCAGAATATTATAGGAAGTAAAAATATCCTCCTGGAATGAGGGAGTTCAGTGGCTTTCTTCCAGTGCTGGTTGCATGGTTTGTATAATTTGGAAGAATTCATTGGGCTGTATGTTTAGGATATATTTTATCAGATTATTGTATTTCTTTGGAGGTTAAAAAAGGTAAAGAAGACAGACAGAAAGAATTGATCACTGTACCAAAATATACATTAAAATAAGTGTTTAGGCAGAAGGAAAAGTTCCTAAGGGCAGACAAACAAAAATGCAGAAAGAATTGAGGAACATCAGAGTGGGTATGCATCTGTGTACATATCAGGGAGAATGGACTCCACCCGGTAAAATGAACAAAACTATACAAAGCAATGGTGACCATGTCACCATTGGATGGTGACATGGATGGTGACTTAATGGATTTTAAGACTGTGTAGAATAAAATGCCTGAATAAATTTCAATTTGTATCTTTTCTTAAATCCTTCAGTCCTAGTATGTACAAGTTAGATTTCTTTTCATCTTACTTGATTTCCAATTATTTCAGTCTAAAACCTTTGAGTAGCTTTATTATGAAGGTAATTATTCTCAGTTTTTAAAAAGTAGATGGAATTTTTCTCTGCTGTGTAGAAAACACTGGCCAAGAAATCCCTTGCAGGTGTGTCCAACTGCAGCCCAGGGCCATCTGAGGCCCAGGATGGCTATGAATGTGGGCCAAGACAAAATCATAAACTTACTTTAAAAAATTATAAGTTTTTTCTGTTTTAATTAGTGTTTGTGCATTTAGTGTGTGGCCCAAGACAACTTTCTTCCACTTTGGCCCAGAGATGCCAAAATGTTGGACACCCCTGGTTATAGTATGTTGTTGTATAAAAATTGCTATTTTACAAAGTAGCTTTATTTTGAATAACCCTTATAATAACTTATAAATAATTAGAGAATAAATCTTAAATGACCAGTCATTAGTTAAATTGTTTGCAGTATTATTATTTGTATGAAAATTTATTTTTAAATACCATCATAATAACCTGCTATAAGAATTAAAATACTCTTTGGGAATTTTCCTCTGCTAAGCTACAGAAGTCTAAAGCAAGAAGATCTAAGTATTATCAATTCCTTATTGTTCAAATTCCTAAGACAAAATGAAAATTATCTTGATTTTAAGATGACTGCTCTATGGGTTATACAAATAATGATTGTTACATGTGTGAAATCATGTGATGCTTATATTCCTTTCATATGTCATTCCATGTTGTTTACTCTTCAACCACTTCTTAAAAAGTGACTACTAAGTGCTAGCCACAGTGCCAGGCACTGGGTACACAAACATAAACTGGGCAGCCTTGGTCCTTGCCCTTTGGGACCTACAGTCTATTGGGGAATATGGGCAAGTAAACACTTGCAATTCACCTGTCATATAAAAGCAATGAGAACACACCCAAGGAAAGGCTCCTCACCTGGACTCAGGAAGGGAGGTTTTGATCAGGCAGGGAAGTTGAGTAGGAGCTCTTTGTTCTTTACCAGGACTTAGATCCTTAAAAAGTCCTCTCCTTCATAAGATCACTGATTAAGTGCCTGCTATGTCCCAGGAGCTGTCTTCATCATTTTTTAGGTTTCACTCCAGTCTAAATCATCTCCTTGGAATTCGACATGTATAACTTCATCATCTCCTTCAATTCTATTTCTAGATTTACCTCAACTCAGGCTATTCTAATTTAAAATTAAAAGTTTGCACAAAGCTTGTAAGATTGAATAATAATTTAACTATATGTGGATAATATAAACCAAACTTCCTATGTTTTACAGATATTTTCTTAAATCTCAGGTTCAGAGAGTTAAAACCTTTGGGTCCATGGTCCATGGTTGTCATTGGCCATGCAACCTCTGATTATTATTTTCTTTTCTTCATCAACCCCACATTCGACTCCTGACCACTCCACCCTCTTTCTGTTCCCACCCTTAGGCAATTATCCAAATGTATTTGCTGTGCATCTTTGTGTTATTATATTTTCTTGAACATTGAATGTCTTGGATGTATATATCTTTAGTTTACATAAATTGCATTATATTCTTTATTCTGTTTCCTTTTCTTTTCTTTACTTAGTGCTATGTGTTTAAGATCCATCCATGTCACTATAAATACATCTAAAGTACATTTCCAACTTTTGAATAATACTTCAATGTATATTATCAGATATTTTACCTATTCACTCTCTTAGTTGGAACACCTGGGTGCCACCTGGCCCCCTCAGCCCAGAGGCAGATCCAGGTTTTACAGGCCTGTAGCTCATACATTTGTGTGGCAGAGTAGACAAAAATGCAAAACACAAATACAAATTAGATGCAAAAGTATTTATTTATTAAATGTGACCTCACAAGTGAAATTAATTGCCTATTTTTAAAAAAACTAACCAATACCACAAACATTAGAAATTCCAAAATTTAATTAGTGAACTCCCTAATACTTTTTAATACCTTTCCTCAATTTTTGCCTTCATTCTCTTTGATTACCTCTTTACAAGGCAACAATTTTTAAACAAAGGGAACAGAAGGAATTTAGTCTTTCCTGTAGCATGACTGATTTGGGGTGTGTGTGTGTGTGTGTGTGTGTGTGTGTGTGTGTGTGGTGTTTTTGTTACTGATGATTGAAGAAATTATCTCAAATATTTTTTCTTCTTTTAGTTCTTTTTTCTTTTCTTGGAGTACCAATAAGGAATATGAATAACCACTTAGTGTCAGATATCAGGTGAGATCTGGGAATTCAATGATAAGACAAAATGATCTGACCTCAATTTTAATTGCTTCTTTTTACTATAAACTATTTGTAATGTATTATCTCTTATTCTCCTCTCTTCATAATATTCAGAGTCTGGTACAAATAATGTCCCTTTATATTATAAAATCTCTTATCACAAAATCATAAGCATGTAATTCTGTAACATAACAATATCATGCTCAAGCACACCATATGACATTTTAGGTGAAAAGTTCAAATTAAAACTCTAAATTATTACACCCATATTGTTACCTTACCAACCACACTCAGGCAACCATGACTTCTGCCAAACCCTGTTCTACTTCATAGTTCTCTTAGCAAATTAGAGAATAGGAGTAGATGGGTCCAAACCACTTAGGAATTCTCTGAACTATAGAATTACAATTTCACTAGTTAGAAAATTACCAAAAACTATCTGTTATGTTGGTGGGGAGAGGCTAACCATTGCCATTTGATGGCACTTAAATTCAAAGGTAAGATGACACTCTTTGAAAGATCTAAATGCCTCCTTTTGCTTCAAGTATATAAGATGTATACATTTTAACTATTCAGTCACCCCACATCTGAAAATACCTACCAATCTTATTTACTTCATTTTTTAAATCCAAAAGCAAATTATAGATATGTGTGTGTATATTTGCATACATCTCTATACACATGTGTATTAATTTATATATTACTTATTATGTTTATTCAACACCCAAGCTTGTTTATTTGGAATGAATGAGGATTTCCCATTCTGAGTAGGGGTGATGGAACTCAAGACCTACCTCTTAGTGTGGGAATTTAAGGTGTGCTATCCTTCCTTTCCACAATTCTTAGAGTGCTGAAACGAAGTTTCACAAACATTATTTATTCTTACTAAATAATACTCACTGATGTCCTTCCAGTCTACCCCCATTACATTTGTGAGTATGTTAAATCTACACCCTACAATGTACCAATCACATTCAAAAATATTTTTCTAGAGTAATTGGAGCTTAAAGGGCATCTGTCAGATCTCTCAATTCACAAACTAGGAAACTGAAACATTACCTAGAAGTTGACTTTGTCCAGGGCAACAGAGATATATAGAGCCAGGACCAGGAAAAAAATAACATTAGATGAGGGATGTCTGTGTTTTAAAAAATTCAAAAATACAGAAGTATATGGCTTAGAGGGTGTACCTATCGAAAAGTTCTTGGCATCAGAATGACTGAAGTTTTTAACTGATGACTCATTTGGCTTTTTCAACAGGCATTTGGCTTTTTTCAACAGGCCTGAGTTTAGAAATTCAATCAGTGAGTAGTTTATTTGCTGAACTGCCCTTGTAATTAAATAAAAACAATCCTCAGAAACTTAATTGAAGAAAGTCTACCCATCGGTAACACCTAGAAGCTACACTGCTTCTGACACACTTTTCTTTGAAAATCCAATTTCAAATGACAGGCAGGTAGCTCTTAACTTCCTTAAAGGCATGAACAAGTAATTGGAAACTTCCTCATATTTAATGTGCCCCAGAAAAGTCTCATTTGGTAGGTAATAATCTTTTAATAAAAGCAACAAAATTTGGGAATTTCTAAGTTTGTAGAGTTTATTGTAATTAAGTGTGAATAAATATGCAAAATAAGGTGAAATAAAGAGAAGGGAATTAAAGAAATGTCTTGGGAAGGAAGAAACTATATTTTCTTAGCATTTTGTTGAAGTAGAACAAATCAATAGGTCCACGTATTTTTATAGGTCCTCTGCCCCTAAGTATAATAAATTTATAAAAGTGGTAGGGAAGCTTCTTAAATCTGTTACTTTTCATCCCAGTATTTGATATTAAGTCTATAGATTTAAATAAAAAAGAAACACATTAATAACAATAAATTTGATTCTCTTGCATCTAAGTGACTGGTAAGTAAGTATTTAATTAATTGCAAATTCACTATTGCAAAGAAGAAAGTTAATGTTAGTATAAAAATCACTTTAAGATGTATCAGATTTTTTATTTTAATAACCTCTACATAATAAAATGGTAAGTGAAGTAAATGGGAACCTTAAATCAGAATATAGGTAGATATAACATTTCTTTTATCTCTTTGAAATTAAACTCTACTGTCTACAGTGGCAGCATATTGCAGTTGGAAAATCATGAGCTCTGTTGTTACAAAAGCATAGGTCCTAATGCTGGCTTTTACCACTGTTTTGTGAAGAGGAAGTGACTTGTTATCTTACTTCTCCAGGATCTTTATATCCCATTTGACTGGTAAGGATTTACCTGGCTAATCTTTTGGGAAAGAGGGCATACAATGAGGCCTGTTGTTGAGAAACTGATTAGATTTACCTGTATTCTGTAGCTTATGAAGGGAGAGGAGGGGAGGGTATGGAGGGGAAGGGAAAGGAAGGGAAAGGAAGGGAAGGGATAAAAAAGAAAAGAAAGCAAAGCAAAGCAAAGAAAAGAAAAGACAAGAAAAGAAAAGAAAAGAGAAAAGGGAAACCTGAAAACAAAATCTCCAAATAATAGAGACTGCAAAGAATGTACTTTAAAATATTTTATAATTTATATTGACTGCATTTGACATGGAGTTTTTCTGAGCTATATAATTTTAACATTAATATATGTTATATAAAGGAAACATACATGTGTACTTTTACCAAATATTGTTTACATATCAATTCTACCACTTCTCACTCAGTTTTACTTTCCCTCTTTCAATTAATACTATTGATTCTTGGTTTTCAATTTCATTTTGTCAGATTTCTAATGTTTTAGACTCAGTTCTCTAATCCTATCACACAGTTTATTTGTTGATGTACAAATGTATACCAAGAAATAGTATTGTGTATTCCTGCTACCATCTTCTTGATATAGATTTTTACATTGATAAATAAACTTTATGATACTGGCTCTTACAAAAATAAAAAAAAAAGGCACCAGTTCAGCCAATGTGCCTAAACACAAACATGGGTCTCTGTTTTAATACCCTTATGCAAAGACACTTATAAGAGTTCATGGACACAAACTATGCTTATCTGTGAATAAATTCCTAGTTACAGTTGCTGTGGGAAAAAATGAAAGATCCAATTACAAAATCTGAAAGTGTTCTATAATTAGTGCCTATTGGGTTACTTTTGCTTATGACAGAATACAGAGGAAAGGAAAAATGGAAGGATTATTGTTTCATTTCTTTATTGTATTCCTAATTGCTTTTTTACTAACAGCTGATATTTTGAAGAAGCCAAGTCATAATCATCAATAACACTAACTGTCATTTCATTCAGGAAATATGAGGTAAGTGTTGGTCTTAGCTTTAAGAATACTAGGAGATTCTGGTTTCACTTATATTGTCTTGCAAGCATACTTTCAGAATAATGTGGTCAATAGGTAGGAAATGTCTCAGACTTATATGTCTGTCTATGTGGCATAAATATCTATCAAAATAATAATTAATTGAGTAATGACTGTGTATACTTTCCAAAAATCTTTTCATGATGATTCTATATTGTCCTTGACATTTGGGAAATTATGATGTCTTACAAATAGAAAAAAAGAAAAAAAGAAAAGTATATGAGCACCTATGAATAGAATATATAGTACCAATAATACAGGGTATTTACTTTCAAATAACTTAGAATTATTGTGTTATTTCAAGATTGTGTAGAAAACAGAAATGATTTAAATCAGTGGTAGGACCAATTAATTCAATCAATGCCATACACAGGCCAATCATGACCCCTACGACATGCCAACTGTCAATTTCTTCAGTTAATTTTCATGATTTTCCTTAAGATGGTGATAATTATAAGATTTTTTCTAATCCTTATAATTAAGAAAATATCCCAGAGTCATTTTTACTAACAAAATAATAATAATGATAATACAAAATTGACCATCTCCCACTACATGAATTGATAATATTGCTAAAATTTTAATTATCACCAAAGTGAACCAAAGTGTCCCAGGTTCGATTCCCAGCTAGGGTACATTCCTGGGTTGCAGGCCATAACCCCCAGCAACCGCACATTGATGTTTCTCTCTCTCTCTCCCCCCTCCCTCCCTAAAAATAAATAAATAAAATCTTTTAAAAAATTTTAATTATCTACATGCACAACTGTGAAACATTTTATGCATAAAATGTATAAAACTGAGGATTAAATATAATAATAAAAAACAAAGTCTTTCAGCATCTTTCTTAGGTGTGCACATTCCACTTGGAGACCACAGATGATGCATTTACATGTCACTCACAGCCTCTTCAATGGGCTCAGCTCAGGTCTCACCCCCACCCCACACCTTCCCTGGAGAGCCCTGGCAAACGTGGCCCCATCCGGTCCTTCCTTCATGTTGTAAAAATACTGTTAGCACAGTGAGTGCTTTAGTTTTTAAAACGAGCCTTCTTTCAACACCAAATTAATTGTAACTTCTGTATAACATTTTCCTAGGTGTTATAAATTAACTGCGTAATTTAGTGCAAGTGAAGAAACGTCTTATTCATATGAAACAACTATAAGGCTGATTTTTCTTGGGGTGAAAAAGACAGCATATAAAAATTTTGTCATATCCTCTGCCAGTTTTACAAGAGAAAATTATATATTTGGGATAACTCACTTAGAAGTGTAACAGGTGTTCTATTTTAAAAGAAAATCAGAAGCAAAGTTTTTACCTATGGAACTTGCAAGCTTCTGGAAGACTTTATATACTAGACATGTCTGAGTTTCATAGAAGGAGTTCCCAAATGATGTAAAATATATGGCAGATGGATTTCTGGGAAAGAAAAAATCTTTTCTTTTTCAAGAATTATTCTATACATTTCAAAATTAAGCAAGAGGGAGCCTTTGGTTTGAAGAAACAAAGCATAATATTAGGGGTTAAAAAGCAGACAAACCTGAGTCTGAATTCCAGCTCTGTTATTTTGTGGTTGTGGTTGATGGACAAGCATGCTTTACTTCTCTAAGTCTTGGTTTTTTCATCTAAGAAGTGTACACCCTCATTATGTTATTTTTCTGCATTACAATAGATAATATATATAAAACCATCTACTTTATACCAGTACTTTATAACATAAGTGCTGGACTAAAAAACAATTAAATAAATATTAAATCTCAAAATGCTAAGAATCAATTCCATGTTTGTGTAACATAACTAGCTACGGTCAAGTAGGACTGTATGAGAAAATATTTTTCCATGGAGAAATAGGAAGTATTCCTACAGGGATCCAATCCATTACACTAGCTTCAGTAGCATCATATTCCAGCCAACCAGCCTAAATGAGCACAAATAGTTAATTGAAAAATCATTAACCACATCATATTACTTATAATAAATAAAGCATTATTAAAACCCTATTTTGATATATTTTTAACTTTATGAACCTTTTTAGTATCTATTATTTTTCTTTTATTCATATTCAATTACAGTTATCCCCACTCCTCCCCCATTACTATTTCATTTGAATCTGACAGCATCGCACTGCTGAAAAGATACCATTAATCATCACCTAAGAGTTAACACAAAGGTGAAACATGAGAGACCACAAAGTAAGCCTTTTGGTGAGAAAGCATCTGGTCACACTGAGGATTTGCAAGTTTTTTACATTGGCTTTGAAAGGGGTCCACCTGTCATAAGTATTGTCCAATCTTTTGAGAGCAATGGGCTTGGTCAAAAGAAATCAGAGAAGGAATTATAAGAAGTTGTACTTGAGCTGTATAAATAATCACAGTGCTAGACATTCATCGATGTGTGTTAGATCTTGTGTAAAAGACAAAAGAAAATGTCCTGGTGCTTGGATTATTTTCTCCACTGCCTTTTATGTGTGTTTTATGGGAAACCATCTAAATCCTTTGTGCAAACAGAAAAGAATAATCAGGATAACAAACCAAGATGGAAATTTCCACCATTGATGTCACAGCTGTGCTTTCATATGAGCAAATCCAAAATATGTGGGAGGAGAAGGTCACTAAACATAACATTCCCAGCCTCTGATGTTAAACAGGAGTGCAAATCAGAAAGCAGTTGAGTCATGGCCTTTGTTATCTCGACGAGCATCTTTTTCTCAAGGCACCGACAGGGAGCTTTGACCAGCGTTCAGACCTCATAAAATTGATAAATTAGATTGGAGTTGATTGTACTGCAAGTACACCCCAGTCACTCCAGAAGTTAAATATCACGGCTGCCATGCACAATGTGCATCAAATGGCCTAAATAGACTTCAGCTATCATCCGTATGGAAGAATAGCAAGCAAATCCCTGCTTTATCATGCCTGTCTTGATTTACTAGTATCAAAAGTTTGCTCATAAGTCTCTATTCTCAGGCTATCTTTAGGATATTTTACAACAAAATTGGTACTGACTTGTGATGTACATAGCTTAGAAAACTGGCCCGTGATAAGGGAGTTCTAACAAAGCAGTAAAGGCCATTTCTGAGACAATTACTGAGAAGTGGTGTTCAGGTGTGCTACAGAAGAATAACGTGCATATATATACATAATATAGCTGTTATATATGTGTGTGAATATATATAAATATATAACAGCTATATTAAAGCACTCTGTATTGTGTTAGAAATGAAATTTTTCAGCAAGACTAAGAATGTGTTATTATCATTTCCATTCATGGAGACTTACACGTGTCATTTGATGTTGCTAGATGGGGGCGGGGGGCAGAGGCAGGGTTTAAACTCAGTTCTGTCTGTTTTGAAAGCTTTCACCAGGAGAGGTCAGCTGGCTCTTGAAAAAGCAGGAGGTGGGGGAAAGTAGGAAAAATGGGCTTATTGACTGACATAAAGACGTAAGTTACAAGAAAACATAAAAGAAATAGGTGTTTAAAATCAATAAAGGAATAAAAAAAGGTATTTTGCCAGAAGGTCCTGTGGAAAGTGAAGACATTTGGTGCTTTTCTTCTTCTGAGCTCCCAGAGCCCTATTTTCATGATTAAGAATGAGGATGATAGCCTTGGCTGTGGGTTCCCCTCCTATAACCACCTCCCAAAACAAAACTAACAGCATTTAACCTGTATCTTTTCATTCCCATCCCAAATGAACATCTTTCTAATTGTAGAAGTTATAACCTGTTATTTAAAAAAGACTGCTTAAACATAGGCATTATGAATTATCGAAAGGCAATCAGATCTAGCTAGCATCCTCCCTGAATCTCAACGTAACCTGTACTTGAATCAGCCACCATGGAATACATGATGAAGTTCTTATGTCTGCTAACTGGGATCAATAGGCTGAGGAGGTTTTGTCATCTGTCTTGAAACCACCAAGATGGAGGAAAATTCTGTGCGGAAATATCAATGAGAAGTGTCTCATGCTCTTGCTCCTCTGAGCCCCCTGATTAACCTGTGCTGCTGTGAGAGGTGACTCACCTTGCCACTTGTAAAAACAGATAAGGAAAGAAGGGTCAGTGATGCCCTAACACTTGACCTCTTTCCTGCCTTAGTCACTTTCTCAAATGCCATGGGTTTGGGCAAGGGATTGAAAAATGGAACAAATCATTAAGAAAATCTTCCCATTATTTAAGTCTAACTTGAATTCTAAAAGTCTAATACCAAAGATCATGAACTTTTTGCCATAAACCCTTTTTCTTTTTCTTTCCCCCAGTGAATCTAACATGACTTAGCATTTTTCATGGATTGTTTCAGTCTTGCCTCAGAAATGCTGAACACCTTTGATTTATCTCAAAAAGAAAATGAGGATTTACTAAAATTCTTAGTATTTTAAAACAATTCAATATTGTACAATACAAACCATATTAAAGATGTTAAAGTATGCATTGCTTAAGCCATATTGAGGACAGAGAGATGAGCCTCTAGGGGCTTTTCTTCTAATAAATGGGAGGTGCTCTGCCCAAGCTGGAAAAAAATATATCACCTGTTTGTGAAAGATACAGTTCAGCCGCTACCTTGACAACAAAACCTGAGCACATTAGAGACCTAAGGCACTGCAGATATACCTGCTATTGTTTGACATGGAAATGAATTGGTAACTTACTAAACATGAGGCAGGTGCAGAAAAACCTATCATTGTTCTTTCTAGATCATGGATTCAGGTGAGATTGGAGCTCATTGAAAAGGGCATATAATATGATATACAATAGTAGGTGGAAAAGCCAGGAAAGAAAAAAACTCAGACAGAAACAAAAATATAGAAAAACAAACATCTGCACAGAAGTTTTGAAACAAGCATGCAAATCATTTGAGCCTCAGACAGAACAGAACTCAGTTTGCTTGAAGATGTATATTTTACATATATTTTGTATTTCAAATAAAACATAAAGTGAAGAATTGTGACTGGGACTGAGTCACCCATGTGTCTGCCACATTTCTCCACCTCATTGTTGATACCTGCCTGATCTACATTTTAAAATGTTTTTATGTATTATGGTGACCTGAAATAAGAATGGTATTTAGAGCAAATGAACAAGAAGTACTAGTATTGCAAGGTAGTCTAAAATCTTTGGGCACTGGTCCAGCACTCTCTCTTTCCATATCCTTAGCCACTGCCTTCTCCCCCTTTTTCTTCTCCTCTGGGATCCTATATTTTTGGAGTATTCTGTTGTTTACTTAATTCCTGGATCAAAACATAAAATATTTTATTCATGTCAACTAACTAAGAATACAGATGAGAATGATTTCACAACATCATCCCAAATCCAGAAGGTTCATGAATCACTGCTCTTAGAAAGACTTGGACACCAGGGGATGTTTTTTTCATGCAACCAGTCACACTGGGAGATCAGCATGCCTAGTGGACGAGGTTCCTCCTGCAAAAATTGTGTTGGTTTTTTCAGGCATAGTAAAGTGCTATTTAAGTGGACCCCCAACTGAGGTGAAAAGCCTTGCGTTCTGTGCTATTTAGAATGCTTCTCAACTAAGTGTTTCATAATTAACCAATTAATGCACAAAACACACCTGTGGCGCTGTTAGCACTATTCCATCCTTGTTCCTAAGTTCTATAAACACATTAGGCTTTATGTGAAGTAATCAATAAATGACAACACTGGAAATGAATCCCGGAATCAGTGTCTGAAGTACCTGAATTGCCTGGTAGACTATCCACCTCTAACCCCAGCCTTCATATGCATTAGCAATTCATGCTCCAGAATTTAAGGGAGCTGGTACATTCCAATCTAGAACTTACATAATAGGGTCTTGAGAAGACAGAGAAGACTATTTGAGACAAACATTGGATAGTGTTGCCAGATAAAGTACATGCTACCCAGATGAATCTAAATCTCAGATAAACCAAGGACCTACATGGAAGTGGCAACTTCTCATGAGCTTATTCCAGAAGGACTAAGCCTTATTCCTACAGCAAGATGGCTGGGTACTCATGTTAGGTGCACATTCAGGGAGAACATGGGAGAGACACTGCCCACTTCTGGGCTGAAAAGCTGTGATTCTCAGAGAGCATGCCACACAACAATCAACTCGTGAGCCACTGAAAATTAACTAATATACTACTTTTGCACATGTGCAATTTTTTGTTGATTATCATATAGATGGTTTCCTACAAACTAAGAATGGAAAGACTTTCCAAGGTAAAATTATGGAAAACAACTATTTTCCAGACTAGATATGTTCTTCAGGTTTAGCAAACATATCTAATTTTTCATCTACTCTCTTAAAAAAAGATTTTATTTATTTATTTTTAGATAGAGGGGAAGAGAGGGAGAAAGGGAGGGAAAGAAACATCAATGTGTGGTTGCCTCTCCCATGCCCCTCATTGGGAACCCACCTGCAAACCAGGCATGCACCCTGACTGGGAATCGGACAGCGACTCCTTGGTTTTGCAGGCAGGCACTCAATCCACTGAGCCACACCAGCCAGGGCTAATTTTTCATCTACTCTTATATCACCCTGATCACTTAAATGAAACTACTAATTAGTAGCCAGTGCTAGAAATGACACATATCATCCACTAACTAGGGACTCAGTGTAGTTAACAAGTTATATGAGTATTGCACATGACCACAGAGAGCATCAAACAGGGAAGTGAAAATGTCTCTTCAGGCACTTCCTATTCATCCTTGTCTGGGTCCACGCCACCTTCTCTTTATATGTAACATGCCTGCACTTGGGATCCTGAAACTAGGCATCTCTATATGTGCCTCAGTGACAGAAAACCCAGTGGAAACAGAACTCCCTCCCTTCACCTCTGCTGACTCTTAAGGTTTAGAGATTTAAGAATGTGGAAATAAATTTTGATTTGGGGAATACGATTAGTGTGTACAGAGGTGTGCTCGGCAATTCAATAATGAAATGTTTTAAATGACAATTACTTTCTATAATTTCTTTAATTATGCTTCTCATTACCCTGGACACATCGAATTGAGCTCTAAGAAACCTGTTTATAAAATAAGGAGGTAGACTATAATTTTTGAGGGGACTTTCAACTTAGTCATCTATGATTCCATGATTGTAAACACATTCGTAGTCAGTTATCTTGCAGTTGCTTACTGAAGGTAACCAGGAAAAAGTGAATAATTATTTATAGCTATTAACATATGATGAGCATATGTTGTTAACCAAAAGATGGTTAACAGTGGGAAATGAGTTTCTAGAACTACAGTCAGAGTGAGTGCTATTGGGTGACATTTCTTTATGACTAAATTTTCTTTAAACATTATTTTAATTTTAAAAAGCTTATTTGGAAAGCTAAAAGACATTTTCATGAACACATTTTTTCTAATTATATATTTATGACATGTTTAAGTGAAATAAATATAATTTGAAGACACAAAGGCTTCTATTGAAAAAATTAAAAAAATATAACTTGCAGTATAAAATGCCTAAAACATGAAGAATAATAATATAAAACAAAAAATGTATGTGAGAGGGTGAGCAGGTGAGAAATATTTTCTTTAGAATGTTTTATTAACCACACACTTACTTTAGATTGCACACAGTCAAAAAACCTCCTCTGAACTGTGTAAATCTCATCATGAAAATATTTCTTCCTGTAACTGAGCTGAGGAATTTAGAGATGATACATATCAAAGGTAAAAACATGTTTCATTTTCAGGCAGGAAAGACTGGTCACGTGATGATATTCTATTGTGATATCTTCATGGCTTCCTTGCCAAAGAACTGATGTATATTTAATCACTTTACCTAATGGATGCGATTTCTCAAGTAATAGTTACCCATTAGGAAAGCTCTTTCTCTGGGTTCAGCTGAGCACTCTGATTACATTTCCTGACTCCGTGGTTTCAGAGAGGCAGAGTTAGTGAAGAAGGTACTTGCTGAGCCACCTTCTTTGCTAGGGACAAGTGACTACAACATGACCGTCCAAGTCATTGGGCTGGGGGGCTGGGTAGAAAAATCACACGGATTTAGGGTGTCTACTCCTTTTAAACCAGGTATCCATATGTTTAACTTTAATTACCAGGAAACAAATCTTCTATTTTATATCCTTTTAAGAGTATGTTTCCATTTTCACCAATACTGATACACAACAAAACTACAAATATTTCATTTGAAATACATATCTGATTAAGGACAAACCACTAAATGTCTGGATATCTAACAAGTCGATAAATTACGCAATTGTTTTGGAAACACAGGCACAGATACTGTCTGGTATTGTCTGGTAAAAGACTAATCATAAATTAATTTTTGCCATTAAACAATGCAGTTTATTTAATAGGTAAATAACAAGGTCAAGTTATAGAGGAAACATTTTATTAACATTTTTCCATCTTTCCATTTTTATCTTTGGTAAACCTGGTTTTTAACAGTAAAAAGAAGTACACAATTCCTGTGTAAGAGAACTAGGAATTTATTTTATAATCAAAATATTCACATTATTGTGCCATATATATATCTTTCCTTCTTTAAGAACAGAGTTTTATTTTCCAGATATATTTCAGAGTCATAAACCTGGGAATGAGGTATTCACCACAGTCCCTGGAGTACTGTCCGATGCTGAGAGCATTTGCCTATTTTACCTCAAATGGAATGGTCCAACTAAAACTTTGCCTCTGCTCTTTACTCAGTGTTTAGGTCACGTACCTCCTCAGATCTTCAGTACAGCTATTTTTTGCATTGGGAATTTTGAATAATGCAATTTCTTTAATTATCAGTAAGGCTAATAATAATATACTATAGTTTAATATACATTATGATTTGCAAGACACCACGCCATCTTTTATTATTCCTTCACATTCATTATTCAATTAATTTCAGACGTATTTTGAGGACCCTTTACTTGATTATTATCCTAAGCTTCAGAGAAGTTAGCAACTCCAAGAACAGGACATTTGTAAGTTAAATAACAGGGCCAAAGCTGGATGTTTATGACTCTTGTTTCTTTGTTTTCCTAAGAGGTATTTTTAATATTTATTTTTAAAGAATACAGCCACAAAATTCAAATTTATGTATAATGAAAATTATTTCTCCCTCTCTCCTTTGTTTCTGAGCCACCTGGATCCCTATCCTGGAGGCAACTGCTGGTACCAATTCTCTGGGTACTCATCTGCATGTTTTCATAAAAACACGCAAACCTACTAATTTTTCTCTTCACATGAATAAAACCATATATACACACTGCTTTACATTTTTGCATTTGTCACTTAAAAATAAACCTGGAAATATTTCCTCATGAGTATGTGTAGAATCACCATTTCTTTTTACAACAGCCCCATTAATTCCTATTGAACACATGTACCAAAATTCGTTAGCCATTCCCCCACTGTAGAACATTTAAGCTGTTTCCCAAAGATAAAATGATTATCTTCCAATACATAGCTTTATAATATGGAATTATATTTGTGACAGAAATGCCTGAGAATGGAATTGCTGGGTCATAATTGCATCTGCATTTTTTAATTTGATTTATTTTTTAAAATTGTTGTTCAAATATAGTTGTCTCCATTTTTCCACTACCACTTTCCCCACCCCACCCACCTCAATCTCCCACCCTCAATTCTACCCCCCTTTGGTTTGTCTATGGGTCCTTTATATATGTTCCTTGATAACCTGTCCCCTCTTGCCCCTGTTATCCCCCTTCCCCCTTTTCTCTGGTTATTGTCAGTTTGTTCTTTATTTCAGTGTCTCTGGTTCTATTTCCTCACTTGTTTGTTTTGATAATTAGGTTCCACCTATAGGTGAGATCATATGGTATTTCTCTTTGACCACCTGGCTTATTTCACTTAGCATAATGCTTTCTAGTTCCATCCATGCTGTCCCAAAGAGTAGGAGTTCTTTCTTCCTTTCTGCTGCACAAAATTCCATTGTGTAAATGTACCACAGTTTTTTGATCCACTCATTTACTGATGGACACTTAGCATGCTTCTAACACTTGACTATTGTAAATTGTGCTGCTATGAACATTGGGGTGCATAGGTTCTTTTGAATGGGTGTTTCAGGATTCTTAGGGTGTAATCCCAGCAATGGAATTGCAGGGTTGAAAGGCAGTTCCATTTTTAGTTTTCTGAGGAAATTCCATACTGGTTTCCACAGTGTGCCAGTCTGTATTCCCACCAACAGTGCACGAGGGTTCCTTTTTCTCCACAACCTCGCCAGCACTTATTATTTGTTGATTTGTTTATGAGGGTCATTGTGACCTGCGTGAACTGGTATCTCATTGTGTTTTTAATTTGCATCTCTCTGATGGCTAGTGATGCTGAGCATCCTATCATATGTCTCTGGGCCCTCTGTATGTTCTCCTTGGAGAAGTGTCTGTTCAGGTCCTTTTCCCATTTTTTAATTTCATTGTTTGTCTTCCTGGAGTGGGGTCATGTGAGTTCTTTGCATATTTTGGAGATAAATCCCTTGTCTGAGGCAAAATTGGCAAATGTATTTTCACATACCGTTGGTTCCTTTTTCGTTTTGCTAATGTTTTCTTTTTTGATTCACAAGCTGGTGCTCAATCCACTGAGCCACACCAGCCAGGGGGCTGATGTTTTCTTTAGCCACGCAGAAGCTTTTTCATTGGATGAAGTGTCCCATTTGTTTATTCTTTCCTTTATGCCCCTTGGTCTCGGGACACATTGGTGAAAATAGTGCTGCGTGGAATATCTGAGATTTTCTTGCCTATATTCTCCTCTAGGACTTTAATGGTGTCATGACTTATATTTAAGTCTTTTACCCATCTTGAGTTTATTTTTGTGCATGGTGTAAGTTGGTGGTGGAGTTTTATTTATTTTTTGCATGTAGCTATCCAGATCTCCCAACACCATTTGTTGAAGAGTCTATTTTTACTCTATTTTATGCTTCTGCCCTCTTTGTCGAATAATAATTGACTATTGAGATGGGTTTATTTCTGTGCTCTCTCTTCTGTTCCATTGTTCTGTGTGTCTTGTCTTATGCCAGTACCAGACTGTTTTGATTACTGTGGCCTTGTAATATATTTTGATATCAGGAATTGTGATCCCTCCTACTTTGTTCTTCTTTATCAAAATTGCTGCAGCTATTTAGGTAATTTATGGCTCCATATAAATTTTTGAAATGTTTGTTCTATATCTGTGAAATATGTCACTGTTGTTTTAATAGGGATTGCATTGAATCTATAAATTGCATTGGGTAGTATGGGCCTTTTGATGATGTTAATTCTAATCCATGAAAACCATATATGCTTCCATTTATTTGTGTCTTCCTTAATTTCTTTCTTCAGTGTTGTGTAGTTTTCTGAGCACAGGTATTTTACCTCTTTTGTTAGGTTTATTCCTAGGTATTTTATTTTTCCTGTTGCTATAGCAAATGGGATTTTTTTCTTGATTTCTGTTTCTGGTATTGCATTATAGATATACAAAAATGTATATATAGATATACTTCAATTTCTGAATATTGACTTTGTATCCTACAGTTTTACCAATTTCACTTATTAGAGAGAGTAGGTCTTTTGGTGGAGTCTATAGGGTTTTCTATGTACACCATCATGTCATCAGCAAAGAATGACAGATTTACTTCCTCCTTTCCAATTTAGATGCTTTTTATTTCTTTTTCTTGTCTGGTCATTGTGCCCAGGACTTCCAATATTATGTTGAATAGAAAATAATATTGCCAAATTTCCTTTCCTAGAGGTTCTACCAATTCACATTCCCACGAATGTGTCAGAAGTTTTTTGCATATATCTTTTCAACAGTGTTTTACAATTTTTTTCACCTTTGCCAGTTTGAGAAGAGGAAATTGATATAGCTTTTTATCTTCATTTTCTCTTATGAGTGAGGTTAAGTATATTTTCATATCCTTAGATATAATTTGTGAAAAACCTTTGTTCATTTTTATAATAGGCTCTTGGTCTTTCTTATTAATAAAGGACATCTTTTAATATAGTAATGAAATTAGTCCTTTTCTGGGGCATGAGATGCTTATATTTTTACCATGTTGCTATTTTTTCTTCTTTTGTTTTTATGATATTTTTGCCCTTTAAAGCATTTATTTTTTTTATTACGTGAATTTGCCATCTTTACTCTAATGGCTGTGGTGTTTTATATCACCTTGAAAAATTTTCTACTTCAAGATATTGAAAAACTCTATATGTTTTTTTCTAATAACATTTCTTTTTATTTGCAGTTTGTATATTATGTTTTAAATGTATTCATCTGAAGTGTATATTGTACTAGATTGTGAGGTAGCAATCTGAATTTGTCTTTATCCACATGACTATCCAATTGTCCCAATGATATCTATTAACTAGTATTTCTTCCCACCTTTGTGAAATACCACCTTTATAATTCTTATGTGTTCTTATGTTTATTTCTGAACACTATATTTCCTTCCACTATGCTATATATTGTATCAATACCGTATCATTTTAAATGCTCTAGTTCAAAAATGATTTATTACCTTATGGGGTTAGTCTTATCAGATATTACATTTTCTTGGGTATATTGTCCTAGCTAACTAAACTTAGGTATGTAATTTCAAATGGTGAAAATCCTTTTTTAAATTTCCATTGGGATTACAGTAAATTTATAACTTAAAAAGAACTGCCACCTTTATGTTACTCCTTTTCTTAAAAACTTTTCTTTAGATTACAGAAACAAAGAAAAATGGGCTGAGCTAGTTACCCTCTTCAGAACCTCTAATGTTAAGTGTATCATCTATAAGTTAAATATACTATCAATAAATAAATAATCAATTATTTAAATTAAGTAGTTTCATAATTGCTGAAATATTAACTTTTCATCCTTCATACTTAGCACCATCTTAATCATATTAATAAATCCTTTAAATGATTATTATTTCTTAAGGATATATAATTTGTTTGGTGATAAATACTAATCTAATTTTAGCTTCAAAAGAGGAATTCAGTATTTCATATCTTAAAATCACTCAAAGAGTTTTAGAACATTTTATGGTATTTGAATAATTGGTATACAAAAAATAAATAATAAATCCTAAGGTTGTATCTTATAACTTTACATTAAGTATGGCAGATGAATAGTTAGTGATTTATTTCTGGATTCTTTGATGAGAAAAATATATCAAAACATTGTGGAAAAATATATCAAAACATTTCATGACACCCTCAATGATTGCCTATATTATACTTTTAAAAATGAGTGTCTCTATGCGTGGCTTTATAAAATGTAGAACTCCAATTTACAAAAAAATATAAAGTTTAAAATCTCAAGAAGTGTATTATAGTACTTTGGGGAAAAGTAAGGTTATTGTCAGTGATTGTTGGCGTATCTGAATATTTTAATAGAAAACTTCATGAATTCTCATGTCTACATGATATATGAAAGAAAAGAGAAAAATATTTCTTAGTTCACATTAGTTTTCTATTGTCAGAATTAACCCTTACCTTAGAGCTCACACTCATCACAGACTTTGTGATAACCTCTAGAGTTATCAAAGTATGGATGCAAAAGGGATGCTAACCTTTTCACAGAGTGTTGTACTCTGTGCACATATCCACTTCCTCCCAAACATCACCGTGGTTTAGGAGAAAGGGAGTAATAGCTTTTGTGTCAGGCACACTCAGGTTTGAATTCCTGCATAAAACACAAAACTAGCTCTGTGGCATTATGCAAATTCCTCATAAATGAAACAAAGAAAGTATCTGTCTTCAAAGATTATTAGGTAAAATAGAAACAGCTTCTGTAAAGTGCCTACCACAGTGTCTAGGCTACATCAATATTACCAATATTTATTGCACTTTTACCAATTGTAATTTTATATGATAAACTATGAACTGGTAATTAAAAGTAAAACCTTATTAAAATTTAAATGGAGAATATTTGTGACATATTTACTTTATTTTCATAACATGTTTATAGCTCCATTCTAAAATAGGTATGCAGTAAAATAGGAAGACAACATAACATAGTTAGGTTTGTGGCTCCAGAGACTTGGGTTCAGATTCCATCTCTACTGCTTCCTAGCTTTTGCGCTTGGGCAAATTAATTAATCTCTTTTAAGCTTTATTTCTGCATCATAAGATGGGGCTCCTATAAAGTCATTCTAAAGGGAAACATGAGACACTGCAGTTTCATCATCAAGCACATTTTCTAGTACACTTTAAGTGCACAATGCACTCTAACCATTTATTTAATTTCCTCACACAGTTTAAATCCAAAAACAGTCTAACTATTATTATTAGTGATTTTTATCAACTTTCCTACAAATTGACTTTGCATACTTACTGTTCTTAAGGAAGGAGAATAAATTTGGTTACTTCATGATAGATAGATGTTTATAATACATATACAGTACCATATCTCCTGAAGGAGATTTCAATTTTGGATATGTTAAATATTAAAACAAAGCTATGATCATTGCAAAACCAACAGCACACTGTTTTCTACCAACAGATAGAGATCTACATCACACACAGCCACTTGTAAAGTCCCTGCCAACATGAGCCAACATAAGGCTCATTACGTGCATGATGTGTCCATTGTTTTTAAGTGGTATTGAAGATGAGACCCATCAGGCTTATTAAATGCAAACACAATGACAGTGTTGAAAGATTTAATAACCAAAGGAATTGGAATGTTATGGAAACCAAAGCAGAAATTTTTAAAAAAAGCATAAAAGAATGTGGCAAGTGCATGAAAGATAAATCATCTGACAGTAGAAATGATTAGGTCTGAGCGGGGTTATACAAGTAGCTTAAAAATGCTGAACCTAGGTAAAAGCAAGAAAGATGCAAAGAAAAAGAATTAAGGGAAAATAGCCTAGCATAGGTCAGACGATGTTTCTTCAATAGCAATGGATGCTCCCGAACTGAATTTTAAAGCAAGAGAAGGAAAGGTACTTGCTTAGGAAGGTAAAATCCAAGCATGGTGACAGCTTCTGCTGAAACATTCCTGACAGGCCAAGAATGGTTCAATAGACTCAAGGTGCTCTCGTTCACTATCACAACAAGGGCGTTGAATGGCATGCACACCAAGGGATTCTTAGAAATATTTGTGGATTTTATCAAGGAAAGTTGTCACCTACTTAAAAGGTTTTTGGTTTAGATATTCTTTTAGAATATATATTGGCAGAGGAAGGAGGTACCTGGTTTTATTATAAAGAAACAACTTATTTAGTTGAAATTCATCTAAGGATGCTAAAGACTATGGAATAAAACACATGAACTTGCAAACAAGTCTTTTGCAAACTAACATGTTCATAAATAGAAATTTCCTGTGTTTCATCTTTCTCTGCTCTTTCATGGACATACCAGCTATAATTGTGGCAAGGCATTTAATAGGTTTGACCTTAGTCTGGTGCTAAGATAACACCCATTTAATACTATTTAAAATGTATTCTTTTTAGAGGCTATAGTTTAAAAGGTATTCAGAAGATAAAGGGTACAGATATTTTTTTAAATGGGTGAATTGCATGATAGTATTTCTTACTTTCTACAATTCAGAGACAAGATATTCAGAATCTCAGATGTAAACAGGCTTAGAATCATGAAGAAAATTCCAGATTAGATGGTTGCCACAAAGTAAGAAGTAAATGGGAAGAAAATAATTCCCATCCTTCCTCAGATTTATATTCCAGTGTATTCTGACCTCAAGACTTGGATTCTGAGGTAAGATGGGTGTTTAGGAAAAAGAATATCCAACAATTCAATGGCAAAGGTGCCTAACTTTTATTTACAGGCTTTAACTGTTTCAACTATTGTTCTAATTAATGCATTGAATTGTTTATAAACAAAATATATTCATATGTCTTATGTTCATGACAATATATACCATACTCAGAGACCTAGAGTTTCCATAAATAGTCACCATTTTCATTTGCTGGTAGCTACCCATGGGAAAAAGTGCTGCCTATGGATGTAACCTCTACAAGGACTGTCTAATGGGCCAAGACATTTTTGGGATACAATCTCTAACCTCCAAACTTCAGTTCTCAGTAATTCTTCTAAAATTCTTCTAAAATTCTTCTAAAAACACTTCTAGCACAATTGATTGAAACATTAGTGTCTTCACTAATTTTGACTAAGGGCAAAGGAGATTTCTGAACTTGTTTTGTTAAAATAAATAAAAAATTTAAACAGTAGAAGTCAGATTTACTAAACATGTAATGACATAAGATAGTCTTTCTTTTTCATTCAATCATTCATTTGCTCACTCACTGCAGCATTATTTAGTACCCACACCATGCAAAACATTGTGCTTGAGTCAGAGGTGATCACCTTGGCAGCAGGTAGAATTCTTGCTACATTAATCATATCATCTATTCTATATTCTAATCATCATATAATCAATCATATATTCTAATTCCTAGGACAGAATATAAAGAGTTTTTAATTTATTAATTAGTTAGCAAGGAATCAGAATTCTTACACTATATACGATGTGACCAAACACAAACATTTTTAATAACAAGGTTGGTCAAAAGGATGAATGAACCCCATCAGACGCTAGGAAAATATGAATATATAATATTCTTTCCACATCAGGAATCCCCTTAAGTTGCTAGTATACGCTTCAAACAGTTCAAGAATGTTAACCCTAGCATACAAAAGGTATGAGATATGGTTATTGAAGGGGAAGGTAAATGCTCAGAGTAAGAAACATTTGAGCTAAAAACCAGACCTCCAGGAGTGATGCATGAGAGGAAGTTGGAGACTGTTAGACTCTGTAATGTCTACAGTAATAGAAAAAAATCCTAAGAGCTAAAACTATAATAAGAAAACATTGGGAAAAAAACTGCAGGATGTTGGATTTAAAATGAGTTCTTAGATATGGCTCCAATGCATAGGCAAGAACAAATAGATAAATTGTATTTTATCAAAGTTACAAATTTCTGTGTATCAAAAGGCACTATTAGAAAATGAAAAGGCATCTCAGAGAACTTTTAAACTATTTTTAAATCATATCTGATAAAGGATTAATATCCACAATATATAAAGGACTCCCTCAACTCAAGAACAACAACAAAAACTAACAAACCTATTAAAAATGCACAAAGGACTGGAATAGACATTTTTTCAAAGAAGATATATGAATGGGCAATAAGCTCATGAACATATATTCAATCTCACTAATCATTAGGGAAAGGTAAATCCAGATGACAAGGAGATGACACTTCATTCCCAATAGGATGGCTACCATAAAAAAAAAGAGAAAAAAGTGTAAGTGGAGGTATTGAAAACTGGAATCCTTATTCATTGCTGGTGGGAATACAAAATAGTGTCGCTGCTGTAGAAAATGGTAGAACAGTTCTTCAAAAAAAATTAAACACAGAATTATTATATGATCCAGCAATTCTAATTATGGGTATATACCCAAAAGAATTAGAACCAGGGGGATGGGATCCAGTGAAAAAAATAAAGCACACTTCATCCCCTTCCAGTTTGTTCCATGCCCACCAGTGTTAAATTGGCTCATCATACAGACCTCTAGACAGAATTAGCAATCTTTCTAAATTAACCGAAGGCCCTCATCTTCTACTAATTTCTACCTTGCTCTCTGCATTTCAGCCACATGGATTTCCTTGCTGCTCTATAAACACATCAGATATGTCACAGGGCTGCTGCAATTTAAGATCTTGGTGACTGGAGTGATTTTTCTGTTGCATAGCTAGATCCCTCACTTCCTTACCTCCTTCTGGTCTCTGCTCAAATATCACTACTTAAAAGGCCTTTCTTTGTTGCTTTTAGTTTTATATCCCATACTTGAATGAAATCATATGGTTCTTGGCTTTCTGTCTGACTTATTTTGCTGAGTGTGATATTCTCGAGATCCATTCCTGTTGTCTCAAATGACAGCATGTCATCTCTTCTTATGCCTCAGTAGTATTCCATTATACATGTGTACCACATCTTCATTATCCAATTATCTGCCTAAGCACACTTTTGTTATTTTTAAGTCTTGGCCACCATGAATAATGCTGCAATGAACATAAGGGAGCATATATCGTTGCAAATAAATGTTTTCAAATTTGGGGGGTACCATAGATACCCAGAAGAAGCATTGCTCAGTCATAAGGTAACTCTATTCTTAATTTTTTGAGGAACCTCCAAAACTGAAAGCAGTACATGAACAAAAAAGACAAACAAACAAACAAAAATACAGAGACAACAGTATGCTGATCATCAGAAGGAAGGGGGTGGAGGGTAGTGAAGGATAGAAGGGGTTTTGTGTGTGGTGACAAAAAGACTGTTAACTTTGGGTGATGAGCGCACAATGCAAAATACAGATGATGTATTGTAGAATTGTACATGCAAAACCTGCATAATTTTATTAAGCAATGTCACACCAATAAATTTAATAAAAATAAATTTTAAGAAGGTAAAAAATAAAAAAGTTTTTTAACCACCCTTATTAAATAATGCTTTTTTCCCTCAACTCTCCCTGTCCTGTTCTATGTTTCTGGACAACATACATTATAATACAAGGACAGATGATGGTAAGTATTTATTTATTTACTCATTATCTTTTCCCAAACTTGCATGAAGTTCCACGTTTTGTTCCCTGCTGTACCTACAGTGTCTACAATAGTGCCTGAGTAGCTTCTCAATAAATATTTGCTGAAGGAAGGGAGTGAATAAAGGAGGAGGGAAGGAAAGAAGGAATCACTGTTAAATTTCATAAAACATGAATGCTGAGAATAGTAATGCTAAAAGTTCTGGAAGCTGATCTGGAGCAACTCAGCATTGCTTTACCACTACTCTTGGGATCTCTGCCAGGTTCTTCCTTCCCACAAACCTCAATGGCATTGATAGCACTTGGATTCCAATATCTGACCTACACATTTTGGAAGCCAACCAGTTAGGGCTTAATGACTGATGACCAGGTCAAGACAAATCAGTTGGGAATTTTCAATTCTCACTTTTTTAAAAACTATCTGACTGCAATCCACCTCTTAACCAAATACTCTGACAGATAACTCCCAGGGAAGGGCTTGGGCTTCAGCCTTTGCAATGCTCAAATCAAGTAAATGCTAAAATATTTTGGCTTTTTTATACAAAGAAGACTAAATGTCATCTAGAATTAATGAACCCAAGCTGTGTCAGAAAATAAGCAGGAGTGCTGTTCATTCCTGAGTGAGAATTAAGATATATGACTGTTTCATCCGGACCTAGTAATGAAAGAAAGCTAGGCTTGAGAAGCATAAATTATTAACTTTTTGTTGAGTTATTCCCCCTACATTCTTAGAAGGTAAGTTTCAGTGCAAAGGAACCATTTTTAATAGGCTGGGCATATATAGTTGTGCAATGATTGATTCATTTATTCAGCAGCTATGGAGTAAGAATGACTGCATGCAAGATACCATGAAGGGATGTCAACGTGAATGAGCTATGGTCTCTTCCCTTAAAACCTTAACAGTCTAGTACAGCAATTTTTCAACCTTTTTTTGTGTCATGGACATATAAACCAATTACTAAAATTTTGCGGCACACCAGAAAATATATGTTTTGCCAAACTGACAAAAAAGATATAATTTTGATTCATTCCCACAGGACAGCTATTGTTGTGCTGGCTGTTGTTATTTTTTTATTTGACAATCAAAGGGAAAGAGGTCAGTGTCCCCTGACTAAATAGTCAGGTATCACACGTTTTAAAAATTCTGGTGGTGCACCAGTGTGCCACATGCAGCACACTGACTGCAAATCACAGGTCTAGTAGACAAGCTGTCAATCCACAAACATTAGAACATTTTGAGATATATCATAGAACTCAGGGCTCCAATTTCCTATGTTCTTTTAATATATATTTTATATAATAGATATTAAAAAAGTCACTTGTATTAGAAAATTATTATAAGTGTAATGTAAATTAGCTTTCAAAATTGTTTTAGAACCCTTGAGTAAATTCCTTGAATCATTGATATTAAAGAAATACTTTAATGACATAAATAGTTGACTTTTTGTGACTATGATTTAGGTTATATTTAAGTGTATCAATTTGTGGTACCAAGAATATTTGTACTCTTCTAATTAAGACTTTCTATACTCTTAATTTCTAGGACATGAACATATTCAAGGTGAATATTTAAATGACATTTCATCTTTGTCTTTCTTGTTCTTGTATTTTAACTACATAGTTTGCTGTATTTAATTACAAATGTAGACTACTTCAGCTCCATTATGGGCAGAAGGCTTTTGTGGAATCCTTGGAAAAATAATCACTGGGTATACCTGTGTGGGTTATGTACAAGTATTGATATGTTGTTGGAATAAGATTTTCTTTCCTTTAAAAAGAATGTATATGTTCCTCAGGTCTAGTAATCACTGTGAGTCTTTGGGGATGTAACTTCTGAGCATTAGCATTCTCACTTCAAAGGGTGGTTGTGGGCTTTAAAAGAAACAATTGAGGACAATGGTAGGGGACTGACCATGGGAGTGAGGGGGGATGGGGCAGGGTAGAGTAGTGGGGAAAAGGGCAGGACAACTGTGACTGAGCAACAATAAAAAACAAATAAATAAATAGACTAAGACTGCCAAAAAAAGAGAGAAGCATTTGCAAATCCCTGAATGTATTGCTTGGTGAAAATAATACCACCATATTTGAAGCTGTTAAATTAATGATCTTATCAGTAATATTAACAAGATGTTATTGTCCATAATATTAACTGTGTTGTCTGTATTTTCTTTCATGGCAGCACACCTGTTACATATTCATTTTTTGTCTTCCTGATATTTCCTTGGCCCACCTCTTGCAATACATAGCTGTTTAGTCTTTGTAACTAAAGAAGAATTGTGGATTGATAAAGAAAACAAATAAAAGTGATTTAATTATTACCCTTAATTCGATTATTGCTTTATAAGATTCTGATTTTTGTAAATGTGTTACCAATGAAATACAGCAAATGAATGGACATATTGGCAAATATTTCCCTCAGGCTCAGCCATCCTATTTGCTGACTTAAAAATTCAGAGTTATATTCTCAATGACTGAATAACTACAGTAAGCTGGATTTCATACATAACTGGAAAATTGTATGATATGTTATTTTTAAAAATTTCCTATAAAAGTAAATATTAGTTGTAAGACATACTAGTAGAACAACTGGGACATCATCTCCACTCTACTGTTCTCCATTGATAAAAATTCTGTTGGATTAGGTTCCAAATGTAAGAATAATATATTTGTATAGATAAAAAATTCTTGATTTTTAAACACCTCTCCCATATTTTCCTATGGATAAATTTTTAGATACTTCATATAAACTATTTGTAATAGCTTATAACTGACAACTTTAGTAAGAAAGTGTTATAAAAAGTTCGAAATGGAATGGTGCCATATCAACATGTATAACTGTCTTTAAAAATAGGGAAACTGCTTTATTAGTATTCATTGAAATAGGTTGAAAAGTAAAAGTAACAACAATAAAGTCGAAATGCTGTACCATTTGTATTTACCTGAGTTACCAATTGTTACCTGCAATTACTGAAAACTTATTTATCATGAGACATTAAAATGGCTTTTTTAGTGTGTATGTGTATATTTAATTTAATTTGTACAGATACCCTTAGAAATAGACACCATGTATTTCACAATGAAGTTACACTTGAGAGGTTAAAGTACTTGACTAAGACCACTATACAATAAGAATATAATTTTATTTCTCAGTGCTTTAACACTTTATAAAATATTTACAAACATTCTGAAGTACAGTATGGACAGAATATGAATTTTAAAAGAGCTTCTCTGCATAACCATTCATCTGGGAAAGTCTGTTGGATGATCTCATGGGATGGTAAGAACCTCGCTACCAGCTGACCCCTGAGGGTCCCATGTCCTTTCACGCTACCTAAACTACCATGAGCCAGGTTTATCCAGGGTACAAGGAACATATATGTTAAGGGGAGAAAATTATCACTTAAACTTTGTTATTTTATTCCATGAAAAGATCATCTATAAAGATTGTCATGCAATATTTACTGAAGTGGAATGTTAACTTCATATTATCACCCAGAGAAAGTGAAGGCATAATTTACCAATAAAATAATCTATTTATCCTATTCAAAATGTAGATCAGTTAATAAATTATCTTTATGCCACTGAACTTAAAAAAATAATCATTGTTGAGTTTAAATTAATACATAAAGGGGTATCTCATCAAGTAACATTTATTTCACTTCCCTCTGTTTAACTTTTCCGTGTGGATTTAAGTATCTACATATACTTCTTTTTTAAATTTGTAAATTATAGGTCTTTAAGATGATGTATTTTTAAACAATTACATGATATGTTTTTGTTTTACTTTTTATTGTATTTTGTCCATTTGTTGGGAACTGCCCTGCCTGGTTTCAGAAGCTGTAACCCCCTCATTGCTAAGGCTGAGCAACCTTTGGATCATAAGCCACTAAGGAGACAAAGCTTATCTCCTCGGCAGGGGCACCACCTCTGCTCCTTTTACTTCACCCTGCCTGGCTCCCAATGCTTGATCAGTTAGCCAATGATGGATAAGATTCCTCAAGGGAGCAATGATCTAAGACAGGCACGATCATGGGGGGCCCTCAGAGAAGGACTTGGGGGGGGGGGCTATAGCAAAAGGGGGTGATGGACCCTCACCCCTCAGCTTTGACATAGCCTGAGTCCTCATTCTGTCTTTGAGGAGTCTCCTAATCTCTTGGCTCCCTTACTTCCCCTGCCTGATTTAAGCCTGAAATAATGACAGAGGGCAGTGCAGCCCTGTGCTGGAAAAGGCAGGTTCCCTGGGTGATCAGGCCTAGGAAAGAATACATAAAATCCTGTGAAACCTGCTTTGCTAAGAATGCTCTCAATAAAATTATAAGGGTCTAAGCAGGAAATGAGTTTGTTTCCCAAAGTTTTGTAGCCCTGTAGCTAACAGACCCTGACTCAGAATAAGCCTTATTAGTTCTTTCTTTGCTATCTATTGTTTGATCCTTACTGCCTGACAATGATTGATGAACTGTATTCTTGTGCAAAATGAACCTAATAAAAGCTTATCAAGGCAAGGGTTGGCACCCTCTCCTCTTGAGAGACTGGCCAGGCCACTCCAAGGCACTCTCCCCTTGAGAGAGTAGCCATGCCATCCCTTTTCTGCCATAGGACTCGGTAGTCCATGTGAATGTATCTTATCTCATCCATAACGCTGTGGACACTGTGGGCCAGTGTCTGCGTCGTCTATTACCATTTAGTCCCCCTTTACATCCCCAACTCCGCAATCACCGCACTGTTGTCCGTGAGTCCTTTTTTCCTTTTTGCTCAATCCCTCCACGTCCTACCCCCCATTAGTTGTCATACTGCTCTCTATTTATGAATCTATCTCTATTTTGCTTGTTAGTTCAGTTTGTTCACTAGATTCCACTTATGAGTGAAATCATATGGTATTTGTCTTTCTCTGACTGGCTTATTTCACTTATTTCACTTATATGATCTCCAAGTCCATCCAGAATGTTGCAAAATGTAAAATTTTCTTCTTTTTTACATCTGAGTAGTATTCCATTGTGTAAATGTCCCATAGTTGCTTTATCTACTCATCTACAGATGGACACTTGTGCTGCCTCCATATCTTGGTGATTGTAAACAAAGCTATAGTAATCAGAACAGCATGGTACTGGCATAAAAACAGACACACAAATATCAATGGAACAGAACAGAGAGCCCAGAAATAAACCCACACCTTTATGGTCAGTTAATAGCTGACAGAGGAACAAACACATACGATGGGCTAAAGATAGTTTATTTAATGAATGGTGTTGGGAAAATTGGACAGAGGTGCAGAAAAGTGAAACTAGACCACCTTCTTACACTACACACAATAATAAACTATAAAATGGACTAAAGACTTAAATATTAGACCTGAAACCATGAAAATCCTAGAAGAAAACATATGTAGCAAAATCTCAGACACAGCTCATAGCAATATTTTATCAGATATATCTCCCTGGGCAAGGGAAACAAAAGAAAAAATAAATAAATGGGAGTACATCAAACTAAAAAGTTTTTACACAGCAAAGGGAAACATCAACAAAATAAAAAAAACCCACAGAATAGGAAAACATATTCATCAAAACATCTGATAAGGGGTTAATATCCAAAATTTATACAGAACTTATAAAACTCAATACCAAAAAAAAAAACCAATAACAACAAATAACCCAATTTTAAAATGGGCAAAAGACCTGGATAGACACTTCTCCAAAGAGGACATACAGATGTTGCTAATCATCAAAGAGATGCAAATTAAAACCACAATAAGATATCATCTCACACTTGACAGAATGGCTGTCATCAAATCAACAAACAAGTGCTGGCGATAATGTGCAGAAACAAGGACTATTTTGCACAGTTTGTGGGAATGCAGACTGGTGCAGCCACAGTGGAAAGCTGTATGGGAGCACCTCAAAAAAATAAAAGTGGATCTACCTTTTGACCCAGTGATCCCATGTTTGGGAATATATCCAAAGGAACTCCAAAACACTAATTGAAAAGAACATAAGCACCCCTATGTTAATTGTAGCATTATTTATAATCATAATTACATTATATTCTAAGGTACACAGTTTATGAGCAACTAGTATAGTTGAAAGACACTACATCTAGTGAAATCACTCCTATTTTTTAAAAACAATCATGCATAGGAAGTCAACTTTGGCATATAGCACATAGAAAATTTCACTAAAAATCTCTAGGGAAATGTCTTTGTGCTTATATTTTAATTCAGCTGTCTAATCTTATTAATCTTCCATAGAGGCTCAACTTTCCATTTTTTTGTATGAATAGTTTGACCTAATACTTGACAAAATTTGTGTTATTGGCAAATTTTGTGTTAATTCAGCTGTCTAATCTTATTAATCTTCCATAGAGGCTCAACTTTCCATTTTTTTGTATGAATAGTTTGACCTAATACTTGACAAAATTTGTGTTATTGGCAAATCCATCAAATGCTCAGAAGATGAAATGTAGAAGGGAAGGAGAAAGGGAAAGAAAAAAAGCATTCATTTCAGGGCAGAGATGGTAGGTTAATGACATCGTAAATGTACTTACTCCCTCTAAATTTCCAAGTGAACTATCATAGGTGAAATTGGAGTTTCATCTTATTTTGAGAAGTGATTCAGAAAGTTTGGTAAAAAATCCAAGAAGACATTTGAAAGAAATTTATGATCCATAATAGCAGTCTCTCAAGTACTTGACACAACAAAAGGGAGTAATAAAATGAATAGCATTGAGATGACAATTAAAGTAATGGTATAGTTTAGTAATAATATATGGCATATTTGGCTCCCTGTTATATCACTTTAAAAATCCAAAAGTATTCCATTTCCCACATAAAAGGAGCAATAACAGCATGTTTTTACTTAAAATGCAATAGTTATTTTAAAGAGAGAGCTCTTTCCTCAGTGAAGTAAAAAGGTATCAAATTCAGTTCTATATGTAATGTCATCACAAATTTGTCTGTGGCAGATTGTTCACAGACACTATGCAAGGCCTTCTCATCTCCTTTTTTCTTTATCATAGTCTGCCATTTTTCCTTACCACCCAAGTTTCATTCCTCCAGACTTTGTTCTACCTTTAGCTGCCAAGAGCCAAGTCTTTCCCTGTTGCCCAAGGCCATTTCCTTCCAGGTGTACAGGGAAGAAGGTGTAAGGTAAATCTTCAATGAAGAAATTTCATTTCATAGGATAGCAAGACACCAAAACAATTCCCTCATATTCCACAAAAGAGGCCTATGCACATTCTGTGAATGCTCTCCCCTAAATCCTCAAATGAGAATTATTTTTATACAATGTTATAGCATCCTTTATTATGACCTTGCCATCTTAAGTGGTAATCTGACTTTATATAGATCTCAAAAAGAAAGCTGCATTACCTGTCTACAAGAATAAATTAGCTAATCTGTGACACATACAAAGAGAGTACCCAGTTAGTACCTTCAGTTAGTACCCAGATGGACTCCAAGGCATTATAAGAGCCACAATTGCCAACTTAATATCAAATGTAACAAAATCCCTGGTGACAATTCATAAAATAGTTTAGTCCTTCAAAAGAGACATGACTAGCAAGTTCTTTATGCATATAAAAAGAAACCCCAAAATAAAAATGATATCTTGAATCAGTGCTGGTTGCTTATTGGCAAGCTAAATCTTCAACCAAATGTCAATAGCAAAACTACTTGTTTGGTTTATCTTTAAGTATAATCTCAAAAAAATAATGGGGGTACTTATTGCCACATTCAGTGTGTGTGTGTGTGTGTGTGCGTATGATGCTATCATTAACCAGCATGTATTCTGAAGCCCGTGCTCAGGCATCCAATAACAGTGATGGATCTCCATGGATTAGCCCACAGTGTGTCTCTGAGCCTTTCTCAATGGACATTTTGGGTTTGTGAGATAGTTTGCCCTTTGAGCCTGGACTGAACATCAACTTAGATCATGTGAACACCAGATCTGAGGCCTCATCTGACTTGACCATATTTATATCAGCTGAGCCTGCTCAAGTACTCATATTTATTATAAAACAATATTTGAAATTTACTGATTACTGAGTGACTCTAAATTCTTGGTAAAAGATACAGATTTAAGTGTAATACAGTCACCATTGTATGTTAGGAGTTACTCATACTCAAGTCACATTGGCTTATGTATTCCAATTTTTCTATGAAATATATTTTAATCCAGTTGTGGTCACCACTTTCCTAAAGATACATTATAATCTACTTACCTTTGAACATGTTATTACTAAACAACTGCTTAAAGACCAGCATACATGGGTTGTAAGTATACCAGATGCTCAACCAAAAAAGAAATCAGCCCTGGCTGGTGTGACTCAGTAGATTGAGTGACAGCCTGTGAACGAAAGGGTCACTGGTTTGGTTCCTAGTCACGGTACATGCCTGGGTTGCTTGCCAGGTCTCCAGTAGGGGGTGCACAAGAGGCAACCACACATTGATGTTTCATTCCCTCTCTCCTTTCCTTCCCATATCTCTAAAAAATTTTTTTTAATATAAACTAAATCATAAAACGCATATGTTTAACAGACTGATGTGCTCTATGATGAGATAAGTCATATCTTTGTAGTTTATAATTCACATAAATATCTAGAAACACCTGCTCACACATACTACTTCATGCCAGGCGCTGTACTGGAAACTGAATCAACAATAAAGATGTGCTCTATGGAGCATGTAATATACAAACCCACAAAATACCTGTATGTTATCTAATGAGCAAAATGATAGAAACACATAAGGTACCAAAATAGAGACTAAGAGATGACAACCTACTTGTGACAAGGTGATCAAGAATGATTGGAGGCCTTTGAGCTGAGGTTTAAAGTTTACAAAGGAGCTAGTAATTCAGAGGGGAAGAAATAGTCCAGGCACTGGGAACAGCATCTGAAAACACCTTAGGAAGTGAAATTTCTCTGCATGTTCCAGGTACTAAAAGGCTAACGTGGCTGGAGCATATAGATGAGGGGAAATGAGGTCGTAGAGAAGGGCCAGATCAGAGAGTGGGGAGTATGTTAACAGGAAGAATTTGCTGTTGACCAGTTTCTGTTTTCCTGCATTTATTCACATTTTTCTATGCAGTCATGAGCCAATGAATGTTTTTAAGAAGCATCACTGCTTATTATGAAGAGTGACCTGCAGCAGAACAAACTATGGAATTAGAGCAAACTATGAAGGCTGTAGCTGGAACCCAGGTAAATTCTGATGATGGCCTAAACTAATTTGGTGGCACTACAGATCTACATAACAGGGTGTAAGAGATATGTCTGAGTAGTATGATTGAAGATAAGTGCATCTGAACAATAAGACTGATAGAGCTAAATGTGGACTGGTTAAGGATGAAATGCCATTATGAGGAAGGGAGAGCAATCGACACTTGGTGGATACTTGAGGCATTTATTCAAATGATAGAGGAGGAGGCGGGAATGAATCTGAGAACAGAGCTTTAGGAAGTTATGACAATTATGACATTCAGAATGACCCACTCACATTAATGAACATTAAGCTCCTTTATGAGGTTAGAAAAATACTATATATATCCTAGCACTTCACACATTTTATGTACTCCTAATAGGAATAGATAATAGATAAATATTACTTTTCATTATTCATGCAAAATTGTATTGTATTGTAAGATTGTATTTTTTTGTCCTTGCCACAGAGAAAGTGAGTTGACCATATTAAAAAGGTGAATAGGACTCCTCTTATTCCATCTATGAATTTTTCACTTTTCTTTGCTGCCAAAACTCATCTCATCCACAGGTAGCGAAAACACAAGCACTACCACAGGAGGGTTCCCATGATTCTCTCTGGGTCCTAGGAGACACAAGGAGGCACCAAAATGCTCTTGGCAGAGAGCCAGACCTTACTCATCTTTCTTCTGTAGAAGCATCAGGTACCCAGTGAGCCCTGCCCTGCACCATAAAAATCATGGTGACTGTGTACTGAGCCTCATGACTGCACAGTGGTTTGCTCTCAAAAGGGAACTTCTAGTAGACAGGTATTTTGAACACCCACAAAATACAAAAATGACCTTAAGCAAAGCTATTATCAGTTGCCCATATAGAGGGCACATTCTCCATTATATCAAGTGCCACATTTTATCTAGCATTTTGTCATGAATAAACACTCACCATTCTAACATTCATGATAATTCCACATATAGGGATCTTTTTAAATAATCAATATTTTTTTAAAAATCCCAACAAAGTAAATTCTACTTTAAAATTTTAAAACTAATGGAGAAAGAATTAGAAGACTCCTCAATAAAATGGACTACTTAATACTTGAATTTGGTTTGCAAATTTATATCCAAATTTATATCCATCCAAATTTTTGTTAATGCAAAAAATGTGAAAGTATATTTTAAAATATCAAAAGAAAGAAAGAAAAATATCTCCCTTCTGCCCACAGGGAAGGAGGATAAATAAAAAAGAATATTATGTTTCTGAAAAGAACTTAATCTCCCAACACTGACATTCTGCAACTGAAAATCCATCTTGTAAAATTTCATGTTGATTTGGTCTTTATCTTATTGAAGAGAGCTTTTTAGAAACTCCCCTATGCTTCTTTCACATAAAAATTGTTCTTACCTTCAAAGGAGATATATATATTACTGGGAATGATTCAGTGGTAATAAAAACACTAAAATAATGAATTAAGTTTTTGCTATAATCTAGAAGTTGGCATTAAATTTTCTGGTTTAGTAACTTTGCTTTGATCTTTTAACTGTCTTTAATACAAATAACAGAAGTTTTTTTTTTCCCTGAAAGTAAATGACAGTTTCAGTTGAAGTCAATCAAAAGTTAAAATGATTTGAATCTTATCTGAATTTCACTATAAAAGTCTTAAATCCAAAAAACAAACTGCGTGGAGAAATTGGGCGAAGCTGTCTTGTCAACTACTTATGGTTGTGTGCTCCGAAGTGGTGCTGCGTTTCTTCGCTGTCCCCACAGGTAGTAACAATCAGCTGCTGGTTCTGCACGCCCATATTTGCCATGGGAAACACATGTTTTTGGTCCTAAAGAATAAGATCTGTCCCTGGTACTGAAAAAAAACAAAAACAAAAACAAAAAACCCAACAACTCCGCTAGCATTGACAGATAACAGACAGTAAACCATCAGGTACATCTGCCTTTCTCTTTCTACATTTTCAGAACCTGGCAGCAAACTCACAAGGTGAGTTGCTCCGGCCCTGCTAAAGAAAACAGTTGCCACTCCAGCTCCTCTGGCCCCCACCCCGCCCAGCTTCCCCCTTTCAACAGTTAGGGTCTCCTAACACCGGGAAGTCAAAGACAAGAGATGCGAATAAGGACACAGGTGGGTGTGGCAGTTGAAGAGAGGACTAGTGAAGCTGGTTGCTTCCCTGCCCGCAACACCAGAGGAGCAAGAGAAAAGGCACTTACTTGAAACCTTGCCCGCAGGTCATGCCCACCCAGTGCACCCGTAGAAGGGCGCAGGCTTCGGGACCCTTCCTTACTCCTGGTCTTTTACCCCCGCGTCCTCTCTGCTGCTGCTTCTCCCTCTTTGTTTGGGCTCCTGTTGCTCAGCAGACTCCTGCCACCGCCAGCTTCTGGCACCCAAGCTAGCCCAGCCCCAGCCAGCCACACCGAGGAATTGGACACTGGACACCCGCGCCGGAGCGCTGGTGAGGGCTGGCAAGCAGACTGCGCCCCTCCTTCCCCGGCGCGCCCAGGCAGGCTGCAGCCCCGCCCCACCGCGGGCCAGGCAGGGCTCCTCCATCCACTCCTCACAACCCGCTCCCTCCCCACCCACCGTCCCTCCTCCCCTCCACTGGTGCTGGCCACACAGGGGTGGGACCCAGCTTGGGGCGTGGTGGTGGAGATGCTGCGGCATCTCCACTGTGTGACAAGCAGGAGACAGAGGGGTCGCAACCTCCCATTTACAGAGACCCTACGGGGTGGGGTGTGTGTATGAGTGTATGTGTATGTGCACGCGAGCACACGCTCCTGCGAATGTGTGCCTAGCATCCATCCATAAGAGCAGCCTCACCTTCCCTTACCTCACCCCACCCCATTACCCCTTCCTCCCTTCCTGTTCAGCAGAATCTGCTAGCATTTCCGAGAAGTCACTTAGTGTAGCTTGGGGGGTGGAGCCGAAAGAGAACTCCCGGCAGAGGAGGTGGGGACCAATGGCAAAGGCCCAGCCAATGCCTTCTGGCCACTGGGCTCTGAGGATTGGAGAATGGGATTCAGTTCCTTCTCCTGGGGCTTTGCCCACGGAGAACGGGCGTTGGCGCGCAACTTATGTCTAGGCTACGATTTTTCTTTTCTTCTTTTTATTTTTTTTAATCGATCGATTGGGTTATCGAGTCTTCCAGGCAGCGAAAAAACACATTTTCTTTCTATAAAGTGGAGTGAGGAGTCAGAAGTTGGTGTGGGCGGAGAGGGAGGCGTGGGAGAGAAGTTGTTTTCTTAGACTAGGGATCCACTCGTAGGAATCCCCCATCGGTCACAAAGATTCCGTTTGAACTAGGTAGGGTCGACTGTGAAAAGAAATCTTTTAAAATCCTTGTGTATGTGCGTTTTCTACAGCAGTCTGTTATAAGGACGATTAATGAAACCAGCACTGAATTATCTTTCTCAAAGAGAAACATTAAATTTCCACCAAGAAAAAAAGTCAAAGGATTATTTTGGGGCCACATGGGTTTCTGGGTCCAGGCCTTTAAAAGGGGCAGATCCCTTTGCAGTATAAATCTGAATGATGGGCATTTGCAGCACTAGTGTTGTTTGCTTCCACACCTTCTATTGTGGACATGATAATTAGTGGTAAATACACCAGGATTTATCCTTCCTTGCTGCTTACTGAGCTTCTGAGGTTTGCCTTGAGCTTTTGGTCTTTACATTCTTGACTTGTAAGATGTGCTACTGAAGAAAGGAAACTCAGTTTCTGCAGATTTCCACTGAAGGTTGAACTTGGCCAGTTTGGGGATAATTCGCAATGTCAAGTCACCTTCTCTTCCTTGATTGGTAGCCAACATAAGAAGAGTTCAACTGCACTAGGTGACAGCCTTTTTGATTAGATGCAATCAATACCACTTTCTTTTCTTGGCACCTTCAAGTTCGCCTTCAACTAAATTGTTACTGAGAAATAAAATGAGTTCAAACAACCCTTTCTCTTACAGGTCTCTGCCATCTGATCTCCCTTCTATCAGGGAAAAATTCATGACATAATAATTAGAACCCACAGCATTTCAAAACTACGTTATATTTTTCCTTGAGAGGATAAATTAGAATGTAAAGACTCTACCTGATTAAAACAACTAAAACACGGCTCTAAAGTTATAAAATTTATTAATATGATTAATACAGATTTGATTAGCAAATTCCAAAATATTCAAAGTTAATCACCTTTGATGGTTAACGTCATATAGCAGTACCCAGAAAACATCCCTTGGGATAGTGATAGAATATTGGGCTGGGTGATAACACTGGTCAGAGTTTTAATATATATTAAGTATTATTTTAAAACTTTACACTTTTTAACTTATTTAATCTGTACAGCTCTTACAAATAGGTAATATTATCATCCCATTTTCACAGGTAAAAAAACCTAAAATATGAAGGATTCAACAATCTTCCCAAGGCCACACAGCTAATATACGAAAAAGCCTATAAGCTCACTATATTTTAAGTAGTCAGGGTCTGGAGCCTGTGTGCTTAATTAAGTACCTTTAAAGGGAAGTGGTTATTCCATGTCCAATAAAGACAAAATATGTATTTAGAAAATGTTAGCCAGGCTACATTATAATTATGAATCAAAAATAAAATTTGGTAAATGTAGAAGAAAATAATAAACATAAAGTAAGCAAAACTCTCAGTAATGTATTTTTCCTAAATAAGCCTATCGACTGAAATCAAGCTTGTCAGATAAGTTAAATCTCATCAGAGTACTGAGGAAAGAGTACAGAAGCTGTTTGCTGATCTTCCAGTTCATACTAGGTCTTTCTGTGGGCATATATCCTAATCCCTGTGCATTCAGTTCCCTCCTCTGTAAATTGGAAGGCATGTGGAAATTAATTTTAAGGTCCCTTCTTTTAGATTTCTTTTATATGAACATGTGCAGTTTTCTAAGTAAAATCTAAATTGAATGTTCTTTCATTGAAACACATTTTCTACCAGGAAATTGTTTTAAGCACCATGCATTTATATTTTCTCTACAAAGGCCACTTTTGGAAGAGAAAAAATCAAATGCAACAATTAGGTAGAAGCTATTGTCTTGTATGAAGCTTTCTTTACTTCACTGGTTTATGATTGTTTCCTTCAGAGGTACCCCACTGCAAATGCTAGCACCGTGCAGATGGTGGACACTCTGTACATACTATTAATTTGTGTACATGTAGTTCAAAATCAGTTTCCTCCTCCCTCATTCAATTTTGATAAATTCTACCTCTACTGCCACCTGGTGTTAAAATAAGTCAAAAGTCTTAGAAAGTCATGTAAAAACCTTTCACATTAAAAAAAAAAAATTTAGGGTGGTTTTAAGTCCACAACAAAATTGAGTGGGAGGTACAGAGATTTCTCATATTCCACTTATCCCCACACATGCACAGCCTCTCCCATTATATACATCACTCACCAGAATGGCACTTTTTTTTTTTTTTTCCTTGAGGATGAAGCTACATTGACAGGTCATAATCATCCAAAATCCATAGTTTACCTTAGAATTATCTCTTGGTGTTGTACATTCTATGGGTTTGCACATATGTATAATGACACATATCTATCATTATAATATCATATAGAATACTTTTCACCACCCTAAACATTTTCTGTGCTTTGCTTATTCATGTCTTCCTTCTCCCTCTGCACCCCTGGCAGCCATTAATCTTATTGTCTCCACAGGTTTGCCTTTTCCAGATGTCATATTGTCCGAAGCAGAAAGTATGTAGCCTTTTCAGATTGGCTTCTTTCACTTAGTGACATGCCTTTAAATTTCCTTCATATTTTTTAATGGCTTGATAGCTCATTTTGTTTAGCACTGAAAAATATTCCATTGTCTGGGTATATGACATTTTATTTATCTATTCACTTATCCATTCACTGAAGGACATCTCAGTTGCTTCCATGTTTTGGCAAGTATGAATAAAGCTTCTATAAATATCTATGCTCAGGTTTTTACACGGACATAAATTTTCAACTTCTTTGGGTAAACATCAAAGTGTACAATTGCTGGATCATGTGCTAAGAGTATGTTTAGTTTTGTAAGAGGTTGCAAAACTGTCTTCGTAAGTGCTGTACCAGGTTGCATTCCCACCAGCAATGTATGAGAGTTTCTGTTGTTCTACATCCTCACCAGCATTCGGTGTTGTTAGTGTTCCAGACCTTGGCAATTGTAATAGGTATGTAGAGGTATTGTATTGTTTCAATTTGCATTTTCCTAATGACATATGATGTGGAGCATCTTTTCATGTATTTATTTGCTGTCTGTATACCTTCTTCTCTGTATATAACATGCCTATTAAGGTTTTGGGCTCATTTTTAATAGGATTTTTGTTTTCTTATTGTTGAGTTTTAAGAGTTCTTTGTATATTTTGCATAGCAGCCCTTTATCAGAAATATCTTTTGCAAATATTTCCTCCCCATGTGTGGCTCTTCTTCTAATTCTCTTGATATTGCCTTTCACAGAGAAGAATTTTTCATTTTAATGAAGTCCACTTATAAATTCTTTCTTTCATGTATTGTGTCTTTGGTATTATATCTAAAACATCATCACCATATCCAAGGTCATCTAAGTTTCCTTCTATGTTACCTTCTAGGAGTCTTATTGTTTCGCATTTTATATTTAGGACTGTGATCCATTTTGTGTCAATTTTTGTGAAGAGAGTAAGGTCTGTATCTAGACTCATTTATTTATTTATATTTTGCATGTGGATATTATTTTGCAAGTGGTATTTTTCCAGCACCATTTATAGAAAATACCATCTTTGCTCCATTATATTGATCAGAGAATTTATTACATACTGTGCTTTAGTAGCTCTGTGGTAAAAAAGAGGATATTATCTGAATATTCAGCCATCCATATGTGCTTCTGATTTATGGGCACTCCCCCCAAAATATATATCTGAACTAGACCATCAGTGAAGTATAAACTGAAGTCCAATTGGTACAATTGCTTTTCCTGTTCTCTTAGGCCATCAACTCACATTAAGGGATGTTATAAACATCAGCCTTATGGGAATTGGAGAAGGAAGAGGATGGCGACAGAAGGCTGAAATGATGGCTCCTGGCTAATTGCAGCTTTTAATGATCTATCCTACAGGTTTTGGAAGTCTCCCATATTATTCGTACTTGAAAACTGATCTGTATCATCAAGCTGGATTGGCAGGAGCTTTGTATTTCTCAGGAATTGAGAATGAGATGACTCTATTTTGATAGATTTATGTGACTATTTCTTTTAACATTCTTTTTATCAATCATTTTGCTTTCTATCACTTTTCCAGTGTTTTAACTTTGTAGTATCACTAGTAATGAGCTGTAAAATAATGCAATCTTATCTTGTTTCTTTTCTACATTTAAGTTCAATCCCTATGTTTAAACAAAGCTAAACAACTATGCTTAGGGTCAATATTAAAGAACATCTTTCCATTAAAAAAAAAAAGATGAAGTAAATCTATCAAAGGGGGAAGCAGACTGTAATATTTAAAACTAGGCTTCCAAGGCAGGTGAATCTCATTATTTGTGTTATTATGAGAAAGTTATTTAAGCACTCTAGGAGCTAGTTCTCTCATCTGGGAATAATACCTGCCCTTCTGAGTCTGTTGAGGATTGCATAAGAGCATATATGCATGTGAAATTCTAAACACAGGGCTTGGTACATAAAACACATAGTTAATGCTCAATGACAAATCCATAAATAAACAGAGTACTAGATAGCTATGGTTTTTGTGTGTTCATGACATGCCAGCCATTGGCACACGGTCACATTAAATCCTTATTTCAGTCCATGAGGTAAGCATTTTTATCACTCCTTTTAAACTAATAAGGACACTGGGGCCTATCGTAAATGCATAACTTCTAACACAAATAATAAATGATGCCATGCTATCTTTTCTGAGTGGGGAAAAATCTACAACTGAAGGAGGGAAAAGAAAAGGAGGAAGGGAAAGAGGAAGGGAGGGAGTGCTGGAAAGAAAAAGAGAAACAGTGTTTTTTTAGGTGGTTGGAACATGAACTACTCCTTCATTTCAAGAGTGTTTGACCGTACATCTCTCTCTGATTGGAAGTACATCCCCATTCTTTGTTTAGCTAACTCTATTCTCCCATTATTTCTCAGTTTGAAGCCATTTCTTGACTCCTGTTGGGGGGGGGTTCAGGTTTTCCCTGCCTTATGGTTTGAACTTTCATCACCCTTGGCACAATAGTAATTAATTGGCTAATTTTTTTTATCCTTGCCTGCTAAACCAAAGCTCTGTGAAAAGAGGAATAGATCTATAATATTTCATTTATTATTACACCTTAATGCTAAAGGATGCCTGATGGAAAAAAACTCATTTATGAAATGAATGAAATCATAAAGGATAAGCAGAAGTAAACAAGTGAATATTGGTCTGGTGTTGGTGAGATATTCCATCAAGCAACATGTACCAATATGGAAACAAAAAATAAAACAGCGTAGTAAACACTTACAACCTGTAAATGCCAATTATGGGGCCCCTTGTCTCTTTTAATTCATTACCTACACTCTTCTCCTGACTCGCCACATTCAAGCTCCTGGGTTTTCTTTTAGGGTTTAGAATCCACTGAAATTGTTTCGAGCTGTATTCTTTCCCTAGGGCTGCTGTGACTGCATACCACAAACGGGCTGCCTTAAAACAACGGAAATGTACGCTCTCACAGTTCTGGAGGCCAGCAGTCTGAAATCACAGTGCTGGATAGGATTGATTCTTTCTAGAGGCTCTTGAGGGAGAATCGACTTGCTCCATGACCTTCCTCTTGGCTTCTGGTGGGTTGCCGAAATTTCTTGGCATTCCTTGGCCTGTAAATGCATCACTTTGTCTCTGTTTTCGCATTGGGTTCTCTCTCATGTCAGGTGTCTGCGTGGTGTCCAAATTTCCCTCTTCTTATAAGAGCAATTCATCTGATTAGCTCAGCCTAATCCATTATGTCCTCATCTCCAATTGATTGCATCTGCAAAGGCCCTATTTCTCAATAAGCTCACATGCCCAGGTAGTAGGGGTTAGGATTTCAACATTTCTTTTTGCATGACACAATGCAACCCACAACAGCAGCCTAGAGTCTTAAAACTGCTGTTTCCTCTACTTGGAATGATTTCCCTTCACATCTTAGCATGGCTAACTCATTGTTCGTTAAGTCCCAGCCCAAAAATCACCTTCGCAAATCAGAAGTGACACCACATCAAAATGACCCCCAACTTCGTGTGCCACATGTGTTTCCAGTCAGTCTCTGTTATACTCTATAGTTTGACTTTCTTCATGCAGTTTTCACTAACAGAAAGTATCTTGTACACATTTTCATTTTTTTGGTCTGGGTCCCCCTGTAGAATATGATCTCTGTAAAGAGCAGGAACCTTATCTCTTTCAATTACCACCACTGTAGTCCTAGCATCTAGGGCTACATCTAGAATCATGTCTGAAGTGGAGTGAGCATGCAAAGTCTTGCTCAATGAAACTTGGTCTATATATCCTGTCAGTTATTTATGGTCATAATAATAATGCATAACACATAGTAAAAAATATCACTGACATCCAACATTCAGTATTTATTGCCACAGTCAGGAGTTTACTGAGTGTTGAATAGGTGGCTCCACTAGTCTGGACTGGGCTTACTCACATACCTGCAGGTTATTGGCTGGATGTGCCTAACCTAGGCTCATTTAGGCTGGCCTCTCCTGGGGCAGTTAGGACAGCTTAGTTCTAATGGACAGATGGCACATCGCTCAGCAGGCTAGACTAGCCATGTTTTCATGTTTACAGGCACAGGACAGGAAGTGGAGACATGCACGATCTCTTTCAGCCTCGGCTCAGCACTGGTGTGCAGAGCCTTTTGTCACATTCTAATGGCCAACGCAAGTCACATGGCCAAACTCAGATTTGAGGGTGAAGAAGGGAATTTATCTTACTCTTTAAAGAGGTAAACTGTAACACCACATAGCAAAGGGCATAGAAACAGGAAAGAGTGAAGAATCTATCCCATAAATACAATCTACCACATATGTATTTTTTTAATGTTACCTTAATGCCATTGTAGAACAAGATGGGGTACTAATAAATATGAGTATATGCAAATATAAGTTTGTCTTAATTTATGAAAACCAAATAAAGAGGCACTTCACATCTTTTAACTTAAAAGTACTAAAGTGTAATAAATAAGAGTGTGACCATGTAGGCTTAAGTCTTCTATCATGTGCTATTCTAAGAATCATTTGTAAAGTGGTGATAATAATAATACCCATCCTTTGGATTTATTTATAAGGGGATAATACAAATAAAATGCTTAGTATAGTACTTGGCTTATGTTAAACATTTACTAAATGATAGCCACTATTATTAGCTATTGGCATTCATTATCACTTAGGGCAGGAGTGGACTTGATAGCATTGTGCATAAAATGACTTTTACAAATGCTTCATTACTTTAACCACTAAAGTGTTTGATGTAGATTTATTTAAAACATTTTTCTTAAATTGCATGTGGGTAATTTGGTTGATAAAAGATACCCCCAAGGATCAGCTGCCCCTAGTATGTATTATTTATACTGTAGACTGAATAAAGGAAAACCATGATCAGAATTAAGAATAAGACTAGTATTTGCTGCAATAAAGTGTGCTATACTGTAATTTATTAAAATATATAAATTACTAATCTATGGTAATCTCCTGATTGGTACTATTTTATTCAATCATTAATTCTACTGGAGTCCAACTTAGGACACATCTTCCTCTCTGAAAACCCTACATCAAAGTTACTCCTTCATTTGGATATATTTGGTGGCTCAGCCAAAAAGTATTGACTATTTCTGAAGAAAAAGTATTCCTCAAATTATAACGTAAGGTAGTGGGAGTGTGTAAGAAGTCACTAGTCAGAACATTGTTTTCCAATACCTTGGCTGAAGTTACTCTTTTCCATTATGAGATTAGGTTACATAAATAAGTAAAAAGGAAAGAAAGGAGGGAGGGGGAAGGAACAGAGAGAGCTGGGGGACTTGAGGGAAGCTGGAAAGGAAAGAAGAAAATCCTGAAGGAAGAAAGTAGAAGAAGAAGGAGGGAGGAAGAGAGGAAAAAAATTGTTGTGGTCTTTTATGTTTGGAAATGTGATTGTCTTATTCTTTATTTGTTTGTTTATAATTGTCTTTGCTATGCTTTCACAATTTCTGTTCCATGTGAATTTTAGGATTAGCTTGCTTAGTTCCGACAATATTAAAAACATTAATTGGAATTAATTTTACATTCTTCTGATATTGAAGCTTTCTTTCTATCTTCACACTTATCTATTTACAACTTTTTTTAAAAAAACAACTCAATATTTCTTGAAAATTTCTCCATAATCTTCTTCCTCATCTTTAAAATTAGAAATTTTAATTTTGTAAATGTTCAAATTCTCTTAAAATTGTATAGTATTTATTTGTGTGCAGGTTAGATGAAGCTCATTAAGAGTGTTCTTCAAGTCTTCTAAATCCTTACTAAGTTTTTATTAGAAGTATTAATATTTCTAGTTGAAATATTTCTTTATATGAACATATAACTTTTGCATTATAATTCTGTTGCTTTTTGCACCATCTATTTTAATGCCACCTTATTAGGTTTGCGTTTTTTTCTTTGATCAATTGATGTCCCTCTTTTTCCATATCAATGCATTTTATTACCGAGTTGACCAAAAAATTCATTTAGTTTTTTCCATACAATGGCTCTAGCAGTGCTTACTTGCCTTTAATGTTATTTGAAACAATTTTGTTAGATTGTAGTATGGCGGCTGTCATATCAGCATGCATTTTAAAAGGCTTATCAAACTTGGTGAATTTTTGTGCAGCCATTTTAATATTGAAGATGGAAAATGATATGCAACATTTCATGCTTTATTATTTCAAGAAAGGCAAAAACACAACTAACATACAAAAATAAAGATTTGTGCAGTGTATGGAGAAGGTGCTCTGACTGATTGAATGTGTCAATGATGGTTTGCGAAGTTTCTTGGTACTATTGATATTTTGGACAAATAATTCTTTGCTGTGGAGCTGTCTTAGTCACTGGAAGATATTTAGCAGCAACTCTGGCCTCTGCCCACTAGAAGCCAATAGAGGGACATAGCCAACATACTCAAAATATCCAAATCAATAAAGTTATTGGTGAAACTGAAAAATGTGTCTTTATTTTATGGAAACATCTAAATGGACTTTTTGGCCAACCCAATATACATTTAATATTGTCTAACGTTAATATTGCTTAATTTCCTCTTATATGCTTATACTTTAAGGAACACATATTTAGTTTATTTTTTATTTATACAGGCTTAAAACTGTATTTTTAAAAACAAATTTTATGAAGTTACTTTTTTCTTATGTGTATTTTTGTGATTTTTATTTTTTTACTTTTTTAAAGCTTGTTTTTACTGTTGTTTTTTTTTAACTTTTATGTTTTAAGCTAAATACATAACAGATTCCATTTAACCCTTGAACAACACAGGTTTAACTGCCCAGGTCCACTTATACTTGGATATTTAAAAAAAAAAACCAACAACATTTGACCTATTGTATCTATGGGTTTTGCACCAGTGGACTCAACCAACTTCAGACTGAAAACAATATTTTCACATTCCCATCCACAGTTTCCCAACCTTGAAATCCCAACACAGATAGAAAATATTGTTAAAAATTTTGATGGGGTCAGAGAACATATTTGCCTAATTTCAATTCTTTAAAATTTGTTGAGATGTGTTTTATATCTCAGCTTATTGTGCCTCAGTGGATAAGTTATTTGTGATTGCAAAGAATTTGTATTTCATTGTTGTTGGCAGAGTGTTCTAAAATGTCAACAAATTCAAGTTGGTTGTTCACATTTCTTACATTATTTCTGATTACCTCTCTACTTGCTCTGTCAATACTGAAAGAAGAGTGTTGGAATCTCAGATTGTACTTGTGTTTGCCTATTCTTCCTTTTTTTTTCATTAATTTTCCTTATGTGCTTTAAATCTCTGCTACTATATTCATATATATTTAGGGTTGCTATTTCGTTTTGATAACTTGATTCAGGTACTGTTAGAAAACATACAAATTTATATCTAGTAACATTTTTTAAAAATATACTTATTTTTTATTTTATTACAGCCAATCCAGCTTTTATTGCATTTGTGTTCATGTGGTATATTTTATCCCACCTTTGTACTTTAATGTATTTGTACCTCATATTTAAAGTGAGTTTGATATTTCTTAATCCTATTTGACACTTTTGTCTTTGGAGTATTTAGATCATTTAAAATTTCCCCAATTATTTATATAGTTTAATTCAAATCTTGCTATGTTACTTTTTGTTTTCTATTTGTCCTGGGTTTTTATGTTGTTGTTTTTTTGAGTTTTTCTCCTTTTTAAAAATTATTTTAGTACTTTTTTAGATTCTGTTATATCCCCTTTATTGACTTATTTGCCTTCTCTTTGTTTTATATTTTTAATGGTTATTCTATAATTTAGAATGTGCTTCTTTACTTAATCCCAGTCTGGCTCCAAATAATACTATACCACTTCACATATACTGTATAAAACTTATTTCAACATACTTTTAATTTCTCAATCTTGTTCTTTGTTCTATGTTGTTATGAGTTTTTCTTATATATGTATGACAAACACATTATAAACAACATACATTATTATTATTTTTGCTCTACACAGTCAATTTAAAAGATATTAAAATGATAAAATGTCTTTTTTATATTTCCTCACACATTTACAATTTCTAGTGCTCTTAATTCCATTGTTTAAACCCATATTTCAATCTGATATCATTTCCTTTCCATCTGAAGAGGTTTTTTTTACCTTTTGTGTAGTGCTGACAGCTAGTGACAAATTTGTTACATTTTGGTCTGCCTCAAAAAGTATTTCTTTATTTTCAGTTTGGAAAGATATGTATATACATATATACGTATATACATATATATATACATATACATATACATATACATATTGCTAGATATTTGCCCATAGGCCACTAAGGTTCTGTTTGCTTTTTTTCCCCAGTTTTATTTCTCTTTGTTAAATTTAGATAATTTTTATTCCTATACCTTCAAGTTCATAGCTCTCTTCTTCTCCAGTTTCTAAACTGCAATTAAACCCATGTAGTTTTTCATTTCAGATGATATTATTTTAATCATTGGGATTTCCATTTCAATTTTTAAAATATTTTTAATCTTCTTATTAACTCATGTGTTCTTTTATATCCTTCTCATAGTTATACTGCTTAGAATAGCCATTTTAATATTGTAGTCTGCTTATTTCATAATTAATATCATAACTGAATCTGTTTCTTTTTACTTCTACTTAGGAGCCATATTTTCTGCTTCTTACTGTGTCTGACAGTTTTGATTGGATCCTGGACATTGTGAATTTTACATTACTGAGTGATGCATTGTACTGTAGTTCTTAAGGGACTTTTAGATTAGCTTAATCTTTTTGAGGTTTGCATTAAAGTGTATTTAAGTTGGGTCTGGAGCATCCATTTAATATTAAGGCAGGGGTTTTGAAACTCAGTTGTCTCAGAACCGCTTCTGACAGATATCACAATTGTGTGTTGTCTGTTGTCCAATGTCTAAAAATAAGTGTTTTGTATTGTACATTTTTGTCAACTTTTCTAGTCATTTTGCAGTGAGAAGGCAATTTCCATTGCAGTTAATCTTTCATAAAAGAAAGCAGAAGATCTTGAATTTAATTTTAAATAACTTCAAATTAATTCCTCTTCCCCAATTATTGAACCTCACACTAATGACAGTTTATGCTATTTTTCTTCCACATTAGTATATTTAATTTTATGCATTAAACCAACAAAGATAAGCAGAAATAACTAAGATGTGGAGAACATAACCAAATAGAATAGTAATATACATAAAACTTTCTACAGACAATCAGCAACATAGACTCTCCAGATCACCTAGATAAATAACTCTATAATCTGAGAGAGAAAAGTTAATCAAATTCAGTTAATATTATGTAGAATTTATTGATAACCTAATAGCCACTGAGGTGAAACAATATAACCCAAAACTAAACATGCAGAAATCATTGTAACGCTGCCTTTCCAATGCCTATAAATGCTTACTATAATAATAACAATTTGTGGTATATTTGAGATTGTATACCACATTTCAATCTTCTTGTTAAACAAGATTTGTGTAAAAAAGGCAAGAAGCTCAAATCGGTAGTATGTGACTCAGCCATGGGGGGCATCTCCCTAAAAATGCCATTCACTTTAGCCAATTGTGTTGATAGTTCTTGCTAGTTGAGGTGAATGAACAAAGGCTGTTGTTACATTGTAGGTTTACCAAATAGTATGTGATTAGGGAATGGAGGAAATGCCTACTATTTTTTTTTGTAAAATAATAGAAAGGTAATGTGATCACATTGGAGATTAATGAGGGCTGTTCCAGGAAGTTTCTTGAAGCCTCCTGCCAGGTCTTGTCATTGGTGTTAAGAAAATGGACTAGAGTGGATTCATATCTAACAAGCTGAGCCATTGGTAGTGCATCAGAAGTCAACACTGCCTTACAAGCACTTACCCAGTTATAAGGTGGCCTCATAATAAGCTACTTTTGGTTTTTACACACTCTGCAGTGGAAGGATTGCTCTGGATTCTCAAACTTGTGGCTTCAAAATAGTTCATATTTCTGTTAAGCCTCACAATTCTGGTTATTGCAGCACTGTGTGTGGGTTTTCAGTAGAAAATAATGCAGGTCAATGCAAGCTAATGCACATGCAATCGATGCCTTGCAAAGCTTTTAATCACATTTTCTTCCTGTACAGATCAATTGGTAATGAAGGTATCCAATTAACTTTCCTCCGAGTGTGTTTGGAAATAGCATTTAAGTGAAGAGATCTTCATATGGCCACCTGTTTATAACTGCATTATTCATGAGACCTTTGCCGCATGCATCAAATGCTGTGGCAGCAGAGATCCCTGGCAGACCTGGGGTGGTTTTGCGTGGGTTGCTCTGCAGGAGACTCTGTGCATGCATTGGGAGGATGCAGTGTTTTCTTCTGCAGAAAGAACTGTGAGAACAAAACCATTATTTCATTTAAGGTTTAGGAGAAAAGCAGACATTCTAGAGATGATTCTTAGTCACTTTTGTGATGTTAAAAATGTAAATCAATCAACACATCTCCTTTAATCAAACTAGAGCTTATGTTACAAAGACCTGCTTGTTCTAAATATGTCAGGGCTTTGCCTTGGTCTAAAGAAGTTTAATTCATTTGAAAGAACAAATACATTTCCTCACTAGACTATGAAACATGATTGATAGAACAATTAAAAAGGAATGCTTATGCAGCAAGGATAGCTCTTTCACAGACTGAACCACTTGTGACGGACCCGATCGATAAAAAGGCGCTCCTGCTTCACGTTGCACTGTGTTGTGGACGCAACGGTAGTCTCCTTCCAATTCAGCTGTCTAGGGGTCTTGGAGAGATCTGTACTGAGTAAGAAGTGAAAATACATTCACTTCCACCAATAATTTGAGTTGTAGCATACACTATCTTTAATTATTTTTATGTCATTTTGTTTATAATTTGTTGCCCCACCTAAACGATAATTGCTTGAGTTAAGGGAGTCTGTATTTTACTGTTTTTGTACCTAATGTGTAACTTGGTAACAGAATTGACTGGCTTATTGGCATATATGGGACAGTTTATGCTATAAGAATTTTAAGACAAAAAGAGATTCTAATTTACATATTTTAAGTATTTTGATATCAGTTCAGATTTTTGCATCCTGTATTTTATTTTATGTATTTTATCTTTTCTCTCTACCTTCCCTACTTTCCAAACATCAGGTAGAGAATTGATTTCATTTTTCAAAACTTAAGCATATTATGTGCCAATAAGAGAAGAGAAGTAGCCTCCAAGTGCCTAAGGATTTTGTTTTTGAAATCCTAGATTCTTCTGAAAACTTAACAGGTTTTAAATCAATTTCAAGATATTAACACAATTTCTTGAAAAAGCAAAGGGGTAGATGATTTTCTCTTCTTCTGAAAAAATCCCCCTTCTTTTTAGGTACAAAGAGGAGAGAGTATTTCATGCCAGTGCCGTGCGTGGGAGATGAGAACAACCTGAAAAATTCAGTTAATAAAACCCCGCTTGATATGTCACTTCTCCCCAAACTTTTCTATCTTGGCCCTTCAAGTTTTTTCTTTTAATTCCTGTGTCCTCAGAGACATATATTCTCTCTCTCCCAGCAGTCAGTTCAGCTGTGGTTCCAGCTGTGTAACCCAGTCAGCAAAATACAAATGTCCCAGCATCCCAGCGTGCTCTCAGTACAGAGCAGCTTATCTCTTCCCGTCTCTCTCCCTCTCCCTCTCCCTCTCCCCTTCCTTCTTCCCTCCTTCCCCCTTCTCATTTTCCCTCTTGATTTCAACAAAGAAAAATGGCATTTAAGCTCACTCCAGGGAAAATTATTACAGGAGGTGATTTTGAGTTTTTTCCATTTTCAAAAACTATAGAAGGCTGAAAGTTTAGTTGGTATATGGATCACAGACAAGGTCTTACTGTAGAAAAACTAAGTTACATTACAAGGGGAGAATTTAGTACATGCTTGTAAAAAGATATGGGCAAGGTTTAAGGAAATCAAGAAATTCTGTTTCTAGGCCAGAAAAGTGGGGGGAATGTGTGTGTGATCAGCACAGTTTTCTAGAGACTAGTTATAGCTATAAGAAAGGGTCCTTTACACAAGGTGTAGACATAGGTAAGAAGTAGAAACTAAGCCCATAGGTAAGGAGTGGGAACTTAACCTGGGAGGGAAAAAGCACTTACTCTGGTGCTTCTCATGGCCAAACCCAGCCAGAAGTCAGAGGATGAGAGAATGTATTGAAGCAACTTTGTGAGAGAGCCTCTAGGACCACAGAGCGAGGAGAAGAATGGAGAGTGGTTTGGGCAGGGCAAAGGGCAGCTATCCAGTACTGCTGACAATGCATGGTTATAAATACATTAACTTTGGACAAATTTCACTTATTCCTACATCAGTGCTATCTAACAGAACTTTCTTAGATGATGAAATGTAATAAGTTTGCGCTGATATGTTTGTCTCTAGACATACATTAACTGAGTTCTTGGAATGTGGTAGTGGGATTTAGAAAATGAATGTTTAGTTTTATTTGCTAATTAAATTTAAATAGGTACATGTAGCTAGTTGCAAACACATTGGCAGTGCAGATGTAGATAATTGTTTCTTAAACTTTAGTGTCCTGGAGGGCTTTTTAAAACACAAGTGCCTGGGCCCCACCCCACAGTTTCTGATTCTGGGGTTGGGTCACTGAATTCGCATTTCTGAGAAGTTCTCAGGCCACCTTTACTGCTGGTCTGAGGAACATGTCTTGAGAATCAGTGCTCTAGATCAGCATTTATCTATACAAAAATTGATTATAATCTTTGATGCTCTAATGCAGTTTTTATGACTATTTTTATTGTGTTAAATAGCGATGCTTTATTAATTAGAATGATTTTAAGCATCCCGCTTAGTGACATCATAATTTTATGCTACTTTTAATATTTAGCGCTAACTTTTTAGCATGTTAAGTAAATTTTAGTATTTGTACTAATACTACTATACTTATATAATTGTCTGGTTAAACTTTTTCTTTAACAATTTTAATAGTCATTTAAAAAATATATCATGAGACTTTTGGTCCAGACAAGGTATCATAAAATATATTTTCCTTGCTCTTTTCTGCTTAATAGAACTGGAAATGGCACAAAAGACAACCAAAAAAGGACCTTGAGAAGATAAGCTTGTTTGAGACCCCACGACTGCAGACATACAATACTGAAGGACACCTTGCATCCCAACACCCAACAGCAGAAGGCTGGTACATTTGATCTAAAAACAGAAGTCAGCCCGGGTAGGCTCATTCTTCCTCTGAATTTAAATGAAGTGCCTGGGGAACATTACATAAGCCTGCACTACTAAGAAGGAGCAAGTGTTGAGAGCCCTCCCAAAAATAAGGTGCCTGGGGAAGAATTCTCCTTATCTTCTCAGTTTGAGAAGACCCTTTTCTGGTGAAGCAGATGGGTAGAACTGGCAAGAGAGACCCCACTGCAGGTAGGCTGGTCCAGATACCCTCTTTGATCCAGAAACTTTCCTGAGACTCTCTTTCCCTGCCCAGAGATTCAAGAATGGCTGGGCGGAGCCAGAAAGGAGGATGCAGCCACAAGTAGACCAGTCCAGAGAACCTGTTTGTCTTCATGAGCTATTAGGAGAGGGATTGAGGGATTTCCCCCACACCTAGAGAAACCCTGTTTCCAGGCCTGTGGAATCTCTTCCAGTTCCTCAAGCAACACCAAAGGGACCAGTGGGAAGTCACACCACACAAGATAAACCAATATAACACCGCAAAGCCTCTGAAAATTAACCTACCAAGGGGACCACAGACCATAAAAATTGACCAAGACCTGTGTGCTAAACCTAAACAGTGGGACTACTTGCTAAAATGAAAGATTTAAATAGGATCCAGTATCTCCTACCATTAATAGACAAAATTCCAGAGGAAAAAAAACCACCCAGCATAGCGAGAACAAGAAAATCACACCTTGAAGGGGAAGAGACAATTTGTTGACACTAATACTAAGGCAAAACAGGTGTTGGAATTATCTGAGAAGTATTTTAAGGCAACCATTATAACATGGCTTCTATAATCAGTTACAAATTCTCTTGAAACAAATTTTAAAAAGTTTAAACAAATGGATTTTATAAGAAAGCATAGAATTATGAAGTGAGAGCATTATGCTAAGTGAAATAAGCCAGGCAGTGAAAGACAAATACCATATGATCTCACCTATAAGTGGAACCTAATCAACAAAACAAACAAGCAAGCAAAATATAACCAGAGACATTGAAATTAAGAACAATCTAAAAGTAGCCAGATGGGAGGTGGGAGGGGAAAGTGGGGGAAGGTTTTCAGGAACAACTACAAAGAACACAGGGACAAAACCAAGGGCGGGAATGGGGGGGGAGTGGGGATGGCTGAGGTGGAGGGGGAGTGGTGGGGGTTAAATGCAGACAACAATGTACTTGAACAACAGTAAAATAATTTTAAAAATACATGAAAGCATGTCATAATATGCAAAAACATACAATAATGGAAGTGAATCTCTGTAGGTGCGCTCAGTAGTAAAGTGGAGATGACAGAAATATCAGTAAACTTGACTATAGAACAATAAAATTCACCCAAATTGAACAATAGGGAGAAAAAAAATAGATTGGAAAAAAATGAACATAGCCTCAGGGACCTGTGAGACAACAACAGAAGAGTCATCATTTCAGTCATTACACTCCCAGAAGGAAAGAACAAGAGTGGGTTGAAAGTTGTTTGAAAAAGTACTGGCTGAAAATGTCCTAAATTTGGTAAAAGACACCCACCTACAATTCTAAGAAGTTGAGTGAAGCTAAATAGAATAAATACAAAGAAATTCAGCCAAAGACACAGGACAATTAAACACTGAGAAAACTAAAGCCAAAGAAAAGTCTTGAAAGCAGCTAGAGGGAGATAATGTGTTACTTCCATGGAACACCAAATGCAAATGTCAATGGATTTCTTATCTGAAGTCATGAAAACCAGAAAGAAGGGGCACCATACTTTTCAAGTATTTTTCAAGTGCTAAAAGAAAAGAACTGTCAAGCACGAATTCTATATCCTATAAATTTTTCCTACAGTAGTGAAAGAGAAATAGAAAATATTCTCAGAGGAAGAATGAAAAGAATATGTTACTGGCAAACATAGTTTTTAAAAATTAACCCAATATATAAAAAATGTTATTATTTTAACATGTAATAAATATAAAAATATTACAAAGAAATAAAATCTCTTAAAAATTGGCTAAACATTTTCCCAACAGAAAGAAACTGATAAAAGAAAGAATATTGGAGGATTGGGAAGGAAGAAGAAATAATGGAAAGAACACAAAGATGGGTACATATAAAAACTTTCTTTTCCTTATGAGTTTTAAAGCGATATTTGATAATTGGAACAAAAATTATAGGACAATCTGATTCCCATGATAATGCTATTTAAAAATGGAGAAGAAAATGGGATCAAAATGGGGCTTCCACACTTCACTGAAGGTAGTAAAATGTTGAAATGAGTAGGCTGCATAATTCATATAGAGAGGCACATACATTGTTAGGTTTGTAGTAGTACTAAGAACAATCACTACCAAAAATACACAGAGATACACTTAAAAATACATAAATAAATCATGTTCAGATATTGTGTAGAGAGGCAAGAGAACAGAAGCAGAAAAATGAGACCAGAGGAAGCATAGAAAACAAATAATAAATGGCAAGCTTAAGTGCTAACATATAAATAATTACCTCAAATGTAAATGGTCTAGGTACACCAATAAAATGTTGATTAAGAAATGTGAAGTCACTGCCTGTTGATCTAGTGATTCCAGTTATTCCACAGCTAGAATTATGCCCAGAGAATCCTGAAATACCAATTCAAAAGAACCTATGCACCCAAATGTTCATAGCAGTGTTATTTACAATAGGCAAGTGCTGGAAACAGCCTAAGTGCCCATCAGTAAATGAATGGATCAAAAAACTGTGGTGCATTTACACAATGGAATGCTATGCAGCAGGAAAAAAAAAAAACCCTCCTACACTTCATGACAGCATCGTTCAATTCATTGAGGACCTGGCCTAAATAGAACCAAAATGTGGAGGAAGGGTGAATTATCTCTATGTCCTTCAGCTGCGACATTCATCTTCTCTTGTTCTTGGACATTGGAACTCTTGGTTCTTGGGCTTTCAGATTCTGGATTTATGCCAATACCCTTCCCCCTTTATAAGCCTTTGGCCTTGGACTGGGAGCTATACCATTGATTTCCCTGGTTCTCAGGGTTTCGGATTTGGACTGAATTACACCACTGGCTTTTCTTATTCTCTAGCTTGCCCATGGCATATTGTGACACATCTCAGCTTCTCTAATTATGCAAGCCAATTTCCATAATGATAATATATATAATCTCCTATTAGTTTATCATATATATGTGTAATATATATATATATTACACATAAAATAAAGGAAAATATTATTTATCTGTAAAGTACTTTGACTAGTATCTAGGAGCTGCTCAATAGATTTTTATGAAAGAAAATACAGGAGGGAGAAAAGAAAGGAAGAATGGTGATGAAATTGTGCATTATTGGGGACTCTGAACTTATGGACCATTTCAAGATGTTACTTTCATGTGATCTAGACTAGAATCCAGGAATAGGGGTGATGTGCCACCTGGATAGTTAAATAGATCAACAATTTAGCTGGAATCAAGAGAACATCCTTTGAGCTAATGTGTTGCTTTGAAGTCAATGAAGATAAAAGTTTCACTTGCAGAGGAGGAGATGAGTTGGTGTATGACTCTGACAGTTTTAGGTTACCTAACAAAAAGCTAAAAATCTCCAACTGTGGAGCTCTTTATTGACTCTAGAGTTGTAAATGCGGACCTGGGATTTATAGAAAGAAACGATTAGGGGAGGATGGGTTCAACAACCAAATGGCAAAATGAAGCATGTCTGAGAGAGGATTCATGGTGCCCAGAGTAAGTCTGCTCCAATTTCCTACTCAGCCTCTTCAGTGGAACATTTATCCCATCTTTGTTTCCTCTCTCTTATTGTTGAGCCTGAGTAACAAACTGGGACCTTAGGTCTCCTCCCTGTGATGTACTCTTCTTAAACATGTCTGTTTTGAACACAGTTACCTTCTTTTCTAATTGATAAGATTTTTTTTTTGTTTATCAGAGGCCTGCATTAGTAACTTCACCTGTAATTTCCGATCAGAACCCATCATTCTTACCTGTATACATACTGCAATTTGCACCAGTGGAATAAAATTACCATCCATTATAATCAGCTGTATAGTTATATCCCCCCGCCCCCCAGTAGTAAGTTCTTTTGTCAGATTTGTCTATGCATACATGTATGTATGCATGTATGTATGTCTAGCCAGACTCTGAGTTTACCTGTAGTATCTATTAATAGCATTAAATAAATGTTGAATAAAACCTGTATAGTTATATCCTGTGTGCCTTTCCTTTTCCCAGGGGTTATATCTATTTTTAAAATTTCTCCCACAAAGGGGATACAGAGATAGAGATAGAGATTTAGAGATATATAGAAATAAATACCCCTTATCTCTGTACAACAATTTAATTAATCTTAAGCTTCCTCTGTCTTTCTATCCAGATCATTTATTACTAGATAGCTATTGTACAGAGTGGTTAAATATTAAGGCTCTGAAAGGAGACCTAGTTTAGAGCAGTGGCCTGTCATTTACAAGTTCTCTGCCAACTAAAAGCTCTTATAGCCCTTCTAAGCCTAATACATTTTCATCTCTAAAATGAGACTTATCATTGCTTCATGAGTGTTGTGATGGAGAGCCCATGCCCAATGAATACTTAGCACAAGGCAAGGCATAACGGTCTGCTCAATAAGTAGTAGCTATTTTCAATATCTTTAAAACCATTTGAAGTACATTATATTTATTAGAAGACCAGACACAATTTTAAAAGTACCAGATATTGAGAAATAGTAGCCTACTAATAAGTTTTTCAGCATTATCTTCATTAGCAGTAAACATATCTAGTAAACATTATTAATACTGAAGTATATCTAGTAAACATTATTATGATTTCAATAAAAAGAATAGTTTTTACATTTTGTCAATGTGTAAGGGGTCTCTGGTAGGTTCACTAACATTAATTTTACAAAATTAAGTGAATTCAAAGGAAGCACACATTTTTCCAGTTTTGAATTTTAAGCCTGAATGAATAAGCATTAATATAAGGGTCATTTAAAAAAGTTTTTATTTATTTTTTTAAAGATTTTATTCATTTATCTCTAGAGAGGGAAGGGAGGGAGAAAGAGAGAGAGAGAGAGAGAGAAACATGAATGTGCGGTTGCTGGGGGCCGTGGCCTGCAACCCAGGGATGTGCCCTGGCTGGGAATCGAACCTGCGACACTTTGGTTCACAGCCCGCGCTCAATCCACTGAGCTACGCCAGACAGAAAAAAGTTTTTATTATAGAAAGTTGCCAATCTGACTTACTAAAAAAAATAAACAAAGCTTAATGTGGTTAATAGGTTGTATTTATTATTCTCTACAGTATTTAAAAATTAGAATATATTGTACCACTTTGTTAAAAATAATTCTTCACACAATTTTGGTAGGTTAGTGACAAACACAGTTTACAAATAAAAGATATAGGCTTCAAACTAAAATCAGTTTGTGGTCTTAATAGAATTTACAGAAGCAAGTTAAGATTCAGTCTACATATCCAAAGCAGTTTCCACATGAAAGCATTTCCAGGGGATAGAAAACTGATAAGCTTAAATAAAGCACCAGCTGTCACCATGTCACCAGGCTAACGCTGACTCCTTCTGGTCTCCATCACATACATGATGAAGCATGGGGGGAGAAAGAAACAAAACCCTGAAGTTACAGTTGCTTAGAGCATCCCCCAAAGGCATCTTGGTAAGATTAATACATTTCTGAAGAGCAAAAATAGTTAGATTATGATAGTTAAGGCTCAAGATCATGCGTTCATAATAAAACACAATTGCTAATATTTAAATGGCATTGAATGTCATACAACATATTCAAAGCTTGTCATTTAAGTCAACAATATACATAGTTTCTCATTGAACCTTCTAAGACTTTGTAGGCACATTTAAAACAATCTTCATACAAAAGGAATAAATTTCAGAATCTCAAACTATCTACAAGGTCTGTCCAGAAAGTATCCAGCCACATAAATATTAAAAAATAGACAAATTTATTGAAGAAAATGAAAGATACAAGAAACATTGTACATAGGACAATGACACCTCAGTCCCCTTCAATGTAGGCACCTTGGGACCTCACACAATTCTCCCAATTGCCATCAGCTGCTTGGCCATATTTTCCTGAATCTCATTGACAGTCTGAAAGCTCTTCCCTTTCAAAGGTGATTTTAATTTTGAGAAAAGCCAGAAAACACAGGGCACCAAATCTGGGCTGTAGGGGATCTGAGTAACCTGGGTGATTTGATGTTTTGCCAAAAAACTGCATGAGATGTGATGATAAGTAGACACATTGTTGTGATGAAGCTGCCAGTCACGGATGCCCATAGCTGCAGCCTTCTGAATCATCCAAATAGTTTCCAGAGGAATGTTCAAGCTTAATGCAAAATTTGATGCAGATTCATTGCTCTACTCACTGAGTCATTTTGACTACAGTGGCCACACAGGACACATGCTCACTCAATGGGGTCTACCACCCCCACTGACCAGTACAGTGAAGTTGTCATTGTTCTCGCATGCACATTCCAGTCCACTCTCCTTGGATGCCAGATTGTATCAATGGTACACAAACTGTTCCCATTAAATTAACAATGGTTGGACCTTTTCTGGACAGACCTTGTAGATGTGGCTGCATTTTTATGAACATGTCTAAAAACAACTTTGTGCCAATCTTTTATAAATAATTTCAATGGTGAAAAATAATGTTTAGGATTTTAAAGTTTTTCAGATATAAAACATTTTGGAGAGTAATTATGTGTGTAATGAGATAAAAACAAGAACTCAGAAAGACCAACGAGTAACCGGAAACTAACTTGTACATATTAATGTTATATAACCCCACCAACATACTTACACTTTGATCTCCTAATTCAGAGTTCTCACAGCTTCAGTGATCATTTTCTTTCTCTATTTATAAAGAACCATAAAGTACAGCACAAAGTAGTTCAAATTGGCCACAGTTTCCCAACTAATGATCAAGACACTGAAAATCCTTAGACACGATGGCAGCCCTTGATTCTTCTAATTCATATTATGATATATGTTTGTCAGATCTTATATACTCAATGTTACTTTATGGGTAAATGGTAAAAATACATCAGTTTTATGATAAGGTAAGACTTAAGACTACTAACATATTTTCTATTATATCATTTTATTAAATACACTTTTTAAAATGTGAATAAAGAAAGTATAGGTCATAACCGATTTTCCTTTTTTCTTCTTGTTCTACAAACACGTGCAACTGAAGAGCTGACATAGCTGAAACTAACCAGAGATGGGAAGCCAGGAATCCAAGAACCATGAAACAACACTAATTCCCCATACCAAAAACAGAAGAAATAAAACAGAAACAGGGCTCCGATCAATCTTTTTCAGATGTGGTTTGATTCAGCCCAAGGTCTCTGTGGCTGATCTCAAAGGCACTTTCTAAAAATAGCCCTTCCTCTTCCCCCAATTGGCATCTGTGTAGGAAAGTTCATGATTTAATGGCCTATAGCACTATACTGCTTTTAAAACACTATTCAACATTAAGAAAGAGGAGACTTGGATCCCATCAAGTTGAAGTAGACATAAAAATATACTGGGAAGACCCCTTTGCTACTAATCTCTACCCCCACTTCCCCATCCTCCAGAAGAATCACACATAGAGAAAATCCTATAGAGAAAACAAGCATTGGATTATCAAGTGGCATTATAACCCACTTTCACTCACTGCAGTGATTTAAAGGGATGTCTGATTACACTGAATGCAGAGGGGTAAAACTGAATTTAACATGGAGTCTTGTGAAAGCTTAACTTCCATGAGTTGTAAACAACTGATTATTAACTGAAGTCTTTACTTTCTCTAATCTTTGCTTTTATTTCTGACTTCAACCTTTAACATTTTTGAGAGATGTAAAGAAAGTGAAAAAGTGGTTAGTGGAATTAGATATGGCTTTGAATAGTGGACTTTTGCTAAGCTTTATCAGAACAGGCATCTTCTTTGGTAGCTTTATCTTCCCCATCATCATCTATCATATGAATATCTGATGTATTTTTGTCATTTTGCCTCAAACGGTAACTTTTATAAGCACGCTGAATGATGGTTGCCGAGACTGCCTCTTGCTTTCGTTTCAGAGTAGTTGTAATTGGCTCATATGTGATCTTAAAAGGGCTGGCTAACATAAACCCGGACTCTATCTCTGAAAGCATTTTCTCCATGCTCACATCTCTACCCATAACTCTCTTTGTAAAAGCAAGTAAGATATCAAGGCAATGAATTCTGTCCCCAACGGCCATCGGAAGATCCATGGCGACAAGCTGGCCCCTGTTTGGCTTTGCCATGAAAAGAGGAGGATCCAGAGCAGCTGCAAAGTCTGAAAGCTTGCTAGAATCTATGTACTGGGTCCTGTCAGGATCAAACCTTGTCCACACCTGAAAGAATTTCCTAAAATCATCTTCACTCAGTGTCCTGGCTTTTTTTTTAGAAGCAATATTTAAAAACTCCATAACAAAAACAATGTACATGTTTACAATGATCAGCCATGATATGATGATATAACTGACAAAATAAATAATTCCAACAGAGGGATTACCACAGTCTCCTCTAACCTGAGTCCCAGGGTTAATTTTTTCAGGATCACAGTCAGACCATTTACTGTTGAAAATGGCATTAAGCATCCCGTCCCAACCAGCAAATATTGTGACTTGGAAAACACAGAGCATACTGCTGCCAAAGGTTTCAAAGTTGGACACATCATTAATTCCAGCTTCCTTTTTAACATAGGCAAAGTTGTACATTCCAAAGATGGCATACATGAACATGACCAAGAAGATGAGAAGACTGATGTTCAACAATGCTGGGAGGGAGAGGATCAAAGGAAGCAGCAGATCACGGAACACCTTTGGTCCTTTCCCAGGATGCAGGATGTGGATGATCCGAGAGAGAAGTATGAGTTGCACAAAGGGAGGAGGTACAAGGTAGTATCCTGCCAGAGGCAGAAATAGTTCTGGTGTAGGAAAGATAAAGCAGGCAGTAAAATTAGTCAGATTCGGTGGTATTTAGAGGAATGTAAATTATTTTACATTTTATTTCATTCTATATGTTAAGATCATTTTACTCATCCTTCTCATAGAGCATTTAGCACATATTTTAAGTTTGGGTTGGTCAAATACTATGTAGCAATGTCCAGAGTATCTGGCAAAATTTGGAAGAGAATTCTTTGTACCATCATCCTGTGAGTATTATGTGTCAAGTACCTCTGGAATCACAGATGGTATGCATCTGTCATATGACCATAGTCATTTTTTTCTAATTGTAATTAGATCAAGAAATTTAGTTTGATGCAACTTTTATTCCACACCTAATAAAGGTGTTGTGCAAATATGCAAAGATGAATAATGTGAATTCTGTCCTCAAAGCCTTTCTAATCTACAGAGGTAGACATTTAAACTAATTATAATACAAGGCAGAAAAACATGGTTGATGAATATAATTACAAAAAGTTTTTGCTAAATTGAATTTATTGGGGTGACACTGGCTAACAAAATTATACAGGTTTCAGGTGCACAATTCTACAATATATCATTTGTACTTTAATGACTCACAGATTTTAATTTAATTTACTTATTTCATAAATAATATTTGGGCCCTTAAGAACTTTCAATGCGAACTGAATAAGTGAGTCTTTGCCTAGACCTTTTTCCTGACAGCAGTGGGTGAATGAGGGAACTATATGAAAGTGAGAGAGAGAACTATAAGACAAGGTGAAATTATAACTACTATGAAAAGGGATGTTGCTGGAAGTCCTGGAGAGGATGTGGTGCCTTTTGAGTTCAGGAGGTGGGGGAGGGGAGAATCATATGAAGCTTCTAAATGAGATGGTATGTTTGCTGAATCTGGAAGGATTATGTCTCACATTTCTGTTGAACTTTGTTACTGTTAATGCTGGCACTCTCTCTGACGTTCTGAGCATATATCCTCTGACGTGCCAGCATATATCCTCATCTCCAAAGTGCTTTAATGACTTTCTACTCTGACTCAAATTTCCATTTCTCCTCAATCTTCTAAACTCTTCCATTTTGCAGGAGGTAACCCCCTTTAATTAAAAGCATATTTGTCTACATCTTCCAGAGTACAGACAGCTTATTCTGCCCCACCCCATATTTCTCAAGATAGAAAGATGGAATAAGCAGGCATCTTTTTTTCTTTCCAATGTGATTTCCAGACACCTTTCCTTCCCATCATTTTCATAAAGAAAAGAGATGGACACTTTGTGGGTCATGTCATTTAACAATACCTTCCTTCTCTTACCACTCCCTGGCTCCATGATCTAGTCATTCCTCCTCATTTATATGCAACTTGAGTCTTTAGTACTTGGCTCCTGTTGCCCTTTCCCTCCCAGCACCTACCAGCATCAACAGCCCATTCAAGGCTAGTCTTTCAATCTTTGGCTTTCTTAATTGTAATAACCTCCATCATTTATTACTTCAATCTTATACAGTGATGGCCACCTTCTGAACCCAGGCGGGAGACCTGCCTTCCGAGCTCTGAGATTCAAACAGCTTTCTCTCTGACTGTGGTTTCCTCTCTCCAGGCCTCTGTTTCAGTCCCCCACCTCAGTCTCATAGGGCTCTTCAATTCTACATTCCTCTGGTACCTTCCTGTTGCTCCCTTTATGTACTTTCAGTCAAGCTTCTTATACGTGCCTGTTAATAGTTCATCTACTTTGACTACTAGGTGAATGAGTGAATTTTCCAGAAGCACACCTGGGCTGACAGTTTATCCACATTTTTTACTGCTGATTACACCAAATAGTATTTGACAATAAACATTAAATGTCGTTCCTATTTTCATGGAGCTCAAATTCCATTATGTGTCTTGTAGGACGCAGACAACAAAGAAATTTTTCTCTGCTAAAACACTTCTCCTAGATTATTTCTTTGCTACCTCCAATCTAATAAGTAACTGTTTAGATTTTTTGCTTCATCTGTGAAGTTTTCTCTGCCTTCTAGTTACTGATTAGGTGTCCTCACTAATGTGCTGCTGTAACAGCCCTTCCATAATCTTATCTGATCCTTGATAGCACAGTAAAATGAACTGTTAGTTTTCTGTATCTCTTAATAAATTATAAAAATATGGCCATAAAGGAATTATGCCTAACATGTTGATCAATGAATTCTTTGCATATAGTATAATATCTATGCACAAATAGGGTAATCAAATACATTGGTTAAATAAAAGACTGAGATCTCCAGAGTAAAACTAGTGACCCATTTTTTAAAGCCTTACACTCTACTGTTGTGAAAGTTGTAAACAGTTAGAGATTAGAGGAAAGAGAAAATTGTGTGAGCTTGAAAGGTCTTATCATGTTAAGATAAAGAGATACTTAGTGTCATCCTAGGAAACTAATGTAGGTTAATATACTGAAAGGGTAATTATTTACTTGGTGGTCTGTGAAGTAAAGCCTATGTATTAATTCAGACAGGATTTTTTAGTGCCTCATAACTGTCAGGCATGTGTACATGCATGAATGCAAAAATTTAAAGCATTTCTGTTGGAAATAACAAGGGTCCCTACCTCTTTTGCTGATTAAGAGGCTAGGTCTCAGGAGACATTTACTATAAGAACTTGCCTGAATTAACATTTCTACAAATGAAAATCTGACTACACAAAATCTTACCTGTAATGGAGAACACAACCACCATAAAATCAAAAATGTTCCATCCAATAGTGAAATAGTTACAATGGAAAGAGATTAGCTTCAGCACACATTCTGCAGCGTACAACACAACAAAAGTGAAGTTGATCCAGTAGAGGGCAGTGTCCATTTGTTCACTCTGTTCATCACTTTGTATCATAATCGTTATTGCTTGGAAGCAGATAAGAACCATAATGATGATATTAAAAACTCGACTTGTTACCAAGTCAAAGATGAATCTTCGGAACTTGTTCTGTGGGTAAAGAAAAAGGTGTAGTAGTCTTATTAATAGGATACCTAAACACATACATAGGCTTTAGATTTACAACTTTACTCCCAGCATGAATAGGAGAATGAATCAAGGCCTAAGTTTTTACCAAACTAGAATTACAGCATACAGTCAAAACAAGCAAAAAGACATCAAAAGTTTTGTCAAAAAACATATTTTTAAAATTTTTGTCAAAAGTGTTTGTTGTTGACAAATTTAAAACACATGTTTATTTAAAAGATGAATACATAAAGAGAACTTTTTTAAAAGCTTCAAAAGAAATTGACATGTTTTCTTACTCCTGGGCGAGGTGTTGATTTTAGAGAATCCTCATACATCAGCTTCTTCAGTGCATGGTATTGTTTTTTCTGCTTTCCTGTTATAAAGATATTTGAACCTCCTTGGTAAAGAAATGAAAGAAAATACATATTAATCACATTTAATCCAAATTTCACTTTATATTAAAATGCATTTTGGAAAGCTTGGCAATGATTGATTTAATCTTCTTAAAAAGTCTTAACTGCAATGAACTAAATCATAAACACATCTGACTTTCTGCAGAGAAATCCATATAAAACATACGTAGAACATACACTGGGGGCGATTGATATGCGATTATCTTTTGGTGCACTTTCCTGTGGGTAGTCAACCCTATTTAAACTTTTCAGTCTGCTGAGGCCTACCTCTTGCAGACTGAGACAAAGGAGAAATGGAATATCTAGAAAAGTTTACCTATTTGACCACCGACCTCTTTAACCCCATCTGATTAGTGGGAACTTGGAGTGGTTTGTTTACAAGATTTTCCACATGCCTAACTTGATGATACAGCTAAAGTTGTAACTTCAAAATAAAACTATTCTTTGATTTGTTAGGAGGCTTGCCTGTGCTAATTAGGTCCCTGTGGTTAGAATAAGCAGACTTTGATGAGTTTTGAGGCCTTTGCAATTTGTAGAAGCCTTGAAGGGAATATTTGTGTGTAGATGGCACCAATGGGCTGTCCGATTCTGCCTCTGCATTCTCTCTTATTCATGTCAAACACTCTTATTTAGGTGACCCAATCAGAATTTATGACTCTCTCTACTTTTAGCATAAAAAGCTACTCTAACTGAAAAAATATCTATGCTGGTTATGATTCTGAAGGCTTTGAAAATTTCAGAGAAGAAAAAACTGTGATTTGTTTTTCTCGAACTTCACATATTTGTGCAAATGCACAATGATTTTTTAGCATGTTATTATTTATGAACATACACACAGAAATATAAAATTTTTACCTTTTAAACTTGCCTGTGTATATTTGAATATAGAAAACAATGTACAGAATGAATATTTTAGTAATATTTATCAATATACAGGAACATCACTTGTTTTTTGCTAAGTACCAAATAAAAAATGACATTAAGCTGAACCCAAAACCAATTATTTGAACCAGGACATTTTTGTAAACGTGTTTGATTTTCTCAGGCATTGAATGAAACAAAAACCATTTATACTTATCTTTACTTTATGCTTGTTGAAATTAGCAATAATAACACCAACCAGCATAGTCAGAGGAAGAAATAATCCAATGATAACAAAGTTAATAAAATAAATATACATGTAGAGGTTGTCTTCAAAATTAGGCTGCATATCTACCTAAAAATTAAGTTAAAAAATAAGCAAAATCAGGCATAACGTAGAGGACTTACAAGGCAGTGAAAATACTCTATATGACATTGTAATGATGGGTCCATGTTATCACACATATTTCTAAACCCACAGACTGCACCACACTGAGTGAACCCAAGGTAAACTATGAACTTTGGGTAATTATTATGTAGCAATGTAGATTTACCCTTGGTAAAAAATACACCATTCTAATGAGTGATATTAATAATGGGGAGGGTATGCATGAGTGGAGGAAGGGGATATATGAGAAATACCTGTACCTCTCTCTTAATTATGTTGTAAACCTAAAACTGCACTAAAAAATAAATTCTTTTTAAAAAATATTTTATTTATTTATTTTTAGAGAGAGAAGGGAGGGAGAAAGAGAGAGAGAGAGAGAGAAACATCAATGTGCGGTTGCTGGGGGCCGTGGCTTGCAACCCAGGCATGTGCCCTGGCTGGGAATCGAACCTGCGACACTTTGGTTCGCAGCCCACACTCAATCCACTGAACTAAGCCAGCCAGGGCTAAAAATAAATTCTTTAAAAATAAAAATAAATAAAAAGTGAAAAACAAGGAAATATTGATACTGATCTTTTTAAACAAATGATTTATAAAACAATTTCTGACAAGAAAATCCAACAAATGCAAGCCCTGGCTGGCGTAGCTCAGTGGATGGAGCGCGGGCTGGGATCCAAAGTGTCCCAGGTTCGATTCCCAGCCAGGGTAGATGCCTGGGTTGCAGGCCATAACCCCCAGCAACCGCACATTGATGTTTCTCTCTCTCTCTCTCTCTCTCTCCCTCCCTTCCCTCTCTAAAAATAAATAAATAAAAATCTTAAAAAAAAAAAAAAGAAAATCCAACAATGCTACTTGAGACAATGTTTTCTCTTTACTCATTGGATTTCAAAGTTTATTATATTTCTTTAATGATTGTTAAGAAGTCTGATAATCCTTGAAATGGTCCTATTGGGGCTCACCCCATTTTATATAATCCTGAAACAATTTCATTGCCCATGAAATACTCAATATAAACTGTATTTAATTTTTGCCTAGCATAAACATTTACTTTTACACTGTTAATTATTGTTATTGCTAGTGCTCTGTTCTTGAATTACAAAAATGAGTTTGCTTATACATTAACAATGGCTTTAAATTATATTATACTTACTTGAGTAGAATCAACAGCTGAATTCATAATATCGATCCACCCATTAAATGTTGCCTATAAAAATGGCATGTATTTAATGTTTACGGAAATCTTATGTTTCATAGAAAATAAAAGTAAAACTCAGTCTGTTATTAATACAGTAATAAAACATTTGATTAGTAAGGCTCACCACACTTCAATATATTGTATAACTAAGATCTTTACCATTTTCATCATTATATTTATGTTGTTTGTTAACAACTATTTAAAACTACTTAGTGTAAATGTAGTTAATAAGAAATTTCTTTTAAAATAGTATAAAAAGAAATATAGGTAGAGAGATAGAGAAATAGTAAATAAATACATGCTGCCTGAGTATCATAGTTACTTGTAACTTCTCTCTATGTGCTTTTCTATGGAGAAACTGAGACAGGAATGGTTCACCTCCTCATGCCTACCAGATGTTGGGTAACTGAGTAGCTATTCCTCAGAGCACTAAGCAGAAATAAAACAGCTGGACCAAAAATTGTGACCCTATTACACGATCAGTGACAGAAACAGGTTTGGCTAGTAGCTGCTGTTTTCTCAGTCAGTGCTGCCTTCACCTCCACTTCCTTCTCCAAAAAGAACAGAAACTTTCACTTTCGTTTCTCTAAATGAACTTATTTATTCATAATATGTATCTTCTAATAAGTAATAGCTGAAATAATTAATAACCAGTTCTATTAATCTTCCACTTTTTTCCTCATGTTTACCTGCAATATGGATGAACATATAGTAGATAATAAAATCAAAAACATACTTACTACTTGAAGTAATGAAAGGAAACCATTTCCAACATTATCAAAGTTCAGTTTTGCATTCTCCCATGGCATGGATTCATTAAATAAAAGACTTTCACATTGACTCTTATTACTGACTTCATGTATAGGAAACCTTTCTCCTGTTGTTGGGTCAATGCATTCATAGAACTTGCCAGCAAATAAGTGGACTCCCATGATGCTAAAGGCCAGCCAGACCATAAGGCAGACCAGGACCGCATTCCAAGCGGGTAAAGTTGTTTTGATCAAAGCTCTCACAACCACCTGGCATATAAAAAGCAAACATGTAAACTTTAGGTAAGAAATGTGAAAGTATTTTTATTAAATTGGAAATACTAATTAATGTGATCTCATATTGAAATAACAAAAAAAGGCCATCTCTAAAGATTTAATAGGCCACATGCTGGTATTTAAATAACCTAAGTAACAAATTTCAATTAAAAATACACATTTAAAAATCTAGACATTCTCAAAGTGTTTTAGTAAAAAATCATTAAAAGAACAGCAGAGCTGATTAGTATAAATACTAGCATAATGAAGTATTTCACTGATTGAACAAGTTTATCAACCATTATGCGTGAAATGGGCAAGACAAGTGAACCTGTGTGTATGTATAAGATTATCTAGACAGGCTGTAAAATGAGAGCAAAACAGACTTAATTTGGGAGCATTCTACCCTTCAGGAGGAACATCCTATAAAGGAGAGAGGAAAGCAGTGGCAGGGGAAATAAGAGAAGACCAAGAAATTATAGATCAATGAAGTCAAGAGACTGTTTCAAGAAACACAGAATAGAGAGCTAGACCTCACAACATCACAAAACCCCTCATGAACCACTCTGTCGCTGGTGAGACACTCCACAGTGGAAAGTTGGGATGTGAATTCACCACTTAAACTTGAATGACAGCAATAGTGTATCACCATCTCCATTTCCTTAAGTCCCTTTACTCTTTAATATTGCAATCAAAACTTTATTCTCATCACTCCACTAATGCAGCTATGCAAATATAAACCAGTAGTTATAGCCAACAGAATATTTTCAGTCTTTGCCATTTCTTTATCTTCCACTCAGCATTCACACTTTTGAATCTCTTCCCCTCAATCACTTCATTTTCTCTTTTTTTTCTGAGGCACCATTGATTTTCTCTTATATGAGCCTAACCTTTCCTACCCTCAGCCATTACTGGATACATATATTTTTGCCTATACTTACTTGTTTGTATGCTCCTTAATTTTCTGGCCTTGAATTAATATTTTGACTTTTAATTGTGTTTTTAATAAGACTTTTTTATTTCTAAAACTAAATTACGTTCAGACAATTTACTGATAGGGGCATTTTTCCCCCTGCCCCCCTCCCCCCATGTATCTAAATCTATTTATTAGGGGAAAAAAAACCCTGGTATTATTCTATAACATTTTTTACAATGATAAGTAATTTATTTTAGTTTATTATTTCTCTGTGTGTGTGCTTCTCAGCTTCATGGGAGTATAATAAAGAAATAAAATTTGCATATATTTAAGGTATACAAAATCATGATTTGATATATGTATACATTATGAAATGATTACCACACTCAAGCTAATTAACACATCCATCACCTCACATAGTTGTTCTTCTTGTTTTTTTTTGGTGATTGTGAAAAAACTTAAGATCTCCTCTCTTGGAAAATGTCAAGTACACAGTACGATATTATCAACAGTACATAGTCACCATGCTACACATGACATTCCAGAGCTTATTCCTCGTATAGATGAAAGTTTGTGCCTTTGACCAACACCTCCCCATCTGTAACCCCCACCCACCACATTTTTACTTAATAGGTCATGTGTAGTTTATAGCCCTAGGATATTCTTTGAAATTTTTCTATTACTAAACAGTATTTATGCTGGAAATTTGGTTGTCTTGTCATTTTAATCTTACTCTTACAGACCTCTCCAACCACATTTTACTTTTCAGCTTATTTTTTTCCTTATTTTGGTTTAAAAGCAAACCCATGGGGGTAATGCTACTTTATGGACCTCCATAACATTCTTAATAAAATATTTCCTAAGTTATAATGTAAATTACAATTATAAGCTAATCAGGATTAAATCCTATTATAATGAGTCAACCAGATTCATATAAATTACAAAAATATTATTATCAATCATGTTCTCGCATATATATTAAATGTAATTAATATACGTAATAAACCCAGTTATATATGTGTATATATACATATATGAATACACATATATGAATACACATATATGATATAGAGGTGATAGGATTAAAATGTCTGCAATATGTTTTTTATAAAATTCACATTTTAAGTTTTTTTATATTTCTGTGTTGAATTTTTAATAATCACACAAACTTTTATATAAAAACAAGTGGAAAAATTCAAGTGTTATGGTTTCTTAATGAATGACAGTTTAAATGTAATGTATAGTGTATGTACTATAAAATAATACAGCTAAAACAAATAATTTTCTTACTGGATCCTACCTACATTGAATGTGGTTTTCTGTAATAATAAATTGAAAGGATAATGCTAAATAATATATGTAAATAAAAATGCAAAAACCCAAAAGTATAATTATGAAATAAAAGGTCAAATTATACTTTTCCTGCCATTTCTGTGTGCAATTGATCTTGGTATATCTATATAATTGTACTAATTGTGGTGGCCAAAGACTGTTTTTTCTATTAGGTTGAGCCACAGTATATTTCCTTTCTAGGCTCAAAAGATTGAACATTAGCCATTTTATGTGGTTCATCTTATTAGTTTCTCTCACATTGCTCAGAAGGGGTTTTGGCATGAGAGCGATGGAGATACAACTGGTAAGAATTCACAGTTCATGATGTGTGACTTTTAAAAAGCAAATATATTTTTAATTTTACTTAGTAAATAACTATTTAGTGTATACAATGTTCTTGTAATTTTAAAACTTAGCCAACTGATTAAAGTTTCAACTGCTGACAGTTAAATTTTTAATTTCAGATCATTTTATTAATACTCATACATATCCATGTGGATTAGAATGGTTTTACTTTTGAAAATATTTTCTCTCTCTTATGGACATGGACAAGAGTGTGGTGATTGCTGGGAGGAGGGGGTATAAGGGAACTAAATGGTAGTGGAAAAATATAATAAAGATTAAAAAAAGGAATATTTTCTCTCAACTATTGTTTTTTTTTGCTTATTTTTATTACTTTTCATATCTTATTAACAATGAAGACCTAAAATCCTAATAAGCATAAGCATAGCTAATATTCCTTTTTTATCTTTAGCAGAATATAAGGTTTTTGTATTAGTATTGTCAAAGATATAAATGAGAAAATTGCAAAAGTTTACATCTGAAAAATTTGGTAATCCTACATTAAAATTATAAATTAGTTTACAAACTTTCCTCTTACCTTCATTCTTTCAAACTGAGATAGAACTCTAAGCGCCCGAAGGAATTTAATGGAAGTAAGCGGTTTTAGTTCTTCCCGAGATTTGCCTATTAAGCTAAGACAAAACACCTAGATAAAGGAAAATAAAAAAAATTAATAGGATTTAATTTTAACTTTAACCAAAACAATCTATAAAAGGAACTTTTCTTTTATTACATAGAGATACATAGTCCAAGCCTACCAAGAAATATGCAAAATATGCTTTAATATGTATTTCAGTATATCTTAACAATGACTTATATAGAAAAGCATAAGAAAATCATTTTGTGTTAAGATCACTTAAAAAAAGATTAAAAAATTTTCTGGTTATGAGAATACATGTTATTGAAATAAACAAAATTTATATATTTGATACTGTCTATAGTTGATGATTAATAATTATATCTATTTTTAGTTTGAAATTAAATAAAATCAGCTTCATGATTATTTTTAATACAGTAATAGTATACAACATATTTATTAAAACAAAATTTGGAATATACTCACATATGAATCTATATATAAATAGTTAAGACAATATAGAGAATTAGATTTTACAGGAGAGTCATCAAGAAGGATGTGAATATTGTTATGTCCAAATACAAAGTACAGAAAGATAGTAAGGTAATTTTTTAAAGTAAGTATTTGCATAAAAATGATTTGAAGTTAATAAATGTTAATGGAAATTGAGCAAGGTGGTGGAATTAAGACTAACTTTTATTGTGCCTTCATATTTTCTGTATTTATAAGGCAACATGATGAAAAAAATTTTTTTATCCTATATTAAAGAGAAGGTCTTGAAGTAGCCTTTGAATATGGGTATCATTTACCTAAGCATGGTGAACTATGGGCACAAGAACAAGGAAGGTGAGTTGCAGTTTGGTTTGGGTGTAGTAGAAGGTTAATTTGAAAGAGTTAATTTAGAAGACAGAGGTCAGATATTTTAAGTTATTATTTATAGACTGAGATGCTTCAATCATTGCTTATAGAATTGGGAGCCATTTGTTTATTCAGCAAAAGTACTGAATACCTATCATGTGACTTAAATTATTCTAAAAATAGGGGATAAGGACAGAACCAATTTGAGGGGAAAAATCTGCCTTGATGGGGCTTATCTTTCACTGGGGCAACAAAGCAATAAGCAAAATCAATCAATAAATTATGTACTGTTAGTAGGTGCTTTGGAAATGAAGAAAGCAGAGAGAGGAAAAGGAAGTATTGGAGTGGTTGTATTTTTAAATCAGGTAATGTGGAAAGGCCTAACTTCAAAGTTTCATTTAAGCAGACATAAAAGAGGTGAGCCAGCAAAACTTCCAGGTGGATGGAAGAGTAAGTGCAGAGGCACTAAATGAATACAACCTTGGCATATATGAGGTGCTTCAAGAAGGTCAGCTGGTGGCACATAGACCAAGATGGGGAAAGGGAGAGTGGTGGGAGAGAAGATTGGATTATGTAGAGACTTGTAGAACTTTTATTCTGAGTGAGACATAGTATTTACTGGAGGGTTTCAAGAAGAGAAGTGATTTGAGCTGACTTCCATTTTACAACAGTAAAATATACATGATTGCTATGTGGAAAACAGAATGAAAATGTGCAGAGGTGGAAGCAAGAATAGCACTTTGGAATATATTGCAGTGATCCAAATGAGCATTTTTGGTTGCTTAGATCAGTGTGATACTGGTGCAGGTAATGATGACTAGTCTCATTTTGAATATATAATGTCAAATTTTTAAATGTTTCAGGATGCTGATATTTTCAAGATATTGCATAATAAGTCTGTCTTGTTAGCAGTGAGTACATATTTGATTGTTGGGAAACCCTCATGGCTAAAAGGGAGTAAAAAGACCTTGGGACCATAAGCCATTAAGGAGACAAAGCTTATCTTCTTTGTAGGGGTCCTGTCTCTGTCCTTTTACTTCACCTTGCTTGGCCTCCAGTGCATGACTGGTTAGCTAATGACAGGTAAGATTCCTCAAAGGAGGGATGACCTAAGACATCCATGGTCATGAAGGAGCCCTCAGGGAAGAACTTTGGGGGCTACAGGATAAGGGGGTAATGGACCCTCTCCCCTTGGCTTTGACATAGCTTCAGTCCACATTCTGTCTGCAAGAAGTCTCCTAATATCTTGGCTGCCTTACTTACCCTGACTAACTTAAGCCTGAAACAATGCTGGAGGTGGGTGTTCCCCTGTGCTGGTATGGGTGGGTTTCCTGGGGTGATGAGGCCTGAGAAAGAATGCATAAAATCCTATGAAACCTATTCCGCTAAAACCCTCAATTTAAATGATAAAGGACCAAGCTTGAAATGAGTTTGTTTCCCCAAAGTTTTATGGCCCTTTAACTATCTGACCCTGACTCAAAATAAGCCATCAGAGTTCTTTGAATGTTATCTATTGTTTGATCATTACTTCCTGACAATGATTGATGAGCTTTACGTATACACCCTGTATTCCTATGCAAATTAAACCTAGTAAAAGCCCATTGAGGAACTGGCTCCTGGCCCTTCTCCTTTGAGGGACTGGCCACATTTTCTCCCCAAGCACATCATGCCTTAGTAGACTTATTCTCATCTGTGGTGGTCTGGAGAGCCCTGTGGGTGGAGCCCTCCCACACTTGACTGTTAGAATAATCCAGGAAAGAAATAAGTGCAGAATTGTCAATTTTAGAATGAAAAGACAAGGATAAATATTAAACATTACAAATGAAAAAACATGGAATGTTGGTGATTAGAAGTGTACAAAGAGAGAACAAAAGGAAGATACAAGCAAATGGAATCATAAAAAAGTAAGAGCAAAAAAGAATCAGCAAATCAAATAGCTTAAATTATTTTTTAAATACGTACAATAACAACCATGAAGTCTAGCCTGTACCAGCCATTAGTGAAATAGGCTTTAAAACCATACGCCATCCACTTTAGAAGCATTTCCAGAATGAAGATATAAGTGAAGATCATGTCAGCATATTCTAATAAGATTTTAATAGTCTTTCTTTGATCGATATATATATCTTCAAAAGCCTATGGGAAAAAATTAAGGATTAGTGTACATATAATTTCTAAAATGCCTTTTGGCATGGCAGGGAGTAGAATACCATCTCTAGTAAGCAGATGGTGAGCAAAGTCATAGGTTATAGTCTCAAGGGCTGGTTAATTTTGCTTGGATTTATTCATATAGTCCCTAAGTATCATTTTCTGATTCTATGCCTGTAACAGACATTATTTGACCCTACAACCACTTCTTATAGAGATTGAATTTAATCTCATAATGGTTGTAAATAGTGATCCAATCCAGTTAAACTTAATGTAAGAGGCAGAAACTTCAGTCACATCTGATGTGGCTCTTATCTCTAATTCCATGTAGCCAACTCACAGATATACAGCACTTGCTAATAACAGACTAGATATTTTTTTAATGTTTTCAGATATCCACACAGTTACATAAGAAAGTGTCACAAACCTTGTTTCACTACAGAAATAATCAAAGTACACCAGTGGAAACATATAAATATGAAATAAAACTATAATAATTTATCCAAAGATTCTCATCTGGCAACCATTAAAATGCTCTCTGTACCAATGAGTCTGTTTCTGTTCTGCATGTTTTCTTTTCTGTTTCTGTTTCTTTTGTGTTTTTTTTTAGATTCATTTGTTTATATGTACTTATTATCATTTTATTATGCACATTTTTGATCTTCTTTTTCTTAAAGAAGATTCTTTAACATTTCATGTAATACTAGTTTGGTGTGGTGATAAACTCCTTCAGTTTTTTTTTTCTTTCCTGGGAAGCCCTTTATATGTTCTTTGATTCTAAATGATAGCTGTGCTGAGTAGAGTAATCTTGTTTGTGGGGTCCTTGCTTTTCATCACTCTGAATATTTCTTGCCAGTCCCTTCCAGCCTGCAAAGCCTCTGTTGAGAAAAAACTGACAGTCTTGTGGCAGCTCACTTATAGGTAACTACTTTTTTCCTTCTTGCTTTTAACATTCTTTCTTTATCTTTAACCTTTGGCATTTTAATTATGTGTCTTGGTGTGAGCCTCTTTGGATTCATCTTGTTTGGGACTCTCTGTGCTTCCTGGACTTGTATGTTTACTTCTTTCATGAGGTTAAGGATGTTTTCTGTCATTATTTTTTCAGATAGGTTTTCAATTTGTTTCTCTCTCTCTTCTCCTTCACGTACTCCCAAGATGCAAATGTTAGTACACTTTAAGCTATCCCAGAGGTTTCTTATACTATCCTCATTTTCTTATTTTTTTTCCCTTTTTGCTGTTTTGATTAGGTGTTTTCTACTTTTTTATCTTCCATATCTCTGATTTGATCCCCTGCTTCATCTACTCCATTCTCAATTCATTGCAATATATTCTTCATTTCAGTTAAAGTAGTCTTTGTTTCTGATTCTTTTTTATGTTTTCTAGTTGTTTTTGTTTTCTATCTTTTTGTTGAAGTTCTCACTAAATTCATCTACTCTTCTAAGTTCACTGAGTATACTTTTTCAGCAGTGCTTTGAACTCTATATCCAGTAAATTTCTGCTCTCCATTCTGTTCAGTTCTTTTCCATAATTTTTGCTTTATTCTTTCATTTGGGACATGTTTCTTTGTCTCCTCATTTTGGCAGCCTCCCTGTGTTTGTTTCTATGTATTAGATAGAGCTGCTATGTGCCCAGGCTTGGTAGAGTGGCTGTGTGTAGTAGGTATCCTGAAGGTTGCAGTGGAACAAGCTTGCCATTTACCTGATCTGGGCACTCCAGCTGCACCCCTCATGAGGCTGAATGCACCCTCCTATTGTAGTTGGGCCTTGATTGTTGTTGGTATATCAATGCAAAGGATTTATTCCCAGGCTGATCAGCTGGAAGAATTACCTTCAACCAGTATGCAGGATCAATAGCATAGCAGCTGACTCCACAGAGCAGGATTTATTTCATTGAGGCTTTTGTACCTGGTGAGTCCACCCTTTGTGTGTGTTGTTTGTGGAAGTGGTTGGGTGGTGCTTTGATGTGGTCTGAAGTTGTCTACAGGTGCACTGGCTCTGGATCCTCCAGGGAGGTGCAGACCAAGGTCAGTACTGCCTGTGTTCTGCCTGGGACCATCTGGAATGAGCTACAAAGCAATCTGCAGGTGGCTGCTACTTGTGCTGGGCTTGAAGGTGCCCAAAGAGGTCAACTGTGAACTGAGGTCAGCTGTTGCTAGTTCTGGTCCTGGGGGCCAGTTAGTGAGAGGCACAGGGTTCATGGAGGCCAGATGTTGCTTGTTTGAGAGATTTTAGGCAAGTCTGAAGCATGAACCAAGACAGGCCTTTCATATGAAAAAGCCACTAGAAACAGCTTGGATGCACCCAAAGGTTGGGCGGTGTGGAGTCTCAGGGAATCACCAGGGCAGGGTAAACAGTGATAGCCAGGTTGATGGAGACTCTATGTGGAGAGTGCTCTGAAAAGGAACAATGGCCAATGCCAGCACTTCTATCTGGGAGAAAGTTGCTCCTCCAACTCATGTCATGATGCATAGGAATTCAGTTCCTCTTCATATGTCCCTGGCACCTTTTGAGTTGCTGCCTCAGTGCTGGAGCTCAGAGCAAGTGAGTGAAAAATCTGTGCATGGAACCTTGAAGAGGATGGGTCCTTTAAGAGGAACACCTTGGACTCTAAGAGCTTCTGTTCCACTCAGCCACAGTGGCTGCTGTTTTACAGCCAGAAGTTACAAGGACTTCTCTTGTTAACACTGGAACCCTGGGCTGGGGGACTTGGTATGGGGCTGGTACTCCTGGCTCCTCAAACATGACCTCTGTCGCTAAGATATCCCTCCTGATTTTTATTTGCCACATGTGGATGTGGGATCAGCCTGTTCCATGTCTCCTCCTACCAGTCTCGGTATGGCTTCTTCTTTATATCCTTAGTGGCAGGGCTTCTTGGTCAGCTGAACAATGGTTTTTCTTTAGTTTACTTGTAATTTTGATGTGGTTGTAGAAGGATGTACCGCATTTACCTATGCTGTCTCTTCTTGACTAGAAGCCTAAACTTTGCCTTTTATATAAACCTTGATTAAAATAAGGAGAATGAAATATCTAGTTAACATTCCTTTTTTTCTACTGTCATTCATATTCTTTTAATAATGCATGTCTTTCAAAACTAAAATCACAGACTATGAATTCTGGTGCTATAATAAGTATCCTGGGGGAATCTAATTTGGTATGGTGACTTTATAAATTAACAGACTTGTAACATACTTTTACCATAAAAATCTTACCTACTCTCACTTACCAGAGCAGCTGTGCTGAGCAAAGTGACAAGGCCAATGAAACACTTAAAAAAACTGTTTTCTACTATCTTGCAGCATGTTTTCCTTATGTTTGGCCAAACTTTTCCTCTCTTGGATTCTCTACTGATTTGACCTGGTGAAGATCTTTGTTCATAACCTGTCAAGAATAAAACTGTTGAGAAAAAATCTTGGAATTCATGAAAAAAAATCCCCAAATTTCTACCATACACTCTCAATTATTTGTTGGAGTCTGCCCTGCCTGGTCTCAGGAAGCTGTAACTCCCTGTGACTTAGGCTGAGTGAGAGACGTCTGGACCAAGAGACACCAAGGAGACAAAACTTATTTCTCTGGCATGAATGCTGCCTGTTGTGTGTTGGTCCCCAATGCTTGATTAGTTAGCCAATGACGGGTAAGATTTCTCATGGTGGGGGGAATTGCCTAAGACAGGCATGATCATGTGGAGGCCTTAGGGAAGGACTTGGGGGGCTGTGGAAATGAAGGGATAATCGACATCAATCCCTGCCCCCTTGGCTTTGTCAAAGCCTGAGTCCTTGTTCTTAGTTGTGAAAAATCCAAGTCTCCTGGCTGCCTTTGTTTCCTCTGCCCAACTCAGGCCTGCAGAAATAACAGGGGCAGTGCAGTCCAGACCAGAGTTGGTGGATCCCCGGGGTAATTAGGCCTGGGACATAGAATATGAAAGATCCTGTGAGATCTGCTTGCTGGAGGATGCTCTTTAATTAGAATATGAAGGCACAGACAGGAAACCAAAACTAGCTTTTTAGGTCCTGTAGTCTTTTTAAATGATAAAACCCCAAAATCTCAGCCCAGAATCCCAGCAGGAAATCTGCCAGCCCCTTTGAAAGCTAATACTTGTTTTATCTTCCATGTCAAACTATAATTCACAAACTGTATCTGTATTCTTAATAACTGGACAGGAAAATGGGGTGCTCTCCACTAGAGAGAGAGTGGCCATTTTGTACTTATTTCTCCCCAGGACTCGGCTGTCCAAGTGTATGTTTTTCTCGTATTTTGACAAGCATCTGCAGTGATGCACACTGCTGGCCGGTATCCGTCTCAATTATTTATTTACAGAATGTAACATAGGTAGTCTCTGACTTAAAAATATTTGATTTTTACCCTTGCTGTACTGAACACACATAAAAATACACACATACAACATCTTCTGAATATCACATTTTGGTATAATGCCTGGAACTTTTATTCTCTAAAGATTCACATGGCAAAACAAACATTCCCATTTAGATTCACAGACATGTATGAAATATTAAAAGGTATAATATCAGTTAAGTCAGTTAAATTAATTTCAGTTATTAGATGGTATTGGAAATAGGAATCTTGTTTGAGATTCTTTAAGGAGCAGCCCTGGGTTATGGAATACTTTGTGCATAGGGTATATGCGCATGGGATTTGGACTCTAGCTTTTGGTCAAGAGAGTTAGCATAAGGAAACCTAAGGATAATGGAATGATTAGCCTGTAAGAAAATGAGGAAATGAAGGTGGGTTTAGTTATTTTAGAATTTTATTTAATGTCAATTTATATGTCTTTGGTTAAAAAAATAGGAAATACTTCTTTCTTTGTTTTGGATGATACAAGGTCTACAACTCAAGCTACTGAGAGCAGATTCTTACTTTGACTATAAGAATTTGAGCATTTAACAGTTTCCATTTTGAAGATCTCCAGTGATTTCAAATGTCTAGACCTTGTAGTCATTTGTTCATCTTTCTAGGAAATTAACTTTAATTATAAGTTATCAAGAGATATATCTTACATATCTAGTGAGTCAACCAACTGAAGCCTTATATATTTGTTAATATTCATGTGGTATGCAAAAATATGTCACAATTACAAGATTTTTTCTATGAAAATTGTAAGATGTTTTCATATGAGTATTTAAATGTTTACTCCATTCCAAGAGGCAAAAAACTACATACACACATAACCTTTTTAAACAATAAGGTAAGTTTTATCATTATCTTCAGTGTACACATGAGGAAGTGAGTCAGAGAGAGGAAAATAAAAGTAAAAGACTGGGATTTGAACCCAAGCTGCCTGATTCCAGAGCCCATACTACTATATTAGACACCCTCAGAAATAGGTTCTTTTCCTTTTTTCCAAATGTTGACTTTTTCTTGACATTTATTTTAACTTTCTATCAGGATTCATGTGGGCAGTTGCCCATATGTGTGCACACACAGTGTGTATTCCTCAAGCAAATTAATAAGTTCTCCAAAATTAAAAAATATATCTAATAGTATTATTTAGTTTAAATGAAATTTAGTCTAATTTCAATATAATAATCCAGGGAACTTTTCTCTTACTGTTTTTACGATGCTTTGGCTTTTCATGTTCATAGATCATTTCTTCTTCAGAGACAGCGATATCGACTGTACTGCATTCAGATGAGCTAGATGGCTTTACTTTCTGAAAAGTAAAGTCCCACCAAAAATGTGAATAAAGTTCCATTTACTCATTGTAGTTAAAGTTGACTTCACTTTTAGAAATAAGAAAAATTATGCACACAAAGACCATTATTGGGCCAAGTTCATGATTGATGTTAAAGTGCGTATATATCTTAATGAGCTGATGGTTTTAAAAATTATTTTTTAAAATTAATTTAAGATAAAATAATTTCATATCAAATGTAACATTTAGTTAACACTGTTGTCCCAGATAATGTATAGGCTATCTCGTTTTCAAAAGTGTTTTGAGTTCCTAAACTTTCCTGAAGTTATTCATAAGGTCTTAGTATGCTATTTCAAGTAATGAGTAACATCAGAATAAATTACCCCTTTATGTTAAAGATGGGTAGACAAGTATACTTAGTATTTATTATAAATTCCATTCTAAACATGTACATATATATGTCATCATAGGACAAGATTGATGTGATGTTATCTTGAAGTGAAATGAAGAAATGGTACAAGGAATATGGTCAAGAATAGACATGAGAAAGTGGTACCAGCCCAATGGAAAGAAGTTAGTTGCAAACATTGGTTCTGTTCTTGACTGAAGTTCAAGCCTGGCAATGGTAAGGTACTCAGGACTTTGTACATGTGCTAACAATGCAAGTGATATGCTTGGAATGATTTTCTTGAAATGACTTGAAATGATTTTCTTAAAATGCTTTATTTTGCTTTACTTAAAGTGAATATAGAGCATACCATCCTTTAAAATTACTGAAATCCTAAAGTTAATAGCTTAAAAATTATTTTCTAATTTTAAAAATTAAGTATTTAAAACATTTGGAAGCAACACAATTATTTCTTAAAAATTAAGGAAAGCTTTAGGTAGATTATGTAAAAAAGAAATTATAAATATTTTGTCCTAATTCTTTGTCTTGTGCACAAGAAGTGTCAATGAAATATAATTAGGAATTTTGTTTGCTTAAACCTTAATGATAATTGTCAGTAATATATTATAGTGCTCAATTTAAAAAAAAATATGTCCATGTGGTATTTTTCTTTCATTGACTGGCTTATTTCACTTAGCATAATATTCTTCAGGCCCATCCATGTTGTTGCAATGGGTAAAAGTTTCTTCTTTTTTACTGCTACATATTGACAAATACCACATAATCTTACTTATATGTGTAATCTAGTGAACACAATAAGCTAATGAATAAAATAGAAATACAAACATAAGCACATGTAACAGACTGACAGCTGCCAGAGGGGAGGAGGTGGACTGGATGAAAGATGGTGAAGGGATGAGTCAAAGAACATTTATGCATGACCCCTGGACACAGACAATGATATGGAGATTGATGGAGGGAGGGGAAAGGGTGGAGCTAGGTGGAAGTGGAAAAAGAGAAAAGAAGCCAGACCAACTGTAATAGCATAAACAATAAAAAATAAATAATTAAATTAAAATATAAAAGCAGAATATTACTATTAAGTAAATAAATTATTTTATTACTTCATTTATCTTAAATCTTTATTTCTGATGAACTAAAGGCTACAGCAATGCAATTTTCAAAGTAGAAAATAAATAAATAAATATATAATATTTGGGCATTTGATAATTGAAAATTTTATACCTTATATTTATATGTTTTTAGAGGTCTCAAGCTAATTGCATATAAAATTCTTGGTGTAATTTTTCCTCAATCTCTATTATACATTATTTTAAATTTATAAATAAATCAATTAAGATTCAAAGTTATAAATAATTTATTGTAGTAGTTGATTAATGGCATGAGAATATGACTATGATCAGTTGTGACCTTGTGAAAGTTATAAAACCCAATGTAAAGTTTGATGTTATTTTTATAAAATTTATATAGTTAAATACTTATAATCAACAAGGCTGAAAGTTTAAATAGCAAAAATTTAAGAGTATATAACTCTGGCCCTGGCTGGTGTGGCTCAGTAGATTGAGCAATGGCCTACAAACCAAAAGGTCGCTGGTTTGATTCCCAGTCAGGGCACATGCCTGGGTTGTGGGCCAGGTCCCCAGTTGGAGGTGGGTAAGAGGCAACCAATTGATGTTTCTCTCCCACTCTGTCTCCTTTCCTTTGTCTCTCTCTAGAAATGGATAAATAAAATCTTTAAAAAATAGTGTATATCTCTAAATTATCAAATCACATGTGATATTTATAGTTTATTCTTTGGCTTTTGGTAAATTAAGATCCTAAATATTCATGGCCTATGTAATTTGGAAAGTATCTAATCAAATTAAGTATATAACTAAACATACAAATAAGTGAACAAATCTATGAGTAGTTAAGCAATCAACAGGACTAAACAATTATGCAGAAATAAATTACAACTTCTGTAACAATATTTACATACTAACAATATGTATTTAACAATATTTACAATCATATTTAATTCCTTCTTTCCTTTACATTTCTATATCCCAGACTTTCTAATGAGATTTGGAAAGGGGTTTCCCAGAACATCTTGACATGATATGCTGTGACAAACAGAAATTTTACCTAAAGATGGATGGTCATCAAAGTCTTAAATGAAGATACAGAATTGTGCTGGAGAGGAATTTTCCCTATTGTCTCATAATGATCTCAACTAAAGGAAATGAAACCAAGAATGGGTATGCTACAGAGTGAAAGTTTCTCCAAAACAAATATAACTTCACTAAGAGCTGGAAAGACTTTGAAAAACTGAAACTTGACTTCTACTATAATGCCAGTTTCACAATTATTGCCCAGAGCAGCTGTCAAGCCAGAAAAGGTTTGGAAAACAAGATGGTGCCAGAGAATTTTGGAACCTAGAAAGAGACATTCTTTGATCTTCCCTCCCCAGTGTCTATGAGTGATCTGAGATGAGTCCCTAGTGAGGCCCAATGGAAGAAGCCTACAGTGTGTTGTGATCTATGCAGATGTAGTTTTCTGTTAAACTACATCTCCTAATAAGATGGTAAACTGCTTGCAAATGAAGACACTAAAACTGTATACAGTGGAGTATATGTATACATGTGAACAGCAATATCTACCCTTCTTTGAATGTCTTCTTTTTTTGTTCAGAAGTTTATAAAGCAGATGAAACTGTTGATTTCTCTCTATTCTTTTAGTCCAATTCAATCATTAATACATAAGTTACATGTTGCTGAAATAAACTGACAAGAATCTTAAAATTTTAGCAAGCAAGAAAGTATCTTAGCTGGACTAAGGTACTGGACTACTATTATAGTCCTATCTCATCTTTTAAGGATGCCTGAGAGTTTAATATATCTCCAGTAATACATATTGATTTTGAAAACAGTTTTTGTTAGTATGCCTTTCATCACCCCACATTGTCTGCTTATTAATTTATAAGATTCTATATTTATATTATCTAATGTTTACAAAGTGCTTATTATATAGGGCATTGTATGCACTACTTAACTATTGTTCCTAATTTTTCTACTTTCCCTTAGAAATAGATACAATTTTATCCTCATCTGTAAGCTGAAGTTCAGAGAAGTTTGAGAAACTTAATCAGGAGCATAAAATCAGAAGCAAAGAGTGCTATTGCTAAGATTGAGTAAGTAATCTAACTCTGGAACTTCAGTGTTGATACACTTTCTTATCAACAATACCATAAATCAATAATAAGCAATTAGAATATTGAATATCTTACCTCTTTGCTGCTGCCATAACCAGACTTGTTCTGAATCTCCTTATTATCCAGATTTTCTACATCAGATTCTCCTGAAGCAATTGGTACAGTTTCAGAAACAGTAGGGCTGGAGATAAGTGACTGATTTGCATTTTCAGTCATCGTGTTTTTCTCTGCGCCACTGCTTCTTTCCTTGTCCTTGAGGAAATCTTGGGTGGTGCTCAAGTCAGAAAGGGTGTGGTCAGAAATATTCTCTTTAACATATATATCATTTGCACTGTCCACTGTGTCCTTGGGAACATTTTGTCTTTTACATAATATTTTAGAAAGCACATAATGTATTCCTTTCTTAATCCTTGCCATTGCACGCTGGAGATTTTTTGCTTCATCATTCTCTTCAATTGTTGTAGCACTGTATGAACTAAAGGAGGTCACCAATGCCAGAAACAGGTAAAGTATCTAAATGAAGAAGTAAATGAGGTGAATGAGGTGAAACGCATCTCATTTTTGTTTCCTTTTAAATAATAAAAAGTCCTTTAAAAAGGCTGAACTGAGATTTGAAAATCATATGAACTACCATACTATTCGGTTCTTACTCATTTACATAAAATATGTATGAAATATTTGTTTCTATTTTATAGAGGAAAAAGGCAATGTTTACAGATGGCAAATATCAAAGATCATGCACATGGAACTCAAGTCTCTCATATTATTCCAAAGCTCGTTTTCTTTCACAGAGCCAAGAGGCCTCTCCCCAGGTGAGAAAATGAATTGCTGCTCCAGGGGGCTGACTTCACTTCAGCCCCATCCCAGGAAGAGGGCTAATGACATCCTCGTGGGTTCTGCAAACCCATAAGGAATCTCACGGAGAGAGCTATTCCTGGTTCTGGGGCCCATATCTAATTTGTACTGAGTGATATGAGCACAGGATTGGACAGGTTAATCGATTATTTGTGGTAATACGTTTGGTCAAATAAGAAAGAGATGAGTGAAAGAAGTATTACTAACACCTGCAAGTTATTCAAACTCAGGGAGAGTATATATTTTGATCTTTATTTTCACTGAGAAATATGATCAAAGCATGTTCAGTTTCCAGAGAATCAGATTTTTATCCTCTTTATAATTGTAGGGTATAGATGATATTTTTAGATTCTAGTGTTGAAGATTCATATTGATTATTCTCTTAGGCTTAAAGTGATAATTTGAGCATTTTGCCTATTATGGAAGTTTCCTCTCCTCTCCTCAGATATTTGAGTTTAAGATTGTTAATTTTATGCTTTACATATTACTTTTAGAGGGCAATGTTCTAATGACATGCATATATGTTCAAATGACACACACACACACACACACACACACAAGTCCTTATTTAACATCGTCCACAGATCCTTGGAAACTGCAACTTTAAGGGAAACAACATGAAACAAATCCAATTTCACTGCAGGCTAATTGGTATAATAAGAGCTAAGTTCCTACAGCATATTTCTGGTCACAAAACATCACCAAACTTCTAAATAAAGGCCTAAAACATTTCTAATATTAAACAATGAAATAAATGTGAGCTACACATACATTTAAGAAACATTAATACAAATAAGACAATTATTTTCCAACTTGCTTATTCCACTTCAGGGTCATAGGTGGGTGGCTGAAATGACATGGAGTGAAATGACATTATTGGAGGCACTGCTGTATATGTAACTCATAGAAGTCGTTCCTGCCTATGTTTCTGATTTCTTCACACATTAGGATCTACTATTAAAATAATTATACTGACAATCTATGTGTATATAAGGTAAAATAAGTATATAAAAATCTCCAAACACTCATTTGTTAAAACTTCTTTCAGAATACTGGGTCTATGTGAAGAGATGAAGTTCTTAGATACTCTGATAATTACTTTCTCATGCACACACCTGAGAAAATATGAACTGCCCACCACGTAGTGTTCAATCCTAATGGACCACTTTTACTTCTCTATAACTGTATTTTCATACACATGAGAATAGATAAATTTCAAATAAGACTTATATGGGAAAATCAAAGTATTATTGCACATACTAATGTCATCAAATACATAACCTTAATCTCAACCATATTTTGGTGTAGCGTATATAGAATGTAGAGTATAAAATGGCTCAAAATCGAAAATTTCTTACAGGTGAAATTATCTGAACAATCACATATTTTCTATACCCTACAATGACAGAGTTTCAGAAGGCAAATGGAAAAAAAAAAGGAAACAAAAGCAGAACTGGAAATACAATGATCAAATGCTAATACCCCAGAGATTTGTACAATTGTTCTCATTCTAGATTTTGTTTGACAACAAGGCTTACTTACAGATTATGTGAGCAGGGGCTCTATGACCCTTATAGAAACTACACTATTAATACCTCTATCATTTTCAAAGGACAGTAAGTTCTGGATATAAAAGAGAAAGGCCAAATACAATTTAAAGTAGTTGGTTGTTTCTTTTCCCTCCTTTGTTTAGTTAAGTATTAGGCATGATGACAAGTAAGGCAAGGGTGTTTCAGTAAAAATGTCAGGACTATAATCCTCATTTGACCAGGAACCACATTTTCTCTTAAGTAGACTGGACTAGGGCAGTGTTAGGCACAATGTGAGTGACAAATAAATATTTGTTGGAAAATTAATTAATTAATTAGAATAAATAAAAGAATAGATTCTGTGCCAGAATTTGGACAAGTAAAAATTATGCCACAACAATTATATTTTTGAGAGTTTGCAATTTAAGCTTTCTTATATTGTAGGCATACATACACACCTCCAAATGTATATGACCCCCACATACATACATGCATAAATACCTATATAATAGCAATGTTAAAAGGCTGAATATAAAGTTCAAAGTACTCTGGAACTGTGGTACAAATGAATTTTTAAACAATGTAAAATGCTTCTGCTCTGTTTGATGTGCTCTGAATTAAAAGTAGCCTAGTATCTTAAAGGATTAAAAAGGAAAAGAAAGATGTTTTCTTTTAAATGATTAAAGCTGGAGATTTGACTACCTTTAATTTGAGGATTAATAAAGAAGTGGGAAACACATAAATTATATTGTATACAGGGTTACTTTCTTTCAGTCATAGTCCTATAATGAGATTCAAAATACTTTTTTATTGCTTTTGTGTTTGCAGGTAAAAGGTGAAATGATGTATATAAAACAAAACATTCAAGTCTCCCCTCAAATTTGCTTTCCTCTCCTTTTACTTCAAAGATATCTACCTATTGTGTGAGCATTGAGTAACTCTCAGTTATTCCACACTATATTATTAGTATGGAAGAAGAAGAAAATCAAGGTTTACTTAAGTATTTTTCTGATTAGTGTTCAAAAAATTTAAATGTATCAAGGCTCTTTTATTTCAATATTGTTTTGATTATATCTTAACATATTTAATTTGGAAATATATAAATACAAATGGAATAACATACATTTTATGATAAAATTTTTATTTTTAAAAACAACTGAATTTGACTTCAGGTGGTAAACACACAATATAATATACAGATAATATATTATAAAATAATACATTTGAAATTTATATAATTTTATTAACTGATGTCACCCTGATAAATTTAACAAAAAATAAATAAAGAGCGACTGGATTTTACATTGTTTTCTATCTCTTTTCATGCTTCTATCCCTCTTTGGTTTTTGTGACCTTAACCAGATACCACAATTTACTTGGTGACAACTACTTAAATTGCAGGCAAAACATCTGGAAGGTACCTTCTAAAATTCTATAGATGTGGGAGATGTAATTTTCTAAAGGCTAACGAAAGTAAAAGACATTTATGAATATCTATAATGTGCTAGCTGATTTTATTTAAATTGCAATATCCTTATGGCATGTATTATTGTTTTGTTGATGCTCCTATTAGATGTTGTCAGGGTTTAAGCGGTTGTATAATATGGACAAAGTTGTTTAACTGGTAACTAATAGAACTGAAATTTGAACCTATGTTTGCCTAGATCTGAACTCTGTATTTTTTTTTATAACTCAACACTGTTGAAAAGGCACTTCAGATACTTGCTTTTGTATATGAAGAGGTTCTAAAGGCTTCCACTTATGCCTCTGAATCACTATTGGAATTTTGCTGAGTAAATAAGATAAAATTAAATTTAAAAATTCTGAATACCTTCTTTTTATACTAAATCTGTAGTTTTGGTGTGGAATTACAATGCTCTACTGCAATGAGTTTGAACTATGTGGGAAAAACCTACAACTTCAAAAATTCTCTCCTTGCATTTTTACCTTGTATTTACTCGACTGTCATCATAATGCCCCATAGCTGGATGACTACTGAGGGCCATAAGGCTTAAAAGATTTAGGAAGCCCAGCAATATGATGGCCAATCAATTAGCTGTGGAAGAAGTTGATGCAACTCTTTATCCTGAAATGCCTCTGCCCATAGACTTAAAGTTTCTGATCAGTAGGAATAAGAAAAATGAGAACCAGGGTGGAATCCAAAACCAAAGAAAAGAAATGAAATTACATAATTACCTCAGCATTTCTGTTTCTTTGGTTTTGATTGTGTGTGTGCAGGTGGGTTGTTCACCTCGACATCCATCAGTCATAGACCTTTCTTTGGGAATGGAAACACACATTTCATTTGGAAAACCACCTGTACCCCCTTATTTGGGTTTGTATTGACACCATCTCTACCTTTGAGAGAACTCTAAGTGGAATAACAGTAATATATGTTAATATATTCCACACCCTGGGCAATAGAGATTGGTTCAGAAAGGAGTAACTCAGAGCTAATGAGATAATAAGAAAAACTTGCTGGGGCTTCTAGGAAAGAAATAGGAATTTTGTCTTCTATTAGACTTGACATGATAGAAAGACATGAAGCTTTAGAGAAGCAGCCATCTTGCCAAAACAGAGGATACCAGTCAGTAAGAGGCATAGAAGAAGGAAGATGTGAGATGTTATACAAAAACCTGTTTCTAAAGATCTTGTTTGCACATATGGGTCAACTGAAGTGAAATCTCTGATGTTCTGCATTACATGTGCTGATGTATATGCTCATTTTTGTTTTAGTCAGAATGCTGTTTATGTTGTGTAGAGTTGAAAATGTACTAACAGCTACAAAGACAGAGGATATTGAAGTATGTTTACTTATTGGGCACTATTCTGGACTTTGCTGATATAGACAACTGTCTTGATCCCACCTTTCAAGGAGCAGTTTAAAAAGAAAGATAGACAAGTATGTCAACAATGAAGCACAGCAGTAATGTGATAAGTGTATGCCAGGAGCTATGACCAGGGTGAACACAAGCAGCAAGGAAGGCTACCAGTACAATGGAGTCTAACGGATGATTTTTTTTTCAGACTTTTGGGAAATGCACTTAATCTATCACTTATGTAAAAAGCAAATATTGAGTCCTGTTTTCTTTCCCTGTAAGAACAATTTTCTTTTATAAGCCATTCCTTTTCTTAGGAGAAGTAATAGCTACTTACTCAATTCATATAGCACCACTTCAATTATGGAAAATTTAAAAGTGAAAGCTTTCTCTTTTAGTTAATGCATAACAGTTTTACAGACCAGTGTATCTCAAACTTTGCTGCACAATTTAATTAAACAAGGATTCTCAAAAAATCCTGATGACCAGGCTATGTCCATGTACCAATAAAATTAGAATATTTGGGAATGGGTCCCCAAAATTAGTATATTTTTATTAATACCCTAATATGTATCCAAGTTTCATAATCAGTGTTATATTTAAGTGCTTCTTAACATTTAAAGTGCATACCAATCACCTGGTGATATTTTTAAACTGTAGATTCTGCCCCTATAGCTCTGGGATAGGGTCTGAGGCCTGCACTGACAACTATCTCCCACATCATGCCAAGGCTACTTTGAGTAGTGAGGTTGGAAACCAGTGCCATCCAACAGAAGCACGAACAATGCACATCAGATACACAAATTTTCAGTAGCCACATTCAAGGCATAAACAAAAAAGGGGTGAAATTATTCTGCTAACATTTTATTTCACTAAATTTATAAAAATATTATCCTTTTAACTGTAATTCAATATAAAATTATTAATGAACTAATTTACCTTTGTGGGGGGTGAGACTTCAAATTCAGCAGATGGTTTTTTCACTTAGGGCACATGTGAAATTAGACCACTCACATTCCAACTGATCAACGGCCATGTGTGGCTAGGTGCTACCATACTGAACAGCGCAGTTACAGACCACTGGATCCCACAAATAGACATCATGAAAACACTAGAGTATACTACATCAGTTTGCCAAGGAAAACTTAAAAACATGGATTACTTACCAGTAAGTTTCCAATTAAAATGACCATCATGTAAAAAGGAATACAACTGAATTGGCCTGCTACGTTAAAGCAGTCCCACAAAGTCTCTATCCACTCTCCACAGAGAATCCGGAACACATTCAGGAAGGAGTGGAAGAAATCAATCATGTGCCAGCGTGGGAGCTGACAGTCTTCGTCTAAGTTGCACACACATTTCTGATAACTGAAACCAAACAGCTTCGTGCCGACCACGGCTGAAAAGAACACGAATGTGAACAGCAGCAGGATCAAGTCTTTCAAGGCCACCAATGAGTTATTAAGAGTCAGCATCAGAATCTTAAATGTCAGCCAGTATTTCCCCAACTTAAAAATTCGCAACTTGTAGATCAATGTAAAAAATAAGAATAAGAAACAAAATTTTAAAAAACTTGGTTACTATTTATTGTGATACACATTTAATATTTTTATCAACATTGTATACATTCACATATATAGTCTTTAATGTAATATTCAGTTTTGAGCATTGTTAAAAGTACTGAAAATTCATTTTATGTACAATTCTTAGTACATCACATATATTCTATAATGTTTTACATGAAATCCATATATGAAATAGATCCTCTTCTATTGACCTGTCAATGCCCATTCAATAATATACTATTAAAATTTCTCTAGCTATATGTTTCAATACCTGGTAGGGCAACTATCCATTCTCTGTTTTTTTTTTTTTTACAATATATCAGATATTTTTCCACATTCCAACATATAGATAATATTGAATAAGAACTTGTCACTTTTCACTGAATTCCACTGAAGGTTCTACTGTGCATTTCCCTTTGAAAGTAACACATTAAAGTCCAAACACAACATTCTAGTTTTAGTCTGAATATTTCCCTCCTATTCACTAATTTATTTTTATTTCTATGGATATAGCACAGATTACCTTAATATTTTAGCCATGATATAAAATGAACTTAGTCATCTGAAATCCATACATCATTTTTATATGTGCTATACCTTCTCTAACTTTCTGGACTAAAGAATAGGACTTTATATTTATCCACATAAAACTTAATTATCTTATATTCAGTCCATTAGTAGCCTTTCAGATATTTTGATCCTATCTTTGATTGCATTTTCTGTATTTCTCAGTCTTGTAGCATCCATATATGGTGGTAACTGCATCTTGTATATATTTCTCTTATCTCACTCATTAGAAAAGTTTGTGTATGAGGATTTTAGACAGGTTGTTCTTGATTCCTGCTTCATTCTGTCAACTTGTTATCAAAATCTGACAATATATTACTTGTCAAAAGCCTAAGATTTTCATTATAATCATTCTAACAACAATATTTCATTGCCTAGTTTTCTGATTCTTAACAACTACCCTTCACTGCAGATATACACTGATTCTGACTTAATAATTTTTATAATAACATTCTGCTGGTCTCATTGATGTTATAAAGTTTTCCATCCTACATTTAGAAATACCTGATTCCAGTTTCTTAGTTACACATTAACATTCAGCTTCTGGGGCTATTCATTACCATGCTCCTCAAAACTGGCCCAATACTGCTGGCCCCGATCCCTAGAACTCACATCTCAAATGCTACATATATGGCTTATTTCCTTTAATGTTTCACCTAAACAATAGCATTGGAGACTCTTTCCTGGGGCAGTATTAACTCATGTCCCAATGGCATTATTACTATTCTTCCCATTTCACATCTGAAGAAATTGAGATAAATTTTCATAAAATAAAATTTAGGTCTTGGATTCTACTTACCACTTGGAATGAATGAAAGAAAGACAATCCATAAACACTTGTTACAATAATCTCTGCTAAACCATGGAACACAATTAGGCTGTCATAAATGTTCCAACCTACTTGGAAATACCTATACGGATGCATAGCAATTATTTTTAAAATCATTTCTGTTGTGAAAATTCCAATAAAAACCTAAATGAAAACAAAACACATGGATGAGAATGTGATTTCAATAGCTCAATCAGAACCCTCCTGCATGAAAACTGTAACTTTTCAATGTTACTATGTTGCTCATAGTTCCTCTGTTAATATCTGATTAGTTTTGGATTCTGTATTACAATAGACTCATACATTTTATTTAAGAATCTAATATCAAACATTGTATACAAAATCTTCAATTATTTTTAAAAGCTAGCCTGTAAGAAAATAAAAGAAAATTTGAGGGTAAAAATCTTTTCATTTTTTATAGTTCCTTTTGGTTTATGGAATATTTAAGATATTTAATTTTTCAACTTGTAAAAGAATGAAAGAAGTACATATATGACCCCTGCAAAACAACAACAACAACAACAGAATAAGCCTATAAAAACTGTCTTTTGAAAACTATATTGGCAATAATAACTAAACTATGGTTTTGGTATCAAGTAAATGTATAATTCAAAAATGGTAGCAGTTTGGCTATTTGTATGAATACCAAGCAACTAAACAATAAGAACACTAATAAAAGGAAAAAACATCAAGCACTATATATTTGTTTAAATGTGACTTGTTTTTAAATTCATAGAAATGTTTTGCCTCTTGCATTGTATGGGATGAAAAGGATAGGTGAATCCCAATAATACCTTGCTACAAATAAGCTCCACTCTAAGGCAAAGACAGGTGGTGAAAGTAGACAGGGTCAGGTGCAGTTGCAGTCGGGATTCAGAATCAGGTGTCAGTGAAGAACTTGTATCTGTTGTTTGACTCCTGCCCTACTCTGATCTATTGGGCTATGTTACCCAGAGAGGGTATATGTGGGAAGAGAGAGGAAAGAAATAATTTCCACTTAACCAGACTACCAAGCAGCTGGAGAGAAATCCTAAATTTAAATGACAGAATTTTAAACTCTAAATATAAACCTATTCAGTGATAAAAACATTTATAAATCAAGGCTTGGGGTGGTGAAGTGGGAAAGCATAACACAATACTCTATCTAGTGATTATGTAATACATTTGTAATATATTAGAATTATAAAATAATGGGATGATGATGACTTAAAAAATTGAAATTGCAAGTGAAAATAATGTAGAGTAAGAGCCTTACCTGGTTTCCAATGCGGAGTACATTGATGGTTTCTTCATTCATTGGGTAACATTCCAAGGCCAAAAAAAATATGTTTAGAATTATGCATATAGTTAGAAAAAGATCAGTAAATGGGTGTGTTACAATCACATGGACAAACTCTTTCAATTTTAACCAGCAGGGAGAACAATTCCAGATCAGAATCATTTTAGCAAATTTATACCAACACAAGGGACATCTCTTCCGAGATTTTTTACATTCTGAAATGAAAGAAAAGTCAAGCCTAAGCAAGTTGTTTATTTAAGTTTAACTGACAGAAAATTTTCACTTTGCATGCAAAAAGAGATTTGAAAGTAAACTTCTGATATGGAATTAGCAAAGAAATATTTTACACTAATAAAAATCAGAGTAAAGCAAATTCCCTCTATTTTGTTTATGCTTGCTGAATTGGACAAATAAAAATGAAACAAACTGTATACTAGACGCAAAACATAGGAGCATCTGCCGAAAAAGCACCCAAATAGGAATATAGTTGAGAGTATCACAATTTATGATTTCTAGATTTATTTGTTTTACAAAATAATGTCTTTCAACATTGGCCATGATAATAAGTTTGTTGGTAAATGTTACAAAAGTGGAGTCAATATAAAAGGACCTTAGCATATTGTTTTATATAGATTCATATTCCAAGCTTTATTTTTAGTTACAAATTGCCACTTCTATGTCATTTTCAATGTTAAAAAATTTGGGTACTATTCTTGGCACTATTTGGTAACCCTTTCCAACACTTTAAAACACTATGTTTATGGAATTTTTATAAATTATTCATCCTAATATTCTCATGTTGTTCCTTAAATTTTAGCATGCAATAAAATTCTGAAGCAATTATACAATTTCTTTAAAAGTCAATCTTATGAACAGCACCTTTCATAGTGTTTAAATATTTTTTATTTTACCTTCTTTATGAGTGACAGTAGCATCATCCAACATATCCAAAGAAGTGATCATAGAAGTTGGTGATTTTTTCTTCAGTTCTATTTCTGTGGTCTTGGTCTGAAAAAAAATTGATGAGTCTAATACTGGCTGTTTCTCTCTATAGATCCAAGACTATAATTACAATAAGTTTTATAACCTTCTCGAAAATGCTGATTTTTTACCTCAGAAGCTTTTGTTTAACTTCTGGAAAATGTGTAAAACTTGCAACTCAACAACATAATTTTATAATATGAGGTCAATTATAAAAAGAGTAAATAAGAGAATGATAGTGGCATTACCCATATTTGACATACAATTTGACGTATAATTTAGGGTTATTGTAAAATATCAAATTGGCTAACATGCTGTTGAATAACAGTAATATTCTAACACCTAAATTTTGTTTCCTTGAAAATACATCGAACCTCCTCCTAGAATCAATATGGAATTACAACTAAATTGTACAGAAATCATCCTGAATAACCAACTGAAGGCCAGCTGGAGATAAGTCTTATAACAAAGGACTAACGTAAGCAATCATATCACCACATCAAGATTGGTAGGAAATGTAGAGGCACAAGAGGGCTGGCTGAGCTCTCACAGGTGGTAGCCAAAGTTTCTGAGGGATATTTCAGTGGTCAGGTGTTCCCTCTGAGATGTGTGGTATTTAAACACCAAAGCTGGGCCCTCCAGCCTACAGCAAAGGACCCAGAAAGGAACCCAGATAACATCCAGCTCTGAAAAGCAGCAGGGTTTCTATCTGCCAGGGAGAGACAGCTGGAGAGGTAGAGAGCCTCTTAAAGGGCCAGTGCACAAAATTTGCAGCCCCTTACCCACTCGGCTCTAATGGGCAGAAGGAGAACAGAGTGAAGTAGAGATGATTGAGGTAGTTTGGGGCTGGTGGCTCTGGAGAGAGAACTGAAAGAACGGCTTCCAGTATCCTTGTGTTAAGTCATTCCACATACTGCAGAAACCACTTTTCTTAGGCAGAGCACTACTATCAAAGTAGCATCAGCCTGGAGGGGAAGCAATAGCCCTGCCCACAGGAATTGATCTGACCCAACCTTTGGTGCTTAAGCTGAGCTGCTGATTATGGCTCTAGACTACGCCATTGATTCGTTTAACACCTAAGGCATAAAGGGCAACCAAGGAATGCATGAATAAGTAGAACAACTGATGTTCTCTCTCTGTTTCCCTCCCTTCCATTTTGCCACCCTCTCTTCTCTTAAAAAACAAACAAATAATGCCCCCCAAACCCAAAATCAGTTAAGACAAGAAATAAAAAGAAGCAGCCAAAATGGGAAGACAAAGAAACAGACCCCAAATGAAACAATAAGAGAATTCTTTAGAATAACTAGATGAATCAGAGGGAAGCAATTTATCAGATAGAGACTTTAGAGTAAAGACTATAAAGATACTCTACAGCATGAAAAAAGACATAGAAACCATAATAAAGGAACAGTCAGAAATAAAGAATAAAGTATCTGAATTAAATAATACATTGGAAAGAATAAACAGTAGGTTTAAACAGTAGTAGATGAAGCAGAGGTTCAAATCAATGATCTAGAACACAAAGTAGAGAAAAACACCCAAGCAGAGAAACAAAAGGAAAAAAAAAATTTTAAATGAAGAGAGCTTAAGAAATATTTTGGACAAAACAAAGCATAACAACATTCACATGATGGGAATACTAGAAGGAACAGATAGAGAGCAAGCGATCAAGAACCTATTTGAAGAAATAATGGCCCCAAACTTCCCTAATCCAGTGAAGGAAAAAGACACATGAATCTAGGAAGCTCAGAGAGTTCCAAAAAAGTTGGACCCAAAGAGGCCTACACTGAGACACATCAAAATTAAAATGACAAGCCTTAAAGACAATGAGAGAATCCTGAAAACAACAGGAAAAGCAGGTAGTTACATACAAGGGAGCACCAACTAGACTGTCATCTGCATTCTCAACAGAAACACTTAAGGCCAGAAGGGAATGGAATGAAATAGTCAAGATGATGAAAAGCAATGGCCTACAACCAAGGTTATACTACACAGCAAGGCTATCATTTAAAATTGAAGGAGATATAAGGTGCTCCCTAGAAAAGAAAAAAACTAAAGGAGTTTGTTAACACCAAAACAGTATGTTAGAGGGCTTGCTAGAAGGAGAAAGAGAAGGAGGAGAAGGAGGAGAAGAAGGAGGAGGAGGAGAAGGAGGAGGAGAAGGGGAAGGAGGAGAAGGGGAAGAAAGGAGGAGGAGGAGAGGAGGAGGAGAGGAGGAGGAGGAGGAAGGTGGTGGTGGAGGAGGAGGAGAAGAAATATACTGTCTCCAAGAGACCCATCTCAGCCTGAGAGATACACTCAGATTAAAAGTAAAGGGTTGGAAAAAGTTTTTCAGGAAAATGAAAAAGAAAAAAGGTGGAGTAGTAGCCTTTATATCTGACAAAAAAGACTTTAAAATGAAGGCTAAAGGGATAAAGAAGGACACTACATAGTGATAAAGGGAACAATCCAACAAGAAGATATAACTCTAGTTATATTTACACAACCAACACAGGAGCACCTAAATATGTAAAGCAAACCTTGAAGGACATAAAGGGAGAGACTAATGGAAATGCAGTTATAGTTGGGGATTTTAACACCCCATTGACTTCAATGGATAGACATTCCAGAGAGAAAATCAACAAGGAGACAGCAGCCTTAAACAAAACACTAGATTAAATGAATTTAATTGATATCTTCAGAACATTTTACCCCAAAGCAGCAGAATATACATACTTTTCAAGGACACTTGGAACATTTTCTAAGATAGACCATGCATATGTTAGGATATAAAACAGTCAGTAAATTTAAGAAGATTGAAATCATATCAACTATCTTATCTGACTGCAATGCTATGAAACTAGAAATCAGACAGAAAAAGAAAACTGAAAAACACTGAAAGACATGGAAGCCAAATAGCATGTTATTAAACAATGGGTTAACAATGAGATCAAGGAAGAAATCCAAAGATACCTTGAAATGAATGAAAATGAGGGCACAACATTCCCAAATCCTGTGAGATACTGGGAAAACAATCCTAAGAGGGAAATTCATAGCATTACAGGCCTATCTCAGAAAAAAAACAAGAAAAAGCTCAAATAAACTATTTAAGTTCACACTTAAAGGAATGGGAAAAAGAACAACAAACAAAGCCCAAAGTGAGTAGAAGAAAGGAAATAAATAAATAAAGGTCATAGCAGAAACAAGTGAAATAGAGTCTAAAAAAAAACCTGATACAAATGATCAATGAATCCAAGAGTTGATTCTTTGAAAGATAAACAAGAGTGACAAGCCTTTAACCAGACTCTTTGAGATAAAAAGGGAAAGCACCTAAATAAATATAATCAGAAATGAAAGAGGAGAAATAACAATTGACACCAAAGAAAAACAAAGGATTGTAAGAAAATATTATGAACAACAATATGCCAACAAACTGGACAACCTGGATGTAATGGATAAATTTGTAGACACCTACAATCTTCCTAAACTAAATTAGGAAGAATCAGAGACTCTGAATAGACAGATTACACCTAGTGAAATGGAAGCAGTCATCAAAAACTCCCAACAAACAAAAGTCCTGGACCAGATGGCTTCACAGGTGAATTTTACCAAACATTCTAAGAACTAACACCTCTCCTTGTCAAACTATTTCATAAAATTCAAGAGGAGGGAAGGCTCCTAAGCATATTTTACAAGGCCAGGATTATCCTAATTCTAAAACCAGATAAAGACAGTACAAAGAAAGAAAATTATAGGCCAATATCCCTGGTGAACATAGATGCTAAAATCCTCAACAAAATATTCACAAACTGAATAAAGCAATGCATCAAAAATATCATACACCATGATCAAGGGGGATTTATTCCAACAATGCAAGGTTGGTACAACATTCACAAATCAACTAATGTGATTGGCCATATAAACAAAATGAAGGATAAAAACCATACGATCATGTCAATAGATGCAGAAAAAGCTTTTGATAAAATCCAGAACCCATTTATGATCAAAACTCTCAGCAAAGTGGGAATAAATGGAACATACCTAAATATAATAAAAGGCTACATAGGATAAACTCAGTGCCAGCATCATACTCAATGGGCAAAACCCACAACTGTTCCCCTTAAGATTGGGAACAAGACAATGTCCACTTTTGCCTCTCTTATTCAATAGAGTACTCAAAGTCTTAGCCATAGCAATCAGACAAGAAGAAGAAAGAAAAGGCCTCCAAATTGGAAAGGAAGTAGTAAAATTGTCTTTATTCCCAGATAATGTGATACAATACATAGAAGACCCCAGAGATTCTACCAAGAAACTACTAGACCTGATCAAAGAATTCAGCAAAGTAGCAGGATATAAAATCAGTATCCAGAAATCAGTTGCATTTTTATATACCAATAACAGACTAACAGAAAGGGAAGGTAAGAAAACAATCCCATGCGCCAATTGCTTCAAAAAGTTAAAAATACCTAGAAATAAACCTAACCAAGGAGGTAAAAGACTTATACTTGGCCAATTTTAAGACACTGAAGAAAGATATACAAGAAGATACAAATAAGCGGAAACAAATACCATATTCATGGATAGGAAGAGTTAACATCATTAAAATGTCCACATTACCCAAAGCAATCTATAGATTCAATGCAACTCCTATCAAGATTTCAATGATGTATTTCACAGAACTAGAACAAATGTTTCAAAAATTTATCTGGAACCACAAAAGGCCCCACATAGCAACAGTGATCCTAAGAAAGAAGAAGAACAAAATTGGAGAAATCACACTACCTAATATCAAATTATACTAAAAGGTGATAGTAATCAAAACAGCATGGTACTGGCATAAAAACAGGCACATAGATTGATGGAATAGAATAGAGAGCCCAGAATTAAACCAACACCTTTATAGTCAATTAACATTCAATAGAGGAAGCAAGCAGGTACAATGGGCTAAAGAAAGTTTATGCAGTAATTAGTGTTAGGAAAATTGGACAGATATGCACGGAAAAATGAAACTAGACCACTTTGTCACACACAAGAATAAATCAAAATGGATCAAAGACCTAGATGTTAGACTTGAAACCATAAAAATCCTAGAAGAAAACATAGGCAGCAAAATCTCAGACATTGCTCATAGCAATATTTTATTGAATATATCTCCCCAAGCAAGGGAAACAAAAGTAATAATAAACAAATGGGACTACCTCAAACTAACAAGTTTTTGCACAACAAAAGAAATCATAAACAAAATAAAAAGACAACAAAGAATGGGAGAACATATTCACTGATATATCTGATAAGGAGTTAATACCCAAAATTTATAAAGTACTTACAAAAGTCTACAGCGAAAAAACAATTTTTAAAAAGGGCAAGGGTCTTGAATAGACATTTATCCAAAGAGGACATACAGATGACCAGTATGCATGTGAAAAGACACTCAATATCATGAATTGTCAGAGAAATGCAAATTTAAGCCACAATAAGATACTATCTCACACCTGTCAGAATGGCTATCATCAATAAATCAACAAACGACAAGTGTGGCGAGAATGTGGAGGAAGGGGAACCCTTCTACACTGTTGGTGGGAATGCAGACTGGTGCAGCCACTGTGGAAAGCAGTACGGAAATACCTTGAAAAATTAAAAATGGATCTGCTCTTTGACCTAGCATCTCACTTCAGGGATTGTATCTGAAGGAACACAAAACATTAATTCAAAAGAACATAAGCACCCCTAAGGTCACTGCAATGTTATTTACAATCACTAAGATATGGAAGCAGCCCAAGTGTCCATCAGTAGATGAGTGGATAAAACAACTATGGGACATTTACTCAGCAGAATACTACTTCGCCATAAAAAAGAAAAAAGCTTTACTGCTTTTCGACAGTATAGATATATCTAGGTAACAATATGCTGAGTGAAATAATCCAATCAGAGAAAAACAAATACCAAATGATTTCACTCATATGTGGAATCTAATGAACAAAGTAAACTAACAAGGAAAATGGGGACACACTTGTAGATGGAAAACAGATGACAGCTAGTGGAGGGTGGAAATGAGAGGGTAGAGGAATTGAGCAAAAAGGAAAAGGATTCATGGACATGGACAACAGTGTGGTAATTGCTGGATGGAGGGGGATATAAGGGGACTAAATGGTAATGGAAAACATACAATAAAGATTAAGTGAAAAATTTGTCAGAACAAATGTTTTTTCTGATTTTTCAATTATGGTGACAATCAATATTATTTTATATTAGTTTCAGGTGTGCAGCCTAGTGGTTAGACATTTATATAATTTACAAAGTGATCCTCCTGGTAAATCTAGTACCCATCTGGTAACTTACATTGTTATTACAGCACTTTTGACTACATTCCCCATGCTGTTCTTTATATCCTGTGATTATTTTTTTAACTACTGGTTTTTATTTCTTAATCCTTTCACCTTTTTCTACCAGTCCCCTAGACCCCCTTCCATCTGGAACCATCAGTTTGCTCGCTGTGTCTGAATCTGTTTTTGTTTTGTTTGTTCATTTGTTTTGTTCTTTAGATTTCACATATAAGTAAAATAGTATTTGTTTTAGTATTAGTAGTATTTGTAGTATTAGTAGTATTTGTTTTCTGTGTCTGGCAGAATAAGCTTTTTAAGAAAACATAATCCCAACACCATTATCACAATCAGCAAAATGAGTAATTACTTAATATTATCTGAGATTCAGACCTTGCTCAGTTTTCTTTTATTGCTCAGAAACATTCTATAGTATTTGACTTTTTCCAGTAAAAATACAAATAAGATCTGCATATTGTATTTAGTTGGCAGGTCTACTGATTATCTTGTGGTTTTAATTTATTTTTTCCTATGTGACTTACTTGTTGAAGATCTGGGTCTCTTATACTGTAGAATTTTTACATTTTTTATTTACTAGATCATGTCCATTTAGCAGTAATTTAATGTGTTCTTCTCTCTACTGTGGTCTCTGGAAAAAGGCAAATCTGGAGGCTTCTTAGACTTAGGTCAGGTTTTGCAAAAGAATATATTGTATGTAGCATTCTATGTTTCCTATTTCATAACACTGGGAAACACATCTCTGGTGGTCCTAGAGTTATAATTTTGTGCATATGATAATTTTAGAGTCTATTTCCTTACCAGATCATTAGCTTCATGAAAATAGATACTATATTTGTATTTATTAAAGTCTTTTAAATCTTCAGTGCTCAGTAAAATGCTTGAAGACTGACAATAATGTTTTATTTAAGTTGGACAGATGAGTTATAGGAATATCAGTTTGGTGGGCAAATAATTTGAAAATACTTATAATCATACAGTTGTATGTATCTGATTCTCTTCCTGAGGTTTTTCCAGTAACTAACAATTTTTAGAAAAGTTTCACTTGTGAATTGTGTAATTAATGGTATAATATTGTTTCAGCATTGGAACAATGAAGCAAAGTGGTGAACACTGGGTTTTCTTTCTCTGTGTTGGGAAATGAAATACCAATAAATATAGATCAAACTTTGCAACTAGAACTCAGTGAGGATTGCATTTGAGAATTCATGAAGGCACTTGTGTCTAGTATAGAGCTGATGCTCAATAAACATTATGTTATTATCATCATCATTATTATTATTTTAACTTTACTTAAAAAGGAATATAGTCAAAGACTTAAAATTTTATATCGATGAAGTGTTCTCCATATGGACTGCTGGGCCTTTTTGTGTTTGGTTTCTTGTGTTCCCTATAATTAGCCATTGACATTGTTTAGTTGCTTTGCACATTCTAAGAAGTACCAAGTGCTTAACATGAATTATTTCATCTGAATCCAACAAGAACCTATGAGACAGATACTATTACATATCGCAGATGGAGAAGCTGAAGTTTAGAAAAATTAAAAGACTTGGCAAATATCATACATTTATTAAGTGACTATAATGGGCTGATATCTGTATTTACCTGACTGCAAAACTGTGCTTTTAAAAGCCAAAATAATCTATTGCTTTCCTACAATGCAAGAATATGAAACACCTAAATACTCTCCCCATGACGTCAACATTGCAATTAGAATCTGACTGGCCTCCATTCACATGGATCACCCGAAGTGTCTTCAGTGTGTTCCATTTTAAGTTTTTCTCTCTCCAGTGTTTTCTTGTTAATACATTTTAAAAAGGAAAATACAAGAAATCTTATAAAAATGCTTCTCCCTTTTACTTCCTGGAAAACCTTTGCATGGCAAAATGTTCTAGTACTCTTCCAAGAGTACTAGAAATCCTTAACAATTGATACATTCTAATTAAAATCAGAATGACTTTGTGTGATCCAGAGCAGCCAAATGAATGCAGATATTAAGAAATTAGGAAATAATCCAAGTTCTTAAGCAGAGTTAACAGGGCACATACCCTGGGATAAGAGAAGCATTGTGCTCTTGGATACATTTGTGGGTAGCCCTTGACATTTGAAATGTCACTTCAAAACAAATTATACAGTCAACATATCATTCAGGCCATAATCATTCAATCTCAAGGACCCCAAACTCATTCCTACAAACAGAAAGCTTTTGTAATTTGTTTTTCTGAGACTTTCTCATGGGTGATATAATGGCTATACTCAATAGCCTCTTTTTATACGTGTTTTCCTCATATGGTCTATAACTGCTTCTTGTCTCAATGGTATGAGTGCTATCAACCACAGAGTCACAAGTATTTATCAATAAGTTGTCATTTGGAATGATTGAACCTCACATTGTTCAGGCCCCACATTTTGGAAGAATGACTTTCTTAGAGCTTCTTTATTGATAATGAACTTAATAAAAAGGTTTACATATGTAGGCCAGTTAATATTTTCTGCCTTTTGATTCAGAAGGAAACTGTGGTACCCATGAACCTCTTAGCCAGCTTTACTACCCATTCCAATTAGTGCCAGAGTGTTTATTGAGGAAACACTCAATATGGGGTTTACTCAAAAAGCCTTTACTCAAAAAGCCTTTACTTTTCCCCATATCTTCTATATGAGACGACCACTGCTATAGCATCTTTCTATCATTTGTCAGCTCCCTCAATCTGTCCTTTTTCCATCTAATAGAGAGTGCAGTTCAGAAGGTTTTTCACCGGTGTCAGGAATCAAGGTATCAAGAGTGCAATGTAGTAACAAATCTAGAGGGGTCCAAAGAAGGCAGGTATCAAGAGTGCAGGTATCAAGAGTGCAATGTAGTAACAAATCTAGAGGGGTCCAAAGAAGGCAGGACACAGCTCCCTTCCTCCAACTGAGGGCTGAGACCAAACCAGTGAAGGAGCACTTGACCATGAGCACTTTGGAGTCAGCACCCTTTAAACAAGATCTCAGGGGAAAAGGTGCAACACCCCCAGGTACATAGGCTATGTACCATCATAGGTTGCTTGGCTTCTGCTCACTGCATAGCTCAACAACTCCAGGTAGGGTGTTAGTAGACTGGGCTAAAACTATCCCTCTCCAAATCAAGGAAGAGGTGTGAGACTGGCAGGTCCTGTGGAATATAAACAAGCTACTTCTGATTGTTTTTCAGCTTCTTGTTCTCCCTTTTAGCAAACCTGACAGCACAATAGAGATTTTAAAAGATAATTTCTTACAACTTCTTTAATGCAGCTTCTGTCAATTCTTCTAGATTCATAAATAAAATCTTTTGCTAGGGAGCAAAAAATCTGAAAATGCATTCAAACACAACACTAAAATAATTGAAAATTCGAGTAAGCCCTGGTTAAGTTTTACTAATCATGGATTTAATGATCCCATGGATAAATAAGCCCCTATATCTTGACACACAGTGTGCTTCTTCTTGAAAGATCTAGATAGCCAATAAAACAGTTTCTTTTCTCTCTTTACAACTTCATACTGTACCTTAACATGTTTTTAGTACTTCATGATTTCTAAATTATGGAAGGCATTATTACTTTGAGTTGAACAGCAAAATTTTCCAAAGTTAATTCTGAAGTTCTGTCTGAAGCAAGTTTGAATTAATAAAGTATACCTGCATTATGAGAAGTCAAGTTAAAAAATATAATATATCCATAGTTTATCAGACATAGTAACACATGTTTTGGAATATATATATATGTATATATACACATGTATATATATTACATATATATGAAATGTTTCTCACACACACACACACACACACATATATATATGTGTGTGCATATATATATATATATATATATATATATATATATATATATGAAATCTTTAAAGATGTTGACTATTCTTACCATGGTGCATTAAGGAAGGATTGTTATGTAGCAAAAGCAAATGCTCTTACCAACATTTTGAACTTCTCTCATGTACCATACACAGATATCAATCATCCAACAATATACTCCAAGACCTTGAGAAGATAACTCAAACTCTGTGATTTTAAGAAGCATTTTAAAAAATCATACCTCAGCTGCTTCATCTTCTTCTTGAAGTTCTTTTAAAGTATGCTGAAATTTTGCATCAGTCTTCTTAGCTTTTTCAGCACTTGTCTGCTTTTCTTCTTCATAGAACATAGCTACTATGCCAAAGAACAAGCTTGCCATATAAAAGGCAAACCAAAAACTTATTGCAATAAAAAATACCATGTAGACCTTTCCAGAAGCATAAAGGATCTAAGGAGAAATGGAAAATAGACAGAAAAATGTTATTTGTCTTCTTGTAATCTCCTGTTTTAAAATAAAAAGTGAGATTTTTATGAGAATAATTTAGTTATAAGTGGAATGAAATTACGAAAAGGCTTAACTAATGGCTTTATGTGGAGAAATAAGCAAATAGCTCTTCAACTTTAGACAGATCTATGGTATAAAATATATGGTACAAACCAAAGAAAGAATTAAGTAATTTAATTAATACATGCTGAGCATTTGACTTTTATGTCTTCATTAATAAACATAGTGAAAGAAAAAGTTGTCTTCTCAGTAAAGATGGATGGATATCTATATATAGATTATTTTCTTTGCAGTAGAATCTTTAAATATATGAAATTTAATAAAGTTAGAGGATTAATGTTTAAAGATTACTGTCTTCCAACAATTACTTTATGGATCTGTCACAACAAGATGCAATACCAGGAATTCAAAATGGTGGGGAACAGAAATATTTCTGCTACCTGCTTTGGTAAAGAACTTTTAGATGAACCCCAATGGAAAGTCATATGATTTATAGACAGAAGAATACAAAATTTTAGATTTCCGAAGTGACTTTTACTAGCTTTTATTTCATAATAATTACCTAAGATCAGAAAATTTACAAAATTTAAAAAATTATAAGGACATATTACAAATCAAAACTAGAGTTCACTGATATATCCTCCTCATTAATTATATCAAGAAAAAAGGGAATAGTTTAATTTTTAAGCACCCATTTGTATCAACAAATAAGAATTATTTACAGAAAATATTGTGTTGCTATAAAGAGTTAAGAATGTTTACAGACTAATAGGAAGTTTTAACATTCAATCAGAGATAATTTATTAATCTATAGCATGCTGTCTTTAAAAATATTTTTATTAAACCCTATTATCCCAGTAGGATTTGGTTAAATATTTTTCCTACTGAAGTAGCTGTCCCTTATACTATTCAGAAGTCAGTAGTAGATTTTGTGGAGTATATAGCAGGCCATGCACAAGAATAAATACTTTGTGCTCATTATCTCATTAATTCTGTGCAGCACATTTCTGTGGTACTTACTATTATTTCCAAAGTGTAGTAGAGAGATGAACATTAGACAGGCAAAATTAGTTTTCAAAGATCTCACAACTATGGAAGATGCCTGAGTCTAAAACTTTTGCTCTTTTCACTACATGAAGCTGGTGAGTGATAAAAGTATATACTCTAATTAGGATTAAAAAAATGTACAAGTTCTAGTTCTATTATATTTTAGCATAAAATTGTGGCTAATTTTAGCTCCATCTCATAGTTTTCTTATGAACATCAAGTAAAACCATGAATGTAAAGATCTTAGGCCATGGAAAATATGCAGTAATATTAACTACTGTTAAACATAACTCTATTCCATGAGCCAGGAGACACTTTGTTTTGTTCATTTCTGTACCCATGATATATCAAAGAGTACATGGATCAAATAAAAGTTTTGTTGAATGAATGGAGAATAATAGTCTCCAAAACATAAGCTGTGTTGTCTTTGGGAATAATTGCTGATTTTCCCTGGCTATAGTTAACTTAGTTTAGGTCAATATTCAGAGAACAAATCCATTCCAAATAAAAGAAAACCTTACATATACTGATCAATAAAACTCAGAGTGTAGTAATGATGCAGGAACTGCATAGACTCCAATACCAGCGCATTCCCAAACTGATCTCTCATTTCAATGGTAGTGGAAAAGAATTTACTTTAAATCACTGCTAACAAGAAATTAGCTAATATATTTTGAGGGTTATAAAAAAGGCAAGACATTTATTAATATATAAAATGACTTAATCCAAAATATTTATGTTGTTTTTTGTTTGTTAAAATTCCATTAAGCATCCCTGTATGTTGGATGTTGAGGACACAAAAATTAAAAGAAGACAAAATACTTCTTCATAAGTAGTATATCCCTAGTGGAAGAAAGAACTGAATGAACAATTAAAATAACCACTGTCAGAGGCAATTATAAGATCCAGTGAACTTCTGGTATAGGATATGATATGAGCTATAAAAAAGCTCAAAGAAGAAATCTGGCTTTGTGTTATGAATTTGAGGCATGAGACTTGAAGACAGATAAAAACTTGAATTTAGGAAGAGTACAATATAGATTTTTAAAAAGAAATTATGGGGAAAGCTAATGTAGGAAACAGCAAATCTTCTTTATGCAAATAAAGTAGGAAGTATGTATTGAGATATTGTTAGGCGATAAATCTGGAGAAGTATGAAGAGACTAGATCTTAAAGGCAGCTAGGTACCATGCATACAGACTTTGAACTTCACCCTATGGGAATCTGGAAACTATTAAAGGATTTTTAGCAGGAGGATAACAAATGATTATTTTAGAAATAAGAAGTTCCTAGGGTTGTGAAGGAGGCATTGAAATTTGTCAAAACATTTGGGAAATAACAATATATATTCTAATCTTACTAAATTAAAAATACAGTTTGCATAAGGAAAATAATGTCACTTGTAATATTGTCATGTACCCCATCTCTGTTTTGTTTACTCAATTTTTATTTAATAATATATCATGAACCTTTGTGCCCCAAACATTGCATTATCCTATCCTTATTAATGGCCTATACACACACACACACACACACACACACACACACACCATTATTTATTTATCCAATCATAAAACCTGTGGGGGTGTTTTTTTTTAAAAGATTGTTCCTCAACTATAAACACTTTTGAACTTTAAAGTAATTATTTTATCTAATATCCTTTTATATTAACTATGCTGCTAAAATAGCATTGCATACTGTGGTGAAACATCTCTTAAAAGAAAAACTGAATCTTTGTTTTAATAGATTCTGAGAAACTATGGCACACAAATAATCAGTTATGAAGACAGACTTTCAGAACTTAGATTTAAAGTTTTATAACAATAAGCCTTCTGTTATAAGTGAAGCATGAGAGAATATTAATTAGAAATGGGAATAGAAGAATTGAGAAGAAATAGCACATTCTAAGTATTCAATAAATAATTGTATAATACTTGGTAATCTCATAGGTTCAAATATATGACTAAAGAAGTGGTACCTAGAATTGTTCTTAACTTAGTTGATTAACTATCACAGAACAGGACAGTGATCCTTGGTACATACATGTGCTGTAACTTTAGGGAGGTTGCCCAACCACTCTGATTTTAGTATCTTCATATAAAAAGCATTACACACACACACATACTGAACCTGTGGGATTGTTTTAAAGATTAAATGAGATATCATACATAAGAGCACAGACTTCAGCACAGTGTTAGGATATAGGTTCTCATTCCTTCTGTCTTCAAATTCTTCTCCTCATAAATATATGATAAGCTTTGTTACATTTGACCATTATTTTAGAAGGAAGCAGCATGGAGCATGGTGCTGTTCTTAGGCACACAGCAGATTCTCTCTGCTCTTACCTGGTGATACAGTGCTTCTGGAAAGTCCTGTGTCATTAACCGGAATAGGGCTAAGAAGGCCCAGCCAAAACTGTCAAAATTTGTGTAGCCATTATCAGGATTTTTGCCAGCTTTTACACACATATATCCTTCAGGACACTGACTAAAAAAGACAAAGGAAAGAAAATGCTTATTCTTAGGTGACTTTCAGATTATGGCTAAACCATAAATATAGAAAACCTTCCCATAAATAATAATAAAAGGCTCCCATTTCCACAGGGATCAGTCTTCTCCCAAATATCCCAGTGAAAAAGTTGCAAATTAGCCCTGGCCTGTGTGGCTCAGTTGGTTAGGCACAGGCCTAGGTTTCCAGTTCAGTCCAGGTAGTGCAGCACACAAAAGTCAACTGATCAATATTTTCTCTCACATCAGTATTCCTCTCTGTCTCTTTCTCCCACCCTTCCCCTCTCTCTAAAAAAAGAGGGTGGGGAGCAAGCTGCAAATGAGTTAGATTTTGCGTTGATATAAGTAAAGCGTTAAGCTAAAAGGAAAAAGGGCTAACAAATGGTCTTTGTCAAGCCTTTCTTAAAGGTTTCTTTATTACCCAACATCAAAGTGAAAGTATAAGTGATGAAATATAACACTGATAAAAATAAAACTGTACTATGGTGGAACAATCAAATATTATTTTAGCTCCTTTCACAGAATCTTCACACTTTTATCTACTGGGAGGTTGAATGTTATGGGAAATTATTACAGCAGTGCCCAATAATCATGCTTCCCTCTCTCCACACACCTGCCTACTTCCCTCTCACATTATTTTGGCTTTGGCCATGAACATGTTTTGGACATTTGTTAATGATTATTAAACATGATACAAATGGAAATTTAAAAAGTAATTGTGAGTTGAGGCTTGGGAAATTTTTGACCCACATAATCTGAACAAATGAATTTTCATTCTTGTGTTAAGGCACAGACTTTTTCTTTTTTTGGCACTGACTTTTGGGATCATTTACCCTGCAGCAAACTATAATGACTACAGGTAAAATATTCTGTGACTTGTTCTTCTGGCCTTGAAATAAATCATTGTTGTTCTGATATCTATTACCAGATATCTTCAATATGAGCTTGGAATGTCTGCAAAAAGGGTTAGCTGGAGTTGTATAGAACAAACACAATGGGATGAGATCACGATTTGGGTTTGAGAATAGAGTATAAGTCCATCAGTAGCTGGGAAAAGGAAGTTGAGCAAGCAATAAAATATCTAAATCAACTGAATATAAGACCTGTCTGGAAAAAGTCCAGCCATTGTTAACATAATGAGAATGGTTTATGTGACATTGACATTGATGTAACCTGGCAGCCAAGGACAGTGGATTAGAATGCACATGAGTGAACAAGTACAACTTCACTGTACTAGTTAGTGGGGGCAGTGGATGTCATTGAGTGAGCATGTGTACCATGTGGCCATAACATTCAAAATGACTGAGCAAATAGAGCAACGAATCTGCATCAAATTTTGCATTAAGCTTGAACATTCTTCCACAGAAACTATCTGGATGATTCAGAAGGCCACCGTTATAGAAAAACCATGATTGGCAGCTTCATCACCACAATATGCCTGCTCATACATCATATCTTGTGCAGAGATTTTTGGGAAAACACCAAGTTACCCAGTGACTCAGTCCCTTTACAGCCCAGATTTGGTTCCTTGTGACTTCTGGCTTTTCCCAAAACAAAAATCACCTTTGAAAGGGAAGAAATTTCAGACCGTCAATTCAGGAAAATATGACAGGGTAGCGGGTGGTGATTGGGAGAACTGTGTGAGGTCCCAAGGTGCCTACTTTGAAGGGGCCTGAAGTGTCATTGTCCTATGTACAATGTTTCTTGTATATTATATCATCTTTGATAAATGGCTGGGTACCTTTTGGACAGATCTATAAGTAAACTATGTAACTGAGCCCTGACAGGCAAAGGTTGCTGGTTCAATTCCCGGTCAGGGTAAGTGCGTGGCTTGAAGGCAGGTTCCCGGTTATGGGTGTGCTAGAGGCAACCATTTGATGTTTCTCTTACACATCAGTCTCTCCCTCTCTTTCTCCCTCTCTTCTCCCCTTTCTAAAAAACAACTGAAATCTTTAAAAACAAATAAATAAACTATATAACTCATACCCCTCTCCCCATCATGTACTTTTTGTCTAACTGAGCTCTACAGCCTAAGAGAATTGAGCCTACAGAAAGGCATCAAGTCATCCCAGCTGAGAAAAGTAACATAAGGAACTATGTAAGTCTCGCCACTACCAGGAAGCACTTCACTTCTACTTCCTTATCTCTTCACTTGAAATTATAGGATGTGAAGCCATGAGAGTTAGGTTCTCACTGAAGAATTACTTATAAATACTGTTTTTAAGAACAATAAACTTTTTATTAATGTAAATTTTAGTCATAAAAGACACTAAGGCATAAAATAAGCTAAATAACAGCATATATTTAATATTTCTTTCTTCAAAGGCTTCTGGCCAAAGAAAAGATTATATGTCTTTTTTGGTAATTTCTACTAGCTGTGACGCACACTGAAAACAAACAAACAAAAAATAAGGTTGTGTTTAAGTCTCAGCTCTGCTGTTTACTAATTTCTTGACCTTGAATAAGTCATTTAACTGGTTTGTCTATTGCTTTTTTTAAAAAATTAGTTTAATAGTATTCTAAACTATTCAGTTTTCAGCATGGTTTTGATGTTAAAATTTGATAATCTAATCAAATGGGAACCATAATAAAATGATTATTCAATAAATACTATTGATTAGTGATACAGATTCGATAGAAGAAGACATTAATATCACTCACCTGGCATCTGTTCTGTTGCCACAAAGGAGTGCATCTCTTTCTCCTTCCAAATAATAAAAATTTTCTGTTTCTGAAAATAGGAAAGAAATGATATTGATATTCTATATTTAATCTTTAATGAAGAGCTGATCTGGAATCTATTTAAATCTCTACAGTGAGAAGAAATGAGCAGACAGCCTGACTTTTTTTTTTAATCCAGGAAGCTGTCTTAGCATCTCATGTACAGGCCAAAACACCTCCGACAATCCATCTACCTCACTGACCTGACAGTGATAGAACTTGGAATATGTAGAGGAGAATTCCTTTCAAAATTAGAGTTCAGGAAAATGAATATAATCTGTTAGGTATGACAGACTCCTGAGGGAAAAATTCCCAGGACTAATACGTTTGAAAGCAAGGACCTTTATTTCAAGGATTTATTCCTGAAGCTTTTCCTGATCAAAAGACCATATTTTTCTGCCTTAATGTTTAATTTCCACTCTCTTCCCTTTGAAGTTTGTTTCTTTACATTGAGCATCCAATGCCAATTGTATACTTGGTGTCACCTAATTTCGACTACAACTTGTTTATCTGAATCATAGTGCATAGAATTTATCTAGGTATCTCTGCCTGGCAATTAAAATGTAAAATGTGTATTTATAAATATCGTTACCAGGGTTAGAAACATGCATACTTGGGAACATTGGTTTTTAAGTTCTAAATTCAAATCACAGAGATCAAACCCATGAAAGCAGGATTGAGTGTTTGTGTGTATACATACAAACATATATATGTACACAAAATTGTAGGTATACTATATTACAAAATTGAATTATTCCAATCTCAAATAATGTCAAATTTGTTGCCTAAAATAATTTTTTAAAATTTAAAATCATACATAACTAGAAACCATTGATGAAGCCCTTTGAATGGCAGTTAAAAAACAAATAAAATTTGACATTAGTAAAACTGAGTAGTCCCAGATACTTTTCTAAGTACAAGTACTATGACATGACAATTAGGTTAATAATATAATATTTTCAGCAATTCCTAACAAGTATTTCAGGAAGTAGACTGACAAATTTTAAAATGGTAATCTTTAAAAAGTGATTTCTTTGTAGCAAACTTGAACACAGATAAAAAAAAAACTGTTTTCTTAACAATAACTAGTGCAATAGCAAAAATTGTTTATTTTAAAGTAAATAGCATATTTTTTACAATGTCAAATAAAATTTTTTGACATATGAGGCAACTGATTCTTACCTCGAATGTAATATGGGTTTCTGGTTCTGTTGTGCATGGTTTCAGTTGCGTTTTCGTGGGGCCACCGGAAACATTTATGCTTCAGCTTGCCCATGAAGAGCCCCATCCCGATCACAGAAAATATGCTCAGAAAAAACAGAGTAAGGATAATGGCACCAGTAAGTTTCTTCAAGCAATGGAGCAGGATCCCTGCATAAGACTTCAGGCCTAGAAAGAGACAGGTTTGTTCTCAATAAAATATTTTAGTAAAGCAGCATTAGCAAAGTTCTCCCATGGTAAATACATACTACATTGAAATCAGTAGCTTTGTGTTTCATAATTTAATTTGTCATTATTTAGATCTAATAAATAAGGTGAATAAAAACCCAAACTTTGAGGGTTTGTATTATTGTTAATTTATTGCACCTAATGAAGTAATTCAGACACAATATATTTTAAAATTAGTTGTTCAATTGAATCTCTTTAACTACATAAAGGACAGGCTCTCTTGGCTACTGCTTTTCATACCAGTTGCCATTGTTTGTAAGTATAAGGTATAGAGTTATTAATCAAAATGTGTTGCAAATGTTGTTGAAACAAAAAAAATAGCTTGCAATAGCAGTATTCTTTCACTAATTTTTAGAAATTTAATTTTTGGAGCTGATTAAATAAAATGACAATTTTTAATGATTATAAATTAGAATAACACAACTGTGATACATGCAGGCTGTATTTATATCAGAATACTTACTAATGGAAAATTCACCCTTAAATTTAAGGTTGGTTCTTTATTTAAGAACATTTGTTTTTCTATTTAAATAATATATGCTTAATTCTGAAAATATAAAAAACAAGAAGAAACAAAAACCAAATGAACGTAATTGTACTTCATAGATGAAACTACAATTTTCCCTCCCTCCCTTCCTCCCTTCCTTCCTTCCTTCCTTCCTTCCTTCCTTCCTTCCTTCTTTCCTTTCTTCTTCCCTTCTTTTGTTCCCCTCCTTCTTCTCTTTTCTCCCTGGTCTCTTAGTTGTTGGTCTGTTTGCATTTAGGATCTTAATCAATGCTCAGCTCAACAACGAATGAGAATATAGTAGCTCTGTGATGCTGAGCAAGTCACTCAACATTTTTAAGTCTGTGTTTATTAGTTTTAAAGTGGGAATAATAATACATATTTCATATGCTATTGTTAGGATTGAACATTTATTTTTTTAAATGACCTCCTCAGATGATTGGATATTATAAAGTTACTCCTATGGTTAAAGAAATGTGATGTCTAGATTAAATATATTAATATTTTAATTGCTAGAATATTAAAATACATGTTTATGGCCTAGAAATTATAGCATTAGGTTTTTTGCTATATACAAGTCTTTTTTAAGTGTTACATAAGAAATGAAATTTCTGTGTCAACATATATATGGCCACAATTAAGTGTTGATACATATGTTCAAATTGCTTTTAAGAGATGTTAAATCAATGTTTAAACAAAAGACTATATATGTATGTAGCCAAGCCATCATTAAAAATAAAGCATTAAAAATGATTTCCAATTTCTTAGAAGAAAAATGGGATCATTTTAATGCAATTTCTGTGATTACCATAATGAACTTTAAAACATGTGTATTTGCACTATTCCTTATTTTTTTGGTAACCATACTGAGTCCTCTATACATTATTTTACTGATTTTTTTCATATTGTTTTGTTGGAATTATTTTTAAGAATTTCTCTTAAATAAGAATATATGTATGTATATAATTATAAATATGATGTATATATATACATACATATACACACATATATATACACATAAGTATGTGTATATATAATATATGTACCAGAGTTTTGTGAGCTTTAATTTATTGGTGACATTTTGTTTGAAGGTAAAAAAGTCACCATCCAATTTTACAGAGTAAAATTTATTAATAATTTTCATTGTTATCTATCATTCATTGTTATCTACCGAAGTTCTAAATCCATTTTTATTTTGATTTCCTGGTATAATTTTTCCCTTCATTTTACTTTTAAATTTTTGTTTTAGTTTAGGTATATGTGGTAGAGTTCAATTTATTTCTGATTTAATATTAAAGTCTCTACATCTTGACAGAAAAATTTAGCCCAATTATTTTTATTTTCATAAATTGGCTTTACTTTGGATTGGACTTCAAGCACAAAGCATGCATAGGTTTGGCCTGCTTCATGGTGTCGTAGTGGACAAAAATTGCTTGTAGATCTTCCTTTTGGTATTATCACACCTGCTTCTCAGTTTATTGATCCAGATATTCCATAATACTCTGACTCTTAGCAGTAAAAGAAAAGAAAACAAACCCCAAAAGACAAAACTTGGAGTGGAGTTGTTTCTATCTGATTCTTTTTTATTCATTCTGAATAACAAGTTGGAAGATGTTGGTGGGCTTCTTTAAGATTCTTCAGGAATGGGAGCTATAAATTATTCCTGAGCATCCTCCATGGATGTGGTCATAACCTTACTTAGCAGGACCTCCTCGAACTTTGTGGCATGTGGAATGCACCCTATCCTAGCACTCAGAACAAAAGGAGATTTATTTTATATTACTCTATTCATTTCATCTGGTTTTTACATGTAATAAGGAAAAGAAGATGGTAGATTAGATATCTGTGTAGACTGCTATGTCTTTCCAAAGTCTAAAGATAATTTTATAAGTTCATATTTAAGATGTAAGAATAAATAATAAAATAGAATAATAATATTTTTATTGCTCTCTACATTTTATCATAGGTAATGAACCCACCTCAAATAAATAACAGTCAAATGTGATACTTTTTTTCTTGCCTTTCCTGTAGTGACTGAAATAAATTTTAAGATCAGATAATTCATTGATTTCAAAGTTAAAACAGTATTCAAATTAATATTTCCACAAACAGTAACAGGAATACAAATGAATATACGGGAGTAGAGAAAACAAAATGAAGAAAAGGAACTCAATGCCATTTCTTACCTTGGTTTAAAGGAATCATTTTCAAAATTCTCAAATTTCTTGCAATCCTAAATATTGGATTGAGGTTTAGAGGTGAATATATGGTTATATGCCTGTGGAATTAAATGAAGAATTCTTTAGAGGTCCTATTGCAATTACATTACTTATCTTTGGCTTTTTATATTCTTTGAAACTTATGTTTAAAGCCATATATCCAAATATTTCCCTTGCTTTCATCATTCCATTTTTCAAATAGTTTTATCATTGATTGCAAGACAAAGATTGCTACAATGTGCAAAGTAGCCAGGTAAATATTAAACCACAAACATATTATGAGAGTTTACAAAATTCTGACACTGTGAGTACTCTTAATTCCATACTTATATCATGTTCATAAATATTTTGTTATCTGACTAATAAAAAGATAATTAAAAACAAAAAAAACAAAATCTGTTAAAAGAATGAGTTTCAATTTAAGGATTTAAGCCATTAGGCTGATTTTGATGATGGTGATGATGACGATGATGTTGGTAATGACAATGGTATTGATGATGACAGCAGAAGGCAGGTACATAGTGGCTAAGACACAGGCTCTATAGAGCCAGACAGCCTGTGTAGAAATCCAGGCTCCAATCTTTACTAGCTGTGTGACAGAAAAATTATTTAATTTTTCTTGCCTCAGTTTCCTCGGAATGGGGATAATAACTCTTCCTTCATCAGCAGCTTTTTTTGTGGAGATTAAGTAAGTAATATATGTAAAGTGCATGGAAGAGCAACAGAACATGCCAAGGGATGGAGATCTAAGTGTTAGCTGTGTTAGTTAAATGTGTGTGAACAGCAACAGCAGGGATAATGACAGTGATAGAAGTAGTAGTGATGATAACTGCAATGACTTTAGCCACTATTTTTGAATGCATAAAACATGGCAGATACTAATTATTCACTTTTATAAAGATTTTAAAACTTTTTTGATCCCAAAATCTATAAATACAATATTATTTACATTTCTTTAACAGGGATTTAACACCAGTGATCATTTACTCAGCCACAAAGAACATTAAACAGATGTATTGAAAAAAATAAATACATATAAAAATCATTAGGATGTAATGTAGCACTTTAGGAAATGTAGAAAATGTGTGTGTCTTTAAAATATCTTATTCTGATATCTAATATATTTAGTGGTCTTAAGAAATGCAGCTAAGTAAAATATAGATTTGAGATAGAACCAAATACGCTAGGATCCTCTCCTATCTCCAGAAAATTTTCTTCTCACCAAAAATAACTTAGAAAGCAAAACTTCAACCTCTATCATCTTTGCTTCATATAGAAAATGTAGATAATATCCTATTCCTTTTATATGTATTACATATTTTGAGGCCTCATTCAGTTGGAGCTATCTGGGAGAACTCACTATAACTATAATTTACAAAATATTTTGTTTGCAACTTTTTTTCAGGCAGAAAACTTTGTCAACCTCAATTTTTTAGTGAAAAGCATTTGCTTAGCAAGGTAGTAAGATGTTTGCAACTTAAATAAGTACTCACTCAAATAAAGTTACACTGAAGTCAAGCCAGTTCCACGGATCCCCAAAGAAATAAAATGGTCCAGTCCAGGTGCCTCTGGCAATGAGTTTTACAAGGATTTCGAGCGTGTAAATTCCAAGCAAAGTGATCCTGCAGAAAACAATTTTATGTATACATTAAAAGTAATACATTGTCAGTTCTTAAATACAACATGTTGGGAACCGCCCTGACTGGTATTAGAAGCGGAGACCCCCGCCTAGGCTAAGGCTAAGGGAACGCCCTTGGAACCGTGAGCCGGCAAGGAGACAAAAGCTTATCTCCCTGGCAGTAATGCTGTTTCTGCTGCCGAACCCCAAAAAGCTTGGTCGGTTAGCCAAAGACGGGTAAGATTCCCCATGGGGGAACAACCCAAGCCAGGCACGATCACTTTTGGGAGGCCCCCCAAAAAGAAGGACTTTGGGGGGCTGCAGCAAAAGGGGGTGATGGACCCTCACTCCTCGGCTCTGACAAAGTCTGAGTTCTCAGCGTCCGGAAGAAAATCTCCTTATCTCTTGGTGGCTTTAGTTCCCGCGCTCCACCTAAGCCTGAAACAATGACGGGGAAGTGCAGCTCGGGTACTGGGAAGTGCGGATTTCCCGGGGTGATCAGGCCTAAGAAAGAACATGTAAATTACTGTGAAACCTTCTTTGTTCAAGAATGCTCTCAGTTGAATGAGGAGGGTCTTAGGAGGAAGCTAGTTTGTTCCTCAGCCTTACAGCTCTTTGACCCCCAACTCAATAGACCGGCAGAGTTCTTTGTTTTATATGTTCCTTACTTCCCCTAATGAGTATTGTACGTTACCTGAGTTATTATGTAGCATGAGCCCAATAAAAGCAGGTATGGACTGTAAATTGGCGCGCTCCTCACTAGAAGCGGTGGCCATTTCGTCCCTACTTCTCCACAGAAACTAGTTTGTCTCTGTGCATGTTTTTTCTCGCGTGTTTATCGTCGAGCCATCCACAGTGTACCGTGGTCACTGCTAGCCGGTGACCCACGCGCAACACAACATCTATGGTAGCTATCTGGCAACCAATCAACCAACAAATCAATCAACCAACAAGACAATAATCAAAAAAGCATGTGCCTTTGAACCATAGGATAGGGCTTTACACAGGTCTTTGAGAGTGGTCAATGGCTCATGGTATTGACCATAAAATTTGACTATCAGTTTTTCACCAATTCCTAGCTCAGCATTACAGTCTTCATATATATTTAGGTAAGTGATGAAAATATCAAACATCAAATGTATTTCACACTGGGGGCCATACAATAAATAACCGAATTGTAAAGGAGTTTAAATAACTAATTTTACTTTATGTATATATAAGGATTTTTATGGTAAATCAGTATTATATTTACCTTCCAAAGTCAACTAGTTTTAAGAACAGAATTAAACTTGAAAGGTAGCCTCAATAAAGCTTTCATCCCTGGAAAATTTAATGAGCCTTTCCATCATTGCAGACTAATGTAAGTCAAACTACTCACATTCCCCAGGGAAGAGAAAATAAGTACATAATATAGAAAGAAAGGACAATTACTTTCTTAAAGAATGAAAAGAGCCCTGGCTGATGTAGCTCAGTAGATTGAGCATGGGCTGCGAAGTAAGGGGTCACAGGTTTGATTCCTAGTCAGGGCACTTGCCTGGATTGCGGGCCAGGTCCCGAGTGGGGGCCACGTGAGAGGCAACCACACATTGATGTTTCTCTCTCTCTCTCTTTCTCCCTCCCTTCCCATCTCTAAAAATAAATAAAATCTTAAAAAAAAAGAATGAAAATAAAGTTATTTGCATTTGAAGCAAATCAGGTGTGGGTTTGCAATAGTAAAGACAACCTGAGGCACCGATATATTAAACATTAGTAATTAATTTTAAAATGAAACCTCATTTGTATGATGCAATAGGCATAAACCTTAGCTAAAGACTCAAACATTCACATAGTATAACCTAACAGGTTGAGAAATAATTAAAGGGCAGAAAAACATGAAAATTGATTAACTGACATACATGTAAATTTGTTTCTATTTGGAAAATTTATTAATATAGATATGTGGATAAATATTACATTAGGTACAATGAATGTATTACATATGAAATATAAGAATTAAATTTACAATATTATAATATTATAAAGAATTAAATATACCATACAATATTTAGTATATTATATTATAATTATATGATATAAAAATTTTATTTTATTATAACATTTAGCATATAATATACTGTAATGCCATATGTTAAATATAAAATGTAATGATATGAGAGTATATATAATAAAATTATACAACTTACTGTAATTTTGACCCCCAGTATGGAAAATCAGTCATGGTCATGGTCATAAATATGCAGTCACTCAGGACGCTAATCAAAATGAACAGTCGAAAAAAGGTAGGTTATAGTCAAGGAATAAAAGATAATAAATAATATTGGAAACCTGTTTCTAAAATTTGTTTATATGTGTATACACATATGAGATAAAATAGTTTCTTAAATTATCAAAAAATATATTATTCATATTAAAAAACAAGGAAGATGAATATTTGTTAATATTTACTACTGTTGTGTGTATGAGAGAACACATTTAAAGGTATTTTCACATGTGGAATACTTAGTACAGTTATAATAGGTAGGTTATAGTCAAGGAATAAAAGATAATAAATAATATTGGAAACCTGTTTCTAAAATCTGTTTATATGTGTATACACATATGAGATAAAATAGTTCAATAGTTTCCAGACTTCAATAGGACGTACAATGAGATAACAATTCAAAAGAGAAAGACAGCAGTGGTATTTGAATGGAATAGTTGCATTTGATACTTGCATATTCTAAAGCCAATAGAAAAGGATATGGATGTACCAAAATCTTAACAGTTGTTCTTCTAATTGAATTGAAAGGAGACAATGTACACCAGGTGGCATTAAATCTGAAAATTGTTCTCTTTTTATTTAATACCATAAAAGTCTGCAAAGAGAAAAAGAGCATCAAGTGAAATTAGAACTATGAACTATAATGGAATCAATCATGCAACATATTGACAATGGTCACTTCAGTCATGAATGCTAAGTTACATTTTGCTTATATTTTGATATTCTTTTACAGACAAAATAAATGGAAAGTTTCTTTTAACTCTTTTCAGTGATTGTTAGGCTTATCTATGACTATTTATTTTTTCTGCCAGTGTTCTACCTGAGAAAGCTATCACCACACACTAATCCTCAAGTTTTCCTGTATAACTAAAATAAATAGGAAGAAAGGTATATATTAATAGTTTATGGAGATACATTTAAACATACCAGAATTCAATGAATGTAAAAAAAGTTAATTTTTCTTCAAAGCCAATGAGGTATGGGATTACAATAGTAAAAATGACCCAAATGCACTGCAATATTACATTAATCATTAGTAGTTATTCATATAAAACCCCATTTGTTTGTTATCATTATCATAATATACACTTAAATCTTAAAAAAATAATATGTTGGGATATAAAAGCATTAAAACCAAAAATAATGAGAGATCAAAAATATCCTAATAATGAGTCATATGTGAGGGGAGCCACTCTAAAATACAAAATTATTTTTTGTAGATCAGGTCCCTTGTAGTACAAGCTTCCCCTACTAGGTAAGAGTTCTAGGAACCCATCTGTATCAGTGTACCATCTGGTGTTGTTATGAGAAGCTGCGTTTGGCTTCAGTGAAATTTTTTTTGAAAACTCTTTCAACACATTAGCCCATTTCATAATGGGTGATTTACCAGTGCACCTGCCCACATCATGCTTTCTTCAGCAGTTTTTGAACACAGATGGCATGACCCCTGTTCTCCACCCTCCCTATTCACCCAATCTTGCCCCAAGCAACTTGTTTTTTTGTTTCTTTGGATAAAAGAATTCCTCAAAGGGCAATGTTTTGACAATGCAGAAGAGGTGGGACAAAAAAAAGAACAAAAACAAAAAATGGCAGAAGCACTAAAAAGCATAAAAATTTACAAGTTCAAAAACTGTTTTGAGCGGTGGAAATGTCTTGATATGTGTAGTGCATCAAATGGAGAGTACTTTGAAGGTGACTGAAGTTAAACATGTAGGAATAAATACACAATTTTTATAAATAAATTCAGTTTTGGGGCCCCCCCTCTAGTATATGTATATATGTATCTACAACATAAAGGTGGGCAAAAGTAGGTTTATAGTTTTTTATATTGAAAATAACATAATAATTATAAATAACAATACAAAAATAAACTGTTTTACATGACCATAACTGTAAACCTACCTTTGCCCCCTGTATACTTAGCATTATATTTTATATTATATAATATATAACCATACAGAGGTGTATATGGTGACTATATATTGATAGTTATATTTGTGTATATATGCAAATATATTAGTGGATACAAATTTGTATTTGTCAATTATTTATGAATACATGTTCTAAATGGAAACTTTTCCCAACATAACAGTCCATGGATATTTGGTCTGAATTGTAGATAGTTTTCCTTGTTGCATTTTAAATGCAACAAGAAAATTAAAAAGGACCCCCCAAATAAATCTGACTAGTTAAAATGTGCTTTCTGTGTAATTTGCAGAAGAATTTCAAACTTCACAGAAGATGGACATGCAACCAAGCAGCTGATATGTCATTGTGAAGCAATGAGCAATTCCAGGTATGATATTATCCAGTTAAAGATGAAGTGCTAAATTGTTTATTTAATTTTAGAATCACTAACTTTGTAATCTTAAACAGAATTAACTGAATATAATCCAAAATTTTAATAACTGTGTCACCATTAGTAACTACTTTTTATGCTGAGCTATGCTACAGGTTTTGACTTGTTTTATTCTTCAAACTCCTTGTTATTTTCCTTCAGTAGGAAGCCTGATTTGCTTACCACTTCTGCACATACTACACAGCACTCAGAACTCTGTTATATTAGAGTTACCTCTAAGGTTACTGTGTTATATTAATTTTTATGATTTAAGCATAGCAAAAACTGAAAACAGAAGTAATTAAGATGAGGATTTACCAAGATTTTACAGGTGTTTAATTAATAATGTTATATAATGTCCATGGAAGTTAACCATAGCTAGTGGAGTCCTTTTTATAAATACATTTACACTGTAAAATGCCAATATTCTTCTACCAGGCAAAGATTCAAAAGAGTCATGGTTGTATAATATGATCACTTTGCCTTCCATCCAGAGTCTTGGTTCAATTCCATTTCACCTACTTGTTACTATCTGTTAATGTTCTATTTACAAGAATATCAAATGATAGTTGTCTACACTGGAGCTAATCCTCCTCTCCCTCAAATTAGATCTTTTCTAAAGTTATTTCATTTTTATCAGTGGGAAAACTATTTCTTCAGGCTGAAAACCTTGGCATTATCAGTCAGTCTTCAAATCCTGCTGATTCTTCTTGGGATTTTTTACTTTCTCTCTCCTCTGAGACACTCCAATAATCCAGACCTCTGACCATCAGGCCTGGATTACCCTTTGTCTCCTATTTCATTTTTCTGACCCTTTCTCTTCCATGCAATAGTCATTTAGAAATCTTCATATTAATCTTATTTAAACATTGTATTTATCATATCAGTCTTTTGGCCATCACATTAAATCCATGCTGAAATCTCCCTTATTTCATCTATTTCCTACAACGTGCAACACAGTTGCGAGGGTTCCATTTTATCATCCCCCATTCCTTCTGTATTCCAGATTTAATCCCTGTGGTTGCTTGTTCACAGATCTTCCCTTTGCCTTGTTAAAATATGAAATGTTATCTAAACTATAATTCTTGTTCTATTTCTTTAATGAAGATTCTTCAGCTGTCAGTCCACACAGATCTCTGAATTTTCTAAACATAATTATTCTTATTTTTTATCATTTTGTGCTTGTCATTAGATTGTTCAAATATTTAATAGATTCCTCAATTTATTCTGGAGATAAAATAGGGTGTGAATGTATGAATGAATAAAATGATAAATAAAATACAAGTCAGCTTTATTTTCCTAACTACTGAGTGAGCTTATCAAGTTGAGTGTGTGAATTTGTGTACATATTACACAAATTTTATACTATGGTTATTTTAAAATTGATAAACTTTAGTAGCCAATCATCATGCTCCCATAAAACAAATAATTATATTAAGGCGTGACAGTGTAACCTGTTACAAAGTAAAGTATCCCCAAACCAACCAAGTAACCAGGCAAACAGCGAGTTTTGATAAAAATCTCAAATATGTATGAGATTTCTTATGTAGTTCTGTATAACTTAAAATTAGTTGTTGATGTATTCCTCATTCCCCCTTTTTAAAAAAATTTTATTGTATTTTTTTCCATTACCATTTAGGCCCACCTCCCCACAACCCCAGAATCACCACACTGTTGTCTATGCCCATGAGTCATTTTCCTTTTTGCTCAATCCTCTAAGCTTCTCCCCACCCCATCCTCTTTTCTCATCCTATTTCAATTCTGTTTTTGGAATTTCTGCAAAATAAAATAATGCAAATGTCAAATTAAACCTTACATTTTGATTATGATAGTATGGGTCCACATCTTCCAAGGGCTCTGACACCATTTCTCGGGGAAGAGTTCCATAAACAAATGGGAGCACTTTTCCAACTTCCAAGTCAATGTTTGGCTTTAAATCCTCTTCATGTTCCTCCTTGTGTTTTTTAGCAATACGCTGTTCCATAAGTTCAAGGGACTCTCTGGTGAAGGGCACAAGGCCCTTTGGTTCTGGGGAAGCCATTTTGAATTTTTTACCTGCAACAAATGTATTTTCTTTAGTTCTGTATGAAATTTGTGTATACTGTGTAAAGAAAACATTTAAATTACAAAAGTTTAGAATATAAATAAAAAATAATAGTGAACTAGATACATGCATTCAAAGAAAGTTCTTCAGTTTTGTAGAAACCTGAGTTGTTAAGCTAGGTTCTTTTATACTTAACAATAGACAATTTTATACTTAACAATTACTTAATTTGTAATTTCATGAGTAACTCATTCTGTTTCATTTACTTATCCATTGACTCCTTTTCTGTTTACTCAAATCTTCCTTTACATTTCTTCCTTATAACAAAAGAATTCTAAAGTTACCAGAGATTTGGCATGTGGAAGAATCCAGTCGTAGCTGCATTTAACCATTGATTGGACTTTTCTTCCCCAAAGGCAGTCTTTATTGGCTCTAGGCCTCTTTCTTCTTTCTTTTTTTAAATTAAATTTAGTGGTATGACATCAATTAATAAAATGATGTAGGGTTCAAGTGTATAATTCTTCAACATATCATCTGTATATTGTATTGTGTGAAGTCAGATCTCCTTCTCTCACCATACACTCAACCTCCTCTATTCTTCACTACCCCACCACCCCCTTTCCCTCTGGTAACCCCCATACTGTTGACTGTGTCTATGAGGTTTTCTTTTTTGTTTATTTGCTTTGGTTGTATCTACACAAAAAATGTGAGAATATTTACTTGCAAAAATATATGCACCCTTATATTCCTGGCAGCATTATCTACTCTTCTCTTTGTACAACCTGTTTACTCCTCTTGACTCAGTTCTTCCTTCAAATTTTAACTCTAATATCCCATAAAGTTGTTCCTCTCCCCTCTGTAGTGTCCTTCTTTTTGGTGAGTGCATAGGGACACACAGGGTTTCAATGACTGTACATGGATACTTACTGAGTACATTTCTTAAAACACTGTTTTTCCTCCATCATTTATGTGGCAATCCCACCAATCACTACAGTTTAACAAGTAAAAGTGAAATTTATTGTTTTCCCCCATGACTAAAATCAATTTTTAACCTTTTAGCCGTTGTAAAAACAAAAGGACAAACACAAGGTAATCATCTTGAAAATTACTCATGAAATGTTTTGTCATTAATTCCTCTGAAGAAAATAATGTTCTTTCAATTATTTTCATTATGTATTTAAATATGATCCAATGTTTACATATCGACATAAAGGCAAGTCATCTTTGTAACTCTACATCTGGGTTGTTGTAGTAGTTTTCACTGGTTTCCTTCAATTCTAGTCTTTATTTTAAAGCATCCTAGTCTTTATCTTTAAACCATCCTACAGGCCACTCAAATTTTTGTTCATTAAATATAATTTTATGCATCAATTCTCCACTCATAAACCTTGTTCTTTACTCTCACATAAAAATATATTCTTTTGCTGATTTTCTCCAGCCTAATTCTTGCCAAAACCTACTCAAATGATCCTATTCAGTGAAAACAGATTATTATTTATATATTTCCCTCAACCCTCATTGTAATTTTATTATCGCAATTACCCCTCTTTGTGACTTAATTTTCACAACTAAAGATAAGGAATTTTGTACTTGATATTGTGGCTTTTGTATAAGTATATTTTGTCTCTAATAGTGCTGCTCTTGGTTGAATTCCTTCTATACAGTTTCCTTAAGACAGAAATCACACACGTATGTACACATATATTCTGCACCATAATTCTACACTGTTCAGTGTAGAAACTGAACTGTTTAAGAGTTCAGTCCATTACTTATCTATTCATGGAAAGTAAGAAAAAATGTTAGTTAATCTTAATGGAGTACCAGTTATTATAAAATTCAGACTCTTACTCATAGTTTAAATAAATGGTGTTTGTCAGATGTTTCAAATATACAAATGGCAATCTCACACACGTCCAAGGAGAGAACACATAGCCCTTTTCTGTGTCCTGGGAAATAAAAATGAAAATCCAGTGCTGGGATGACTCCTTATACCTTTCATGGTATCACAGTTTTCTGGGCTTTTTTTCCTCCTTCTTTTCTTTCCTTTTTTCTTTTCTTTTCTTTTCTTTTCTTTTCTTTTCTTTTCTTTTCTTTTCACTCTTTCTAAACAAAGGTTTCCTTTGCTTACTTCTAAGACTCTACATTAAACAATGGCATCCCAGCTTCAACTTTGATTTTTCAGTTTAAATTCCCACCACATGCTTTCTCAAAAACTGTAAATAAAAAGATATTCTTAATTGGTCTAACCCAGCCTATCAATTTATTTCCCTTGGTTCAGTCACTCATGACCAGAGAGAGGGATATTTTTATAATAGCAATAGCTTCTTATGCCTACTTCCCTCAAGGAATGTTACAAGAACAGGGTGTGAAGCAATTTTAAAGAGAGGAATATGGGATAGGAATATTGACATATATCTACTTGGAGGCATCTTTCCAGATTAGTAGTAAAAAACCTAACAATTGTTCACCTTAAAATTTACCCTTTTCAAATACCTTGCTCAATATTATTCACAAAACTAACATATTAAACATTGGTCAAGAATCATTTATATGTATATACCATATGTATAAATACAAACACATCTATAACAACACCTCACTTATTAAACTTTATTGAGGGGAGATAAAATTCTTTGCAGAAGTCCAACTTATAAACATAGGTTACAGACACTGAGGTTTGTTCTTATATATAACATTTTCTGCCTTTAAAATATTAAATATGCTTTCAAAATTGAGCTTCTCACATGGAGTTACTTGAATATATATTAAATACTTTCTCAATGATTCATGATTCTAGGCTAGTATAAACAAATAAAATCATGAACTTTGGAATTAGGTAGACCTACATTCAAAACCTAAAAAAACAAAAAAAAATTAAAAAAAACTAAATACTATTACTAATGTTCTAAGAGGTCTCAGTCAAATCACTTAATATTCTTGAATCTTCAGTCATAAAATTGATATTCCTCTTTGGGTTAAATAAGGATAAAATAAAATAATATGGTGAAAATGCCTACTACAGTGACTGGCACCTAATAAATGGGAAGTAAATTTAAAATTTTAATTGTGATAAAATCTGTATGTCTTAGAATGATGGGCCAAATCTCATGAAATAATATATAATGGAAATATATGTAGGGTTATGAAATTTAGACCAAAACATCCCATCTACACAAGTATAGTAGAGAAAAGTTACATTTTTGTAGCAGAGAAAATGGCCAAGGGAGTTTACTTAAGAGTAATTGCAATGTAAATCAATACTGACTTGTATCTGCCAAGAAAGCTATGTAACCTCTATCTGTACTGCAGGAAGATGGCAGCCTCTTTCTATTCTGCTGTAATCCAAGACTGTAGCCAAAAGGTAAGTTAGTAAACTGGAGGGTCTTCAAATAGAATCCAAATATTGATTAGACTCAAATCACAGCATCTATAGACCATGTAAAAGAATGGAAGATCTATTAATTGAAGTAGAAAAGACTCAAGTAAAACACTATTTTTGTCCAAGTATCAGAACATAGATTGAGTCATATTTCCTCACATGTAAACTTTGGAATCTCTCATGTGTTACATGAGGTCATAACGGTCAAACAAACGATACATGGAAAGCCTACCCCACAGTGCTGGTCAGTGCTAATTCTTTCTCCTAACTCAGTCAGTGATCCACAAGATTTCTTTAGTGATAATTTTGATGTTGAATGAAACTACTCCAGGCTGTTGACTACGTAAATGAGTTGATAGCGAGTCCTTATCAAATGGAACTGGCTTGCATCTGACTTCTATGTGGCTAAGAAAAGATTGTAAATTATTAATCATTAAGTCATAATTTGGTAAAAAGCATTTCTGTGGGTAATTTATAAAATATGGTCCAGGCACTATGCTTTCCAGTGAGTGATCTTAATACAGTGCACTAAAGCCTGAAAAAATATGTTGAGATTAATAGTTAATTTGTCCATTAGATTTCCTTTCTAAAAAATCGAAAGCTAAAGTAAGCTCTTGGCAAGAATTGTATCAAATTCAACTGAGGCCTGGACTCTAACTAAAGTTCTAGTTGCACTAATATTTTATATTGTTGATTAAAGTGCAAACCATGTATCTTGGATATTAGTTGGAAGTAGCACAACTAGCATCAGTATGGGGGAAAGAGGTTCATTATTATAGAAAAATTCTCCTTAAAACAGTTTTCAAGCATTTGAAAAGGAGCCAATATTTATCATAATTAAGGCAATTATAATTTTGGTCACACTATATGACTACCACTTGCAAAGCACTGGACTAGATGTTTCTGTTATGTCATATTCTCACACATCATCCTTGTGATCATTATTTATAAATGAGGAAGCAGACTGATGAGTTTCATGACTCATAGTGTAGCCAGTTGAGTGGCAAAGATACATGCTCACCCAGGTGTGTCTAAATCTAAATCTGGGTGCCATTAAACTACACCATAAAACTTATAAGCTGCATGTTTTTAGACAAATGCAAACAACTAATACCTCAGTAGGGCTACCAGAAATATCCAAAAACTAATGGATTTAATGGGATAATTTAGACACCAATTTGCATCACTGGGTAGCTGACAAACTCATCAGGTGAGATTGTCTAGAAAACTTATTTATGTAAATGTTGTCAAAGTCAAATATTTTGTAAAATTAAAAGGGAGCAAGAGTAGTGGCATTAATTGGGAGTAGAACAGGTGCCACCTAGTATGAAAATCCTCTACATAGATTTAGGATTTGCTATTGTGTGAATTATGGTGGAAGACCACCAGCAGCAGAATTGGAAAGGACCAGATAATGTACTTAATGACTTTTCCAGAGTCTCATGGGATCTAAGAAGTGACCACAAGACCTTGGCAAGCGGATCAAACATATCAGCTTAGGTTACAAGTTTGGATTTAATGATACAAAATAAGACAGGCAGTGGAGAATCCACTTTTGCAAGACAGACAGAAACTTCAGCAGCAACTTTTGTAATTTGGGGAACATATTAGTAATACAGTAGCAGTGCCCAGTGCTATATTTTTGGTAGTTTGAACTGAAATATTACTGATGCTCACTGGACTGCTTCTGCCATATGATATCAGCTATGATATTGGCTTTGACTTAGTTCTTCCTCTCTCTCCCTCTCCCCATACTTTCTTCTGTAGATGGCCAGATTTAGGATTATTGAGATTATTTAAATTTATCAGTGGTTTCATTTCTTTCAGGCTGATTTGTTACTGTCATTAAGCATATTTTTGAAGCATTGATAAAATATACAATCTACATAAAAACTTAGAAGTTTATTTCAAATCAGAGTGATAAAGGCGACTCAGTAATTAATATAAAGAAATTAGAGGAAAATGCTTTTACTCCCCAGTATTTTCACCATTAGTGTGTTCTCTTTTGTCCATCATTTTAACTTTAAATTTAGATCCCATTTTCCATAAAGCCTTTGGAGCACGGAAAAGAGTGCAAATGGATTGGGTTTTACTATTCCTTTATGGCTATGTAGACATTTAGAAGTCTGAGCATTCTCTGACTTCTAGTTATGCTGATAGTGTGGGTTTTGTGTAGTTTTAATTTTTTTTTGTACTGTATTGTTTGTGAAGCATATATGGGGAGGGTCAGAATTGGGCAATTCCCATTATTCTTGGTTCCATACATTTCTAACAGCCATACATATTTTTGATGGGAGAATGATTTAAATGCAGAGCAAAATTTAAATTTTAAAAGCACAAAACTCATAAAAAAGCATAAATAAATGACTTTATAATGTTTTTAAATGGAAGTCCTAGTTTAACGAAGCAAAGCGATGGCTAGGATGTGAGCAAATGAGTACTTTAACATAAACTTTTTTTTGTAGTATAAACTGGTGCATCTTTTCCAGAAGGAAACCTGGCACTAGTTCTTGAAATTAAAAAATATACACCTTACCCTAGCAATCTGAGCAGTAAGAACTTACCCAATGGGTACTCCTCAAACCAATTAATATATACAATGTTCAGAGTTGTGTTTTTTGTTAAAGTTACTGAGGTGATATTGGTTAATAAAATTATATAAGTTTCTATCATACCTCATCTGTATATTACATTGTGTGTTCACCACCAAAAGTCAAATCTTCTGTTACCATACATTTGACCCCCTTTACTCTTTACTACCATTCCCACCCAGACTTGTATGTGAACAGCTAAAAATGGAAAGTCAACGTGTTTCTCAGGTACCACTGCTAAACAAATTATTCTAGAATACACCCTTATAAGGGAATAGTATTAATTTGTGTGCTTCAGTAACCATGTGGATTTTTGAAAGCATGTGTGCATAGAGTTACTTTAAAAATAGAATCAGGCGTTAACTAAAAATGATGTACTTCTTCTTAATATCTTTACCGTAATGAAATAACCTAATAGTTGATTCCTAACCATGTGCATTGGTCACAGGCTTTTACAGTGACATCTGTGAGATCTTGATTGTATTACTGTTGCACCGCATAGAGAATATGGAATATGGGAGAAGTGCCAGTTTAGAGATTATGGGAGGGAGGAATAATGCTTGATATTTTTGGTGTTGAGTGTACATCTGAAATATGCAAAAGTAAAAATTCAGATATTAATTAAAAATACAGATTTGGACTTTAATAAAGATAATTAAACTGTATGTGTATATACATAGGTTTTACATACCAATGTAAGTATATGTGTTTATATGAGTATATGTATATGTCACATAGTATATGGTTGTATAACTACATGGATGTATAAATAGGTAAAACCAATGGAATACAAAAGATCATGTGTATTTGCAAAATGTGTGAAATTCCTTACAGAGTGATTGTAAGGACAGCCTACTGAAAAGCATCTACCTGTCATTTAGCAGTTTAGAAAGCAAGTGGTTATATATCACTGCTAACAAATGCTATAAGTCACATGGGTCAAATATTAATAAGAAATACCAGTTAAAATATTGAAAGCACTTTAAAAAAGGCATTATATATTAAGAAGCAATGATGATAATGATTACTGGCTTCTCATAACAATAAAAGAAATACTAGATGAGGGAGTAACAATATCTTTAAAAAATAATGAAGCTAGCACTCCATATATAGCAAAAGTATACTTCAAGAATGAAGACAAAATAAAGATATTCTCAGATGTTTCAGATGTAAATTTAGATCTTCAAGAAGGAACAAAGTGAAAGAGAAATGAAGAATAAGTAGGAAAATATAAATCATAACTAACAAAAAGTAGAAGCAGCCCAGGTAACCATCAAGAAAATAGAAAAATAAAAACTGACATATTGACAATAGAACACAACTCAGCAATAAAAAATAAATGAACTACTGATACACATAAAATGACTGAGTTCAAAACATTATGCTAGGTGAAAAAAGCTTTATGCCAAAGATTATGGATCACATGATCTGCTTTATGTGTAGTGGTGGAATACACAAAGATAATGTCCAGGACGGATGATGGAGTTTCCTGGGGTCATGGTAATGTTCATCCCAGGAGAGGTTTGGAGCACACAGGTGTGTATGTTTGTAAAAACTGATAGAATGATACCCTTAAAGTTTATGCATTTTATTTTCACCTTTTAAAAAGCCCATAAACAAATACTGAATTCCAATAAATTATATGGATTATGAAGTGTTTATGGGTGAGGACCACTAGTGTTTGCAATTTATTTTGAAAGACAAAAAAAATAAGAAGAATTAATGAAGTATTTGAGGAATGCATACATATTTATGTGATAAAGCAAATATTATAAAGTGATAATTGAAGATTCTGGGCATTGAATGGGTATTTCTTATGCAATTTTGTTTGCATTTTCCATATGTTTGAAATATTTTATAATAAATATTTGAAAAAATTAGCTTCATAGCTAAATGGATTCGAATCTAGACTTTAGAGCTTTTTACCTGTGACTTTGAGTAAGGCACTTAATGGCTCCATGCTCTGTTTCCTCAACTATGAAAATGGGAACAATAAAAGTACTTACCTCATAGAGTAGCGTGAGCATGGAATGAATAAATATGAAGAATCTGCCAGGTAATACACACTCAATAAATTCTAGCTGTTGCTATTTTAAAGCATTGTATTTTAATGTTTAACCATCTTTTAAATTAAAATCACTGCCATATTTCCTGGAATTTGTCAAGAGAATATGCTGAATATGATTTAATTTCTTACTCACAAATTAAACTAATAATAATATTCAATTACAAGCAACTGCAATGCTGTGATTTAAATAATTTTTAAAGGAATTCTACTTTTGATGTTTTCTTCTCCTTTTTTTATTAGTATCTCTTGTAGCACCAGATTTTTAAATTTTTTCTAACTGCTTTTGAATTGCTTGTTTCTGTTGGCTGCTTCTTCTAACATTCTTCTCTAATTTGCTAGGGGTAAACACCATAGCAATAACCCATAAGTAAGAGCCCAAAGTCTCCAGTGGAAAAGAAATCAACCATACAATGAAAGTTTTAACTCCTCATCAATCTTCTCCCTTCACCCTAACCCCACATCCCATTACTTTCTTGTCCTGAGATAGAGCTTGAAGGATTGACACACAGGGGAGAGCATATGCCACTTTAGACCCCAAGATTCCAGTCTTGTTTAAAAGAAGCTGATGATATTTCTTTTTATTATAAGTATAATCCAGCACATCACAATTATTACCCAATGACTTGAAGTCCCAAGTAGAAACTCTTCTAGTAGGAGGTGTTAATGACAGGCAACTAATTGGACAGACCTAACATCTAATAGCAAATAGCCATGTACCCTGTGAATAGCCATGTACTCCTAGGTATTAGTAAATACCCATGTACTGCTGTGAATATGCAATCTCTAGTCTCCAAAACTGGCTTGGATTTCATTTTATTTGTTACATAATTAATTTATATGCTTAGATTCTTTTTGGATTTGCATATTTTTAGTCTAGTACAGTTAGCAGTTTTTTTTTAATTTCAACTTTTTCTTGTCCATGAGATTGTTTTGCTCTTTTTAAAATGACTTTTGATTTATAGCTCTTGTTTTTACATTCTCTACAATTATTTTCTTCCCAGAGTTCAGTCAGTTTTGGCTAAGCTCCTCAACATGTGTGCCTGACCTAGGATTGACCCATTCTGGATGGATGTTCAGTAATTTTTGGTGGCTTCAAATTTCCTGATTGCTCAAATCTATCCTTCCTTAGTTCCCTTGTCCTGACCCCTCTTAGAAGCTCTGGAATATGCTCTCTTACAGAAAGAAGTAGTAAACAACTGAGTCTCTCAAAATATATATATACACATATATATGATCATCTGTACTCGATTTAATTATATATTCTAACATTTTAATATCAGATATATTTTAAAAGGTAAGCTCCAATTTTACTTAAAAGATTGTTCTTGCCATTTGATGTGCTATGTAGGGCAATATGTTTAACCATGGTATTTTTTTTGACATTCATTTATCTGGCAGTCATTTGAGGAAAATATATTTGTCTTATTAACTGCCAAGCACTATACCAGACAGCAGTGCTAGAAATATTAATAAAATATAATCACTGAATTTAAGGAAAATGGGAGACAGACTTGTAAATAAATTAAGAACCAAGTCATCTTGGTCATCTTTGAAAGTTATTAAGTTTTAAAAGCAACATTGACTAAAATTTGTAGGAGACCATTCTGCGTGGTGTGGGCCCAGCTCCCACTGGGAGAAGCACAGGACCCATGGCCATAGGTAGTTCTTCCGTGGGGTATCAGGCCTGCAATGTGCCTAGGCCTCTTTGAGTCTTGCTCTTGCTAGACTCAAAAACCTCTCTCACCCTGAACTGCAGACATTTACTGCAAAGTAACTTCCTAAAATCCATGCTAAACCTTCCAAGGATGAGTGTAACCAGTTCAACCACTTTTGCCTTTTCATTTGCAAATATCCCTCTTCTGTAATGTGATTAGTGGCATTGGCTCCTTTGTTTTCTGTAAAAGGTAACCACCTAAAGCGACCCTGAGCATGGTAAATGAGGACCATCAAGTAAAGTGCTGAGAAACTCAATAAAGGCTGGTCATAGCAAAGGCCAAGGCTTTTGCTCCCCTTGAAAGAAAAGCCATGCTGTCCCTTTTCCTCCACTGGACTCGGCAGCCTGTGTGAATGTCTCCTTTCATCCATAATGACGCAGACACTGTGGGCCAGTGTCTGCATCAAAATTAAAAGCATTTTCAACACAGGTAGACCTGGTTTTTACATAGCATGTGCCAAATTTTCTAATAATCTGATAACAATATCTCTTGTCTTGAAGTAGGGAGCAGTCTAGGACACTATGCTTCAAAATACCATAGTCAATATACACAAAGGATTAGAAGTCTATAACCAGTGTCAGATCACAAAGACTCCCTGTCTGCATTTGAGCGCAAATTTGTTGAGAACAGTGAAGAGAAGGAAAACTTAGTGGCAGCTGAAACACCAGGAACAGGCAAAGATCACTGGGGATAGGATCCCAGTGAGGGTCTCCTGAAGTACTCACAAATGCCACTGTGAGTGATAAAGATGATAGAAAGTGAGGCTCCTAGGAACACAAAAGTAAAGTTGATTCTGCCTCAAATATTCCTACTTGAATCTTATAAGACAACAAGTCTTAGAAGTGATTTTTCCCAGTGAGTCTGGGAAAGTGTTCCAAACCAACATTCTAAACTGTTCAATGACGCCAATTTCTCCAGATGTTTTTGAACAGATGTTCTTCGGACAGATGTCCTTTGTAAAACTGGCCTCTGGGATTTCTGAATTACCCCTTGTTACTCCAACAAAATAAGCAAGTTGTAGAGGAGCCAGGGTCTTCCTAGAATTGTATTTCTGGTGAGTCCTGTCTGCCAGATCCTTAACCAAAAATTCTTGGCCAGTGGTCATATCAACAAGTAAAAGAAAAGTACCATTTGTCACTTCCCAGTGGAATGCATGGGGGTTTTATCATGCAACCAGATTCTAAAACTTGCTTTCAACCCTGAAGTCCATGATGCAACTGGCTCCCCTGAGGTGCAAGACCTGATCTCAACTTCTGTTTAATAAAATCCATGACTGAAACTCTCCCTGGAGCTCCTGGGGACCATTCACAACCAGCTGATCTCTGTGAGCATCCTCTTCATCTACAGTGAGACTCTTGGATTTCCCTGAACCCTCATTGTTGCCCAGGTTCTGAGCAGTGGAACAAACCATGCCCTAAATCTGTGACCAGATGAAAGAGTCTGAACCAGCTGCAACATAAGGCAAACCATAAACCTCTAGCACCCAGTCTGGCTGTGGGTTAGCTTGAGATATATACAAGACCTTCGACAATGTGTCAGATTCTGGGTGGCTGTAAGGATGTCACAGTGTTCAATCTACAGTTCATGAGTCCTGAGGCCTCTCAAAGGACATAGGTAAAAGAATGGTGATGTTTGGTCAAGACCTTGGTATTGAGTTGTAGGGAAAGGAAATTCAGTGCAGCTGGCTTGAATTATATCAGCTCCTGACTACATATTAGAAATCTCCTGGTGCTAATATTAAAAATCTAGGAAATGGAGAGCATTATGCCAAGTGAAATAAGCCAGGTGGTGAGGGACAAATACCATATGATCTCACCTTTAACTGGAACATAATCAACAAAAGAAAAAAAACAAGCAAAATATAACCAGAGACATTGAAATTAAGAACAATCTGGCAGTAAACCAGAGGGGAGGCAGGAGGGGATAATGAGGGGAATGGTTTTCAGGAACTACTATAAAGGACACATGGACAAAACCAAGGGGGAGGGTGGAAGCAAGGGAGGGAGGTGAGTTTGACTGGGGTTGGAGGGGAGTGATGGAGGGAAAATGCAGACAACTGTAATTGAACAATAAAATAATTTCAAAAAATCTAGGAGCAAACAGCGCAACCCAAATGGGCAATTTCAGATTATGTTGGGCTGAGCCCCTTGAGATGAATCTAATGCAACCTGCCAGACACAAAGATTCCTTTGTATAATAGCCAGGCATCATCCAACCACCTTTATGGAGCAAGCAGAGGCATGGTCACATTTTCTTTTGTTTTTTCTTGTCTGATGTCCAAAGTATGAGTGCATATTGGAATTGCTGAGGCAAATACCTGCTTTAGAACATCACTTCTCTAGAAGATCATTCTTTTCACCTTCTCTCCCTTACTTCTAGACTTTCTTCATTCTCTGGGTGCCTGTTTAGCAATGACCATACTGAATACTAGCAGTCTGCCACACAGATCCTGTTTGAAGAGCAGCTTCAAAGTTTGAAATCAAAGAAGTGCAGTTGGGAGAGTCACATTATCCTGCTGCTCTGGTTCCTTCAGAGAGAACATATATCTCCTTTTCCTTCCACTCTTTTCTCTCATTTCTGACACATCCAATTTCATATTAAGTACAGTGATTAGAGGTCACGGGTTCTGGGGACAGTTTGGGTTCATACTTGTTGTTGAGGACTAATTATTAATGGCATTCTCTTTCCTCTTCAAAACATCCTGCATTGGAAGATGAATGACACAGCCACCCAATAAGCGAGGCCACCCAATGACTGGCCTCTCTACAGCTGTGTTCTCAGGGAAGAGGCTGTGTGGATAGCATTTTCTATCAGCAACTGCAGCTGCAGCTTCTGAGAGATAATGAAGGACACTGAAGGAAGGTAATGTCAGAAGTCAATGTTTTTCCTGTCTCCTCCCACTCCCTACTTCTCCTGTCTCTCAGTTTGATTCCCAGACAACAGCGCACCAGTAATGAAGTCAGGCTATGAAGACAGATCCTGCACATGTGGGAAGTGACTACCTAGGGCAGTCATAGCCTCCTCGCTCTCATTTTCCTCCCTTTAGTTAATGAAACTACAGCATCTATCAGGGGTGTCCAAACTTTTGGCATCTCTGGGCCACACTGGAAGAAGAACAATTGTCTTGGGTCACACATTAAATACATTGTGACATGTAATCACACACAAAAAATATCTCCTAATGTTTTAAGTAAATTTAAGATTTTGTGTTGGGCTGCATTTAAAACCATCCTGGGCTGCATGTGGCCCATGAACAACAGGTTGGACACCCCTGATTATTCTAAATAATCCAACTCTCCTATTTTCTGGGAAGCTGGATTTGACCCTAGGGATGAGAAACAGATGCTGGATTAGCTTTGCCAAAAGAAATTATGACATGTTCTACTCCATACCAGATAGTATATATTCATGTATTCTCCTAATTTATTTACTAAAAGATTTAAAGTAGCTTACAAGGGTGTGGGCCACAGAGTGAGATAATGTAAATTAGGAAAAATGAAGAAAAAAATGGTTAACTTGGGACGAGAAGGTACAGCATGCATACATGAAGGAGACAGTTAATATGCCCATCAAATGGAATCTGTATTGTTGAGAATGTAGAAATCACACCTACTTTAATGAAGAGACCAATTTCGATGGACATTTTTGTTCATTTAGGGCTACTGGACTACACTGTGTAGATATCTTATGGCTTATGTTTCATCTTTCCCACATTCTATGATGACTCATAACTAAATTCTGTGATGCAAAGTCTTTTCCCTTAGAACTCTGTATTATCTTTTTTTCTCTCTCTCCAGGGTTTAGAACTCAAATGATATTAGATGTACTGCTTTTTTTTCTTATGGAGGACATGATCATGTTATCATTGTCTTTTGGGATGCAGAAGACTATGAGCAGAGGTGACTGAAACTCATGAGATTCTGAAAGACATGGATAAGGTTAAAATAATAACTTTAGCAGTAAAGCTTTAGAGAGATAACTGAAATTCTTCTCAGTGGATATGACCATTGGCAGGCTGGGATATGAAGACAATGGGCACCTTCCCACAGTTTAGGTGAAAGTGTAATTAAGTCCATTTTAATCTGAATGACTTTGTCAATAGTTACATGTACTCTTGGGCCCCAAATTAAACTGCCCTTTGAATATTCTTGCAGAAGTTCAAGAAGTCCTGTTTGCAAAGATGTCAGTCACAACAGGCTTTTAATTTCAAAGACTGGCAACAATCAAAGTGTCCACTTTAAGGAGCTAATCTCATAAATTCCAGTAGGCTGCTATCATGAGACATTATTTAGTAATCATGAAGAAAAGATATGTCTGTACTCATATGGAAAGATTCCCAAAATAAATTACTTAGTGAAAAATGTAACATTGAGAACGGCTTGCCGTGTTTACCTTTGAATGAAATGTCTTACAAGGATTATACACATGGTATTATATATGCTACTACATGTGTAATGTTTCCCTCTGGAAGAAACTAACCTGCAATATCTATAGCAGTTTAGGAACTAAAAAGGTATCAGGAGATTCTGTTGCTCCCTGGTTGATATTTCTCTACTATTTGAATGTAATTTACCATGTATGTATTACTAAAATATGGAAATGGAATGCTTACACACTGAAGGCTTGCAAATAATGGGCAGATTGACCAAAATGGCGTCAATCCACCCGGAATTTTGGAGCCCTGTGCTCCCCTTGACTTCAACCTGCCTAGAGAATTATTCTGCTTTTGGATTATTTTTTTCCACTTGAGCTGCTTACTTCCTGTTTAATTTTGATGGTTTGACTCCTACTCTTTAATCCTTTCTGGCATACACTTTATCTTGCCTGCCTTAATTGACATTTTTTTTCCCTTTGTCCCTGGACCCAAATTCTGACTGCAGCTGTTTCTGCTCCCAGGTCAGCCTGTTTGGGCTTCAGTGTATCCACTTAATTCTGGTCTCAACTCCTTCGCTTTGACAATTTCAGCTAACACATTCCTAGAACATGTCATCTGGAAGAGGAAAATTACAAATAACTTTCTCAAAAACATAAGTATGCACTGCCATTTTGTCTTGTTTCATATTTCTTAAGAATTTTAACCTATTCTTTAGGATTCAAAAACTAGGAAAACAGCTGTGTAAATAAATGAGCACCTGCAAAAGTCCAAAGGGACACGACCCATCTCTCCCCAAATAAGATCTCCTTTGAGAACTGAACTCCCCTAAAAATCTGGTGAACTTGGATTCCAGGGATGGTTCATTCAATAATCATGAGCTGAGGTCTTTGCAAATGTCTTCTTTCTGGGGAGGAGTCCATATCATACACATTCAAATGGTACAGCTCATACAAGGGGAAGAAACCTGGGTAAGTGTCATATGACAGTCTTAGCACCCAGTCTCAAATTCACTAATGAGAATGAGCTCAAGGAAAGCTCAGTGGGAGTTTCAATGCCTTGAGAGGATGGATACAGGACAGTGAGTCTCTATGGTAGACAGAGTCTCACCAGGGTAAGCCATTATGACTGGTGAGGCAGTGGAAGCAGGGACAGAGTTCCAGGAACACGAAGAAAAGCTGCCTTGGTTTTCAGCGTGTCCTCTTAAGCTTCTCTATGGCAACCTCATGGTTCACTAGCAGGGTCCCTTGTTTCTATGAATATGACAACAATTTCCAAGCTATGCCTGTCCAGCCCACCAAAACAAGCATATTGGGGAAAGGCCAGAATATCTCCAGAACTAACTGTTCTGTGACCTTAGTCAGTCAAGCCCTTGAGAAGAAATATCTGGCTAGAGGCCATTTAAGAGCTCAAGAGGGAAGAATGTATTGTTGCCCCTGCTAGAGTAATACAAAGGAGAGCCTATCATGCATGCACTTCTACACTAAGCAGCAATCCTGAGGCTTTTTAATCTATGGGTATAGGTGCCACTGGATCTGTGGAATACAGATATAGATTTAAAAAATATATATTCCACAACAGATACATTCACTGGAGCCCTAATGGCCAGAGCTAGCTATTCACCTGGGCTCCTGATCTCTCCTGAAGAGTTTGTCTGCTCTTCCGGGACCTACTCACACTCCCCAAAACTACTCTAGCTTTTCAAATGAGGAACCAAACACAGATACTAATCAACTTCTGGAATTTCAGAGAAATATGAGAGGAGCCTTGAAACATATTAGGGAAAAACTAGATATGGACCAAAGCCAAAGTTATGGCCTATAATTAAGCACTTAGATCATGTCACTTCTGGAAGAACTCAGAGAGTGAGAGGCTGGTGGGCTGGGAGCCTCACTCTGGTATCTAAAGCAGAAAGGAAGGAATATTGCATTCAACACCACATATTCACCCAGGGACTACCCCCCCACACCATAAATCAACATCCTCTTATGTTCTAGTTTAAAGCCAAATGCCCTGACCTATTTTTGGACTTTAAAAAATAGAATTTCCCTGGTCAGGGAGGGCCCTAGCTTTAACAAGCTCTTGTTTGATGCTAATACAGTCAGTTTGGCAGCTGGCTGCCACCACAGAGCTGGTTACCCTCAGCCAGCAACAGGCCAGGGCAACTGGGTCAGAAATACTGTGTATACAACAGGGATATCTGTAGCCAGACAAACGAGCACCCCATCAGCATGGAGTATAACCAGAATAAACCTGGTGTATAAATAACAATGCTGGAACAAATACATGGAAATCATGATGCCAGCTGGGCCAAGAAAAACATCTGGACCAGCTGAAAAACATCTGTAGAAGCCCTCAGGTGAAAACTTTCTCTTCAGCCTGAAAGGTTCCCTCTTTTAGTATTGTAGAGATGAGATCTTGTTTACCTGGCCTTGATTAGCCCACACTAATAGAAGAGAAGGAGAAAAACTCAGGGAAAAATGAGATGTCTGTATAATTTAGTGTCATGGGATGGTGGGTGACTATGCACTGCTGATGGCTACTCAGGGTGGGTAGGGTTCACATATGTCCTCCCACAACTGACCAGTGTTGATATTGGCTAGTGAAAATAATGGGACCAAACTCCCAGAAATCAAGAATGTCCCTTCTATGCTAATGTCCCCACCATAAGCTTTCAAGTGAGAGTCTATGCTGGTAGGGACAGAATTATGGATCAGACTTTGAGTGCCTCATTTATGGTGCAGATTCTGCCATAGTGAGATCTAGGGCTGGGATGTAGTACGGTACTTCTCCCTAGATAAGAATTGAGCAAAACCTGTTGTTTTCATTTCCGGTGTGCTTTAGACCTCTATTTGTCCTCCTGGATAAAATGTCATGAGTGTATATACCAGCTACCCTACCAGACCTTCTCCCACAGGAGGCCATGAGACAGATGCCCAGTTCCTAGGTGCTCTGGCTCTACTGCCCACTCTCCAGTGGAGACCAGTACATGTGGCAGGTGCTGGGGCCTGCCCACATCACCTGGGATCTGTTGGATCCCTTTTCTGAGCTTATATCCAATTTTAAGATTTTCTCCTATTGTTTTAAACACATTGACAGGAAAGAAGGGGCTCAGAGCACCTCTTCCCTGAGTGCAGGGTTTTAATGAATCCCAGCCATCAACAGTCAGGTATTTATGCCTAAACTTTGATTTTTCCTATATTAATTAATGGACCAAAATACATTCAGCTATATCCTATATACTCGATGGTTTCATCCCAAGGATCTAAGACCACATACCTAAACCAAAATTTAAAACTAAAAACAGAAAGTGGGTAAGGCATATTTTGAGAGAATTCAAAGGTGTTTAATATGAAATGTTAGCTAGAGCCTGCAATGTTGCAATAGAATATACTTGAAATTGTATTTCAGATGGTAAAAGAGATCATGACTTGCATTTGGATTTCCCTTCTTCTAGTGCATTCCAATGAGTCCGGCCATAGCCTCTTTTATTCAGTCACTGAACTGGACTTAAATATGTAAGAGCTAGAGCAGTGGAATGGATAAAAACATGGAACAATCTCGATGCAAGCAACAGTTACATGTGACATTACCTTCACAAAACCCTTCATGTAATCTCGGTAATTTAGTCCTTACCAGAACACGCAAGTTTTTGATGTGTGATTTACAAATAATAAAAATAAAGCTTAATCAAAAGTTAAATAATTTGCTTTTTCACAAAAATGGAAATCAAGTTTTATTATTCTCAATCTCAAAGTCTTCTTCATTGGACTTCCAACTCATTATTGATTAGCTAAGTAGTAATTACTGGCTAATTACTCCTTATAGACCTTATCTTCTTGACTTATAATTTTAATTAGGGCTCATTGTAGCAGGTATGGTACTCAGGATTCTCTTTATTACAAGGCCCAGCTTCCTTCTATTTTTATCATAAACTACCCTCCTGCACAATAGTCAGAAATAAAAAATAACCACAAAAAGCACCACCTAAACACTTTCCCATTTCAAGAGATTTTTCTGACTAATATCCAAACTTGCCTCTATCATTTCCATTAAGAAAGGGAGCCCATCACTGTGCCATCCCACCTGTGCCCATCACTGGCCCTGCTTTGACCAATATTCTAAGTATTGGAGGCAACATGTAACCAGAGCCACAAGAAATAATCATCACCTCTGAAAGAAAGAAAACCTCCAGAACATATGACTTTTTCAGAGCTAAACAATGAGAAAAACAAAACAAAACAAAAAACAACCTCAAAACCTGTTGATCCAAACAACACCACTTCCCATCACATTTATGCCTCTAATTTTATACTGTCAGTTCTTACATGTAAAGCACCAATCTTGAAACGAGACACAAGTATACATCCTAGGAGAAGTATATATACCCTATCTTGCATAAGGTTTATTCCTTCTCCTCTATTATCCTGCCATGTGACCTAAACCCCATTGACATAAAGGGTTTCTAGAAATTTTACACTGACAGAGAGCATCCTGTTGTCAGAAGCTTACCTGGTGGAATGAGAAAACTGACCTCACATACAGGGCAAACACCCACAGGCCACTGCTGCTCTGGAAAGTAGCCCTCTTAATTCCTGCCCGGAGTCTTCATCTCCAGCTGGGGACCTAGGGGTGTGTACAGGGTGGGGCAGGTGGGGGTTGGGTGGGAAAGATTGGCAGCGGTGGGCAGCTATCACCATCCTGGGACTGGGCATACACAGCAAGAAAAAGGCACTTACTTGCTACCATGTGACGTGTCTCCACCAGCTCCTGGGCTCCTTGGAGCCCTCAGAGCTGGGCTGCTTGGAACCCTTTTCTCCTCCTGGGCTTCTCTTTCTGATCTCTGGATTCCTGGGCTCTGGTTGATTAGGAGGTATTGCTTGCTAGGCTGGCATCTGCCCTCACCAGCTGTTAGTCAAGCTATGATGGCTCGCTGAATTGTCAGCTAGAAACCGAGTCACTGGGGCGGCTGCCCAGCCACTGACCAGAGACCCCCTTCAGCCAGATGCGCAGTGGAGCCGCGCCCTCCGCCAGGAAGCTGTTTTTGTGTCTTTCCCCACTCCTCCCTCCCCTCTCCCAGCCTCACCACCCTCTCCCCCCCGCCCTCAGCTCCAGGCCAGTGCCCGACTCCTTCCACCGGGGCGTGGGCGGGGTGGTGTTGACAGAAAGCCGGGCAGCATCTGAAGACGCAAGAGACGGGGCAGCTGCGGTGTCTTGCGGGCCAGAGGAGCGGGATCTACGAAGGGGTGAACAGGGGGAAGAAGTGGGCTTGAAGAAAGGGAGAGGCGGATTTGCGCAGGGATGCAGTTAAGGTGGAGGGCGGAGGAGGGGAGAGAGGTGTGAACTGGTGGGAGAGTGGGGAGAGCAGGAGAGGAAGGCAGCAAACAGGTTCTTCACCTCCACCTCCAGTTGCTTTCTCTCTCCCTTCTCGTGGCTGCCGCAGCAGAGCCTGCAGCGTTCAAATCAGGGCATGGCTATGGTGTGAGTGTAAGTTTGTGTGTGTAGGTATGCGTCGGTGTGCAGCGGTTTAGGAAAGAATGGGTTGGAGCAATAACCTCCTCACTCTGGATTGCTTTCCACCTCTGGTGATTTGAAACAAAGGACAGAGGAAAAAGTAAGCGTTTGGGAAATTTTGGGAAAACTGGTGGGCAGTCAGTAATTTGACGGTGAAGGGAAGAGCTGTTGAACCTCCTTTCCCAAAGAGAGTTGGAAAATTTTGCCACACCATAGAACATACATTTTATAGTCCCAATTTGTTTGAAAAGGGTGAAGTGTCCTTAAAAAAGATTCCTGCAACACACCAAGAAAAGATAACAAAAATCAGGAAGGGGGAAAAGAAATAATGTATATTTACACAAGAGGTTCAAATTTTATATTGCAAACCATAGAACAGAAGAGTGAAGTGAACTAAGGTGTTGCTGGTGCTGAGCACACCATCTCCGGGACAGCAGGTTTCCTGTGTGATTCACAGGGAGGGTCTGTTGCATGCACTGTGTTTATTTAAATTATAAATTTGTTAGAAAGATTCTCAAACATATACAAAAATATGAAGAAAGTATAATAAACACTTATGCACCCGGCCTCAACTAGTGTGGACACATAGACAATCTTATTTTCCCTGTACCCTCCTTCCCACCTTGAATTAACTTAAAAGTAGTTCAGCTGTCATCATTATATCCAAACGTGCATCATCAGCATATGTCTCTGAATTATAAGGACTTTCAAAAAACGTAATCCAAGACCACGATCATACTGAAAATTTAACAATGATTATTTCATAGTGTCAAACATGCATTTGGTTTCTTTTTAGTAGACAATATGTGAATGACCAGCTTCCCTTCCCCACACTTTGTGGTGACAATACAAGTGACTCTTCTTGGGATTCTGATTGACACACCCCTTGTCACTCAGTCAGATCCTATGTACCTTTTATTTTAGTGCACTCAAGCCAGAAAAGCCAGCATCTGTGCTGCCTGCCACTGTGAGAACAAATATGTAGAGACAAGGATTGGATCTTTATGGGTGCCGTATTCAGATGCTGGTGATCTGAGAAAATGGTGGGTTATGTACCCTAAAATCCATCTTAACACCTCATCTCAAGCCGACCTTTCTATAAGGAGAAGAAAGTGTAGGTAAGGAATTTGGAAGAAAGGTTAATTGGATAAGAGTTGCAGTCCAATGGAGATTTTACTAGTACTTTTTTGTTTTAAATTGGTTGGCCAAAAAGTTTGTTTGTTTGTTTTTAATTTAATCTTTATTATATGTTTTTTCCATTACCATTTAGTCTCCTTACATCCTGTCCCCTCCTCGAAATCACCACACTGTTGTTCTTTCTGAGTCCTTTTTCCTTTTTGCACAATCCCTCCACTCCCTAATACCCACCCCTCGCTACTTTATCCTTCAATCAACAAGTCTCTATCTGCATCCCTCCCTGGAACACAACGGCTCAGATACCATCTCCATCTCTTGCAGACCCTCTGGAGCCCAAGGTTGAATTGCTTACTGAACTTCTGAAGTCATGTGGCCATGCATTCCAGTTCCTAGAATCACAGCTTTCCGTATACATTAATCACTTAAGCCTACCAACTATGACAGAAGCTACAATCTTTAACTCTTGAGTTCCCCTGCCACATTCAAACATAATATAAACTTAAACTTAACAATATCAAATATTTGGTAGCTTAAATAAGATATCTGACACAAATAAAAAGAAGTAGAGTAATCCCTTTTATCTGCATTTTCTCTTTTTGTGGTTTTAGTTACCTTAGGTCCACTACAGTCTGAAAATATTACATGGAAAATTCTGAACAATTTGTAAGTTTTAAATTGTGTGCCATTCTGAGTAGCATGAAGAAATTGCAAGAGTCCCGCTCTGTCCTGCCAAACATGAATCCTCCCCTTGTCCAGTGTATCCACACTGTACACACTCCTCGGCCATGGGTCACTTAGTAGTCATCTTGCTTTTCAGATGGATTGTTGTGGTATCTCAGGGCTTGTGTTCAAGAAACACTGTTTTACTTAATAATGGCCCCAAAGCACAAGAGTAGTTATGCTGGCTATTTGGATACTCCAAAGAAAAATGAAAGTTCTCTACTTAATAAGAAAAGAAAATAATCATGTGCTGAGTTTGCAAAGATCTCTGGTGAGAACAAATTTTCTACCTGTAAAATTGTGAATAAGGGAAAAGAAATTTGTGCTAGTTTTGCTGCAGCACCTCAAACTGCAAAAGTTGTGGCCACGGTGTGTGATAAATGCTTAGTTAAAATGGTAAAAGCATTAAATTCAGGGGTGGAGGGCATGAGCAGGAATTTGTTCTGATTGAGGGCAACTTGTTATGCCAGAAAACACTGAGCCTACGAAGACTCCAGCAACAAATATACTGAAACAAGTGACGCCAAACCACTTATTGCAAATAAGGGATGGTTGCTCAGAGTTGGTGTTTTATCATCTCACATCATCACATGAAGGAGGATGAATACACTACAATAAAATATTTTGAGGGTGTGTATGTGGGGGGGGGGAGACCACATTCACATAACTTTGTTACAGTATATTAATTGTTCAATTCTATTTTTTTGGCAATTTAAAAAAGTATATTTTATTGATTATGCTATAATAGTTGTCCTATTTTTCATTTTTTCTCCCCTTTATCCCCTTCTGCCCTGCACCCCCTCAACATTTCCCCCATTCCCCCACCCTAGTTCATGTCCATGGGTTGTACATATAAGTTCTTTGGCTTCTCCTTTTCCTATACTATTCTTAACCTCCCCCTGTCTATTTTGTGCCGACCAATTATGCTTCTTACTCCCTGTATCTTTTCTTCCCAGTCTTCCCCCTCCCCTTCCCCATTGATAACCCTCCATGTGATCTCTGTTTCTATGATTCTGTTCCTGTTCTAGTTGTTTGCTTAGTTTGTTTTTTTGTTTTGTTTTTGATTTTTAGGTTCAGTTGTTGATAGTTGTAAATTTGTTGTCATTTTACTGTTCATAGTTTTGATATTTTTCTTAGATAAGTCCCTTTAATATTTCATATAATAAGGGCTTGGTGATGATGAACTCTTAACTTGATCTTATCTGGGAAGCACTTTATCTGCCCTTCCATTCTAAATGATAGCTTTGGTGGATAAAGCAATCTTGGATGTAGGTCCTTGCTTTTCATGACTTTGAATACTTCTCTCCAGCCCCTTCTTGCCTCTAAGGTTTCTTTTGAGAAATTAGCTGAGAGAGTCTTATGGGAACTCCTTTATAAGTAAGTGCCTCCTTTTCTTTTGCTGCTTTTAAGATTCTCTTTTTATCTTTAATCTTGGGTAATGCAATTATGATGTGCCTTCACGTGTTTCTCCCTGGATCCAATTCTTTGAGACTCTATGAGCTTCCTGGACTTCCTGATCGTCTATTTCTTTTGCTGGATTGCAGAAGTTCTTCATTATTTGTTCAACTAAGCTTTCAATGCAATTTCTTGCTCTTCCTCTTCTCCTTCTGACACCACTATGATTTGGATATTGGAATATTTAAAATTGTCCCAGAAGTTCCTAAGTCTCTCCTCATGTTTTTGAATTAATTTTTCAATTCTATTACTACTCACTTTTATTAACTAGATTACTTGTTAATCTCCTAATGTGCCTAATTTATAAATTAAAGTTTATCATGAGTATATATATATAGAAAAAAGTGTAGTATATACAGAGTTCTGTACTACCTGCGGTTTCAGGTATCCACTGGGGGTCTTGAAATGTATGCCAATGCATAAGGGGAGATTACTTTACTGCTTTGTATAATGTGTAATGAACAGGCAACTAATCTAAAGATGTTTTGCATAGTGATAATAGAAATAGGAAGCAAGTAAAAGGGAAACCAATGATATTGGATGTGCCTTCTGAGTTGGATACCCTTTTTTTGTTGTTATTCTGGAGTAAGTTATTTTACCGGCACTGTTAGATAATGTTACTAGACTGGATCTGATTGATTTTAGCAATTATTGTGCTACTAATAATAATGACTTGATGAAATTTGCTTTGCTCAATAAGGAGTATCGTAAGAAGGATGTGGTGTGTGGTGGGAGGGGTCAGTTGCTATTTGTTTTCCACACTTCTGCCTTAAGACCCTTATAATCCCTTGTTCTATGCTGTGTTCACTAAGTGTATATTCAGAAGGTGGAAGCTCTAGACCCACGTGTCCTACTTTGTCAAGAGAAACATGCTCTATCACACTACACTTGAACCAGATAAGCCACTGGGGGGATTACTTTCCTTGCAGGCTGCTTAAGTGGGAACTGTTTCCACTAAGCTTAAAGATGTCAGTCTTTGAAGTGTAGATGAGCTTGGTGTTTTCATTCCCACTCCATACCAGATCTAAGGTTGGTAAATTCCTATGTAAAAACATGACAAACAGCCCTAAGTGGCAAGTCTCATTGCTTTGGGCATGTCCAGCAAGGTGAATGGTCACTGGTTTGGTTCCTGGTCAGAGCTCATGCCTGGGTTGTAGGCAAGTCCCTGGTTGGGGGTGAGTAGGTGGGGGGTCAGCTAATCAATGTTTCTCTTCCACATTCATGTTTTCATTCCTCTCTTTCCCCCTCCCTTCTCCTCTCTATGAAAATGAATAAATAAAATCCTAAAAAAAATAATAATGAACAAACAATTCCCCCAAAATACAAACATCAAAACTCTTCCTTTGAAAATGCTGTATCATCCTCTCTTTCTTCTACTATAGCAAACACATTCTTACTTTATGGGCATTCTCATTATGGATTTATTTTCTGGTTGACAACCTTCCCCTTCATCTGAACTCTTTCTAGGATCATGAACAGATTTCTCATCCATTTGGATGAAATAACCATTTGGATGAAACATCTCAGAGCCTGGCATCTGATTTCCTCCCTGATAGATGATCTTTTCCTCCACTTTGCCTCACCTATTCATTCCTACACTCACACTTTGATTCTCCTCATGGCTGGAGAGTAAGTGCTTAAGCATGCTAAATACCAATAGCTTATTTGTTTATTTTCTGCCTTGTTCCACTTGAATACATTATGCATGACAACAGGGACTTGTTTGTCCCTGTTATAAGGAAGTGTTTAGAACAAAGGTTATAATATAGTGGGTACCCGGTAAATTTGCTAAATGAATGAATACCAAGAGTGCTCTCAATCCGTTATGTGCTTCCCAGAAGAATGTGCTGATTCACTATTGGAATAGACCATAGAGTACACGTAATATGAAGAACTTGAGAATTGTTTGTTGATCTGCTTTCATTCTGCTTAATGTCTGATACTTAAACACTTTATGCTTCTGTAATGTATAGGTGTGAAAATTCCCCTGGCTCCAGAATCTTTTTCTTAACTTCTTATTTTATTTTAATTTTGTCTGAGTTGTTTAAGTAAGAAAAGATAAAACTGTAGTGGCAGCATCTGGAAACAAGCCTTTTATTCTGTAATCCAGGGTACTCTGAGATTTGCTGGAATTGTCATAATAAGTATATTTTCATATTGTTTATAACCATGAAAATTTTATGTTAAGTCTATTGACCTCATGCTATGAAAGAAATTATGTTTAATAAGTAAGAATTTATGTACTAATTTTCAGAATCTCTTTTTTTTTTACCCTCACCTGAGGACATTTTATTCATTGCTTTTAAACATAGAGAAAGGTAGAGAGAGAGAGAAACATTGATGTGAGAAACACTGGTTGCCTTTCAGTCAGGGGATCAAACCTGCAACCTTTCAGTTTACAAGACATGGCTCCAACCAACTGAGCCACACTGGACAGGGAAGAATCTCTTGTATTTGACATGAGGAGTCTTTATATTCCTCAACATCTGCAAGATACCTGGCATGAGGAAATAAAACCTTAATTTACCAACAAGTATGTAAGCAGGGCAGGAGTGAAGGAAAGTAATCTTGGGGATACTTTTGTTAGTTTAGGTTTATTATTCATCTTCTTTAATTTCTAAGCTATGTTCAGAAAATAGTCCCAAACAACTAAATCCACTTTCAAAATCTACTAAATCTGGGTAAGTTGAATTATTTGTGTTGCGCGTGGGTCACCGGCCAGCAGTGACCACGGAACGCTGTGGATGGCTCGACAATAAACACGCGAGAAAAAACACACATGCACAGAGACAGACTAGTTTCTGTGGGGAAGTAGGGACGAAATGGCCACCCCCCTAGTGGGGGAGCGCGCCGATTTACAGTCCATACCTGCTTTTATTGGGCTCATGCTACATAATAACTCAGGTAAAGTACAATACTCATTAGGGGAAGTAAGGAACTATAGAAAACAAAAAACTCTGCCTGTCTATTGAGTTGGGGGTCAAAGAGCTGTAAGGCTGAGGAACAAACTAACTTCCTCCTAAGACCCTTCTCATTCAACTGAGAGCATTCTAAACAAAGAAGGTTTCACAGTAATTTACATGTTCTTTCTTAGGCCTGATCACCCTGGGGAACCCGCACTTCTCAGTACCGAGCTGTACTACCCTGTCATTGTTTCAGGCTTAGGTGGAGCAAGGGAACTAAGGCAACCAAGAGATAAGGAGATTTTCTTCCAGACGCTGAGAACTCAGGCTATGTCAAAGCCGAGGAGCGAGGGTCCATCACCCCCTTTTGCTGCAGCCCCCCAAGTCCTTCTTTTGGGGGGGACCTCCCAAAGTGATCGTGCCTGGCTTAGGTCGTTCCCCCCGTGGGGAATCTTACCCGTCTTTGGCTAACCGACCAAGCTTTTTGGGGTTCAGCAGCAGAAGCAGCATTCCTGCCAGGGAGATAAGCTTTTGTCTCCTTGCTGGCTTACGGGTCCAATGGCATTCCCTTAGCCTTAGCCTAGGCGGGGGTTTCAGCCTCTGATACCAGTCAGGGCGGTTCCCAACATATTTGTATGCTTTTAGACTTAGACATGAATAGGTAATAGTGAGGATACTTAATATATTCTCCAACTGCCAAAATATCAAATTGCTTTCAGAGCTGACCTTCAGAGGTGGTCAGAAAACTCCCTTTCACAGATGGCTTTCCAATGTCCCCAACACCATTTGTTGAAGAGGCTTTCTTTTCTCTGATGTATATTTTTGGCTCCTTTGTTGAAAATTACAACATAATGAACCTTGAGAATGTTATACTAAGTGAAATAAGTCAGAAAAAATTAAGAACCACATGATTTCACTCATATGTGGTATATAAAACTGAAAGCAACAAATAAACAAGGAAAAGAAGCAAACAAAAACTCATAGATACAGACAACAGTATGATGGTTACCAGAGGGAAGGGGGTGGGGGTTGCAAAGGGTAATGGGGGTCAAATATATGACCAAAGATAATTTGACTTTGGGTCATGGGCACACAAAGCAATATACACATCATATATCATAGAAGTATATACTTGAAACTTATATAATCTTATTAACCAATGTTACCCCAATAAATTTTGTTTAACAAAATGAAAAATTAAGTGTCGCAGGTTCGATTCCCAGTCAGGGTACATTCCTGGGTTGCAGGCATGACCCCCAGCAACTGCACATTGATGTTTCTCTCTCTCTTTCTCCCTCTTTTCCGTCTCTAAAAATAAATAAAATCTTTAAAAAATGAAAAATTAGAGATAAACAATTGAAGGGAAAATAATGCAAGAAGCAAAATGGCTTGCCATACTGTGGAAGAAGAAGTTGATTCACAGTGAGCTGATAGTTGATTGTTTGTTTTGTATGACATGATGAAGAAAAAAAATCTATTTCATCATTTCTAAACATTTCAGAAGGTTATATTTAGATGAGTAATTATGTATCTTAGCTGATGTTTGTTGTGCAAACCGAGGCACTGTTGACAGAATATGAACCCTGCAGCATTCCATCCCAAGTTCACTCAAGATTTGTTCCCTTCATCAGCTGTAATGTTGGGGGTAGTGTAGGGGTGGCAGTTCTGAAAGACAATTACAGTGTTTCTGCAAGTGATGCAGTTATTTCTGGGAGGAAGTTGCCAGTAGAAAGCAGGTTACTAGATGGAGTCTGTGGACAGGCTTCAGGGAATGTGGGAATGGAGTTTGGGAGGATGCAGAAGTGAAGTTCTCAGGCTACGGTCATACACTCAATATTCACTTAATAAGACAAACCCAATTTAAGATTTGGTGGTTTTTCTGGAGATTCCTCTCATTTCTGGTGAGCTGAAAAAGATGAGATGGCCTCTCTTTGTAGAGTGATCTCTTGAATAGTTGTTTTGTGAAATCTATCACTCGAAGTCTGTTTTTAACTCTGGAGGAATATAAGAGCAATCAAGGAGAAAGGTGGGACAATGTTTCAATTTTCATGTTGGTTTTAATAACTTCCTGGGACATTATTAATTTTAGTTTCAATTTATTTTATGTTCTATTAAACATGAACATTGTTTAAAACTATAAATATTCCTGAAAGACATATATCAAAAACCCTCCCAGCTTCTTCACTTTCCCTCTCAATAGGCAACTGTTTAAATCATTTTAGCTGTTTCATCCGTAATCTACCAAATTTATAAACAATATATGGATATTACTCTCTCTTGACTCATCAATTTAGATATTATATATTACCTCCCTGCTATAGAAAATGAGCATGGTTCCTTTCTTTCACCTCCTTTCCATAAGCATCTGCCAATGTGTTTAAGAGTTACTGATTACACCCACATTGATTGCTTTCATAATATGATCCTGGTAAGAAAGAAAAGTACTGCAAGTATATTTCCTTGGATATGTGTTTTTGTTTTTACTAGAGTTAATACTTGAATAGCTTTTTGAATTTATTGTTTTTTAATCCATTGGCTACATTTTTCTCACACTTTTAAATTTTTCTGTAAAATGCCACGGGGACTTCCACCTCCAGTCTGGACTGGATGCTCTCGGGACCCGCTGCACAGCTCTCATCCTGGAGCTTTCATTCTCAGAGTTAGGAAACGCCTGTTTGCATTTTTCATGTGTTGAAATCCTGTTAATTAGATGCCAGAAACATTTTTGTATTGCTCTCTTCTTGGATAAATCATGTTTCCTAATAATTCTTAAGTAAGAATGCACAGGAGTTGAAAAAGATCATGAAAAATACTTTTTTGAGAGTCTCCATATCTAAAACTTATTTATATGTTTCTCATATTGACAGATGGCTTGGCTATGTGTAAAATACTATATTAGAGGTATTTTTTTCTAGAAATTTGAATATACCACTCCATTGCCTTCTTGATTCCAAAGACACTGTTGCTAAATCCTATAACATTATAGCTCAATCCCTTGTTGTTGTAGTTTTAAGCTTACGCACTTTATTAGAGTTTCACTACTTTTCCCACCAATGTCATTTCATTGGTTCAGGATCTAATACAAATGTCCACATTTTATTATTTGTCATGTCTCCTTAGTGTCCTGTAATTTATGACAGTTCCTTGGTCTTTCTTTGCCTTTAATGATTGACACCTTTGAAGAGTATTAATGAGTTGTCTTGTAGAATAGCCCTCAATTTGAGTTTGTGTTATGTGTTGTTCTAATTATGTTTATGCACAGTTGTCAAAATACCACAGAAGTACTGTTGTCTTTTCAGTGAATTATATAAGAAGGAACATGAGGTTTGCATGTCTTATTATTGATAATATTAACTATTATTATTTTATTATAGTGGCCTCTACCAGGATACTCCACTGTAAAGTTGCTAGTTTCCCCTTTGTAATTATTATTTTGTGACTGAATTCTTTGAGACTATAAGAATATCCTGTTTCTCACCCTACTTTTATCCTAAATAAAAGATTTTAATTTTTAGAGCAGTTTTAAATTTACAAAAATAAAAGAGAGAGAGAGAGAGAGAGATGCTAACACAGAGAGTTCCCATACTCGACATGGCCATCCCCTCCCTGCCCCAGCACACACGCATGGTTTCCCCTATTACATCATCTTCTATCAGTGCGGTATAGTTACAATTCACGAACCAATACTGATACATAATTATTAACTAAAGTACATAAAGTACTAGAGTTAATTCAGATTCCTTTAATTTTTAATCTAATGACTTTTTTTTCTGTTCTAGTATCCCATCCAGCTGACCATGTTTACTTACAGTTGAGGTATCCCTAGGCTCTGTCTGGATATAAGTTTCTTAGACTTTTCCTTGTTTTCCTGGTCTTAAGAGCTTGGAGGAGCACTGGTCAGGTATACTGTAGGCTTTTCCTCTATTAGAATTTGTCTGATGGTTTTCACATATTTGGGGGTTTGGGTGTTAGGAGGAAGGTCAAAGAGGTAAAGGACCATTTTCATCAGGTTACCTCAAGAGTGCATACTATCTATCAACAGGATTTATAAGTGTGGATGTTGACCTTGATCACCAGGCTGAGGTAATAATGTTTTTCAGATTTCCACACAGTACAATTTCTCTTTTTCCCAGTTTCCATATTGTACACTTTGGAAGTAAGTCTCTATGTGCAGCCCACACTTAAGGAGGGATTATGATTCCTTTTCTTCAGTGTGGAGTTTCTACATCAATTATTTACAATTCTTCTGCATGAAAGATTTGTCTCCTCTCCCATATTTATTAATTTATTAAATAATTTATTTATATCAGTAGGGACTCATGGATATTTTATACTTTGTGTTATAATCCAACACTACTTTATTTATTTTGTAGTTCAGATTGTTCTAGCTTTGGTCATTAGTAGCTTTTTCAGTTGGCTTCTATGTCCCTTTGCTTTAATATACCTCCATTAATGTAAAGATTTTTAGAGTACTACATTACTTCCTGGAACTACTAAGATCCTCCAGACTCACCTTGTCAATATCCTACCCCCAGTTCTCAAATGATTTTGGTTGATTTTAACTGGAGAATAATGTTAGACCCAAAATTTGGGAAATAGTTATCTTCCCTAATCCCTTTTGTTAACTCAATTTTTTTTTCTGTGTGGGGACTTTAACGTCTATTATTTCATGAGGATTCTATTTGGTTGAGGCACTATTTTCACTTAAACTTATTGACCATCTGTAGGCTAATTCACTGGGGAGACTTGGGTCCTTCAACCCTGAGAAGTTTTCTTGTATTATTATTTGAAGATTTAATCTCCTTATTCTCCATTCTCGCTTTCTAGAATTCCTGTCAACTGAAGGTTAAACCTTTGGAATTTATTCTCTATTCTTATCTTTAATATCCTGTGATTTATCTCTCTGTACATACTTTGTGATTTTCACAATATTTCCTCCAAACTCATGCTTCTTTTGTTTCTACTCTTTCTGCTCCCTCCTCCTCTTCCATCTTCTTTCTTCTTCCTCCTCCTCTCCTTCCATGTAATTCCTTCATAAGATTCCAAGAACTATTTCATGTAGTGTTTCTTTAAAATAGAGCATCCGATCCTTGTTCCATAGACTATCACTCATTTCCAACATTAATTATGTTATCTTTGATTTTTTTTCTGTGCTTTGCTCTGTCTCTACCTCCATGGAGTTACATCTTTCAATCAATTTGTTTCACTTCCTCTCTGCCATGCTGAAAGCATTCTTTAAATGTCTAGTGATAGCTGTTTAGTGATTACTGAGTAACCAGTTGGATACTCTATACATTTGTGCATGTGTTTGATGGTCGGTGAAGTAAGCTTTGTGGACTAGAAGGCTTCATTCTAGGATGATCCAGTAATCAGTTAATTTTTTTATTGAAGACATTGAAAAACTCAGTATCAATGGGTCAATCCTGTGGGATAAGTCAGATTTTCAATAGGAAGATACTAGAATCTTCCTTCTGAAATGTAAAATGTGACTACTGGAATTCTGGGTGCTGATTAAGGAAAAGAACCTAGAATGCAGAAGAGTCTCATTACTTAGAATATAAACTTACAAGGTTTCTCTTGCCAGTCCAGCACAATTCTTCATTCTTTTGTGCTTAGAATAATGCCTAGAGAACATACTTTCCAAAATAAACTGAAGAAGAGAGTAGTTAGCAGGTTAGGCAGTTAGATATGACTTGGCAGAAATTGCTAGACATCCCCCAATATTTATTTCTAGCACTTTCTACATTAGTAGAAATGTCAACTTTGGGCTCAGTAAATGGGCACCAGAGTAAATATAACATTCTCCAGTTTCCTTGCAACCATTTGTGACTATGGGGTTAAGTCTGGCTAATGTGATATGAACTCAAGAATATATAAAATAAAACTTGATTATAACCTTTACTGTAATGAACATGAATTCCATTTCCTCTATTTCCTTTCCCACTATCTGGAATACAAAATGTGATGATGAGCCATCCTTGATCATGCAAATGAGGGTATAGTACAGTAGAAATGGAACATCAACAAGATTGAAAGCCTGGTTCCATGATATTTGGCAGCTCTAGACTGCTAACACTTGGATTACTGATTTTAAGAGAAATAAATTTCTGCATGTTAAAGCTAAAATTATTTTAGGTGTTTGTTATAGCAGCTGAATCTGACTTTTGCACACTGTATGCATATATTCCATTATTTCATATACATGTACACAGATTATAATAGGATGTCCAGATAAATTACAGCATATTGTAATTTTGTAATTATCATTGTTTTGATTTTTTACTTGATAATATTTTGGGGTTCTGCTAAACTTGGTTAGGAATTACATCAGAGATGATTGTTGGTATGAATTTGCAAAGTGGAATGTATTTGTGTAAGAACATTTTGAACAGAAACTATGGATGTACAAGGTCTGTCCAGAAAGCATTCAACCATGTAAAATGAAAAGTAGAGACATTTATTGAAGAAGATACACGATAGAAGAAACATTGTACATTGAACAATGACACCTCAGTCCCCTTCAAAGTAGGCACCTTGGGACCTCACACAGTTATCCCAATCACCATCAACTGCTCCATCATGTTTTCCTAAACCTCATCAGTGATTTGAAATCTCTTCCCTTTCAAAAGAGATTTAGTTTGGGGAAAAGCCAGAAGTCACAGGGTACCAAGTCTGCACTATAGGGGGGCTGAGTCACCGAGTGATTTGATGTTTCACAAAAAAACTCTGCAGGTGATGTGATGCATGAGCAGGTGTGTTGTTGTGATGAAGCTGCCAATCACCAGTTGCCCATAGCTGCAGACTTCTGAATCATCCAAATAGTTTCCATAGAGAAATGTTTAAGCTTAATGCAAAATTTGATGCAGATTTGTTGTTCTCCTCACTCAGTCATTTTGAATGTGATGGCCACATAGTACACATGCTCATTCAATGGCATCTACCACCCCTACTGGCCAGTACAGTGAAGCTGTCATTGTTCACGCATGTGCATTCCAGTACACTCTCCTTGACTGTCAGGTTACATTGGTGTCACACAAAACTTTCTCCTTATATTAATAATGGCTGGACTTTCTCCAAACATACCTTGTATATGTGATTTTTGTAATTTGATTCTTGGGACTAAAGCAAACCATGAAATAAACATAAGCACAAAAAAGTCCACCTTATAATATCAGTGTGTACTTTTTCCAAATGAGATGTTTGACATACTTTCATCCTTTCATCTCCAATATTTAATTTGATATAATGTCATCTTCAATATTTGATATTCTTTGTGACTGCCTTTCTTGGCTTCAGGCAGACCTGTGCTTTGTGTCAAGATGTATAGTGACATATTTTAACTAGACCTATTGTGGGGATCATCTCACAATGTATACAAGTGTTGAATTATTATGTTGCACACCTGCAACTAATATAACATTGTATGTTAATCATTTCACTCTTAAAAAAAGGACAATACAGTGACATGGGAATTTTGAATAGGCAATACTTGGAATGGCAGCTGTCATGTCCACTCAGAGGCCACTAGCCATGCCTGACTGTCAGGAAATAGGTGAATAAGGACTACTTAGTGGCACAGTATTGCATAGAGTGCATTATAAACAGAATATACCATTTTACTAGATATCCAGCGGCAGGGGAGAGGAGAGGGGTTTGGTAAAGAGATGGCTGGACTGTGTGATGCAAAATTGTTGTCTCTTTCTAAAGACTTCCCAAAGACTGACTCTGCTTAGGTTTGGAGCAGTTTACAATGGAAAAGGGGAGTGTCTAGAAGGAATTTGGGAGGAGAGAGCAAGGAAGACAGACATGAAAAAGGCTCCTCAGTATTGAAACAACAACATTATACTGGAATCCTTTTATAAATTAAAATTGCAGTTTAAATTGTACATTGTGCGAGTAAGACCATCATACAACACAGAAAAATATGGGGTGGTTCACCACTGCCTTGACAATGTAAGAATAATTTGTATTTATTTGGTAGATAAGACTATCCAGATATGAGTACAGGTATTTCTCTACTTGCCTATGAAATCACCTTTAAATGTCTGTTTCTGAGGACAAAAAGAGAAAATAACAATGGCCTCATCTAAAGTGATATAACATTTATATAAAATATTATCCCATCAAGACAACAGAAAGTCCAATACCCAACTCTTGTCAGCAGTACCTGATATATTCTACATAACATCTTACTTTTAAGGGAGATTCCCCCCCACATTTTATAAATTTAGTGGGGTAACATTGGTTAATAAGATTATGTAGGTTTCAAGTATACATTTTTATGACATGGAATATTCATATTGCACTGTGTGCCCACCACTCAAAGTGAGATCATCTTCCATCACCATATATGTGACTCTCTTTACCCTTTACTATGTCCTATCCCTCCCCCTCATCCATGTTGTTGCAAATGACAGTATTTCATCATTTTAATCATCAAGTAGTATTCCACTATAAAAATGAGAGGGGACCCCTCAAAGAACAGAATTTATTTATAAAAAATATGTATTTATTCTTACATGTTTAAACTTTAGTTGCCTTCATAGTACTCTCCATTTGCAATACACCTATCAAGAATTTTTTCCACTGTTCAAAACAGTTTTTGAACTTGTCAATTTTGATGCCTTTTAGTGTTTGCCATTTTTTGTTTCACCTCTGCAGCATTGACATAACATTTCTCTTCAAGGACTTTTTTCACCCAGCAGAGAAAAAAGTCACTCAGGGTGAATAGGGAGGGTGGGGCACAGGGGTCATGCCATTTTTAGTCAAAAACTGCTGACTACTTGGTGCAGGTGCACTTGTAAACCACCCATCATAGAATGGTCAAAGCATTGAAAGAGTCTTAAAAAAATTCACTGAAACTGAACACAGCTTCTCACAACAATGCCAGCTGGTACACCAATACAGATGGGTTCATAGAATACTCACCTGGCAGGGGAAACCTGTGCTACAAGAGGTTCACCCTCTAGAAGGTAATTCTGTTTTATTGTGGGTCTCCCCTTATATGTACATTTACTTTATCCAGTCATCTACTGAAGGACAGTTCAGTTGTCTTCAAGTGTTGGCCACCATGAATAATGCTGCACTGAACATACAGGTGTGTATGTCTTCGTGAATAAATGTTTTCATTTATTTTTCAAATCCTTGGGGGATCTTTTGCTGTTCCTTCTATCAGACAGTTAGATACTTCATCTATGGGCTTTCATATTACTTATTGTAATTGTTATTATGTCACTAATTTGTTTAATTTACATTTTCTTCCCAGAATGTAACATCCAAGGAGTCAGAGAACCTATTGTTCTTACCACTATTTCTCAGTATGAGCTCTGGAGATTTAAAAGTTATTGCATGTATTACCTGCAAAACAAGGTAATAACACAACTATGTCTACGGTCTTCAGGATGATTAAATGATGCAATGAATTTAAGGCTCTTTAATGTAGTCATTACTTAATAAATATTATATTGTTATTGAACTTGCAACTACAGATTATTAAGGATCAATCAGAACAATAATAGAACAATAATACAATTTCCAAACATCTACTCTAGAGTAAAATACAGACAGGTTAAAAAAAAATAACGTCACATTGTAATTAGGTAGGCTACCTAGGTATTGTGACTACTTAATGCAAAGTACGAGGAGGGTTTTGGACAAGCTAAAAGAAAGACAGAAAGTAAATTATGTATGATGAATAGGAAAGAAAAGTAAGATTCCAAAGTGCACTAAATATATTAAAAATATTAAGGTTATATTGCACTAGGTCTCTCTTTGCATAGTTCTAGTCTTGGTAGAAGTAAACATATACAAGCATATTAAAACACAATATTGTTGGGAACCACCCTGACTGGTATCAGAGGCTGAAACCCCCGCCTAGCTAAGGCTAAGGGAATGCCATTGGAACTGTAAGCCAGCAAGGAGACAAAAGCTTATCTTCCTGGCAGGAATGCTGCTTCTGCTGCTTTATTCATGACTGAACCCCAAAAAGCTTGGTCGGTTAGCCAAAGACGGGTAAGATTCCCCACGGGGGGAACGACCTAAGCCAGGCACGATCACTTTGGGAGGCCCCCCCAAAAGAAGGACTTGGGGGGCTGCAGCAAAAGGGGGTGATGGACCCTCGCTCCTCGGATTTGACATAGCCTGAGTTCTCAGCGTCTGGAAGAAAATCTCCTTATCTCTTGGTTGCCTTAGCTCCCTTGCTCCACCTAAGCCTGAAACAATGACAGGGTGGTGCAGCTCGGTACTGAGAAGTGCGGATTCCCCAGGGTGATCAGGCCTAAGAAAGAATATGTAAATTACTGTGAAACCTCCTTTGTTTAGAATGCTCTCAGTTGAATGAGAAGGGTCTTAGGAGGAAGTTATTTTGTTCCTCAGTCTTACAGCTCTTTGACCCCAACTCAATAGACAGGCAGAGTTCTTTGTTTTCTATAGTTCCTTACTTCCCCCTAATGAGTACTATACTTTACCTGAATTATTATGCAAAATGAGCCCAATAAAAGCAGGCATGGACGGTAAATCAGCGCGCTCCCCACTAGGGGGGGTGGCCATTTCGTCCCTACTTCCCCACAGAAACTAGTCTGTGCATGTGTGTTTTTTCTCGCATGTGTTTATTGTCGAGCCATCCACAGCGTTCCGTGGTCACTGCTGGCCGGTGACCCATGCGCAACACAATATTGAGCATATCAGTTTATATTAAGTGCTTAATTAGTATGTATTAATAAGTTCATTTATAATCTGTGCTTTTAGGTATTTTCCATAAAAGGTAATATATTGTTCAACAGAAACATTTTTCTATATAGAGGTCATATTGGGCAAAACTATTTGGAGAGAGCCAGGGTGAAACCATTAAGAAATATGAAACTCTGTGAAAAGTGTTGCAGAACTTCTCAACTCAATTATTGAAGACTATTTCTCTCTGCTTATCCAGCCTTGCTTCCCTACGATGACCAAAATCGAGGCTTTCCTAAAATTTATTCTCCCCTCTCTATCTGATTTATTTCTTACCTGCTTCCTCTGGAACCTTGCTCAGTTGGCTTTCTTTATCTTCAAATTCTCCCATCTAACTCCCCTATGAAAGATATGCTACCCACTCTATCTACAGAAAAGACACAAATGCACAAACCTAGAAAGTTTTGCACTTAGTTTCATAAGGTTCGCGAACTTGTCAGAAGCTTATTTATTAATCTTAGGGTACAGAGTGAAGTGAAACAAGCTGATCTTCCACATGCTACCACCCTCTCTTTTCTGTCACCTCCTTAGAAGAACAGCTTATACCTGATGTCTGCTTCCTCCTCATTGGTTCTATCATTCTACTCTGGAATGTGGCTTTAGGCTCTTGCTCTGTCACTGACATGCACTTGCCAGGGTCACCAATAAGAGTGTCTTCTATGAATAAATAACTCTCCAGAGGGCACACAGACAGTGGTTGATGTCTCCAAAGGATGCCAGATTAGTTTATCTTTCCTTCAGTTTATGTTTTCACAAAAATTTTGCAAAGTTTACACTGCAAAAGTTAAAATTGGATATGTTTTGATACTGATTAATTGATATGTTTTATAATTCTGTGATTTCATGTGTTATAGTTATTTTCCCTCTTTGGGAGATCGTGATGTTATGTTAGGACACTGGGAAGTGGGGAGGCACTGTACAGCATGACGGGAAAGATTCCCCAAATGCCAGAATCAATGGACCTCTCGGTTTCCATCTGCCTGTCAACTCTGTTGTATTATTATTTCCTTCTTGAAACTATCTTCTTTTTTGTGTTTGCTGACACCACACATTTCTGATTCAACTTCTCTGGCAAAACATCTCAAGAGATCTGGTTTCATTCCAGCTCTTTCTCTAGTGTGATCCAAAAGAACCTTCTGTCGTGATGGAAAAGTTCCATCTCTGCCTATCTGATATGGTAGTCATTAGCCATGTGTAGCTATTGAGCATTTGAAATATAACTAGTGAAATTGAGGAAGAGCATTGTAAAGTTTTAATTTGTTGTAATTGATTTAAATTGAAATAGTGGCATGTGGTCAGTGGCTACAATACTGAACAGTGCAATGCTAGAGAACAGTGTGATGTTGGAGAATTTCTTCATCTACAGACACAAAGGGGTCAGAACAATTGTTTTCATTTACTCTTTCTACCTTTCAGCTCTGCCTTCACATGGATGAAAAAAGACTTCCTGGAAACATAAGTCACAAACATTTTCCTTTTTATATTTCAAGCAGTTTGAATACTGGAGAAGAGAATTAGCACTCAGTTATAGACATTTATATAGTGAATATTTGCACAAGAAAGAAGAAAGCTAGTTAAGAAGTTATAGTTTAGTTGTTAAGGGAGTAAATCTTAAAAATTCTTATAATGAAGAAAATTGTGACTGTGTGATGATGGGTGTTAATATTATGGTGTTCATATATATATGTGTATATATATATATTTCATGTTGTACACCTGAAACTAATATGATATTATATGTCAATTGTATCAAAACTTAAGGGTTGGCATGGCAGGGGAGAGCAACATGGGAAAAATTGGGACAACTGTAATTGAACAGTAATAAAAAAAGGTGAATGGAGCAGCCAAAGAACATACATGCATGACCCATGGATGGGGACAACCATGTGGAGATTATTGCCTGAGAGAGTGGGGGGTGGCTGGGTAAAAGGGGACAAAGGGGGAAAATTGGGACAATTGTAATAGCATAAATAATTTAACAAAAACTTAAGTTAAAAAATAAAGAATAAAAAAGGAAGCAACTATAGTTTACTATTATAAAAGGCATATGCATTAGCTACTTTGGTTTTAATGAAATTAGGAAGCATTGATTTGTATGAGGTAACTAACATTGGAAAGATAATGGATTTAATAATCATTCCATTTTAAAAACCTAGAAACTGTGTGCATATTTATTCAAGAATATCCTCAACATATATGGTGGGGCAAAAGTAGGTTTACAGTCGTTCCTATGGGAAATAATATAATAATTAATAAACACTAATACAAGAATGAACTCTGTTTTGCATACTCCAACTGTAAACCTACTTTTGCCCCACCCTGTATTTTTAAAGACTCTGTACCCAGTGGGCATTGAGTAAATGTGACTGATTGAAAAATGTTTCAAATTGAGTTTTTCCTTTAGATACGATATATTTTATTTTATTTTTAGGCACTGCAGACCAAGGGTTCCCTAACCTCTGGGCCATGGACCGGGACAGATTTGGGCCTTTTGGGAATCAGGCTGCACCGCAGGAGGTAAGCTTGAATGTAATGCGCTGGAATCATCCCAAAACCATCCCCTAGCCCATTCCTGGTCCGCGGAAAAACTCTTCCACAAAACCACTCCCTGGTTCCAAAGAGGTTGGGAACCACTGCTATAAACAACCTTTTATTTCACAGGCTGTATTTTGATGGTGTTACAGTATGTTTTAAATAAGAAAAATCCCCTACTGCCCTCTGGTGTTCAAATTAGGTCATGTTCTACATAATCTACCTCCACCCCACATCCTCATCATTTTAGTAAGCTTTTTCTCATTGGAGGTAAGGTATTGTTCAAAATTTTGATTCCAGTAGCTCTATTTTCATCCTAGTTGTGGCTTTGGTGAGATTGTTATACCTGATACTTTTTAGTTGATTCAGTTGGTATATCTGACATAATTCCTGTCTAAAATCTAAATTTCACTGTTTGCTCTTCTTTATCTCATTCTCCTTCCCTGCTCACTTCCTGCTCTCTCCCTCTCATTTATTACACGTACTCATACACATATACACATGTGTATGTATTCATGAACATTTTCAAAGATGCAGTCATTTAACTTGCTTTTCCCTCCTCCTGTTCAAATTAATTCTAAGGAACATAAAAAATCAGATATTATTAGACATTTAGAGTTGTAGCGATGTCTAGGTAACATCCAGCTCAATTTTCTCGTTTTAGAATATAAGATGTCCTTAATAAGCAACAGTTAAGATAACAGAGAATCAATGATAGAGTGTCAGATGTCCTGCCACTCCAGGGAATTGAGAAACACTCAGACTTTGTGTTTCTCAATTCCCTGGAGGCAAGCAGAAAGGGAGTTTTTACTGGTCAGTTTACATAAAAACATTTGTGGGATACCTACTCTGTACCAGATTTGTGTTAGGTACAAGGTGGACCTCTCCTTTCCCTCATGAAAATTATAGTCTAATAGAAGCTACAGATAAACAAATAGGATTTACACTATGATGTGATAAGTGCGTTAAAAGAACAATACAAGATATTGTGGAGGATCCAGAAAAACCCTTCTGATCTAGATAGCAGAGATCAAAAACTTCTCATCAGGAGTGATGGTTAAGCTTTGATCAAAGTGACAATTTCAACACCCCTATAACAGTCTGTTTGTTTGTTGCTGCAAGAAATTTGGTCATGAAGTATAACAGCAAGGGGCTTGCATTTCTAGAGGCCATAGTTGTTTAGACACAGGGAGTAATGTACAAAGGAAAAAAACTCTAAATTTAGAACCTATTCTCTTCCACATTAAATACTTGAGCCTCCCTAACCAATGCAAGGAAAAGGTAAGGAAAGAAGGTAAAAACAAGTAGGTAGAAAAGACATTAGAAGGTTTTAAAATTACTTCAGTAAAAAACAACACTACTAAAATGCTTCAGAGAATGAATCACATTTGGAATTCTGGATAGTCCACAGATAATTTATATGAAAATGGTTCTTAAACTTTATTTTAATAAGATAATTTGTTTCAAGAATTCAGAATGCAAGGAAATTTTTGCTACATTTTGGGGGTGGGTAGTTGTAAAAAAAACTTACCATTTTATTGGGAGCCAGGAAAAAAAAACAGCATTTGGGGGGTCAGAATTAGTTACAAGTTCCAGATATTGTTTTAAAAAAACACTTGCTTTAGAAAATTATATTTCATATTTTAATAACAACTGAGAATTTGTTTTTTTAGACAACTACAACTGCAGATTTTAAATTTTACACAAATGCTGTAATTGTAACTAGAAGAACCTTCTGCATATAATCGATTGTAATTGCTTTTTGTCTTCAGCCATTAAGAATAAAAGTCAGTATTTGTAACAGCACAAAAATTAGTCTTGCTGCAATGGTAATGATTTTCAATAATCCAAGAGCAGGGAAGAAAACTGAAAGTGCATTTAGAGAGTGAAGATAATGTAAAAAAATATATTACTGCCTAGGCAGTTCTCTGAGTCTTGGGGACTTTGAGACTAAGGAGATTGTGATTCTCTCAGAATTCACAATTGTATCTGAAACATGATGGCTTCACTTTACTTAAAATTAGTCATTTAAAAAATATTGTTCATAGTCTAAAATGTTATTCATAACATCATATTCAATACATATTTCAGCTCAAACTCAAACTTATGGTAGGTATGTATTTCATACAGGATTATTTATTGAAGTCAGAGGCATCATGGAGTATTTGAATAATGCTCTGTGTTCTATCTTCAATAATTGTTTGCCTGACAATAGCCTAGATCCTTTCTTCAGTAGGGTTCCTCACCCCTCACTCATTCCTTCCATAAGATCTAGTTATTCCCTTTCCATAAGATCTAGTTATTCTTCACTGGTTTTAAAACTTCAAATAATCCTGAATTGCTTACCTGGGTCCTAGTTATTTGGGAACAACTCAGCCTATTCTCCTCTGACATTTAATACAGCTGAACAATATGCTTCTGCTTAAGTAACTCTAAGCTTTCCCATGTGTAGACAAGTAACTAGATCATAATAAACAGATCCCTGACTCCAGAAAAAAGCAGAATATAATTTTGTAACTAAAAAACATCTCCAATTATGCAGGTTTGAAATCTAGTTATAATAGTCATTCAGAGAATTCTTAAAGGGGATGTGAATTCATTAGAAGGCAACATGCATGGAGCAAAAGCATTGAAAATATGGAGCTTTGCCTTGACAATTAGCATTTCACCCAGCATCACTGAACATGCATTACATGCCAAACTAAAGGCTCAAAAAAGAAGTAAAATTATCAACCCAGCATAAATAGTGAGTCCCAGTAGACTTATTTCAGGGTCCATGTTCTTAACCCCTTGTATAAACTCTTTTTTAAAAAATTATTTTATTATTGTTCAATTACAGTTGTCTGTGCTTACTCCCTCCCCACCCCAGCCAAACCCTCCTCCCTCCCTTGCTTCCAACCCCCCTTGTTTTTGTCCATGTGTCCTTTATAGTAGTTCCTGAAAACCCTTCCTCCCTTCCCCCCATTATCCCCTCCTACCTCCCCTCTGGTTACTGTCAGATTGTTCTTAATTTCAATGTCTCTGGTTATATTTTGCTTGCTTTTTTCTTTTTCCAGTTAAAGGTGAGATCATATGGTATTTTTCCCTCATTGCCTGGATTATTTCACTTAACATAATGCTCTCCAGTTCCATCCATGATGTCATGAAAGGGTAGAAGCTCCTTCTTTCTTTCTGCTGTGTAATATTCCATTATATAAATGTATCATAGTTTTTTGATCCACTCCTTTGCTGATGGGCACTTAGGTTGCTTCCAGCTCTTGGCTATTGTAAATTGTGCTGCTATGAACATTGGGGTGCATGGGAAGACACAAACAAATGAAGCATGTATCATGATCATGGATTGGGAGAATTAACATCATCAAAATGTCCACATTATCCAAAGCAATTTATAGATTCAACACAATCCCTATTAAAATACTAATGACATATTTCACAGATACAAAACAAATATTTCAAAAATTTATATGGAGCCATAAATGACCCCAAATAGCTGCATAAATTTTGAGAAAGAAGAACAAAGTAGAAGTGATCATAATATCTGACACCAAACTGTACTACAAGGCCACTATAAACAATCTGGTACTGGCATAAAAACAGACACATAGACCAATGGAACAGAATAGAGAGCCCAGAAATAAACCCAAGTCTCTATGGTCAATTAATATTTGACAAAGGGGGCAGCAGCACAAAATGGAATAAAAATAGCATCTTCAACAAATGGTGTTGGGAGAGTTGGACAGCTATGTGCAAAAAAAAAAAAAGAAAGAAAGAAAAGAAACTCGATCACCTACTTATACCATACACTAAAATAAATTCAAGGTGGATAAAAGACTTAAATATAAGTCGTGATGCCATAAACTCTTAACCTTTAGAGTTTAAGGCAACTCATAGTCCCCAGCATCCAATTTGCATAAAAATAGCTTGAAGAAAGGTTTGCAAATCTCGTAGATGTGGAATGGGGTTCAGGGATCTGCATTTTAACTGTAGTCCCTGTCACACATATAGACACACTAAAGTATTGTGCTCTACTAGTTTGGGAATAATTATGGATGTAATAATGTGATCATTTTTGCACATGTGAGCTCCCTGTATTTGTTTTCTACCAATTGGAGGAGCCAGCTTCCTCACTCAGTTTCATTCCCCTGTGCATCACTGCCCACCCAGCACAGCCAGACTCCCTCTTGAATCTGCTCTGCTTCCTCAGGAAGAACAGCACTGGCTTCCCCCAAATATTCACTCTTCCTAATGTAACAGCTTTGGCTAAGCATTGGCATCTTAGAATATAGTGCTAAGGGATGGAAGAACATAATACTACTCACAGGCCCATTGAGACTGTTGAGTGGGAAGTGTTGAAAAGCAACTCTGTCCAAGCATTACTAAGAGCCATAAGTGACAAGTTAAATTTAAATCCTTTTTCTAAATACAATTAAATGGAGATGCTAAAAGGAATGGAAGGATGGAAGTAGCCATCTCTTATGGTAATGACATAATTTTCAGTCTTATTGTAACTTGGATATAAAAGAGAAGAGTTAACTTGTAAAATCCATTAACATATTGGCCAATTTTATTCTTTCTAACCACCCAGTTCACTGTTTTCTAAATGTATTTCTAAATTTATTTTACTATGTATATTGTTGTTACCCATCTGAAAGGGATTCCATTTTTGTCATCACACCCAATTTTATAATGTCTCAGAAGTGCATTGTGTGTACTCAAAAAATGTTAACATAATCACAGAAAGTATTCTAAGTAGTGCTATAAAAATAAGAAACAGCCCTGGATAGGTGGCTCAGTTGGTTGGAGCATTGTCCCATACACCAAAATGTTGCAGGATCTATCCCTGGTCAGGGCACATACGTAGGTCGTGGGTTCCATCCCTGTTTGGGACGCATATGGGAGGCAATGGATCAATGTTTCTCTCCCTCTCTCTCTCTCCCCCTTTTCTTTCTCTCTGAAATTAATAAACATATCCTCAGGTGAGTATTAAAAATGTATAAATAAGAAACAAAAATGTATTTGGGAAAATTATTGGTTTTAGTAAAGCTTGCTATTAGCACAATTCTTATTAATATATTCTGAATTTCAATGTATGCTTTACATATTTTTAAAAGATTTTATTTATTTTTAGACAGGGGAACGGAGGGAGAAAGAGAGGGAGAGAAGCATCAATGTGTGGTTGCCTTGCACAAACCCCCTACTGGGGACCTGGCCTACAGCTCAGGCATGTGTCTGACTGGGAATTGAACCAGTGACTCTTTGGTGCATAGGCTGGTGTTCAATCCACTGAGCCACACCAGTGGATATAAATCCACTAGGGTGGATTTATACTTTTTGAATGATAAGTTACTTTGGTATATTAACCTGGTATGCTCTGCTAGGATATGTGATATGTGTCCCAGACCTAAAAAAATGTAATAGTACGGATTTTGCAAAACAGTTTGAGAGTCAATCTAACACTGTTGTTGAGTATGTCATTGAAAACCAGCAAATAATTTCATTCATTAAAAAGGCACTACATAAAGTATGGAATATATTTCTAGAGTTTAACAGGAAACTCAGGCTATATGAGTACACCTGGCACCACTTATTGTCACTATAGATCTTCTTGAACTCATCTTGATTCTTAGGTCAATTCTTTGGTCCCCGTTGTTGACCTATTAATTTTATGTGGATCCTGCCCCTGTTGCAGAACAACCTAACAAAATTTTGAGATGCTTGTTTCTCTCACCCTTTCTGACTTGAATAAATTTTCACACAGCGGGCAGAGGAATTGGGCTTTCTGATGGTAGCTGAAACTATCAGGTGAGAACCCAGAAATGAAGGCTAATCACTCTTCCATGGGGGAAAACTTTGGCCAGTAAGGAATGGACTCCATCGTGAACCAGAAGAAATGACCTGTTAACATCCTGCTGGTTTGGATTATTAGAGATGCATTTTTTTCATACTTTGATGAGTGTATCCAACAAGACAAAGGGAAAAAATCATTCTTGTTATAAAGCTGTGGCTGCCTCAGTAAATGCACCCTACTTATCTGTTCTCTTTTCCCTTGTAGAAATCAGAACCTGAAGCAAAAGCCACTTGCTTATGCTTTATTGGTGATTGCAGCCCCTCAGACCTCAGCTCTAAGAAGTGGGCAATCCCCAGTATAAATCAGGCACATACTCTTTTACTTCAAATTCAATTTTCTATGTAATTCTATCTAAGACAATATGGAAGTCTGGGTAGTAATGTAATTTCAGTCCTAATGCAAGTTTCAGTGGGTGTAAGGGTTTGTCAGCTCCCACTGGAGGGAGCATGCAAAGCTATACACACATATACTTTACCAGAGGAGCTCGAGTTAGGGAATTCAGAGACTATCCAGTAGGGAGAGCTGTATGCCTAACACTGTTTATTCAAGTCAGCCTGAGTATTGGAGCAAGAAGAGATGGGAGTATGGTTCATAGGCACGTCAATTTAAGACTAGAAAGACTTCTGTAAGCAAAGGAAAGAAAAATATGATAATATAAAAAGTGAAGTTGGGAAAAACAATAAACAAAAGAGGAAAATGGTTCAGAATTCAGCTAACAGAAATAACCCTGGCTTGGAAAAGGAGTCTAGAATAAACTGCTTTAATGTCACACCAGTTGATCACGGTGTATTTCCTTTTTAGATGTGTATATTATTGGCTTGATTTACTAATATTTTGCTTAGGGTTTTGCATCTATAATCATGAGAGACATTGCATATAATTTGTCCTCCTTATAATATCCTTTCCACTGGATTCGTGGTTATAGAGACCTCATAAAATAATTCAAGCATTTTTTTGTTTTGTTTTCAGGAAAAGTTTATGCGTTTATTTAGGAAAGTTTATGTGTGAAACTATCTGGATCTGGCATTTTCTTTGGGGTAATGGTTTTAATTTCTCAAAAGGTATGTTGCGCGTGGGTCACCGGCCAGCAGTGACCACGGAACGCTGTGGATGGCTCGATGATAAACACGCGAGAAAAAACGACACATGCACAGAGACAGACTAGTTTCTGTGGGGAAGTAGGGACAGAATGGCCACCCCCCCTAGTGGGGAGCGCGCTGATTTACCGTCCATACCTGCTTTTATTAGGCTCATTTTGCATAATAATTCAGGTAAAGTACAGTACTCATTAGGGGGAAGTAAGGAACCACAGAAAACAAAGAAATCTGCCGGTCTATTGAGTTGGGGGTCAAAGAGCTGTAAGACTGAGGAACAAAATAACTTCCTCCTAAGACCCTTCTCATTCAACTGAGAGCATTCTAAACAAAGGAGGTTTCACAGTAATTTACATATTCTTTCTTAGGCCTGATCACCCTGGGGAATCCGCACTTCTCAGTACCGAGCTGCACCACCCTGTCATTGTTTCAGGCTTAGGTGGAGCAAGGGAACTAGGTAACCAAGAGATAAGGAGATTTTCTTCCAGACGCTGAGAACTCAGGCTATGTCAAAGCCGAGGAGCGAGGGTCCATCATCCCCCCTTTTGCTGCAGCCCCCCAAGTCCTTCTTTTGGGGGGGCCTCCCAAAGTGATCGTGCCTGGCTTAGGTCGTCTCCCCCGTGGGGAATCTTACCCGTCTTTGGCTAACCGACCAAGCTTTTTGGGGTTCAGTCATGAATAAAGCAGCAGAAGCAGCATTCCTGCCAGGAAGACAAGCTTTTATCTCCTTGCTGGCTTACGGTTCCAAGGGCGTTCCCTTAGCCTTAGCTAGGCGGGGGTACTAGTCAGGGCGGTTCCCAACAAAGGTATAGAACTATTCATTTTCATTTCTTCCCATACCAAACACAGAAAATTTGTCGATTCCATTCATCTAAATGTTTAACTTATTGGAATAAAATTGTTCAGTATACTCTCTCCTTATCTTCTTACACCTAGAGGATATGTAGTGATGTGCATTTTTAATTCTTGATTTGGTAATTTCCTCCTTTTCTTGATCAGTCTTTTTCTTTTTGATCTTTTAAAGGAATTAAATTTGTTTTTATTGAGTCCTCTGTTCATGTATTTTCTGTTTCATTGCTTGTGTATCTTATCTTTATTATTTATTTTCTTCTCTTTCATTTTGTCTTGACTTGCTATTTTTTCTAGCTTCTTTAGATGGATTCTCTGATTAGTAATGTTTAGGCTTTCTTCTTTTTCCACAATATGCATTCAAGGCTATAAGTGTCACTTAGCATTGCTTTAGTGACATTCTGTAAGTTTCTGTTTATGTTATTTTCATTTTTATTTAACTCAAAATATTATCTTATTCCCTCGACAATTTTGTCCAATGGGCTACTTAGACATACGCTTTTTAATTGCTAAGCAGAGATTTCTTTTTTGTTGTTGTTGCTATTTACTACTAGTTTAATTTCATTGTGCTCAGATAAATATTCTGTATGATTTTTAAACCCTGGGCTTTCTGGCCAGAGACATGGTCTATTTTGTTAAATGATCCATGTGCCCTTTGGTGTATTCTGTTGCTAATGGGTAAAATGATCTACATGTCAGTCAGTCATTTTTGTTAATGGTGGTGTTTAAATATGTTATCTGCTCCCTGGTTTTTTGTTGCCTTTGGATTGAACGGCTTGCTTTGTTTTTCCCATTTTATCATTTGGTTATTCTTCCCTTGCTTCCTAATATATTTATGAAGAATTAATCAAATACATTTTCAAATATTTCCATAATATTTATGAAAATATTCCCTTATATAAACTTAACTATAGATTGTGTTATTATTTGGGGAGAAGGAGAAGGGATGAGGTTCCTAGAGACTATACAATGGGTCCTTAATTTATTGACTCTACCTTAAATTAATATTTTAATTTAAATCACTTTAATATTTTAATATTTTTAAAATATTTTAATTCAAATTACTACTTAAAATTAATATTTTAATTTAAATTACTACCTTAAATTACTTTTTCAGGTAGTACAAATGAGTATATAAATTATGGTATATTCAAATTACTGCTATGTACAACAATTTACATGAATCTCTAAATCATAATGTTCAACTAAAGAAGATATATATGAAAGTTTATATGCTTTAGGATTCTATTTTTATAAAGTATGTGGCCAAGAAATCTAATTTATGGTGATAAAAGTCAGCATAGTGGTTTATTTTGGGGAAGGTAGAGAGAGGAAGCACAAAAATGATTTCTTAGGTGCTGTTTTGTACATTTTGATGTGAATATTGGTTGTTTGACTGACTATGTCCAATGTAAATTAATTGAGATATACACTTACATATGTACTTTTCTATAGGTATAAGTATATATATATATATATGTATATGTATATATATATATATATATATATATATATATATATATATATTAGTAGTCTTTAATAGAGTATGGAACAAATTCTAGTTTATTAACATCTCCTCTGGGTTAACTTCTGTAAGTTGTCCAGACAGGGTGAATCACTCCCTTTGACCTCATAGCACATTGCTCGAGTGCCTTTTCTAAGCACTCATTTAGATAGATCGAAATGTGTCAGTTTACTCAGCAGAGTCACATTTAAATCATTCATTTTTCAAAGAGGATTCTGTGAAAGTCAAGGGCATGAGTCCCTAATAATCATAGTCATCCATCTTGTAATAAACCTTGATTTCAGGGGTAAAACGTAAGTCATATTTTTTTTCAGCTCTACCCTAGGCTTGCTGTGGAGAGCCTAGAGACAGGGACTGGCCAAACAGCCCGCTAGGACCTTGCACTCTTTCTACCAGAAAACTAGGCTTACCTGCATGCCATCCAGCTGCTAAAACCTTTATTTATGCTTTTTTTTTAGTTCTAAAATCCTACCTAAATTCCCTTCTCCCCTCCCCCCTTATTCTTCATTAACTTTACCAGGTAATCAAGATGTGTGCTAGGTATATGAGTAAGATAGGTTTCTCCCTGAAGAAAGATTCCTCCACATTGTGGTTCAGCTATAACTGATCTTCCAGAATATTGGCTTCTTGACTTACAACTCAGAGTAAAAGTGTCTTCTCTTTAAACTCATAAGCAGATTCTTTCTTCCCTTGTTGTGTAAAGTTATAAATTCTGCATATGAGTCCAACTTACTGTACTTACCTTTAGAGTAATGAGGGTGTCCTCTGCTGAAACTTTGTCTACTGATGCCTGACCCTGGAGCCCTTCACACAATTAGCTGCATTTTTGTGTATCATCTTTCTTCTGTCACAAGAGTTTATTGTCCTTTTAACCAAAATTCCTTTTCTACTCTTCTTTGCACAGAATTACCTGTATGTTTCTTCAGTCTCTTGTAGAAAATAGCACTTATTATCTTCAAATTCTCCAGCAGCAGCCAAGTCACCAGCACTAGCTAGCAGGGCAGGGGAAGGGCTCTATATCCATCCAGCCATGTCTAATACTGACCATCTTTTTTCTAGGCAAGAAAAGCTTCTACTGATTTAGTATTTGGATTTCATTGTAGGTTGGTTGAAGATACTGTTTTGTTTGCAATTTTATAGAGAAATTGCCCTGGTTTTCTCTATGAGATGAAAACAAACAAGTAAAAAAGAAAAATTGCACAAATATTTTGTGTCTTCTGTCTTGATAAACACCTCTCCCCCCCAATCACAACTTCAGTCTGGTCAAGCTACATGCCTTTCAATAGTGAATATTAGTATCATATGTTCATAGTTAATCAGTATTCTCAGCTCATCTCTAGGGTGATAAATTTAATTCTAGATAAACTCTGCTTTCATTTTGAGGACAAATTTGCCAAAGAGTCAACAATAAGTTCAACACCAATTTCTAGTCCTTGCCAGTCTTCCCAGGGATACAGCTGCTCTCTAGTCAACTAGATACTCAAGCCAGAAGCTTAGGAGTCATACGTGGCACTTTCTTCTCCTTGAAACTCACATCTACTCCATCACTATTAATGGAACCTGTTGATTCTCTCTCAAACAGTTTTCAAACCCATATACTCACCCATTGACACTACCCTGCTCCTAGCTACCATTAGCCCTCACCAGCCTCCTACTGCTATGGCCAGATATTCTTTAATATTCCAAGCAGTCTCAGAAGAAAAATCTTTTCACAACATGAAACACACTTCTCCTAAAGACAAAGACCAAAATCACTAATAAGACTCATGTGGCCCTATATGGCCTGGCCTCTTTCTGCTCCTCATACTGCTTTCACTCCAAGCACCGCCTTGCTGAAAGCAGCCCATCTGCACTCTCTTCATTTCCTCGGATGGATTATGCGCAATCCCCTCATCACCTTCAGATCCCAGGCAAAGCATTGGTGACCATCCGGAGCAGATTAAACTCCTTTACTTTTACAATTATAGCAGTTGCGACATTAATAATTTAACATATGCACAGATGAATATTCAATCAATGTTTGTCCTTCTCCCTGAACAAAACTCAATGCAGATAGAGAAATCTAGTTTTTTAAATGTTCTTTACTATCTCAAGCTCCTAGAACACCATATTACATGTGGTTTTAGCTCATCAGCTTTCCCTTTTACACACTGTTAGGACAAGTATGGAGCTCTTGGTTAGAAGATAATTATTATAGTCCTGACTGGTGTGGCTCAGTCAGTTGGGCACCATCCTACAAAGCAAAAGGTCACCATTCAATGGCCAGTCAAAGCACATTCCTGGGTTCTGGGTTCGGTTCCCAGTCAGGGCACATACGAGAGGCAACCAGTCAATGTTTCTCTCTTGCACTGATGTTTCTCTCCCTCTCTATCTCCTTCCCTTTCTCTCTCCCTAAAAATAAAATAAATAAAATCTTCAAAAAAAAAGGAAAAAGAAGATAGCCCTTATAGAAATAAGTGAGGACCATAATGCTTGACATATGCTAAGAGCAATGGTTTCAGCACTTTACATGGATTGGCTTATTTAAATCCCAAAACAACTCGTTGAGTAAGGGTTAAAACCATTCTCGTTTTATTAAGAAAATGTAAGGCCCAAAGAAGTTAGTCATCTGTCAAGATCATGAGGGTGACAAATGGTTGAGCTTCTCTCTGAACCTAGAAAGTCTGAATCCACTGTCTACGATCTTTGTCACTAAGCGGCACTCTAATGCCTCCTAAAGCAACAAAATCATTCTCAGTGGTGGTGAGCCTGGAAAAGGCTGTGAAAACACATTTGTGTAAACAAAACACGTTTGTGTAACTTTTGTGCTTGTCACCCCCTACCCCACACAGGATTTGCATAAACTTTAGAAAGTGACCTATAAAATATCCATAGAATGAGCAAACTAATGAAATGATTGATTAAACAATGACTCACTCTGTGAAGAGGTATGATTTAAGGGGCTGAAACAACAAAGTGATTAATAAATGGCATGTGTTAAGAATAATAATCTATAAGATAGGTTGCAGGTGAGAGCCTTGAAAAAGCACTAATAACTAGACATTTATGATCATTTACATATGAAGTGGTGGGGCTTGGACTAGAATGTAATTAAGAAGCTGATGAGATAAATACCTTTTACAAAATGCGTTAAATGTGAAGTACGTTTTCTATTTTTTTTCCTCTGCCTTCCATTTACATATCGGTCCTACAGATAAGGCAGATAATGGGAAGTGGAAGGCAATTTATAAATTCTTTAAATATCTCATGGCCCATATTAAGAAATAACCCTCCCAAAAAAGGCTGACTTCTGTTTTAATAGAACTTAATTCTCACTTAATATCTGAGAGGAATTATATTAACCTCTTTTTTTTTGTATTTTTAGTGATAAACTGTTTCCCAAAAGATCTTTTTTTAAATCTCCATTGCTTTCTTTCTCATTAAATTTAAATTCAAACTTCAAATGCTATTAATAGACAGAATAATGTCCTCCCTTACCGCCCACCAAAGATGTTCACATTCTGATGCTTGGAAGCTGTCAGTGTGTTACTTTACCCGGCAAAGTGACTTTTATATGTAATTAAGCTCTTGTGAAGGAGAGACTATCTTGGATATCTGAGTGGGTCCAATGTAATCATCAGGGTCCTTGTAAGAGGGGAGGCACAGATATCAGAGTCAGAGATTGTTCTGAAGATGGTTAGCTGTTATCTTTGAAGGTAGAGGAAGGGCCAGGAGCCAAAGACTGGAGGAGGCCTTAGAAACTGGAAAAGGCAAGGAAACATTCTGCTTTAAAGCCTGCAGAAAGAATGCAGACCCGTTGAGGCCTTGGTTTGAAGATTTCTGACCTTCACTCTGTTGGATAACAAATTTGCATTGTTTGAAGCCACTACATTTATGGTAATTGGCAATAACAACAGGAATCTAATGCCCTTATGGCATGCCCATGACTCAATTTTTTTTTAAGATGAGAAAAGGAGCAAAGAACTAGTATTGATTCACCTCAAAGAATCAATTATTTTGTTGTTGCTGAGGACATAGACAATTAAAGCAATTCTTAGAACATTCTGAAATTAAAGATATCTTGTTTTGTTTTGTTTTTCAGAAATGCTTTAAGTGGCTTCAATATATCTCAGTTTTTCAAAACTGGATAACCCTGGAGAAGTAAGTGATTGATAGTGGAGGAAGGAAGAAGAGGCAATGTAGATGTAAGTACCTGTAGACTTATTGATTTAGATACGTGCTTAATTTATCAAGTACTGATATTTTTTGTTTCAATGTTTAAGATGATCAGAGGAAAAAATAGTACCTCCTTAGAGTTAATGATACATTGCATATATCAGTTTCATATAAAACATTGTGGAATTACATTGTTCAAACTTTCCTAGTAAATTAAAAGCAACATTTACTTTCCTCTGTGTTAATTACTCCCTCTATCCATATTCTAAACTACAATTTACATTTTAAATTGTACATTTTTCATTCTAGTACAGTCTTTCATTGATTTACCCATAATCTAAATACTAAATTTCTTCTTTGTATCCAATTAATAGATGGTTTATCTTTTCCTATATTCTGCACATCTGATTTATCTATCTATCTTCCCAAGACTGATCAACTATATATTTAAACAATAGTAGGAAGGACTCATGTTTTAGTATAACCTTATATTTGAATTCCACGGACTTGGGGGAAAACCCTGCATTCTTTATATATTATTACAGATGCTGTGTAGATAAACTGGGAATAATTCCAAAGTCTCTTCTGACTGTGTTTGTTAAGTGATGTGTGATTAGTAAATTTTACTCCTCAAAGTAATTTAAGGAAAAACCTTCTACCTGCCAGACATCCCTCTCACCTCCGTTACACTTACTTAGGGGAGAATTTTCATAACCTAAACAAAGTTTTGCTTTCCTGGTAGCTGCATAATGCAAACTGACAGGTCATGATCTCATTAGATGATGCCAAGAGTATCTGTTATTTCTGCCTGATTAAATTCTAACGTGATTCTGGTGGATGTCCTGAGCCATAGGGTTAGGCAGGACCCCTAGACTCTATAATCTAAAATAAGGAGCCAGTTTAAATGTTGATTTAAAATGTAGACAAATGAGTTTTTTCCCTTCATCTGTGTAATTTATGGGTCAGCCACCTCCCTTTTTTTTCAGTTAAAGAATGTATCTTTGTACCTGAATCAAATATCTCTTACATAAACATTCTAACTCAATGAAAACAGAATTGGTAATTATCCTTCCTTTTATGTACTTGTTCTTGCATCAATCATCACTTTTTGGTTGAACTGCAACACGTCAAGCGGTTCCTGTAAGTAGTGCCTACCACTGACCTTTGTAATTCATTCTATATTTTTTTGCAGTTTCACATGGTCTTATTGGGTTCAATCCCAGCCCATATCAAGGTCAGACTGTTAACCTGTTAGTCTGGCATAAACTTTATTATCAGCTGTCATTTAAGAAACTCTCTTAAAGAGTTGCCAAACGGAAGGAAATTCAGCAGGTTTTAGAGCTACTCTGCCTTTGGGTGTACTCTAGGCAGATGGAACATTAGAGAAACAATCTGGCCTTGTTCTCAAGTAGTCTTAGGCATGTATGGTAATTTCTATGGTTCCTCTAGTCAGAGAGGTTTGAGTGAGTCTAATGAGTCACTCTTTTCATCTTTGAGAATGTAACCAACTAGAGTCAGACAAGGAGCCAGTAAGTATTAAAGTAGGCTCATAATTTCACTGGTGAAGGATTCATTTTGAGCCTAGAAATGAGACGCTTAAGTCTCTGACCTGTCCATCATGTTGCAGGTGGACAAGCTCTTCTTAAAAGAAGGCCTGCTTCTTCATCTTACTCCATGAAATTTACAAGAGCCAGCATTTACTGTGCCTGGACAAGGTCCTCTCCAAGAGGACAAAAGAAAGTGGGGTCCGTGCTACCTAAATTATGCTGGGGGCCAGACATTTTTGATTATGTAATTCAGGAAACAGCAGACTCTTAATTGGAATGTTCACTTCTACAATGAGGACAAGGTGGAAAGGAGAATGGGATGAACTATTCCTGGGAAATAGAGTGGAAGTGACTTCATTAAAAAAAAAAAAGACTTGGAGAAATAGCTCCCTGTACCAGGAAAAATACCCTCATGTGCCAGGTATATGAAACCCTGACTTCCAAGTATTTCTGTGTAGCTGCTTAGGACTTGGACTCAACCAACATGACTTTAAATCCTAAACTGCCACCTTCCTAATAGACCATTGGATAAATATCTTAAGTGTATAAACCTCAATTTCTGCATCTGGAAAAGGGCAGTGATACCAGTAGCTATGCCACAGGGTTGTGGATATTAAATGAGAAATTACATGTAAAACACTACAGAAGGTGTGGGATCTGTAGAAAGGCCATGCAAAACGAAAGCTACATAGCAATTGTAATTACTTTATTATTATCATTATTGTTATGCTTAAAGGAATACCTTTTTGTTTTGAACTGAACTCACTTATATATTCACATATAGATCAATGGTGCTTATTCATTTTTGAAATCAGTACTTAATTCTAACCCAGGATCAGCAAAGATAGCCAGCAAGCCAAATTCACCACCAAATTCTTTTTTTTTTCTTATAAACAAATTTGTACTGGATCACAGACATGCTTCCTCATTTGTGTATTGTTTATGGCTGCTTTTGAGCAACAGTGGCAGAGGTGAGTAGCTGGGACAGACACAAGACACCATCTAGCTCACACAGCTTAAGATATTTACTTTAAGGCTCCATACAGAAAAAGTTTAGCAGTCATTCCTAACATCTGTACAGGGATATGTGAAACATCAAAATGGGCCCAACTTAGGTAGAAAGAAACACTTAGGGAAATTCAAAATTAGATTGAGCGTTGATGCCCTTTGGACAAAGGTAATGAGTAAAAATGTTTGGCTTTATGAGGCAGTCAGACTTAGAAAACTTTATTGGGATGACTTTGAAATAATGTTGTGTTTGACCCTTCTAACAAGCTACTAATAGGCATGGTTTTGTTTTATGAATTATTTCTTAAAAAACAAATGTATTGGGGTGGCATTGGTTAGTAAAATTATACGTGTCAAGTGTACAGTTCTACGATACATCTTCTGTATATTGCACTGTGTTTCCACCACACGAAATCCAGTCTTCTGTCACTGTGAATTTGACCCCTCTTACCTTTTGCTACCCCCACCCCCCTTTCTTCTATTAATCACCATACTATTGTCTATGTCAATGAGGTTTTGGTTGTTTGGTTTTCCTGTTTGTTCATTTGTTGCTTTTAGTTTTATAACATACATATGAGTGAAATCATATAGTTCTTGAATTCTTCTGTTTGGCTTATTTCACATAGCATAATATTCTCAAGACCCATCCATATTGGGCAAATAATTTTCAACAAAGGAGCCAAAAACACGCAATGGAGAAGAGAAAACCTCTTCAATAAATGGTGCTGACAAAATTGTAAAGTTACATGCAAAGGATGAAACTAGACTTGTGTTTGTGCCCATATACAAAAATTAACACAAAATGGATCAAAGCCATAATATGGGACCTGAAACAATTAAGGTATACTATTGTTTTTTAATAAAATGCTTTTAAGCACATTAGTCCTTTTCATCTTTACTAATTCTCTTTCCTCATTACTTTGGGATTGTTATTCAATTCTAATAGCTTAAGATAAATACCAACTCCCTTATTTTTAATCTTCGTTAATAATGGAGTATTGTAATGGTACATTTTCCCCCTTAATTCTGCTTTTTCAGTATCCCCTTCTGTTATAAGTATTCTCCTTTTATTTATTTTAGTTTATAATTTTATTCCTCTGTTCCTTTGATTAAAAAGTTGATTCCTAAATGATTATTATAGGGAACTGTTCTGTGTAGTAAGGCAAATGTAGTCCAGCCCTATGGGAAAACCGACAGGTGTGAGTGGCACACAGGAACCAAACCACGGATAGGTTTTCCCAGGGGGGAATCAGGGCTGCATTGTACCGAGGCTGCTTTGAGGCTTGCTTTTGCTAAAACACCTTCACCCTGAATTGAGGCAGCAAATATTTACTAAATATCTCTAAACTAACTTCCTAAAATCTGTGCTAAACCTCCCAAGTATGGAGTGTAACCAGTTCTACCACTTTTCCCTTTATATCTGCAACATCCTTCTTTTTGAAGTAATTAGCAACATTCTTTTCTTTGTTATCTGTAAAAGGTAATCCCCTAGAATGAAACTGTGCATAGTAAATGAGGACCATTCTCAATGTAATGTACCCAGAAAAGCAATAAAAGCCTGTCCAGGAAGGAGTCAGGCCCTCTCTCACTTAGAGAGTGGCCATGCCGTCCCTTTTTCTCCACAGGACTTCTGTAGTCTGTGTGAATTTGGTCATAACAGTCGCAACACACAGACCGTGCAGACCAGATACAGATCACATCAGATCATGATACATTTTAAATTATTTTTTCTTGTTTTGTTACAAGTACGTGATATATAACCACTTTACTTTTTTGATTTATGATATTCATTTTAACAAAGTGCATGATTAATTTTTGAAAATGTTTCATAGATATACCATAAACCTTATTCTCTATTTGAAGTTAAGTCCCTCCACACATTTCCATACATATGTAATCAAGTATACTGATTGCATTATTCATAGTCTGTATATTTTTACCTGTTTCATTTGTTTGTTTGTTTGTTTACTATTCCAGTCCAATTCCAGATGGGTGTATTGATATGTACTTGCACTGAAAGGGGGGACAAAACACACCTTGATATGATCTCATTCATGCATATGTAAAATTGTCCTTAGATGTGTGTGACCTTTCTTACTCCCAGGTGTTATTGCCATATTGACTTCCATCAGGAACCCATTCTTATTTTGACCAAATAAGGGGTTCTATATTTTTATGCCTTCCTAATTTTAAAGCTGGTATATGAATGAGTACTTCCACTGCTTAGCCCTGTGTGTATTTGGCAAATTCCTTACACCTAAAAATGGCTGCATGGCCGTTTTTCAGGACAGTAACTAAGTTGAAACATAGTTACCTCCCTTGATTGTATCTGCTTTGAGTCAGTGCTCAGCTTTATGCTCACTGCCTAATCTGAGTCTTGTCCAGGACAGGTTAGTTTTCATTTCCAACATGTGATCCCACTATAGGACGATAGATGGGGCTAAAATCTCACTCAATGCTTCTCTTAAAAGACACTGACCTGGATTTTCTCCCAAATCAACCCTTGATTTGCTTTTTTCTGTGCCATATTATTGATTCTCACATACAGACCACAATCTAGAGTGATTTTTTTTGCATAATAAACTTCAACATTTCTTACAAAGTTATAAAAGAGAAATAAATACCAGGCATTCAAGTTGGTAGCATTGTAGTCTGTTCTATATAAACCAAAAAGGAGGGGAGAGCCGGGAGACTATGTGGCTACAGAGAAAACAATGTTAAAATAAATGCAAAGCAATGAAAACTTTCATTAGTCATGGAAAGCCCCAGTCCAATAGCTTGCTTCTCAATGTTTCTCAGAAGGCAGAATGTACAGTAGGGCAAATGTAAATCAAAACAGACAAAAAAAATCTGACTTTATAAAATCTATCACATACAGTCAAAAATGGAAGAAGAAAAAAAACCCTTTAAAATTAAATTTATATAGCTAAACTATAAGTCCAAGAGTTTTGACAAGTACAATAGATTTTATGTTGGTTGAGTTTTTTCTTTTTTTTTTCCTAAACTGCTTCTTTAAGGTAAACTAATCTAATTGATCTCTGAGAAAAGAAGTTAGGAGCTACAGTTGCAACATGTAAAAAAAACTAGGCCCTAGTATTGTAATCTAATAATTCATATATTTTAAATTGAAGTTTTGGTTGGTTTAGATATCCACTTTAATATGGGTTTTAAAAGATAGGCAGTGGGGTGTGACCGGCCCAATAAAACCATCAGTAAGCATAACTAGAAAGTGACTGCACACACATTCTAAGTATAACTAACTTATGTGTCTAAGACTTAAGGACAAAGCCCTCAGTCGCATAGAGCATTCACTCCAGAAATATGGAGGCTGTACCTCAGTGAGCTAAGAGTACTGCTCACTTACTCTATATGTGGTAACTGGTAGCACTGAACATTTATATCAGAAATCTTAGAATTGGCTTTGTATAATACTAAATTTCACAAATTTTTTCTGCAGTCCGCTTACTCCTCCCATGATTGCTCCTTCCAGAAAACTTGACACTCTCATTTGGTGGCCTCAGGAATCTTCAAAATAATTATTTCTCAAGAAAAGGAAATTTTCTAAATCACTCTTTTGGAGAAGTTCTCTTTTCCAGGATTTATCTAGGTTTTCAAGAAAGTTTTCAAAAACCTTTACAGAAGGAGCTAGATTTGTCTTTCTTTAAACTATTCCATGTTTGACATCAAATTCAGCTTTGTTTTCCTCTCTATTACTGGAAATGGCATGCAATCCACGGCAGATGGAGCTTATAGGTGGAAGTGGAAGTGGATCAAACTGGTCCACTTTCTGTAAATCAGTAGGCATGGAAATGCAGCCTTCTACAAAAGCTGCAAACACTGGAGTTGAACTGTGATGCTTTCAGAAGTTGTGCTGAAGTTCATCGTGAATTTTTTCAGGAACAAGGGCTAAAATCTTATCCTTATTTTCTTTATTTTTAAGACTATCTTGATCAAGAGATAGTCTTTAAAATACTTTTAAATTATGTTAATAGATTTTCTGTCAAAAGGTAAATTTTTCACTTAGGCAAACTTTCCTTTAACCTCTTAACCACACTTTACAATACTCAACTACCCCAGAGTGGAGTGCAGAGGACAGTTTTCTGATTGGTCACTGACCCAATGATGAACACTGTCCTTCCAGAATATATCTGGGGTGATGCTTAAATCCAAATTCCTTCTTCAGTGCTCAATGGATGATGTGAATGGCCACTGTCATGAGGGTCCAGCCCCTACAACATAAGTCTGCAGAACTGCAATGTCTCCTCAAGTAGCCATGTTCCTGCCCTGTCAATGTGAAACACTAGCTGTTTTTCCTGAGCCTGGAAAGCTCCCAGCTTCACTGTATTGTGTTGATTGGGTCTGTGGGAATATACCGTGACTATATCAATCTTGTATCTCTCTGTCTTTTTTTGCATCTCCTTTTCCGGATCACTCTGGCTACAGAAGGATTGGTAACATATGTAAACATCATCTTTCAATGTGGATGAATTTCATGCTATTTAATGTAATTCTTTAGCACTCCGCCATAACTGAGCTAGTGTTAGTATCGGGTCTAGGGAGAGAGCGAGGTTTTGAGGCGCCAAGTGTCTCAGTACAGCGCTGAACTCAACCCAAGCAAGATTACCCCAGGAATTGGCAAGAACAGCAGACGAGCTTAGCCTCTGTACAGGCACATCATTGATGTGGCCCACAGAGGCCCCTGGGAATTGTAGTTCTCACTTAGGGGTTAGCCTGGGTGAGAAGCGCTCCCGGTAGTCTCCTCCCACCACCTCCCACACTATTTCCACTTCTCAGGTGGACAGAATGAGGCCCTGCCAATTCCAGGAAAATCTTCTGAAGGTGGGGACCCTTAAGCATATTGAGAATCAACATTGAGATGAAGAGTTACATAAGGCAAGGTAGGTGGGAATGTTACCAAACAGCCAATGGGGTCCTGTTTCCTGCCCCTACCCTCTAGGCAAAATTCCAGAGGCAAAGGTTTGGTGATAAAGGAAAGGAGTGTTTATTCAAAAGCTTCACAATTTTGGAATAGAAGCTTTCCATTTGCATTAGTCACTTAAACCTATCAAAGCTGAACATTTTACTCTTTAGTTACAGCTTTAATCACTTTAACATATCAATTAAGGCTAAACTCTGACACCTGAGTTTTCCTATCATTCCATTAATTTTTAATTATATTATTTCTTTGGGGCTAGTTTATAAACTAAAACAACATAAGATATAAAAGCTACACAATTTTGGAAGAATGGCAGGCTTCTGCCTCAGAGCTCATCCCCCCGGGAAGATCCAAGGACGAATAACCCTGCCTCCCTTTGCCAGGCCAGCCTGATTCTAGGCTGCACCTGGAGTTCCTTCCCATCCAAAATACCATCCATTGGAAAATGCAGGCAGCTGCAGGTTGATCATCCAGGTATCCTGGAGGAAGATAGCCTGAGAGAGCCCACGGGACTGTGAACCAGAGAGCCCTTCTTTTATTTCAAATCTTCTGACCCATAATTCCATGTGCTCTGAAGACATTCAGGTTCTCAGCCAATTCCGTGCTGGACTGTTTATGATTGCCTCAGCAAAATCCTCCTACCACCTCTCCCTACTCCTCTCCAGTGGCCCCATTAGATCTCTCTGTATCAGAAGAGGCTTGAAGTTTCCATCATGCCACTCATTCCAGTCTCCAGGAGTTCACCAACCTGGGAGTTCCAGAGTGATTTTTAGTACACTGGAAGTTCCTTATGGCAATGACCTTTATTTTCCTGAGGAATAGAAAGAGGTTGGAACAGAGGGGCAAGTATCAAGCTCATTCACCTGCACTCTGTATATGTAACTGCTGCCAGGAGTCTGAGCTCCATTGAGTATGAATTATAGATAGACTTCAGAATTTGCTTATTAGTCTTTAGATATTCATGGTCAAAAAGGTTTATAAATTTGCCAAGATAAGATATGATATATTTCTGGGTAAAACTTTATTTGATTATTTCAGAACTTATACTCTAAATTTCAAAACAGTGAGAAATAGAAATCATTCAATTTGTACTTGACTCTTCCACTCATTGCCTGTCTAGCACCATGCAAAAAGTTAGCATTACTCACATTTTTTGGAGAGGATCTGGTTTAAGAACAATTTTTCTTATCCTAAAACCAAAACCATATTCTCCTATATTTTCTTTAAGAATTTAAAGTTGTTTTTTTAAAATAAATAGGTCCTTATTAATCTGGAATGCATTTGTTAAAGTCTAGTGAAAAACAATATGTTACTGGGGCAGAAGGCCATGGAGGGGCTTGGAAAACACAGGAAGATAAAATATATTAAAGTATCTATCCAGAGATACTGGCCAATTTAAAGAAACAATGAAGGGTACTCTAACCAGTATGACTCAGTTAATTGGAGTGTTGCCCCCTATAATCAAAATGTTGCAGGTTCACATAGCGGCCTGGGCACCTACCTGGGTTGTGGGTTCAATCTCTGGTCCGGGTGCAGATGATCCCCAGTCTGGGTGCATATGCGAGACAACTAATCAATTTTCTTTCTCTCCTCAGTGTTTTTCTCTCTCCTTCCCTCTCTCTCTAAAAGCAAGGGGAAAATGTCCTTGGGCAAGGATGAAAAAAAAAAAAAACGGGCAGAGAACCTGAACAGATAGCTCTCCTAAGAAGACATACAAATGACCAACAAATATATGAAAAGATGCTTGACTTCCTACTATTAGGGAAAGGGAACTCAAAACTACAGTGGGATACCACCTCACACTTGTTGGAGTGACCATTAACAACAAGATAGGGAGGTGTTGAAGAACTTGTGGGGGAAAAAGAATTCTCATTCATTGCTGGTGGAAATGTAGACTGGTACAGCCACTATGCAAACAGGGTGGAGGTTTTTCAAAATATTAAGAATAGAGTTACCATACCATTAAACAACCCCCTTCTGGGTATCACTGGAAAATTTGAAAACATTTGCAAACACATATGCACCCCCCATAGGTTCATTGCAGTATTATTATGGTGGCCAAGACATGAAAGCAACAGGTGTCCCTTGTTAGATGATTGGATAAAGAAGATGTGGCACACATGCTCAATGGAATACTACTCTGTGACAGGAAAAGATGAAATAGTGCCATTTACGACAACATGGATGGGACCTGAGAATATCATGCCAAGCGAAACAAGCCATAAAAAAGTTAAGAACCATATGATTTCACTCATATGTGGTATATAAAACTGAAAGAAACAAATAAACAAGAAAAAGAAAAACTCACAGACAACAGTATGGTAGTTACTAGAGGGGAGGGAGGTAAAGTGTGAAGGGGGTAAAATGTAAGATGACTTGACTTTGAGTGGTGGGCACGCAATGTGCAATGAAGATCATCTACCACAGAAATGTACACTTGAAACCTATATGATCTTAATAACCAGTGTCACCCCAATAAACTTAACAAAAAGAAAAACAATAGTGTACATTCACAGCGTAATAGCTTCATTGTCTTGTCCAGTAAATCTAAGAAGCCAAATAGCCTTTCTTTACTTCATCCTGTCTTGATGCCCTTCAAGTCAAACTGACAATGTTTCTGCTTATATAATCCCATAATCTCTTTATTGATTTATAGTCTAGCTATACTCTTGGTGTTCTTTTCTGAATAAGCTTTCTCTTTCTTTTTTCAATATGGAGAAGCTGAGAATTTTCCAAGTCTTTAGGTCTTTTTCCTTTTTGCTTAGCAGTTCCATCTTCAATTCATCTTTTTTTCCCTCACATTTTATGCTTAGTAGTCAGGAAGAACCAACTGCTCCTTAAACATTTTGCCTAGAAATTTCTTCTCCTAAGTATCTATACAAACACAATTCAGCTAAGTTCTTTGCCACTTTATAACAAGAATCGCCTTTTCCCTAATTTATAATAATACAGTTCTCATTTTCATCTGAGATCTTCAAATGGTCTTTAACATCCATATTTTTTACTAATATTCTGTTTTTTTTATTATTATGTATGTATTCTCTAAAAAGAAAGATGCTTTCTCTCTAGCTCTCTTTTTTCTTTTTGAGTTTTACTAGAATTACCCTTAATATCCATATTCTAGCAGCTACCTCAGAACTCCCCCAGTCTCTATCCATTACTCAGTTCCAAAGCTACTTGCACATTTTTAGTTACTTGGTATAGCAGCACCCAACTTCTTGGTACCAAAACCTTTATTAATCAGCTGAAGCTATGAAACTAAATAGATAAATTGAGTTGCCTAATAGGAATTTATTTCTCACAGTTTTAGGCTTCAAATTCTATATCAAAGTGATGGCCACTTGGTTCCCTGTTGAGGACTCTCTTTTTGGCTTACAGACAGACACCCACTTGCTGCTTGCTGTGTCTTTATATAGCAGAGATAGTGGGAGGAAGAAAACTCTCTGGGGTCCCTTCTTATAAGAGCACTAATCCCCACATGAAGGTCTCAACCTTATATACATTATATGTCACATGATATTGTATAGGATATCTTACATGTTATATATTTATGCATATAAACATGACATATAATATATGAATATATCTTGTACTTAATATATACTTATATCTAGCAGTATTATCTAAATCAACTAAAAATCAACATGCTATAAAGTTGAAACCAACTTAGCAAGAATGCATGATCTTTATTTTAAAAAGTCATATTAAATTTATTGAACAAATTGAATGGATAAAAAGATATATTCATGGTGGAATGGTGTAGCATAGTAAATGTGTCAAATATTATAAATTTTCTTCCAATTAGCTTATAAATCCAATGCATTTTGAAAATAATTCCTGCTGGATTTGTGGTGTAATTAACAAACTCATTCAAAATTTTTTGTTGAATGAAGACCTTTAAATTGCTAGGTGTACTTTAAAAAGATAAATGAAAATACTGAACAGATATTAAGACACTCTGAAAAGTTATAAAACTAGTGTCTTTATGCAAAAAGAGACATGTAGATAAATGAAACATAATAGAAACTTTCAAAATAGATACTTGCACATATGGAAGAATGCTATCCTCTGAAATGGCACCAAAAATCAATAGCTGGAAGATATCAGGGAAACAGGTTCTCTAATTGGAGAAAAATAAACCCTAGCCTTCCTTATTTCTTATACAAAGGCAGCTTCCGATAACGTTATGGACAAACTATATGAAATTTGTACCATATGCATCATAGTCTACAAAGTTATATTCCTAAAAGAAGATTAGGAGAATAGCTTTGTGGACCATAGGTAGGAAAAGACTTAGGTAAGAAGACCTCTAAAGCACAAATTTTGATATGAAGAAGCCAGTTGTTACGTTATCAATAAAAAGGTTTTTATGAAGAAGCCAGTTGTTATGTTATCAATAAAAAGGTTTTACGTTCAATGAAGGATATAATTGGTAAGTGGGTATGCTACTAGCTACATTTAAAACTAAAAGATTGATATCTGTTATATAGAAATAACTTATTAATCAAGGAAAAGACTAAAACTACAATGAAAAAAATGGGCAAATGAATGAGACAAACTACCATAGATAGACTTCTTCACAGCTAATTAGTACACAAGCATACTCTCATATTCATTATCATACAAATACAGATGAAAACAGTGAGAGATCACTTTCCTCTTATCAGAAAGACTATAATTAAAAAGGAGAAAAATATCAAGTGATTGTGAATGTGTATAGATAGAGTGTTAACTTTCACTCACTTGCAGGGAAAAGTAATCTGGAAAGTAATTTTTTTCTAAATTAAATATTAATATGCCTATGATCTTATGATCCTATATACACATCATATAGAATTTTCAGAAGCATTTATACATAGATGAGTACATTGATATTGATTGTGATATTTTTATGGTGACAGAGTTGGTGGTAACCTCAATAACTATCACTAAGAGATGTAATAGATATTTAAATGTGGTAGATGTTTACTAAGGTTCACTATGAAATATTAAGAATAAATAAACATGTTCCCATGACATTGAAAGACCTCTAATTAGAGGTTTGGATTAGAAAATTAGAAAGCAGAATAATCTATACACCATATAGATAAATTGGAAATATCCACAAAACGCATTACACATTTTATGAAATTATTTTAAGGGCATAGATTAAGCTCATTAGTTATGGAATAAGGGTGATAGGAATAGTGACCATGAAGGAAAGGTAAAAATAAGATAAGAAAGATAACTGGCAGGGATAGGTGATGGTAATGTGCTTTTTAATTTAAAAATGTGGAGACTGGATCCAAGACAGCAGAGGAGTAAGTGGAAGCTACATTAACCTCCTCCCAGGACCAATTTGGAATTACAACTACCATATTTTTCTATGTATAATGTACACCAACATATTTGGCCCAAACTTTCAGGAAATTAAATATTTGTTTTAATTCAATTATTTATTTATTTATTTATTTATTTATTTATTTATTTATTTATTTATTTATTTATTTATATTTAGATACTTGTTTTTTGTATTATAAAGGAATTTTAGCATTTATTTCTGAACACATTATGGTTCAAGACATTTTATATAACAAATAATTATAGAACATAAGAACAGATACAAGGTATTTCAGATACTACCCTTGTATAAAATACATCCTTATTTTCCCCCCCAAAATTGGGCAAAAAAGTGTGCATTGTAGATGGCAAAATACAGTAAATTGTAGAGAAATCATCCAGAATAACCAAATGAACACTAGCTGAAGAGAAGCCTTAGAATCACGGACAGAAGAATCCACTTCACAATGTGACTAGTAGGGAGTGGAGAGGAGATGCAAGATGGCTGGCTGGGCTCACATGGGCTGCAGCTGAAGTGCTGGAAGGATAGTTCAGTGGCCAGGGGTTTCTGCCTGAGAAGTGTGGGGTCTAATCCCCAAGCTGGGCTCCCCAGCCTAAAGCACCAGAGTCAGAAAGGAACCCAGATAACATCCAGAAAAGCAACAAAGTGACATGTGAAAAGCAACACAGTGACATGTGAAAAGCAACAGAGTTTCTGTCTGACAAGAAGAAATGACTAGATATGCAGAGAACCTTTTAAAGGGCCAAAGCACAAAATTTTCTTTTGCAGCCACTTACCCTGGGTACCAGCAAAAGGAAGGCAGACAGAGTGCACTAGAGTCACTTGAGGAGAGTCTGGGGTTGGTGGCTATGGGGAGAAAACTGAAGGAAGAGCCACCAAAATCTTGTGCTGAGTCATTCCTCATACTTCAGGAACCATTAGTCTCAGGCAGAGTACTCCTTTCTGAGTGGTATCAGCCTGAGGGGAAGAAAGAACCCTCCCCACCCCACCGCCCACAGGAATTGCTCTGTCCCACCCTGTAGTGTTTAAGCCAGGCTGCTGATTACAGCATGATTAGATTAATAACTGATCAGTTCAATCGTTGATTAGTTTAACAGCTAAGGCAGAAAATACAAAGCAGACAAAATGGGAAGATAAACAGACCCCAAATGAAAAACAAGTGAATTTCCCAGAAGAACCAGAAATGGAGGCAAGCAATCTATCAGATAGAGATTTTAGAGTAATGATTCTAAAGATACTCAATGGCATGAAAAAAGACATAGGAATCACAAAAAAGGACCAGTCAGAAATAAAGAATGCAATACCTGAAATATATAATATACTGGAAGGAATAAATAGTACATTAGAAGAAACAGAGGATAGAATCAGTGATTTTGAAAGACAAGGTAGAAAAAAACACCCAGGCAGAGCAACAAAAGGAAAAAAATAATTTAAAAGAAATGAGGAGTGCTTAAGAAACACTTTGAACAATTTGAAACACAACAGCATTCACATGATGGAAATGTCAGAAGGAGAAGAGATCAAGCATATATTTGAAGAAATAATGACTGAAAACTTTCCTAATCTGGTGAAGGAAAAAGTCACACAAGTTCAGGAAGCTCAGAGAGTCCTAAACAAGTTGGACCCAAAGAGGCCTAACTGTGACACAACATAATTAAAATCACAACTCACTAAAGACAAGGAGAGAATCCTAAAAGTTACAGGGGAAAAGTAGGTAATTACCTACAAGGGAGTGCCAATTAGACTGGCATCTGATTTCTCAACAGAAACACTTCAGGCCAGAAGGGAATGAAATGAAATATTCAGGGTGATGAATAGAAAGGACCTACAACCAAGGCTACTATACCCAGCAAGTTTATCATTTAAAACCGAAGGAGAAATAAGGAGCTGTTTAGACAAGAAAAAAGCTAAGGGGGGTTGTTAACACCAAACAATTACTGCAACAAACGTTAAAGGGCTTGCTTGAATAAAAAGAAGAAGAGAAGGAGAAAGGAAAAAAAAAACAGAGGAAAACAGTCTAACAATAAAATGACACTACAGACATATCTATTGATGATCACCCTAAATGTAAATGGTTTAAATCCTCTGACCAAAAGACAGGATAGCTGAGTGGATAAGAAAACAAGACCCATGTATATGCTGTCACCAATAGACCCATCTCAAATAGAAAGATACACACAGACTAAAAGCAAAGGATTGGAAAAAGATATTTCATGCAAATGGAAAAGAAGAAATAAAGCTTGGTAGCAGTACTTATATCTGACAAAATAAACTTTGAAACCAAGGCTATAGTAAGGTGCAAAGAAGGACATTATATGATGATAAAGGGAACAATCCAACAAGAGGATAAAACCTGAGTAAACATTATATACTCAACATAGGAGCACCTAAAGATGTAAAGCAAATCTTGGTGGACATAAAGGGAGAGATGGGCAGAAATACAGTCAGTGTTGGGGATGTTAACACCCCAGTGATTTCAATGGATAAATCTTCCAGTCATAAACTCAACAGGGAGAAAACAGCCTTAAATGACATACTGGATCAAATGGATTTAATTGATATCTTCAGAGCATTTCATCCCAAAGCAGCAGAATATGCATACTTTTCAAGTGCACATGGAACATTTCCTAGGGTAAACTACTGGTTGTGACAATGATTGAAATAAGAAAATGGGGACCACTGTAATTGAACAACAATAACAATTTTTTAAAAAAAGAATATTGAAATCATATCAAGCATCTTCTCTGGCTACAATGCTATGAAACTAGAAATCAATCACAAGCAGAACACTGAGAAAACAGGAAGACAAGGAAGCTAGATAACGTGTTATTAAACAATGAATGGGTTATTAATGAGATTAAAGAAGAAATCAAAAGATACCTTGAAACAAATTAAAATGAAGATACAGAACACGAAATTTGTGGGACCATGGGAAAGCAATCCTAAGAGGGAAATTCAGAGCATTGCAGGACTACCTCAAAAACAACAACAACAAGAAAACAAACAGGAAAAAGCTCAAATGAGTGATCTGACTTCACACTTAAAGGAACTTGAAAAAACAACAACAAACAAAGCCCAAAGTGAGACAGGGGTGTCAAACACATTTTCACCAGGGGCCACATCAACCTCATGGTTGCCTTCAAAGGGCCAAATGCAATTTTAGGACTGTATAAATGTAACTACTCCTTAACAGTTAAGCAGGAGCTTGGCACTGCTGCCAGGCCAGACAAAACAAGGTGGAGGGCCAGATTTTGCCCTTGGGCCTTGTGTTTGCTACCTGTGGAGTAGAAGGAAGGAAATAATAAAGATGAGAGTAGAATACGAGAAACAGAGTCTAAAAAATTATACAAAAGATCAATGAATAAAAAAACTAGTTTTTGAAAAGACAAACAATATTGACAAACCTTTAACCAGACTCATCAAGAAAAAATGAGAAAGAACTCAAATAAATAAAAATCAGAAATGAAAGAGGAGAAATAGTAACTGACACCAAAGAAATACAAAGGATTGAAAGAAAATACTATGAACAATTATTTGTCAATAAACTGGACAAACTTGACAAAATGGAGAAATTCTTAGAAACACAAAATTTTTGTACACTAAATCACAAAGAATCAGAGAATGTGAATAGACAGATTACAACTAATGAAATTAAAGCAGTCATCAGAAGACTTCCAACAAACAGAAGCCCTGGACCATATTGCTTCACAGATGAATTTTACCACACATCCTAAGAAGAACTAACACCACTTCTCAAACTATTTCATAGATTTCAAGAGAAGGGAAAGCTTCCAAACTCATTTCAGGAGGCCAGCATTATCCTCATTCCAAAATGAGGTAAAGATACAACAAAGAAAGAAAGTTACAGGCCAATATCTCTGAAGAACATAGATGCTAAAATGCTCAACAAAATATTAGCACACTTAATACAGCAATGCACCAAAAAGGTCATATACAATGATCAAGTGGGATTTATTCGAGGAATGCAAGGTTGGTACAACATTTCCAAATCAATAAATGTGATTCATGACATAAACAAAATAAAGGATAAAAATCACATGATCATGTCAATAGATGCAGAAAATGCATTTGATAAAATCCAGTGTCCATTTATGATTTAATTAATTTAAATTCTCAGTGAAGTGGGAATAGAGGGAACACACCTAAACATAATAAAGGCCATGTATGACAAATCCACTGTTCACATTTATATTCAATGGGCAAAAACTACAAACATCCCCTTAGGACTGGGAACAAGTCAGGGATGCCTACTTTCACCTCTCTTATTCAGAGAGGTATAACAGAATACTGGAAGTTCTAGCCACAGCAATCAGACAAGAAGAAGAAATAAAAGGCATCCAAATTGGAAAGGAAGAAGTAAAGCTGTCCTTATTCCCAGATAACATGATACTGTATGTAGAGAACCCCAAAGATTCCACCAAAAAACTACTAGAACTGATAAATGAATTCAGCAAATAGCAGGATACAAAATTAATATTCAGAAGTCAGTTACATTTTTATTTTCCAATAACAAACTAATGAAATAGGAAATTAAGAAAACAATCCCATTCCCAAATACTTTAAAAAATACCTAGGAATAAACCTAACCAAGGAAGTAAAGGACCTGTACTTGGAAAATTATAAGATATTGAAGAAAGAAAATGAAGAAGATACAAATAAGTGGAAGCACATACTGTGTACATGGATAGGAATAATTAGCATCATTAAAACGTCCATACTACCCAAAGCAGTCTATAGAGTCAATAAAATTCTTATCAAGATTCCAATGATGTATTTCATAGAACTAGGACAAATATTTCAAAAATTTATATGGAACTACAAAACGCCCCACATAGCAACAGTGATCCTAAAAAAGAAGAACAAAGTTGAAGGAATCACACCACCCAATATCAAACTATACCAGAAGGCCATAGTAATAAGAATAGCCTGGTACTGGCATAAAACAGATGCATACATCAATGGAATAGAATAAAGAGCACAGAAATAAACCCACATCTTTATAGTTAATTAATATTCAACAGAGGAAGAAGCACATACCATTGGCTAAAGTTCATTCAATAAATGGTGTTGGAAAAATTGGACTGATACATGCCGCAAAATGAAACTAAACCATCTTCTTACACCACACACAAGAGTAAATGTAAAATGGATCAAAGACTTAAATATTAGACCTGAAACCATAAAATTCCTAGAAGAAAACATAGGCAGCAAAATCTCAGATGTTGCTTATAGAATATTTCTATTGGATATTTCTCTCCAGGCAAGGAAAACAAAAGAAAAAATAAACAAATAGGACTACAGTGAAATAACAAATTGTTACACAGCAGAGGAAATCATCAACAACATAAAAGCCCACAGAATGGGAGAATGTATTCACTGACATATGTGATAAGGGATTAATACCCAAAATTTATAAAGAACTTAGAAAACTCAACACGAAAAAAAAAAAAAAGAAAATAAGAACAACCTGCCCTGGCTGGCATAGCTCAGTGGATTGAGCGCGGGCTGCGAACCAAAGTGTCGCAGGTTTGATTCCCAGCCAGGGTACATGCTTGGGTTGTAGGCCATAACCCCCAGCAACCGCACATTGATGTTTCTCTCTCTGTCTCTCTCTGTCTCTCTCTCTCTGAATAAATAATAAAAAAAGTCTTAAAAAAAAGAAAAAGAAAATAAGAACAACCCAATTAAAAAATGGGCAAAGGACCTGAATAGGTACTCTCCAAAGAGGACTTAAAAATGGCCAATAGAGCCCTGGCTGGTGTGGCTTAGTCAATTGAGTTCTAGCTTGCAAACAAGAGGGTCACCAATTCAATTCATAGTCGAGGGCACATGCCTGGGTTGCTGGCCAGGTCCCCGGTAGAGGCACATGAGAGGTACCTACACATTGATGTTTCTCTACCTCTCTTTTTCCTTCCCTTCCCCTCTCTCTAAAAGTAAACAAATACAATCTTAAAAAATATGGCCAATAGGCATAGGAAAAGATGTTCAATATCACTAATAATCAGAGAAATGTAAATTAAAAGCACAATGAGATACCATCTCACACCTGTCAGAATGGCTATCATCGATGAATCAACAAACAACAAGTGCTGTTGAGGATGTGGAGAAAGGGGTACCCTTTGGCACTGTTGGTGGGAATGCAGACTGGTGCAGCTACTGTGTAAAGCAGTATGGAGATACCTCAAAAAATTAAAAATGAATCTGCCTTTTGACCCAGTGATCCCACTTCTGGGAATATATCCAAAGGAACCCAAAATACGAATTTGAAAGAACATAAACATCTCTTGTGTTCATTGCAGTGTTATTTACAGTCGCCAAGATAAGGAAGCAGCCCAAGTGTCCATCAATAGATGAGTGGATAAAACAACTATGGGACCTTTACACAGTAGAATTCTACTCAGCTGTTAAAAAAGAAGAAAAGTTTACCCTTTGCAACTATATGGATGAACCTGGAGAATATTATGCTAAGTGAAATAAGCCAGTCAGAGAAAGACAAATACCATGCGATTTCACTCATATGTGAAATCTAATGAACAAACTGAATTAACAAGCAAAACAGAGACAGACTCACAGATGGAGAGCAGATGACAGCTATTGACAGGGGCAGGGAAGTTAGGGGGTGGAGGGATTGAGCAAAAAGGAAAAAGTGCTCATGGACATGAATAACAGTGTGGTGATTGCTGGGGCAAAGAGAATATAAGGGGACCAAATGGTAATGGAAAAAATACAATAAAGATTAAATTTTTAAAAAAGTGTGATTAACTCAATTATTTTAAACTGAACTCCAAAGGGGAAAAAGAGGGAGGAGGGAGAAAGGAATGAAAGCATCTCTAATATCTGATGTTTGCTACTTGGAGTTTGGAATGTTTTGTTTAATACTTCATTTTAAATCATTTTAGTTTATTAGTCCTGGTAGGGAGAAGAGAGTACCCCCCCCCATATAGTTCTAAATGTGAAACTTTTTTATCACTTATTCTTATACCAATTATTTACTGTTACTGTTGTTTATTGCTGCACTATTATCATTATATCACCACTATGCATTAATATAGTGATTAATTCTTGCTTATATGGCTTGCTATTCTGTGTATAGTTGCCATCTAAAGATTCCTGTCTTCCAATTGTACTTTAATATTCTCAACCTAATCTCTTTGAGTATTGTTTCTCCAATACTTCTTCAGTTGTCTTTCTCTTACATTCTTATTAGGGGTAAATTCGATCCTCTCACCAAACGTGTCATTTGACATCTGTCTCTGAACTTCTTTTTTTGTGTGATTTTACTCTTTATTTTAATAGATTTTCTAAATTTGGTGTACATGCTTATAATAAATAGCCTGTAACTTTAATCTTTTCTTTGACTATGTCCCTTTTCAATTTAAATAATCTCTGAATTTTTAAATTCCAATGATTACCTCTTTAATCCCTGGTATTTACAGGCATTTGTTTTTCATATTACCCAGCTTTGTGTTTCATGGTTTCCTTTCTCCTATGCCTTTGAGAATCTGCAGTGTATTTATTTTACATTATCTGAAATTTATTTTATACTACAACCATAGTAATAATCTTTTCAATTTTGATTTTATTAGCTGTTGTTTTTGCATATTTTTTCTCATTGCTTTGGAATTTTGGTTTGCATGTTACTCCTCTGGAATTAGTGGTGAAACCTAAGGTGGAGTCATGGTCCAGCAAACAACTTGGTACTTAATTCTCTGTGGGAATATTTCTCTATTTTTTTCATGTCCTTTGTCACACCTCTTATGTAAGTCATTCCCTCGGGTAGAGTTAAACTTTTCTTTGCACCATTTCATAGGCCTGGGTAGAAACACCCTGAATTCAGGGTCCAGCTCTGTGAGGTGTTTTTTATCTCTGTAGCTCCCTGTCTATTCTGCTTGCTGCCCAATAGGTCTGAAGTTTCCACTCTGCTGTCTTTTTTTTGCAACCAATTCTATTTCTCATGCCATAGATGTTTTTCTTATTTTTGAGGATTGCTATTCTTTAAAAGAATTTTTCCTTTCCAGATTTTCTCTATAATTGATATTTATTTAATGTACAAACAGAGGTTGTCTCAAAGAGTGAGCTGGTATTTTGGTCTTCTTTGTTATTAAAAACCTAAAATAACTGAATTAAAAATACATATATACATACATGCATACATATAGCATTTAAGAGATTCTCTTAAAGTGGTTTAAAATAAATCACTTTCTTAAGAATGTCTTAAAATATGTAATTATATTCTAGTCTCCATCTAAAATCTTTCATCAGACTGATGTTTCACAAATTATTTTTTTAATTCATGCAAATTATTTTTAATCTTCTAGTTGCTAGTCAAGATTTTTGAAGTTTCAATGGCATAATTATAGCTTTTAGAAGTTGTCATCTTTTTTTGATGACATACTAGCAAAACATAATTGCAAATAATATTGCTTAAGAGACAGACATTTTAGGAGCTTACTCAAACTTATTTTCATGGATTTATCCTGGAAAAATATAACTTGGGGATTGATTGTGTTTTATCTGCATTATTAATTTAGGCCAATCTCTTCATTGAGAAGTAAAATTTCATCACTTTTTGACAAAAGCTAAAATTTTGAAAGCACATTAAAAATAATATACTGCCCTTGCTTGTGTGGCTCAGTGGATTGGGTGCTGGCCTGCAAACCAAATGGTCACCAGTTTGGTTCCCAGTGAGGACACATGCCTGGGTTTTGGGCCAGGTCCCCAGTAGGGGGCATGTGAGAGGCAACCACACATCAATTATCTCCCTCTCTTTCAGCTTCCCTTCTCCTCTGTCTAGAAATAAATAAATAAACTCTTTAAAAAAATAATGTAGTACTTATAAGTTTGCATGACTGATTAGATTACAGAGAGATAAATCTATGTTAATAATAATAAGGAAGATTTATTGCAATGTGTAGTAGCTACATGTACTGTTTTTACAATGTTGTAAAAATACTCATTTCTGTGAATTATCTTTTTCTGATATTTGTCATAAAAGTATTCATTTATTGTGTCTGATATGTTTATAGACTATTAAGTACATATTTATTTTTCAGCAAAGTTGCCAACTTTACCTTCCTAAAAATAATAATGTTGGAATTAAAGATGTTGAAAAGATATCATTTTATTCCCTAAAAGTCAAAATCAAAATAAGTTCCTATAATAAATAAAGTTGCATTTGAGTGATTTTTCTTCTATTTTAATCTTTACTATTTAGCTAATTCTGACTTCATATGTTTTTTAATCCATATTCACTCATTTAATTAACAAGCTAATAATTACAAATATTTAAGCTCTCCTCAGTAGTCTAATCTCTCATTATTCATAAAAACAGCTTAGTTGTAACCTGGGTACAGAAACAAACTGACCAACTTTACATGAATTAAATAGGAAAAGAACGCAGTCTCTGGAGTTGGAAAGACCTGAATTTGTATTCCAGTTTCATCACTTAATGCCTCTATGACCTTAAGAAAGGTATTTAAGTCTCAGTTGCATCATCTGTGAAATTCTGGAAATAGCACATAACTCTCAAGTCTGTTGGAGGATAAAATGTGATAATGTAAAACCATTGGCCTAACACCTACTCCATATTAGGGACTCTCTCAGTGTTTGTATCAGATATGAGAGTTCTAAATTTGATCTGATTCCTTGGAACTGAAATATCCAAAGAAAACTAACATCTTTAAAAATAGATATATTTTAATCAATAACCATCTTTTGAGTACTCGCTCAGAGGCTTGTATAGGCCTACTTATTGTCAATACAAACATACACTTGAATTCTACTCTGGGAAGGAAGAACATTTATATGTAGAAAAATGTACAGAATTCCCAGTTAAAGGGCAGATGGAATTTAGTCATGGGAGTAAGAACTAAGAACTATAAAATAATCAGACACTATTATTCCCATTTCTTGCATGTTTTCTTTTGGGGTTCATATTTCCTCTCATCCCTGCTTCTTATGGGGCTCAGCTTCTTTCATCTTTTTTATTCTGTGTTTTTGTATATGCATCAGATTTCCTTAAGTTGCTCATGGTAGCACTTAAGGAAAGTACACATAAGATCCTTTTGGTGCAGACACTGCATGTTCTTTTTTTAAAAATATATTTTATTAATTATGCTAGTACAGTTGTCCCATTTTTTCTCTGCTTTATTCCCGTCTGCCCTGTACCCACCTCCTACCATCATTCCCCCACCTTAGTTCATGTCCATGGGTCATACATATAAGTTCTTTAGCTTCTCCATTTCCCATGCTATTCTTAACTTCCCTCTGTCTATTTTGTACCTACAATTTATTCTTCTTATTCCCTGTACCTTTGTCCCCATTTCCCCCTCCCCCACTGATAACCCTCTATGTAGTCTCTACTTTTGTGAATCTGTTCCTATTCTAGTTGTTTGCTTAGTTCATTTTTTTTTTTAGGTACAGTTGTTGTCAGCTGTGAGTTTGTTGTCATTTTACTATTCATATTTTTTATCTTCTTCTTTTTCTTAGGTAACTCTGTTTAACATTTCATATAATAAGGACTTGATGATGATGAACTCCTTTAACTTGACCTTATCTGGGAAGCACTTTATCTGCCCTTCCATTCTAAATGAAAGCTTTACTGGATAGAGTAGTCTTGGATGTAGGCCCTTGCCTTCCATGACTTGGAATACTTCTTTCCAGCCCATTCTTGCCTGCAAGTTTTCTTTGGAGAAATCAGCTCATAGCCTCATGGGAACTTTGTAGGTCACTGTCTCCTTTTCTCTTGCTGGTTTTAAGATTCTCTCCTTATCATTGATTAATCTTGGGTAATGTAATTATGATGTGCCTTGGTGTGTGCTTTCTTGGGTCCAACTTCTTTGGGACTCTCTGAGCTTCCTGGACTTCCTGGAAGTCTATTTCCTTTGCCATATTAGGGAAGTTCTCCTTCATTATGTTTTCAATTTCTTGCTCTTCCTCTTCTCTTTCTGGTACCCCTATGATTCAGATGTTGGAGGAAACTAGGACTCAAATCAATAGTTTGGACCAGAAGCAAGAAATAAACATTCAACCAGAACAGAATGAAGAAACAAGAATTCAAAAAAAAAAAATGTAGAGAGACTGCATCTTCTAATCCCTCTGCATAATGACTCCACATTCCTTGGGGACAGATCACAGTTGACCCAGTTTTGGTTGCTTGTGCACCTAATGCAATGGGATGTGGCAGGTTGCAAGGTCATAGAGTTGACTGCTTACTCTGAAGAATTTGAGATGATGTAAGGATCTGAAGATGTGGTCTGTGCAAGCTGGAATGAAATAATTTCTAGCCACTAATAGACATTCTCAAGAAGGGACAATATATTACTCAGAGAAAATAAAAAGAAAGATACCATAGGCTGATTGAAATAAGGTCAACCATGTCATATCTGACTTCATCTGAATTTTCTCACATCAAAGTATCTTATTACAATGCAGTGACAGAAAGTGAAGTTATTTATGGGAGTTGATGAAACTGTTTCATGAAGCTAAGAATTCCCTGGCAAAGACTTTTGGTGTCTTGATAAAGTGTTATAACTACGAAACCTCTTAGACACCTTCATAAACCACATTTATTTGTGAGCTCATTTGTTTCAACCACCTTGCTGATATGAACAAGGACATAAAACATTTAGCTTTACTCTGGTTCACTAGTACAAACTGTTCCCCAAATTCCAGCCAAATAGAATCTATTGGTCTGAAAGATGAATAGGTGAGAGTCTGTATGTATGTATTTTAAAATTTATGTTTACTCAAAATTATTTGAGAAAGGATTTATGGTAGCATATTCAATATTGCATCAAAAGTATTACTTTACTATAATAGTATTTCAAATAGCATGCCCTACTAAAAGAGGAAAAAGAGCAGCACTCTACATTACACACCAAAAATCAATAGCATTATCTGGAATTTAAATCTAGGAAAATAGAAGTTGTGGCACCAAGGACAAAGAGTAAGGCAGACAGAAGTAGAAACATAATTTGGATTCTTAACACCAACTAATTCTATAGTGAGGGCAGTGGAATTTAAAACAACTTAGACAGGATAGTTTATTTAAATTTAAAAATAAAGCATTTCTCAGACTATGTGTCCACAAGGAAAATTAATAGTATATGATTTACATGGCTGAAAATCACTATTTTTCTTGAATAAAATTACCTTCAGTAATGTTTAGATCAACCAATACTGAATGCCTAGCATATGTAAGATTCCATACTAGGTTTTGAGGGTGAAGAATTAATAAAAGTTATAATGGTTTCCTTTGGGATTAAAAATGAGGAAATTGGATGAGGAAGACATGAATATACATAATTATTAATTCATTGCTACTTTCAGAAACATAGAAGCATGTATACATTATAAAAATAATATGAAGAAAGACTGAAACTACCAGTATGTAAAGCATAGAGTGGTTCACTAATCATATAGATTCCAGACTTAGGAAGATTGGAGATTCACCATCAATCTTTTTTTTTTTAAATGAAACTGCCTTTTAAAATTTTTTTTTTAATTTGTATTTTAAAGATTTTATTTATTTATTTTCAGAGAGGGAAGGGATGGAGAAAAAGAGAGAGATAGAGAAACATCAATGTGCAGTTGCTGGGGGTCATGGCCTGCAACCCAGGCATATACCCTGACTGGGAATCGACCCTTTGGTTCTCAGCCCCCACTCAATCCACTGACCTACACCAGCCAGGGCTCCACCATAAATCTTAACGTTACCTTTCTGAGGTAAAAAAGCATTGGCAGCAGATTTCTTTCCCATGGAGGGTCAAAACTTTAGGACAAATGCTTAAGGTATTGAATATTAAATCAACAATCAGTCAATAGGTGAAAAAGTGGAGTTTTTTTTTAATATGGTAGGACATTCCCATGCTTCTGAAATCAAGCTTAGTAGACAATTACCTACTTCATGCCTTGTACATGGAATAGGTCCTCTTTCAACATAGCTCCACTTGGGACCACTGTCTGTGATAGCTGTCAAACAATTTTCATGGCTTTCTCACCTTTATTTTTTACTCCATAGCCCCATTTTATTCATGCCTATGACATTGCATAGTCTTCTTCTTGTGACCTCCTACTATAGATGCATTTGAAAGCTGTCCCTCATTTGCTCAAATTCGGCATCCATGATGTTCCCTTTGTGTAGTCTTGATGACGTAAGCTCTGCCTTAACTTTTCCAGTAGATTTATGTCTGTTGACATTATGATGTATCGATTGAGACACAATCAAGGCATAATTTCTTATACCTTGATTACTTGGCCCAGGTACTATCTTCTTCTCCTTGCAGCTTGTAATAAAACTTTGGAATTATTTTAGGGATATATAATAATTATCCTGTATTGCTCAAAATCTGATTTATATTTGGTTATTATATCAAGGTTATAACTGTAAGCAATGACTTTATTTCTTATCCTTATTATATCTGCAGATCCCATCAAGCCTATGCCCCTCTTTGTCCGATTGCCAGTGTGAAGCATCTTGGCTAAGTCTGTGATTAGAAGCTTAACATGGAACATGCTGTGAAAATGCTTCCAAAAGTGTGCAGGTGAGTGGTTTGGTAGAAGAAGAAAGCCATATGGTGGGTTCCTTAGTACCAGGCTCTCCTCTCATTGAAATATTATTTTTAAGCTTAGATATTTGACTCTAGTAAAGTCCATTAAGGTTATAAGTATTATTTAGGATAAGAATTCCCTAAGAATTATTTGATACAATCTCATTATAATTATATACATTAGTAATATTTATTGTTATTTCCAATGAGGGAAGATGTGGAATGTAAGACCAAGACATAGATAGGAGGGAGACAGTGTGAGAATGAAGTGAACAGAGGACTTTAGTTATACCATATACACTAATTACCAAAACTGGCCATTAGGAAATCTCCATCCTAATCTTAAATATACCTCTGACTATAATTGGAAAACCACTGAATTTCCATATTTTCAAAACTTTCCTTTGAAAATAAAAGATACTAAGTTTAATACTTGAAGTTGCCTTTGCTCACTATGTGAAAAGGTTTGCATGGGTGTTCATTCTTTGCTCTAGATGAAATTTTATGTGATAATACAAACATTTTTATTGGTTTAAAAATTCCACTGAAATGATAGCAATTTATAAATTATAAAATAATATAAGGTATAAAACATCAAATATTTCAAATACTTTTGAGGTATGAGGGTTACTTGTGTTTAAGTATCCTTTTAAATATGAGACAGGAGTAAGAAACAGTGCAAAAATACAGAATCAACAAGTGGATACATTGCTGGCATTGAACATCCTTGGTTCTTATAGTTCATGTTCTTTCAATTCTCAGAGTTAGTCTGTCCACATTTCAGTCACTCAGAGTTCTCAAATTCTGATTTCTCCTTCTCTTATAGACAAAGATTTACAAACCATGTGCAATAAGGTATACATGATACAAGCTGAATTTCTTTCTCTTCTCAAGAATTTAAATCAACCAAGGTAAGCAATTTACTATTTCATGGAAAGACAGTGCTATTCTTGCATTCACTTTATATTTTCTTATATTTGAGAAAAGTTTATATTCAAATTGTCCACAACACAGAATTTGCTTAAATTATATTTTATTTTTCATGTCATAGTTACAAAGACTTTTTAAAAATAGAACAAATCGTAACATGCACAAAAATGGAAGTAAATTGCATTTCACTTTACCTTTGTTATCTGACCCAAAGACATATTGGACAAATCAATTATTTTTTATGTATTTGAATTTGCATGCAAAGAGGAGGAGGTGAACATTACTTCAAATCTAGGGAGTCAGAATAGATTCCACTGCTGAGCTTAGACTATTGTTGGAGTGCTCTGGGACCATGTTATGTCTGTGATATTCACAGGTGGTATGGAAAGCTGAGTCTTAGGAAATTGTCATTCTGGAATGGTGCAAACACTATCAAGAAAGAAAGAAAGTTATGGAGTTTAACAAAACAAAGGTTGCTGACCATTTTTAATACCTTCATTGTAGATTTATTGGTTTTAGTTTTTATGTCTCGGAGAATTGATTTCATTGGTGTTCTCTGCTAATGTTTTTCTTTCTATTTCTGTTGTATTATTTGCACACAACACCACAAGATAACAGTTTGCAAATAGGATGTGAAAAGCATAGAGAACTTAATTTGATTTATGTTTGAGATTTATTGCCTTGAAAAAAGAGGCATAGGAAAAAATTCAAGACATTTGTTGTACAACAAATGGAATGAGACTGAGAGTTGAGCTGTTAGAATATAAATTAATTGATTAATATGTAGTCTTGTAAACAAATATTATGATGCTAAGTTCATCTTTTTAAAATAGATAAATTCTGCTTGAAAAATATGCTTACAAATTAAAAGTATAGTAAAAGTATTATTCTATATTTTTATAATATAAATACATTTTGTTACTAATATTTAAAAGAGTACTTTACTCATAAAAATTGATCTGTGACCCTGATAAGCAGTTGAGTTAAATTATCACTAAGGCAGAATTATCTTGCCATCCATTCATTATTGTAACACCCAATATTATTTCCTACTCTCTATAAAGTATGGACTTCAAATTTAGCTTTCTAGGAGATTGAAATAATGGTATCTATGTTGGTTTGTATATGGCCTTGTATATTTCATTTAAAAATGTATAAATTTGCCATTATCCAATACTTAAAACCTCATACATAAATCATAAGAATTACAACTTAAAATGATGTATGCAAAGAGAAATGCAAGTGAATTTTAGTTATTTTTTATTAGATTTAAGCCAAAACTCTCTGACCAGGCTTTAACTGGTGCTATATTATTTTTTTTAAAACCTCACTGGAATTTATTCTATTTGAAAAAATAAAGATTCTCTGCTAAAATTTGAAACTGTTGAGAGTAGCAAAGGCCATTCAGAAAAAACAAATTACTGCTGGATTGCTTTCTTACTTTTGGACTATTAATTTAAAATGGTTATGAAAACTATTACATTTAAAAAACATGAAGTCTAATTTCTTTGCAAAAGTCTCACAAGTTGCTTGTTCCTGAGATTTAAATGTAAATGATCCAACAGGTATTTTTTGTACTTTTAAGTGATTATATAATGTAAATATGGGATAGTTTAAAAACAAAATACAAACTCACAGGGGACTGTGGTTTCCAGCATGGATGAAGTGAAGTAACAGAATTTATACTTTCATATGAAAACAATAAATGGGCGTGCATATTTTTCAATTAATGAATATAAGGTAACACAAAACTGATCCCTAAGCTATAAGAGAGGAAGAAAAATGAGGTAAATCTTATAACTGCCTTAACTTACTGCCTGTGACTTTGCAGGGTGTGGCACTGGGAGGGGGAACCCAGGGATCCTAGTGAACTTCTGAGTTGAGGAGATGGAACTTAGAGCCTGGGGAGGCCAAGGTGTCCATGTGCCACAAAGAGTTCCGGAGAGATAAGAGCTACACAGACATATTACTCTGGAGATTTTCCGAGGGTCTCATTCAAATGTTCAGCTTAGCACAAGCTACATGAGTCTATTCAAATAACCATCAGTCCCCAAATAACAAATAACAAATAACCATCAGTCCCCAAATAACAAAGGGACCAATTCAGACAGCTTGTGCATGACCTGGAAAAGCTGGTCTTCCCACAATCCAAAAATGCCTCGGTGGTGGGGTGTTGCTTCAACAGGAGGGAAAATTAGCCCTAGATTAAGGCTGCTTTGGCTCCAGATAATAAATTTTAAAAGTATGCTTTGAAAAATTCAAAGAGTTTTTAAGACTTTCCAGAAAAACAAATCCCTCAAGAATATATAGGGGATACAAATATAGAGAGCACCCAAAAGGGTAAAATTCATAATATCTGGCTTCTAGTCAAAAATTACCAGGCATACCAAAGAGCAAGAAAACATTGATTGACTCATAATGAACACACACATACATGAAAAACATACTCATAAATAACACAATAGAATTTATAATAAGCATATGAGAAAGGTTATTGTAACTATATTCCATATGTTCAGAAAGCTAGGAAAAAAATTGAGCAAGTTTAGAAGTACTATTGAATCTATGTAAAGTGTTCCTATAAAAACTTCTAGAAATGAAACCTAAAAATTTCTCTGATAAAAAGAACAGTAGAAACTACCTAAAATGAAAATCAGAAAAGAAATTACTTTAAAAATATGGACAAAAAAGTTAAGAACTGTGGGAAAATTTAAGTGACCTAACATGTGTAATTGAATCTCAGAAGAAACAAAGGGACTGGAAATACATTTGAAGAAGTAATGGTCAAAATTTTTCCAAATTTGATGACAATTTTAACAAATTGTCCAAATCCAAAACTCAATAAAATTCAAGCACAAGAATCTTACGAAAACTACAGAAAGGCACATTAAAATTTCCATCCAGTGTTTGTTGGGATAGTTTAATGCCATATAGGCCAAGAAAAAAAAATCCTTTAAAGAAATCATTATTCCTCTATCAGTCAGTTCCTCATTTCAGTTCAGAAAATTTTCAAGAAGACTGTCAGATAGTGGGTAGTTCAAGAATAAGGGGTCAATGAAGATTCCATATTTTGAGGCACAGTGGTGTTGAATTTTTTCCAAAGAATACTGTAGCCCTCATAATAAAGACTTGTTCATGTCCTACTTCAGGAACTCTACAAATTATTTTTCCCATTCTAATCTCTCCTACCTTCCTTCAGCTTTGGTTTTATTCTAAATGATGAATTTGGAAAACTAATTCTGCAAGCACCTTCTGCATCTGTCAGTCTTCTATGGCTGACAAGGTTTTTAGGAATATATAGAGAGCACAAGAGTAAGGAATTATGGAGAAAAAAATTAATTATTTGAAATAAAATTTTGCTCAAGGGATTAAATGAAAGAGTCAAGCATAGAGCTGGGTACTGACTTGAGGATTCTCAGCTTGGGACAGCACATGTGGTCAAATGCTTAGTTGGCTACTTTCTCTGACCTTTCTTTCATTTGTTCTTTATCTGTTCTAAACCTGTCATCTCTTGGGACTCTTGAAAGTGTGAGTAAATAAAAAAATTTATGTATATTTTGATAACAATGTTTTATTTTGGTAACTTGGAGTAGGATGCCAATGCAGCAAAAAAGTACAGATGGGGGAAATATTTTTAGTGTAGTTAGCCAAAGTCTGAGTGAAATACTACATCTGCCTCAGGAAAATCATGCTTAATAAAGAGCTTTTGTGAGTTAGAGCTAATTACCACAATTTACATTTTCATAGATAATAATCAAGAACAAAAGGGATACAATTAATGATATTTCCATTTCTTTTCTGGAGAAAGGTGTGACTTTTGGAAGATTAAATAAATTAATTAGTTAAATAGCTAATGAACAGAATGTTATTTTCAGAATCTTGGCCCAGGAGTCCAGAATGATTTTCTCCTAGAAAAGAAAAAGAATATTTTTTTTTAGAAAAATGAATAGCTTGATCAAAAATGCCTTAAACTTCATAAAAAAGATAGATATGATTATATGGTCATTTCCAAATGGTAATGCCATTCAAAATAATAATAAATTTATAGAATAAAATTCAGTTGTTTCAAATCTAAGAGATTTCAACTAAGAAAAGGAGAAGTATCTGGGACTACAGTGCAAGGCTTTTTATGTGCTCAGATTTTAAATGTGCATTTACAAATGATATAGGTAATATTATATAAATAACCACAATACAATAAAAATATCTCCCAAGAATAACGTGAACAGCTGTGAACCATAAAAATTATGTTATGAAATGATGAATACTTTTAACACTATATTCAGAACAAGAATAAGAAAAAAGTTCCAATTTGGAACAAATTATATAAAATTATTAAATAAGATAAAGAGAAGGAGAGAAAGAGACACAAAGAGAAACAGGGAGAACACACATTTGCTTCCTTAGATTATTAAGATAATTACACAATTATTCAGATAATTACATTGAAAAACATTGAAAACCCTAGACATTGAAGGTGTGAATATAACACCACTATTGAGAATTTTTTTAGATATAATATATATTGGGCAATATACTAGAAGAATGAATATTGGTGAATGTTTACATTGTTGTTAATAAAAAATAAGTAGACTGAAGATTATGAGTTTAACCCTTGAAAGTATATGTAAATGTTATTAAAATTAATTATTTTTAAGTTATTTAGAAGGAAAAATAACTTCTTTACTAAGGACATTTTTCTGAAAGATTTTTTTTTAATTTGTTTTTATTTCACCGAGATCACTATAACATTCAGCCAAAATATGATTTCTTGATCTCTGTTACAGAAGACTAACTTTTTCTAAATAAGAATGATTAAGTACAAGCTTACCATAAGCCAAGATTATATGATTTAAAAGTAACATAACAAATTTCCAGCAATTCAAATGGAGAAGAAACCAAGACCCATACATCTGTTGTCTATAAGACAATTGCCTCAGATCAAAAGACACACACAGTCTGAAAGTAAAGGGATGAAAAAGATATTTCATGCCAATATCTCTGATGAACATAAATGCAAGAATCCTTAACAAGATATGAGCAAACCAAATTCACCAATACATTAAAAAGATCATACATCATAATCAAGTAAAATTTCATCCCTATGTCCATTGCAACCTTATTTACAATAGCTAAAATATGGAAGCAACCTAAGTGTCCATCAATAGATGAATGGATAAAGAAATAATGAAATGTTTGCATTTGTGAAAGATGAAAGCATAGTAGATATGCTTTGCTTCCTCGCACAACCAAAAGAAAGACAACAACAAATTTTAAAACAAAACCAACCAGAACTGCCAGAAAATCAACCTGTATGGAAGTCTTACAACCAAGAAGTTAAAGAAGAAATATTCACCCATACTGGTAGGAGGGGCAGAGATAGGCAGCTGGGTGGAGAAGATGTGTAGCAAGGCAGAGGCTGAAGGACTGGGAGGTTCCACATTTGTGTGCATATAAACCAGGAGGAACAACTGGGGAGCGAGACAGACTGTGCAACCCAGGGTTCCAAATAGGAAATAAAAACCTCAAAACCTCTGGCTGTAAAGACCAGTGGGGGTTGCAGCAGTGGGAGAAACTGCCAGTCTCACAGGAGAGGCTGTTGGAGGGACCCACAGGGTCCTAGAACGTACACAAGCCCACACACCTGGGAATCAGCACCAGAGGGACCGATTCACTTGTGGGTAGCAGAGGAAATGACTGAAAGCGGGGTGAGAGCTGAGAAAGTGGCATCGTTCCCTCTGACCCATCTGCCACATACAGTACCACAATATAACAAAGTGGATTGCTTGCCCAGGCGAATACCTAAGACTTTGTCCCTTACGACATAACAGGTATGCCATGACAAAGAAATATGGCCCAAGTGAACAAACAGATCAACACTCCAGAAAAAGAACTAAGCAATGAGGAAATATCCAACCTATCAGATGCAGAGTTCAAAACACTGGTAATTGTCATGGTCACAAATGATTGAGTATAGATGCAAAATAGAGGAAGAAGTGAAGACTATGCAAAGTGAAATTAAAAAAAATATACACAGGGAACCAACAATGAAGGAAAGGAAACTGAGGCTCAAGTCAATGATTTGGAGCAGAAGGAAGAAATAAACATTCAGCCAGAACACAATGAAGACACAAGGATTCAAAAAAAAAATAAGGAGAGGCTTAGGAACCTCTGGGACAACTTTAAGTACTCAACATCTGAATCATAGGGATGCCAGAAGGAGAAGAGGAAGAGCAAGAAATTGAAAACTTACTTGAAAAAATAATGAAGGGAAACTTCCCCATTCTGGTGAATGAAATAGACTTGGAGGTCCAGGAAGCTCAAAAAACCTCAAAGAAATTGGACCCAAGGAAGAACACATGAAGACACACAATAATTACATTACCCAAGATTAAAGATAAGGAGAGCATCTTAAAAGAAACAAGAGAAAAAGAGAGAATTACATACAAAGGAGTGCCCATAAAGCTATCAGCTGATTTCTCAAAAGAAATCTTGCAGGCAAGAAGGGGATAGAAAGAAGTATTCAAAGCCATGAAAGGCAAGAACCTGTATCTAAGATTACTCTCTTTAGCAAAGCTATCATTTAGAATGGAAAGGCAGATAAAGTGCTTCCCAGATAAGGTCAAGTTAAAGGAGTTGTCATGACCAAGCCCTTATAGGAAATGTTAAAGGAATTTATCTAAGAAAAAGAAGATAAAAAATATGAACAGTAAATTGACAGCAAACTCACAACTATCAACAACTGAACCTAAAAAAAACCCAATAAAACAAAAAACTAAGCAAACGACTATAACAGGAACAGAATCACAGAAATGGAGATCACATGGAGTGTTGTTAGCAGGGAAGGGGAAGAAAAAGGGAAAAAGTACAGGGATTACAAAGCACAATTGGTAGGTACAAAATAGGTTAAAAATAGTACAGGAAATGGAGAAGCCAATGTACAACCCATGGACATGAACTAAGGGGAGATGCTGGTATGTGGGGGGAGGGCTTCAGAGCAGAAGGTTATGGGGAGAGAAAAATGGGACAACTGTAATAGTAAAATCAGTAAAATAAACAAACAAACAAAAAAGAAATCTTACCATTTGTGACAACATGGATGGACTAGTGGGTATTATGCTAAGTGAAATAAGTCAGAGAAAGACAAATATCATATGATTTCACTTATATGTGGAATCAAAAAAACAAAATGAATAAACAAAACAGAAAAAAATTCATAGATACAGCTAACAAACTGATGGTTGCCATGTGGGAGGAGAGTTTGGGTGCTGGATAAAAAAGGTAAAGGGATTAAGAAGTACAAATTGGAAGTTACAAACTAGTCACAGGGTTGTGTAAAGCACAGCATAGAAAATATGGACTCAAATCAATGATTTGAGACTAAGACTAAGTCAATAATGTTGTGATAACTATGTATGATATCAGGGAAATACTAGGCTTATCAGGAGGATCAGTTCATAAGGTCTGTAAGTGTCTTACCACTACCCTGTCACATAAAACTAATAATATATTGAATGTCAACTGCAACTGAAAAAAAATTTTAAAGAGGATTTTCAGCAACCCAACTGTAGCACCAATAAAGAATGAAATATAAGAACAAAGATATCAAAAGAAAAACTTTATAGGTACAACATCATTAGAACCAGGTGACAGGGGATTTAATTTTTGATTGGGATATAAAAAGATATCGATAGCTTTCACTCCTGTGTTAGCACAAAGGGGAACCTAAAAAAAAATGATACTTATCTATGGGATTATTGGAGAGCAATTGATGGAATAAAGTTTTGATGACGTGATTCCTACAGAGAGGATTGGTTGATATGTGAGCAGTAAGTCCCAGAACAGTCCTGGAGCAATTGGTGGGCCTGGTTCAGCCAGACAGAAGAAAGTCTGCCAAAAAATCATAAGAAATCGACTTACTGAGGAAAGAAAGGCCAGGAAAGTTAAATCTGGTGGCTGACTTCTCATTATAAACAAAGCATGCCAACAATTATAAAATGACATCTTTAAAGTGGTTGAAAAATAGAAAAACCCTAAAAACAAAAAGATTTCCCCAAAAACAAAAGCAAGAAGGCAACTATAAACCTAGATTTATATATCCAGCATAAATATTGTTTCAGAGTAAAGGTTAAATGGAGACATTTTTAGGTAAACAAAAGCAATAGGAGTTGAGGCCAACAGTTCTGTGCCACAAGAAATGCTAGAGGAAATCCTTCAGTCTAAACAGAAATAATACAAGTTGGAATGGTAGAGCTAGGGAGGATGGAAGATCACTATATATGGTAAATAAATACATATAAAATACTTTTTTCTATTTTTTTCAAAATACAGCATCTGTTTAAAGTACTAACAGTAACATGTTGTGAGGTTTATAACACACATAGTGATAAATTGCATCATAACTAGCAAAAAGGATAACAAGGGAGTAACAGGGAAGACTACTTTTGTAACCATCATATATTATACATAAATTGGTTTAATATCAATTCAAGAAAGATTGTGATAAATTAAGAATACTATTTTAGTTGTTAGAGAAAATGCTAAAACATTAAAACAAAAAGGTACACATATAAACAATGAAGGGGGCAAAATGAAATGAAAAAAATTGGAAATAGTCATTCTAAATAAGCAGAAAAAAGGGTCAAAAGACAAAGGACACAGGAGAAAATAGAAAACACATATCAAGAAAATTAGCAAAATCAGACATATAATTACATTAAATTTAAGTAGATTAAACACTGCAATTAAAAATAAGATTTACAGAATAGACTAAGACAAAATCAAAACACAATTGTGATGTTCAGGAGAGCTGCATTTTATTTTTATGATGTTTGCTTTGCTTTTTATTTTGAAATACTCTCTAATATACAGAATGTATGAGAATAGCAAAGAGAATTCCCAAATAACCCTTATCCAAATTGACTAGCAGTGCACACTGCCACACAACAATTTCATGAAGACATTTAAATTCTCTTGAGTCATCAAGGCTCAGAGAGGTTTAGATGACACTCCTAAGGCATTACAGCTAATAAGCATTTGTGCTTCAGTGTAAACTCAGGCAGTCTTAAGTCTAGAAGACATTGTAACTGAAATGCAGGTCTGGCTGGCTGCAGCTATGGAAGCCAATACTCGAGAGGCAGGTGCTGCTGTAAAGGGAAGTGGTTTATTTTCAGGTGCCAGCAGCCTGGAAGATGGAGGACTCATGTCTCAAAGCTCATCCTTCATCCCCATGGTGGCTGAGGGTTTTACAAGGAGGGAACAAAAAAAGAGATCAAGGGAGGGGTTTGAAATGTTCTCTGCCTGCAGATGAGCACAGTTCATTCCAATAAGGACAGTGATCATCTGGTGTGCATCGTCCTTGTTTAGTCATCCTGGCTTCTGGTCATCCTGGCTCCACTGTTGAGGGTCAGCAAATCTCTCAGAGCTAGGATGCCTGAAGGTTGGAGTCTGTACATTTTGAAGTTAGCTCCTAGGATTCTCATGCAAACATGCTGTTTATCTATAAGCTACATATTAGTCAGAGTCAACACTTAGAGAAACAATGTGAAAAGAATGGTGGGGTGGTTGATACACTGATACCTGGGTCTCCTGGTTAATTCGTTCTGAAAAATGCCTGATGGGTGCTGAAATCAACCAGTACCAAGCAAATGATGAGAAATGAAGCACTTTCTCTTGCAGGGTGGCATCATGACTCATGCAGGTTCCAGCAAGTGTGATGAATCCCAAGCAAACAGATTGCTGAAACATATTTTTCTCTTGAAAACCTGAGTACAGGGTTTGATGAGTTCTAAAGCCAATAAGTACTATGATGTGAGTGTAATTTCCAACTGTTACAATTTATCACTATTATGACATGTTTTTAAGTACTCTGTTTTATTACTAGTTATGTATATAAAAGCAACTGATAACTACTGGTGTCAATACTCAAATGAAAGTCAGTCTGGCTTCATAATACCATTTTGTATCTCAGTGTAAAATAATTAGCTGTCCAGAAAAGGTTGGTCAAAAGTCCGTTGTGATACTTTGTAGAGTACAGTAGTAGTAAGCTTATCACAGGTGTTGTTCAACGTTACAGCTAAATGACAGCATTTCATGCATAGAGTATAGAGAGATTCTGCCTTGGATAAATGATGAAATTAAATGACAGAAAAGGCTTCTTAAAATTCTAAGAGTCTATTATATTATCTACTGTTTTATTGGAATACTCACAATTACAGTTCTCTGATGTGCTTTTTCCCTCCAGTCCAAAAAGGATAATGGAGTATCATATCCTTTAGAAGTCATCTTGATTTATCAATAGATTTTCATTGTATTCATAATTGTCCTAGGAATTAAGGTACTTTCCAGATATTAAGAAAAATCTTCATAATCTTAATAGAAAGGAGGTCTTATGTTCCATTAAAACTTAAACTTTATTAAAATTTTCAAGCTTCATTAAACTTAGTTAAGCCTCATTAAATGAGGCTTAGTATCTTTAGCTCTTTTCAACCAAGCTGAGAATATCTAAAATTTTAAGAATTCTTATGTTTTTAAACTCAAAAGACTAGATAAAACTAGTTAAACCTCTAAAGCAAACCAACCTAGCATCATTGAACATCTTTTTTTTCATGGTTGACAGAACACTTGGGTTGCCAAATCAAATTGGATTCCATTAAATAGTTTTAAATATTATTAATATTTGTTAAGCATCACTAATCTAATTAATCATAAAGACAATACCCTTAAACTTTTGTTTAACTTTTAAGAAAAATTTTTGGACAGAAGTCATAAATTTATGAGTAACATCAATATTTTTTTAGAATTATTAACTTAAGCTATATTCCTATTTAGAGATGAAGAGACTGAATCAGTAAAATTTTAAGCATTTCATTTATCAATCCATACATCCAAAGACATAGAAACATTTAAAATCTACTGTTTATTATTCAGGTGTGCTCTCTCTCTCTCTCTCTGAATAATGAATGAATGGATAAATGTGCCAGATATGGAAATTCTATGTGTGCAATTATTTGTTACTGAAAGGAAAAGAATGCATACCAAAAGACACTTGAAGGAACCCACAGTTATTTTTTGCATCACCATCTGCTCTTTGGTGGAGCCCTTAGACTTTTTTTTTGTTTCAGTGCCATATGAATTGATACTTAAAATGTGTCTATACTCTTCAAAAACTTAAATATTCTTAATGAATTCCTTTCACCTTATTTCCTTTTGATTAAAGAAATGTATCAATCAGAACAAAATAATGTCAAAGGGGAATGAAATGTTTTTAAAGTGATAAAATGTAACATGCATTCATTCTCATACATATTTTCATTTAAGCTTGGGATGCTGCTGCTCATATCAGCTTCATAATTCAGCGACCACGTAACACCCAGGCCATGAGAAATAGTTAGTTTGAATTTACCACTTACAGGCCAGGCCAGTCTCCACCAGGCTGCAGCAGCAACCTGATAACTGTGCAGAAGAGGGCATGTCCTTAATCCCCATTCCTACCCTTTAATTCACTCTATTTTGCCAGGTGCTTCATGTAGCATCTCTTCCACTGATATTTCCATTGCCATTGGGTGTGGTAGGGATTGTCATAAAGCCTGAATGGTAGGGGCAACTTATGCTGCAGTCCGGGCCCACTATGAGTCCTTTCTCCATCAAACCTTGTGCTAAATTGGCTGGTAAATGGGTCAGAGATTAGTCACCAATGGTACGTGTTTTCTTCAGTTATCCTAAGAATCAAAATACACATTGCGCTTCTTTCCTCACAGGGTATGGTGTAAATTGCCTTTCACTTTAGAAGGAAAATCCGGACATACCCACTTTCCTACAAACTGTACAGATACATCAGACGCCTTAACTTTTTTTTTACAGGGTTCATTTCATATCCTCTTGCATTGTGTGTCTTACTAAGTTAGGCAGCTAGAAAGTATGTCATATCCTACTATCAGGCCAATCAGCGTAACATCATCAGTATAACATACCAGCGTGCTATTCTGAGGAATAACAGAGAATCGAGGTCCCCCTACATTACAGCATGAGCAAGAGCGGAGGAGCTGACATGTCCTGCAGTAAGGCAGTAAATTATTTAGCTGTTTCTGAGTGTGATTATCTTTCTTGATAGGAAGTCTAAAGAAAGCAACATAGGAGTATTGGGATATATTGATTATATCTACTAAAAATGCTTTTTTTTACCACACTTGTGATTGGTAAAAACTGATTAAGGTTTTAATAATATTAAATCATTTATTTTGAAAGGCCTGTCTGGCTTTGTATTACATTAGCCAAAAAGGTAAGTTAATGGGCATGCAACAGTAATCATCACCACCAAATTTTCTGTGTACTATTGGTTAATAGCATTGATTTCTGCCAGTTTCTTGGGATAAAAGTATTGGTCTGAATTTACTATCTTGGTACAGGTGTGACTGAATGGCTTCCACTTGACAAGCTTACCATTAATCCTCACAGCACAAGAACAAATCTAGGGATTCTTCTAGTTACCAAGTGTATATTCTAGGACCAAGGAAAGAAATACAACACGTGGCCATTATTCTACCAGATGACTTGTCAGATGGCTCAGACTCTGTCCTCATTTTTAAACTACCTTCCAAAGCCACTTAATCTGACCAGGGAATCATAGTGGAGTTTAGGCATCTAAGAATTCAATTCAGTTCAGAGACAACCTCCAATAATTCCTGGAAGGTCTGGGTACTTCTCTTGCCCCTGGCATCTTTACCTTGGTGGTATTTACATTAGCAAGTTTCTGCCATTCTTTTGGGTGAAGGCCATCTTTTCCGAGAGTAGGTCTTTTACTTCTCCACTGAGGCTGCCATAGGATAAAAATCTCTTGTTTGGGCCCCTGGCAATGAGAGGTCCCTATGAGAATCAGGCATTCTTGGGGCAAGTGCCTGAGGTGGAAGATTTTATGGAAAGTGATGTTGATTCTCTCATGAATGGAATGGCTGCTTTTGTAAGGAAAGAAGGTTTAGGGAAATTTAGGGATTCAGATCTCTTGATCTTACCTATTTTTACCAAAGTGACTCCCTTTTCACCCTATGGCTTCATGTTAGTCAAGAGACCTACAGAAGTTGTACATTTAAATGGCCCTGCAACTTTGTAACCTTTATGATCAGACTCAGTGTTTTCTCTGTTGTGGCTGAACAAAACAAGGAGCCTTTTAAAGATTTGATAGAGATTTTAAATTTCAGTTCTGAGCCGCTCATTCAAAAACTGGCACTTCTCATTTTCCCTTGATACCATCTTGGGTTTCCAGAAGCAGCCATCCCACACCCTGGTCTTTGTAATCTCTATACAACACAACCACTACTGGAAGAGCCTCTCAATAGTAAAATATCAGTATAAGCACACCAAATATATGTAACATATATCACATATATAAATATTTATATATTTATTCAATTTATATCATAGTTCAATCTTTCAAGAGAACTGCTTTCATAAATTAGAATGACCACTTGGGGTCAAAAAATATATGTTAAATCAAGTGGTCAAATAATAGTTACCTTTCTGTTACTAAGAGTGCTAACCCAAAGCTAAAATGCTCCTCACTAATTAAGCCTGTTTAATTAATCAATCAGAAGACCTACATCTAAAATACAAATAACAGACATTAATCACATTTCTATTGTGTAAATCTGAGGAATTTGTGATATCATAACTGTATAAAATGGATCTCATATAATCACGTGATGTGCACATTAAGATGACATGCTGGCCCATGCCTGATCTAGCATGGTGATGGTTGTCAGTATTTCCTCCAATTTGTTTGAAGTCTTTTAAGGCCTATCAGGGTGGGTGAGGAAGCAAGGGCTGGGGAAAGTGGCAATTGTGTACTCAGAAGAGTTTGTCTAGGCCTCAGGTCTGTGATCTGCTCTGCTTCCCTGGGAAATATCTGAACCACAAAGTCAGTTTTTCTCCCAGCATTTTGGGGCATGCATTCTCTCCATTATTCCCAATAAGTACCACTAGCTGTTTGACTCCTTGAGGACTTGTGTTCTGCTCTATTAATTTCTGTAACAGATTCAGCCAGATTTCCCTGAATCCTGTTGAACAATGTCAGACATCATGCACATCTCCAGCACCTTCCTTGTGCCAACAGAATCCAGTCTGGTGCAATGACCTGATTATTTTCATATGAGCCAATGAAACTGTATCCACATTGCATAAGAAAAATTCCCTGGTGTTCCAGGAGTCATCTTCCACTCATTTGTAAAAAGCATCAACCTTAGTATCAACCTATTCACATTTTGCTTTTCAGAATGTGAACAAACTATCAATTAGGAATAGTGTCTGATAAAGGGAAGAGTATGTTCTAAGTTGTTTCATCTAAAATAAGAATAAGTCTATTCAAATAATTTAAAAGATTTTTCTTATCTAGAAATGCTGTTTTATAGTACCCGCTATCATGCTATACTCAGCCTTGAACTAGACAGTCTCTATAGAAGTGAAACTTAGAAAACTTAATTTAACTAACAGCTAAGAATGATTTATAATTAGCATATCAATTATTCATATGTAAATGTTTCCAGGCTACAAGGAATATGTATACAATTTGTCACATAAGCAGGGCAATTTCTTCACAAGATAAATATGCTTAGCAAATTATTTTCTCATAAAGCATAGGTGAAATTAAGCTGAACCCTTACTGAAATATCAAAAATGGGAATTAGGCACAAATTAGTTTTTCCTGTAGGCTTAAAAACAGTATCTAATAGCTTTACAATCATGTGATATTTAATATCCATATATTTGCATATAAATTACTCTTTAAGATATCTTTAATATTTATACAGAAAGACTGCTGAAAATGTAGTGAATATTAAAACCAGCAATAAAATGCATCTATTGCTTGAAAACCTATTCCTCCTGAGACTGAATCAATAACTTCCATATTAAATTTTCTTACTTTATGCTTCCCAACAATATTTTTCAAATATTCTAATGCCATAAGCATAGCAAGCCAACTGCAGATCAGACTGTTTATTCTGCTTCTGGTCACTAACATTAAAGCAAAAATTTTGGAGTTAAAATTTACCTGACAATTTTGCAGATGATGCATGAGGGAGATTATTGGTATTCTTTCGGTGCAATGCTGGTGGCATACCTCCTTTAATTTTCCTTCATTATGGTTCTAATATTGAGAGCAAAGGCTATGCATGTCTACACTTAAAAAAAAAGTATGTGAAAGAATAATCACTTGTATTATGAAAAGTGCAGTTGATGTTCAACTTAAACTTCATGCCTCCCAATGTTTTTTTCTTTTTAAAAAATTTTTATTTAAATTGTTGTTGCAGTACAATTTTCTATCTTTTACTTCCATCCCAACCCACCCACCCAGCCCTCCCCTCCTCCCTCCAATTTCCACCCACCCCTAGTTTTTATCCATGTGTACTTTATACTTGTTCCTGTAAACCCTTCCTCTTCTCCCCTGAAATTCCCTCTCCTCTCCCCTCTGAACTCTGTCAGTCTGTTCTTTATTTCAGTGTCTTCATTTATATTTTGCTTGTTTCTTTGTTTTGTTGTTTAGGTTCCTGTTAAAAGTGAGATCATATGGTATTTGTCTTTCACTGCCTGGCTTATTTCGCTTAGCATAATACTTTCCAGTTGCATCCATGCTGTTGCAAAGGGTAGGAGCTCCTTCTTTCTTTCTGCTGCATAGAATTCCATTGTGTGAATGTACCATAGTCTTTGGATCCATTCATTTATTGATGGGCATCTAAGTTGCTTCCAAGACTTGGCTATTGTAAATTGTGCTGCTATGAACATTGGGATGCATAGGTTCTTTTGGATTGGTGTTTTAGGGTTCTTAGGATATAATCCTAGCAGTGGAATTGCTGGGTCGAAAGACAGATCCATTTTTAGTTTTCTGAGAAAATTCCATACTGTTTTCCATAGTGGTTGTACCAGTCTGCAATCCCACCAACAGTGTACTAGGGTCCCCTTTTCACTACAAGCTCTCCAACACGTGTTGTTTGTTGCTTTGTTTATGATGGCCATTCTGACTGGTGTAAAGTGGTATCTCATTGTGGTTTTAATTTGCACCTCTCTGATAGCTAGCGATATTGAGCATCTTTTCATGTGTTTCTGGATTCTCTGTATGTCCTCCTTGGAAAAGTGTCTGTTCAAGTCGTTTGCCCATTTTTTAATTGGGTTGCTTGTCTTCTTAGAGTGGAGTCATATAAGTTCTTTATATAATTTGGAGATTAAACCCTTGTCTGAGGTATCATTGGCAAATATGTTTTCCCATACATTTGGATCTCTTTTTATTTTAATACTGTTTTCTTTAGCGGTGCAGAAGCTTTTTATTTTGATGAGATCCCATTTGTTTATTCTTTCCTTTATCTCCCTTGCTTAGAGGGACATATCAGTAAAAATGTTGCTGCGTGAAATATCTGAGATTTTCCTGCCTATATTTTCCTCTAGGACTTTAATGGTGACATGGCTTATATTTAAGTCTTTTATCCACCTTGAGTTTGTTTTTGTGTATGGTGTAAGTTGGTGCTCAAGTTTCATTTTCTTGCACATAGCTGTCCAGTTTTCCCAACACCATTTGTTGAAGAGACTGTTTTTACTCCATTTTATGTTGCTGTCCCTTTGTCAAATATTAATTGCCCATAGAGACTTGGGCTTATTTCTGGGCTCTCTATTCTGTTCCATTGGTCCATGTGCCTGTTTTTATGCCAGTACCAGGCTGTTTTGATTATAGTGGCCTTGTAATACAGTTTGGTATCAGGTATTGTGATCCCTCCTATTTTGCTTTTCTTTCTCAAAATTGCAGAAGCTATTCAGGTCATTTATGGTCCCATATAAATTTCTGAAGTGTTTGTTCTATGTCTGTGAAATATACCATTGGTATATTTAATAGGTATTGCATTGAATTTGTAAATTGCTTTGGGTAGTATGGACATTTTGATGATGTTAATTCTTCCAATCCATGAACATGGTATATGTTTCCATTTGTTTGTGTTTTCCTTAATTTCTTTCTTCAGTGTCGTGCAGTTTTCTTTATACAGGTCTTTTACTTCCTTGGTTAGGTTTATTCCTAGGTATTTTATTTATTTTTTTTTTTTGCTATGTCAAATGGGATTTTTTTCCTGATTTCTGTTTCTGCACTTTTATTGTTGGTATACAAAAATGCCTTTGATTTCTGGATATTGACTTTGTATCCCACAGTTTTGCCAAATTTGTTTATTAGGTCAAGCAGTTTTTAGCAGAGTCTATAGGGGATTTTCTAGGTACACTGTCATGTCATCTGCAAATAATGGCAGTTTTGTTTCCTCCTTTCCACTTTGGGTATCTTTTATTTCTTTTTCTTGTCTGATCGCTGTGGCTAAAGCTTCCAATACTATACTGAATAGAAGTGGTGAAAGTGGACAACCTTGTCTTGTTCCTGATCTTAGTGGAAAAGATTTTAGTTTTTGCCCATTGCATCTGATGTTGGCTGTAGGTCTCTTATATATGGCCTTTATTATGTTGAGGAATGCTCCCTGTATTCCCACTTTGCTGAGTGTTTTTATAAAAAATGGGTGCTATACCTTATCAAATGCTTTTTCTGCATCTATTGATATGATCATGTGATTTTTGTCTTTGCTTTTGTTTATGTGATGTATTACATTTACTGATTTCTGAATATTGAACCATCCTTGCATCCCTGGAATAAATCCCACTTGGTCATGGTGTATGATCTTTTTAATGTATTGTTGGATGTGGTTTGCCAATATTTTGTTGAGGATTTTAGTGTCTATGTTGACCAGCGATATTGGCCTGAAGTTATCTTTCTTTGTTGTGTCTTTATCTGGTTTTGGGATTAGGATGATGCTGGCTTCATAAAAAGATTTTGGGAGTCTCCCACTATTCTGGATTTTTTGGAATAGTCTGCGAAGGATAGGGATTATCTCTTCCTTAAATGCTTTGTAGAATTCACCGGTGAAACCACCTGGACCTGGACTTCTATGTATCAGAAGTTTTTTGATTACTGCTTCAATTTCATCTGCTGTTATTGGTCTATTCAGGCTTTCTGCTTCTTTTTTATTGAGTTTTGGAAGATTACATTTTTCTAGAAATTTGTCCATTTCACCTAGGTTTTCAAATTTCTTGGCATACAGTTCTTCATAGTAATTTCTTACAGTCCTTTGTATTTCTGTGGTATCTGTTGTAATCTCTCCTCTTTCATTTCTGATTGTGTTTATTTGGATCCTTTCTCTTTTTTTCTTGATGAGTCTGCTTAAAGGCTTGTCAATTTTGTTTATCTTTTTAAAGAACCATCTCCTGGATTCATTGATCCTTAGAATTGTGCTTTTAGTCTCTATGTCATTTAATTCTGCTCTGATCTTGGTTATTTCCTTCCTTCTGCTTGCTCTGGGCTGTCTTTGTTGTTTTTCCCTGAATTCTTATAGATGTAAGGTTAGGTTGTTTGTTTGAAATGTTTCTGTGTTTTTTAGGTAGGCCTGTGTTGCTATGAACTTCCCTCTCAGGACTGCCTTGGCTGTTTCCCATAAATTTTGGGTTGTTGTGAGTTCATTTTCATTTGTTTCCAGAAACTTTTTGATTTCTTCCCTTATTTCATTCTTGACCCATTCATGGTTTAATAGCATGCTATTCAATCTCCATGATTTTGAGTGTTTCAGGTTTCTTCCCTCGGGTTGGTTTCTAGTTTCAGTCCCTTGTGGTCAGAGAAAAAGCTTGGTATAATTTCAATTTTCTTAAATTTGTTGAGGCTTGCTTTGTGTCTTATCATGTGGTCTATCTTTGAAAATGTTCCATGTGCATTTGAAAAGAATGTGTACTTTGCTTCTTTGGGATGAAGGGCTCTATATATATCAGTTAAGCCCATTTCCTCTAGGGCATTATTCAATGCCACAATATCTTTGTTGATATTTTTTTTGGAAGATCTGTCCATTTTTGACAGTGAGTGTTAAAATCCCCTACTTTAATTATGTTGCTGTCAATATCCTTCTTAAAGTCCTCTAAGATTTTCTTTATGTATTTGGGTGCTCCTATGTTGGGTGCATATATATTTACAATATTTTGTCTTCTTGGTGGATTCTTCCCTTGAGTATTATGAAATGACCTTCTGGGTCTCTTTTTATGGCCCTGTTTTGGAAGTTTATTTTGTCTGATATGAGTATTGGTACCCCTGCTTTTTTTCCCTGTCCATTTGCTTTGAAAATTTGTTTCCAGCCCTTCACTTTTAGTCTGTGTAGGTCTTTTGTCCTGAGGTGGGTCTCCTGTAAGCAACGTATGTGTGGGTCACGCTTTCTTATCCATTCAGCTATTTTATGTCTTTTGATTGGAGCATTTAATCCATTTATGTTTAAGGTTATTACTCATAGGTACTTATTCATTGCCATTTTCATACCTGTGTCCCTCTCTCTCTCTCTCTCTTTTCCTTCTTTTCCTTAAAGCAGGCCCTTTAGCATCTCTTGCAGTGCTGTTTTTGTGGAAGTGTATTCTTTTAGACTTCTTTTGTCTGGAAAGCCTTTTATTTGGCCTTCTATCTTGATTGAGAGCCTTGCTGGGTACAGTAGCCTTGGTTGCAGACCTCTGGTTCTCATTACTTGGAATATTTCTTGCCAATCTCTTCTGCCTTGGAGTGTTTCCATTGAGAAGTCAGCTGCTAACCTTTTTGGGGCTCCCTTGTATGTTACTTCCTGTTTCTCCCTTGCTGCTTTTAAGATTCTCTCTTTGTCTTGGTATTTTGCCATTTTAATTATGATGTGTCTTGAGGTGGGCCTCTTTGGGTTCCTCTTGATTGGAACTCTGTGTTTCCTGGATTTGTGTGGCTTTTTCTCTCATCAAATTAGGGAAATTTCCATCATTACTTTCTCAAATAGGTGTTCTATCCCTTGCTCTTCTTCTCCTTCTGGTATCCCTATTATACGGATATTATTACATTTCATATTGTCTTGCATTTCTCTTAATACCTCTTCATTCTTTCTGAGCCTCTTTTCCTTTTGTTGCTCCTTCTGGGTGATTTCTCCTAATTTGTCCTCTAGCTCACTGATCCAATCTTCTCCTTCATCGATCCTGCTTTTCATTCCTTCTACTGTGTTCTTCAGTTCAGAAATTGTATTCTTCATTTCCTCTTGGCCCTTGTTGATAGTTTCTATTCCCTTTTTCATATTGATCTAGTTTTCAGTGAGTTCATTGTAGCTTCCCTATAGTTTCTGGTAGCTCATTGTGAGCTCATTGAGCTTTCTGATAATGATTGCTTTGAACTCAATATCTGATAGTTGAATTGCCTCTATTTTATTTAGCATTCTTTCTGAGGCTTCCTCCTTTCCTTTCATTTGGGGATTGTTTCTTTGTCTTCCCATTGTTTGTGAGACTCTTCTTGTTAGCCTCATCTTGTTAAATTGATCATTTCTGGCTCCCTGGGTTTGTGGTGTGAACTTCTTTAGTAGAATAGCAGTGAGTTTCAGTGGTGCAGTTTCCTTGATCTCCCGAGCTCACTGGCCTTGGACTGTCATTTAGGTTGGCTTTGTGTTTGCCTTTGGGTTTTGGTTGTTGTTGGGCCTTTCTTTGGTGGTTCCTTCCCACCAGCTGGTTAAATGAGGGTCACTCTGTCCACCAACTCTCATATTTTGTTGTGTTGGTGAGGGCAGGTTGTGTTGAAACTGGTTCTTCCATGTGTATAAAGTTTTAAGGATTCTCTCTTGCTCTTGTTCAGTTGTTTGTATTTGGTACTGTCTCTACTGTTTAGTTGTATTTCCAGATAGGTCCTGGATTGAGGTTTGTGTGGTTCCCACTCCCTCCTTCACTTTCTTCTGTTGTCATCTGTTAGTGGTTCCTTTGTTGTTGGGTTTCTTCTTCCAGTGGGTATCCTGGTGTTCACCTACTCCTCCTACTCTTTTTTGTGATCAGTTGGTGGGGGAAGGCAAAATGGTTTAAGATAGCAAGAGAGTATTCTATAATATTTACAGTAGCAGCCAGTAGAGAAGAGATAGGAGATCCTTTGGCTATGTATAGTGTTAACCTTGATCTTCCACCCAGCTAGCTGATTTTTAGAAAGGATGGAAAGAAGATAAGACTCTTTTGGGGAAGGAAGGATTGTGAGTTGGATCTAGAAAGCAGTGGGAGGTCAGATTCTGAGGTAAGGTGAGAGGAAAGGATAGTAAATAGGTGTAGTGTGTGAGAGAATATAGTTAACCACTACAGTATTAGAGTTCAGGAAACTTTGATATGGGCTAAGATTTGGGAGGGATGTTGTGAAGTAATTACAATTGCATGGAACAGCAATTATTTACAATAATATTAGGGCAACAATCATATGACAGAATCTATGAGACCTGGGTAACAACAATAGGGAGTACAGAACCTTGAGTAGTGTGCTAATGGGACACAGGTGAGTTAAAGGACAACAGATTAGCAATACACTATGAAAGAGATATCAGGGGAAAGCTGTCAGGTCATACAATATAACCAGCCTAGCAAAGCAGACTATACAAAAAGAAGAGGGATACAAAAATACTATTTAAAAAAGGTGTAAGAATACTGGAAAAATAATAATAATACAAATATGCAATAACTTGCAGGTTCTCTGTAATAGCAGAGTGAAATTTGTCTCACTGTCCCAGCTGTTGTGATGCCCCTTCTTTGGGTTCAACTTTGGTCTTTTCACAGATCCAGGATTTTGTCTCACTTGTAGGTATTTAAAAAAAATTAAAAAGGCAGACAAAGGTAGGAAGAAGAGATAAAATTGGAAGGAAGAAAGGAGGAAGGAATAAAACAAGAGAGCAGGAAAGAGAGGAAAAGGAAATGAAAAGAGAATACAAATAATAAAAAATTAAAAATTAAGAATTGTTAAAAAAATAGAATAAAATTATAAAGTCTCTTGGTTTCAAAGTGGCCAAACCAGTTTTTCTGCTTTTGCTGGCTTCAGCAGGCTGAGGGGTGATTAGTATGGCTTTTCTTCCTCTGTCAGCAGTCAGCGGAGTGCTTGCTCTCTGGGAAGCTAATGTGGCTCCTCAGCCCTGTACCCTGGGTGTGGGAATCAGGCCTTTCCCCAGGGTTATTTCTGTGGACTGGGGTGTGGAGATGCTCTCCTCATGTGGCGTGTGCCTGTGTGCCCTTGGCTGGGTGGCAGGGAGACTGGATTGAGTGATCACTTTAGGAGAATTCCCCAAACAGTGTCTGTCTTTTCACTCCTTCCTCTTAAGAAATTCCTCCTATTCAAGCCTGCCACTCCACACAATGGTCTGGCTTCTCCCACAGTCCAACTCTCCAGCCAGACCGGTGACTGTGGGGATCAGGACCCAACCCCTCCAGTGTCCACAGCCTCCAAGGGTGCTCACAGCCCTTGTGTGTTTGCTAGCAACTGAGTTCCTCCCAGTGCCATTCAGACCTTGTTTGGCTGGGGAGGGAGCAGTTGTCCTGGCTCTCTCCCAAGGAATCTGTGCCAAACTCAGCAGTGGGCGCTGGGCTTAGGGCTGCAGCCCCCAGACCGCACTGGTCCCTGGGACCCTACCGTGTTGCAGCACTCCTCTTGGGGTCCGGTTTTTCAGTTCTGCCACAATCCTTGGTCCCCTATTTTCACATATGCTGAAGTATGTTTGTTGCTTGCTCCTCTACTCTGTAGATCAGCCAGGATTTTCTTCCCTGTGCCAAGGGAAGCCAATTCTGCTCTACCCTACTCCAACGCCATCTTAGAATCTCCCCAATGTTTTGGACGAGAGTCTGTCTAACCATCTGGGAAGAACTGTATGACTATGGTACAACACCTGGTATCATGGATTGAACTGTGTGCTCTCAAAATATATGTCAAAATTCTAACCCCTGGTACCTGTGAATGTGATCTTATTTGGAAGTGGAATCACTGCAGCTGTAATCAAGCCAAGATAAGGTCACACAGATTTAGGGTGGACCTTAATCCTATGTGACTGGTGATGTTATAAGAAGAGGAGAAAAGACACAGATAGAAAACCCACAGGGAGATGGCCTTGTGATGCTGGAAGCAAGCTTGAACCATACTTCAGTAAGCCAAGGGGTGCAGAGAATTGCTGGCAACACCAGAAGCTAAAGAAGGCACAGAACATCTTCTGCAGGGCCTTCAGAGAAAGCATGGTTCTATTGGCACATTCTAGCTTCCAGAGCTGAGAGAAAATACATTTCTGTTGTTTTAAGCCACCGAGCTAGTCATCATTTGTTACAGCAGCCCTAAGAAACTAATATCCCTGACTTTTTATGAGAGGTGCTGCTTTTCATTAGACAAAAGAGGCCTTTATTAAAATGTGTTTTTTGACAGGATAATGAATTGATTAGCAATTATTAATATATGTTTGTGGAAACAATATCTGAAGAAATGAGACAAAGTCAGATACATTTTTTATGAAGATGACAAGAATTACAAAATATGAAACCAATCCACAATAGAGTGACACGACCGGGGCCTGATGATTGTATTCTGTGTTCACCCACCAGGCACCATGAGAGTTTGGTAACTGGAAAAAGAACAATGTGGATTGGGTGTCAGTAAGGATGTTAGAAATACTGACATAATTTCACATTGTATTTAGAACCTGGGCAAGAACATAAAAATTTTCCATGATGTTTACATTAAGACCAAGGTTAAGAGGAAATTGGGTGAAGATAAAAAAAATCATAGCATAGAACAGTAAGAGAGGTCTTTAAGCATTATAATGTTCAATATTTTCTGGTGGTAGAATACAATGTAAGCTAGAGAACATTAATGGAATTTAATTAGTATCCAATAAATTGAACTAAATTATTACTTAAAATGTGTTATAATGATAGCATCATACAAATGATATGGTGATAAAAAAGAATATTTATATGCTAGGAATGGACCATTTTAAAACTGTAATCCTCTGGAATAATTTATTTTATTTTATCTAATTCTCACATAAAACTTCATTGAGATCATATGGAAGCTTTAGCCATTTAAGGAAAAGCCCTGAATTTAGATTGCTATAGGGAAAAGCTATTCTAGAAATGAAATTTTCTAATTTGGATAGAACAGAACTCATAACTATCATTTCAACCTATTTTGTGAAGCAATTTTTTAGCTTGTCACTAACAAGTAAAAACATTTATTCATTTTGTGCTTCAAATGATGAGTAAGACCATGTGATAATCCAAACTATTGAGATTTTCCAAAATACAAGTTTAGCTGGATTTGGAATCAATTTTTTTGATGGTTTAACAAACCAACCATACTATATTTTAAAAAATTTGTCTATTTTATCTCTGTAGAGTTTACTTTAATTCTTGGGGAGTTTTTTCTTCTATAAAGTCTTAGAATTCACAGTGCTAAGTATGTGCTAAAACTATGTGATTGACAAGCCAGCCACAAATAATACAAACAGTTGGGCTACTTAAATAAATGGAAGCCTGATAAAATCCAGAAGTTTGTTATATATAATTGTCAAAAAATTATTTCAAGTTGAAACAGCCAAGAAAAATTAGTATTCTTTCAGTGCAGTGCTGGTCTTGACTATCTGTTGACTAGGCAATTCTCGAGTTTGAAGGGATAAGAGCTTAACTTGTGGATAAGTGTCTGGATGAGAAGCAAATAATGTCTGTCCAGAAGAGCAAATGACACTAAAGGTCACCCTCTGGAGACTTGTGACATAGAAACTTCCACATTAGACACAGAAATCTTATCCTAGTGATTCTTTAATTCCTTATATACTCCTAGCTTTTTAAAGGACCTATGACCCAGGCATAATTCTTACTGGTTTTCTTCTTAATTAATTATTTAAATAAAATATTTGATGTGTTCATTTTATTTACAGGGTCTAGGAGAAATAACACCTGCTTTGGTGTGGTTGGTAGGGTAATAATATGGGTGTAATAATTTGTAGTTTTAATTTGAACATTTCACCCAAAATATCATATGGTCTGCTTTAGTGTGATATTGTTATGTTACAGAATTGCATGCTTATGATTTCATAATAAAAGATTTTATAATAAAAAGGAGTATTTTTTGTGCCAGACCCTGTAGTATGAAAATCATATTTTTTAATTTTGAAAATTACACTTTATTTGTTTTGAAGATTATCCACTGAGATGCCCAAGTGGGCTCATGACAGAGTCAAGTAAATGGTATTGTAGGAGATGCGTATACCACGGGCTGTTTAAATCCAAGCATATCTTTTTTGGTTCCTCAAGTGATTCTCAAGTGGCAATAATTTTTAACTGTTCTTGGTAGTGTAGGTAGTTATCTAGTTATTAATAAGAAAGGAAGCAAAGGGAATCAGATAATAAACCATGAAGCTAAATCAGATATTAGGACAGCATTCTATTAAGCTTACTTGGATGTTATGGTGTTTAACAGACTCCTTTATACTCCGGGAGACCTCAGGCTAGTAGATTTGATATTCTAGGCAGTCAGAAGTGCTGTCTTGGTGTGCTGTCCTGCCAGGTATTGGGTATCAGAATTATCAGAGGGAGGAGGAGGGAAAATTTCACTGCTGTGCACATGTGCAGTAGAAACCAGATGATGTAACCGAACTTTTTGACATGCACAGTAGAAATCAAGATTTCACAGGGGGAGGTGTTTCTACTTTTGCTCATGCACAGTAAGAACTAAAATGGGAGCATAAAGGTGCGGAATCTAGCCTGGGAAAAACTGGAGAGGTAATCAGATTAGATGGGTACATGAAAAGATGCCACTAATCATCAGAGAAATGCTAATTAAAACCACAACGAGATATCACCTTATACCTGTCAGAATGACCATCTTCAATAAATCAAAAAACTACAACTCTTGGCAAAGATGTAGAGAAAAGGGAACCTTCATGCACTCTTGGTGGGAATGCAGATTGGTGCAGCCACTGTGGAAAGCAATATGGAATTTCCTCAAAAAATTAAAAAGGGAACTGCCTTATGAACCAGTGATTCCACTTGTGGGAATATATTTGAAGAAACCTGAAACACTAATTCAAAAGAATATGAGTGCACTCATATGTTCATTGCAGTGTTATTTACAATAGCCAAAGTAGATGAGTAAATAAAAAAGATATGATATATTTACCCAATGGAATACTACTTGGCTGCATAAAAAAGGAAATCTTGCCTTTTGCAATAGCATTCACATACCTGTAAAGTATGTAAAGTATTATGCTATGTGAAACAAGGCAGTCAGGGAAAGACAAATACCATATTGTCTCATTTATACATGGAATCTAATAAATAAAATAAACTAACAAAATATAAACTGACTCATAGATAAAGACTACGTATGGATTGATAGCTCTCAAAAGATAAGGTGGTTGGGCACTGGGTGAAAAAGGTGAAGGGGTTAAAAAAACAGACAAAAACAACAGTATGGTTATGGTCAGAGAGAAAGGGGATATGGGAAATAGAAGAGAGTAAAGAGGGCAGATAAGTGGCAATAGAAGGAAACTTGACTTTGGGTGGTGAACACACATGCAATATGCAGATTATGTGTTACAGAATTGTGCATTTCAAGTCTCTTTAATTTTAGTAACCAGTGTCACTGCAATAAATTTTAATTGAATTGAAATCTTGAAACAAGATTTCAAGAAAGGAAGTTCTCAGGCTTTTGCGTGGTGTCTTGTGAGGCTATTATTCCTAAAGCCACTGAAGCTATCTTTCCACTGTGAGAAGATAAGCCTAAGGCTGAGGATGGTCCAGTGGATAGTTGGAAAGGATCTGGATCCTGGGTAGCATTGCTACGTCATTGATTTAAAGAACTCTGTAACCACTTGTCCTCTTTCCTTTGTGTAATATGTGATAATAAATCTTTTAGTTTAAGCCAGTTTGAAAAAAAATTTAAACAGAGTAAGATGTATTACATATATTTATAAGTTTTGCCAGTCTGCTGACATGCTTGTATATGACAGTTTTCACTTCCCTGACCCTCAGTTTTCTCTGTGAACAGAAATTATTATTTTGGTGAAAAACTGTAATTAGTATGGGTGGACGAAATTATATTAGGAACAATAATGACAGAAATATAACTACCTGGTTTATTTTAAGAGTTTGAAAATTTTACTATCAATTGTGCTAAACTAAATATTAAATCAATGATTTCTTTCTGTTGAACTTGTTTCAGAGTCTTAGTAAGGGCTAATGAGAGTTACTTTATCTTCTGTATAATGTGTCCAATAGCAGAGGTTCTGGATTTTTCCTGTATAATTATTTTTTATGTTAACCTTTCAAGTCCTCAATTATTAAAAAAAAATAAAACTATTTTCTTTGCTTATGAATGTGCTATATTCTTAAAATCACGTTGCCCTCTTCTGTGTTTATCTTGAAACATGTTATTGTCCCTTTGGTTAAGTAGGTAACAGAATATTGTTTCTCTGTCAACTCTAATCCAATATTAATCTAGTTACTCAAAGAAGAGTCATCTTCTTTGATGACTCTTGAATTTAACTTCCAAGTTTCAATCCTAAAATTTAGAAAATAATAAAACAAAATATGACAATATCTTTCACAACTAAAGTTATCTTTGAAATATTTCAGAGATCTATTTGGAAATCATAAATATGCCATCTTATCTTACCAGAAGGAGGCTGCTAGAAGTAATTAGATTTTCTTGATATGCTCTCTATATCTTTTTTCCTTTCCTTTCTTTATTTTTTTATTGTTCAAGTACAATTGTCTTCATTTTCACCCCACCATGCCCCCCAACCCCACCCATCCCTGCTTCTCACCCTCAAACCCACCCCCTTTGGTTTGTCCATATGTCCTTCATACATGTTCCTTGATGGCCTCCCCATAACCCTCTATTATCCCTCTCCCCTCTCCTCTCTGGTTACTGTCAGATTGTTCTTTATTTCAGTGTCTCTGGTTATATTTTGTTTGCTTGTTTGTTTTGTTGATTAGGTTCCACTTGTGGTGAGATCATATGGTATTTGTCTTTCACCTCCTGGCTTGTTTCACTTAGCCTAATGTTTTCCAGTTCCATCCATGCTGTCACAAAGGGTAGGAACTCCTTCTTTCTTTCTGCTGCATAGTATTCCATCATATAAATGTACCATAGTTTTTTTTAAAGATTTTATTTGTTTATTTTTAGAGAGAGGGGAAGGAAAGGGAAAGAGAAAGAGAGGGAGAGAAACATCAATGTGTGGTTGCCCCTCAAGTGTTCCCAACTGGGGACCTGGCCTGCAACCCAGGCATGTGCCCTGACTGGAAATCAAACTGGCGACCTTTTGGTTTGTAGGCCCACACTCAATACACTGAGCTACACCAGTCAGGGCTGTACCATAGTTTTTTTATCCATTCATTTACTGATGGGCACTTAGGTTGCTTCTAGCACTTGGCTATTATAAATTGTGCTGCTATGAATATTGGGGTGCATGGCTTCTTTTGAATTGGTATTTCAGGATCTTTAGGGTATTATCCCAACAGTGGCATTGCTGGGTCCATATTTCTGAATTAGCTCAAAACTATTGTTAAACCCAATGAGTACACAGCCTTCTGTGGTTAATATGAGAGAAATGTCAAATCGGAACTGATCATTCTTCCCAAGGTTTGTATAGGTAAAATTCAATTAACATAAATGTTTTATTGAGTGTGAAGGGAATAGAGTTTTGCTATCCTGAAATATGTTCTTTGGGGGATATTGATTATTTTAAGTTGGTTACTCTTAAGAAATGAAAGATTCAAGAAAAGCCTATTGTTTTAGCACCCTTTGTTAAATCTTTTGCTTATGGGTGTATTTTCTGTTGAGTTTACTTTACCTTTTTGTCCAAAACCAGTTTTCCATATCTATTCATGTGTCTGTTTCTGTACTGTATTGTGTTTCACTGATTTGTCTTTATGCCAATACCATATTGCCTTAATTACTGTACCATTATTATGAGACTTGAAATGAAGTAGTTTTAGTCATCAAATTTTCTGTTTTTTTTTTTAAGACCTTACTTTTGTAGCATTATTAGGTATACAGCAAAATTAAGTGGGCATAAAAGGTTTCCCACTTATTTCCTACCCCAATAGTTCGTGTGTAGCCTTCTCTATTATAATAAGTACCTCCCACCAAAATATACATTTATTATAATAGACAAACTTACATTGACACCTTATTGTAATTCAGAGTCATAGTTTACATTGTATAGTTTACATACTTTATACTGATATTTTACTTTTTATGGGTTTAGGCAAATTTATGATAACATGGACCCATTATTATGCAGTAGTTTTAGGGCCCTAAAAATTGCCTTCTTTTTAAAAGCAGACAATTTTGGCTATTTTAGGTTCTTTGCATTTTCATATTAATTTTAAAATTGGCTTGTAATGTAGATGAAAATAAATGAATTCTCTTTATTTTCTTAGGAGGTCCTTAATTTCTCTCAGAAATACCTTGCAGTTTTAATGTAGAGGTTTTGTACAAGGCCTGTCTGGAAAAAGTCTAATCATTGTTAATATAACAAGAGCAGTTTTCACAACATCGGTGTAATCTGGCAGCCAAAAAGAGTGGACTGGAATGTGCATGTGTGAACAACAATGACTTCACTGTACTAGTCAGTAGACACCATTGAGTGAGCATGTGTCTGGTGTGGCTGTCACATTCAAAATGACTGAGTGAGTAGAACAGTGAATCTGCATCAGATTTTGCATTAAGCTTGAACATTCCTCCATGGAAACTATTTGGATGATTTAGAAGGCCCCTGCTATGGGCAACTGGAGATGGGCAGCTTAATCACGATAATGATCCTGCTCATGCACCACATTTCCTGTGCAGAGGTTTTTGTTAAAACATCCAATCACCCAGATGACTCAGCCCTCTACTACCCAGATTTGGTATCCTGTGACTTCTGGCTTTTCCCAAAACTAAAAGCACCTTCAATTTTACCTTTTCACCCTTTGAAAGGAAAGAGATTTCAGGCCAATGATGAGATTCAGGAAAATATGGAGGGGCAGCTGATGGTGACTGAGAAAACTATGTGAAGTGCCAAGGTGGCCTGCTTTGAAGGGCACTGAGGTGTCATTGTCTTATGTACAGTGTTTTTTGTATCTTGTATTTTCAGTAAATGTCTCCATTTTTTGTATTACATGCTGGATACCTTCTGGACAGACCTTGTATATATTTTATCAGATGACTTCTAGGTTTCATATTTTTAATGTAAATGGTATTGATTTTATAATTTCAGTTTTCATGTGTTAGTTGCTAGTATATAGAAATACAATAGATTTTTAGGTACTAATCCTGTATCCTAAAAGCTTGCTAAATTCACTTATTATTTCTAGTGAATTTCATATAGAGCCCATATGATTTTCTATAAAAATGATTAGGTCATCTGCAAATGAAGTTAATTTTACTTCATACTTAATTTCTTTTCCTTTCTTCCTTCCTTCTTTCCTTCCTTCCTCTCTTCCTCCTTTATTTGTCTCTCTCTGTCTTTGTTTTTAGTCCTATTACCCTGACAGTGTGTTTTATTTTAAGTGAATGGGCAGACCCAATTTTATTCCTATGAGAACAAATAAGAATTTGCATTCATATTGGTGTTCTGAAGGAAACAAAAAAAGCCACAAAATAAATCTGGTATGTGTTCTAAGGTATAAAAATTGGTAGGGAAAGGATATTTAAATTTTTACTCTTTAAAGGATTTATAACTAGTATGTATAATAAATGCAGGAAAACTTATTTTTAATGTTAATCAATTAATTTGGGGAGCAATAGATTGTCTTTACCTTCAAAACATTTCCAGAATTGGACTACTCCCCACTTTCCACCATTACTCTCAGCAATCCCCCACTTGGACTACTGCATTGGTCTCCTAACTGATCTTCCTGTTTCCATTCATTACTATTGGTAGGTTTTTCTCCATGACAGCATCCAGAATTCTTTCAAAATCAAAATGTCAATGAGGTCATGTTATTCTCATTAAAATAGTCCAATAGCTTCCCTTTCCTTACAGTAAAATTCAGTGAACTTATCATGTTTATTGAAAGGTCATATATAATCTGGCTCCCAGTTATCTTTCTATGTCTTCTACCACTTTTCCTGTATTGCTTACTGGGCTTCATTTACAATAGCCTTATTTTTTTCATTGAGTAAAACATTAATACTTCTACTTCAGAATCTTTGCATTTGGTATTTCTTCTCCTTGAAAGGCTTTTTACTCAGATGTGTATATGACTTGTAATCTTGTTGGGAACCGCCCTGACTGGTATCAGAGGCTGAAACCCCCGCCTAGCTAAGGCTAAGGGAACACCCTTGGAACTGTAAGCCGGCAAGGAGATAAAAGCTTATCTCCCTGGCAGGAATGCTGCTTCTGCTGCTTTATTCATGACTGAACCCCAAAAAGCTTGGTCGGTTAGCCAAAGACGGGTAAGATTCCCCACGGGGGAACGACCTAAGCCAGGCACGATCACTTTGGGAGGCCCCCCAAAAGAAGGACTTGGGGGGCTGCAGCAAAAGGGGGTGATGGACCCTCACTCCTCGGCTCTGACATAGCCTGAGTTCTCAGCGTCTGGGAGAAAATCTCCTTATCTCTCGGTTGCCTTAGTTCCCTTGCTCCACCTAAGCCTGAAACAATGACAGGGTGGTGCAGCTCGGTACTGAGAAGTGCGGATTTCCCGGGGTGATCAGGCCTAAGAAAGAATATGTAAATTACTGTGAAACCTTCTTTGTTTAGAATGCTCTCAGTTGAATGAGAAGGGTCTTAGGAGGAAGGAAGTTAGTTCCTCAGTCTTACAGCTCTTTGACCCCAACTCAATAGACCGGCAGAGTTCTTTGTTTTCTATAGTTCCTTACTTCCCCCTAATGAGTACTGTACTTTACCTGAATTATTATGCAAAATGAACCTAATAAAAGCAGGTATGGATGGTAAATCAGCGCGCTCCCCACTAGGGGGGGTGGCCATTTCGTCCCTACTTCCCCACAGAAACTAGTTTGTCTCTGTGCATGTGTTGTTCTTTCTCGCGTGTGTTTCGGCGAGCCATCCACAGCGTTCCGTGGTCACTGCTGGCCGGTGACCCACGCGCAACATCATCTCATTTCATTTCTGTTAGAGGCAATATCTAACCCATCAGTATGAAACATGCCATTCTGTATTTTACCCTCTTTGGTTTATTTTTATTTTTTTTCTCCTCCCTATTAAATTATAGGTTTTATGACGGTAAGGATGGTATTTTGTTTAACACTGTATGTATATATATACCACCTGCTGCTTAGAATAATGCCTGGCCTAGAGAAAGTATTCAATAAATATTCAATAATGATAATTTTAGAATAAAATAATTAATTTTACCAACAGTACTAGGCTTTAGACAACTGAAGTCCTGGCAGGTGATGAGCTAGCTATTATGGTTTCCTAAGAAATAAGTATATTTATATTATATAATTTTTAATGAACTAGGCAACATAAGAATCAACAGAATAAACAAACAAACAACACAGATACAAAGAGCAGACTGCCAGCTCTCAGAGGGTAAAGGTTCGGGGGGCTGTGTGTAAAAGGTGAAGGGACCAAGCAGTACAAATTCATAGCTGCAGATTAGCCACAGAGAAGAGAATTGAGGCCTGAAGAATATAGTCAATAATGTCGAGATAACAAGTTATGGGGCCAGGCGGGTGCTTGGAACATCAAAGTGACCATTGTAGAGTTCATGGTTTCCTGGCCACTTTGCTGTACATCTGAAACTGGTTTGGAACAGTACTGAATGCAAACTGTGGTTGAAAATAATTATTTAAAGAAATGACACTTACTTTAACATATCAGGTTTTCATGCTTCCACAATTTATACTAAATTTAATGTTTGATCTAAAATCATGGGATTACCTTTAGATTAATTCCTTGCTGTTGTGAATTTTGTAATTAATTTTTGTATGAGTTTCTTTATTTACCTTTGTTCTTTCAACTATGAACATAAATCAGTGGTTAAAATGAGAATCATGAAACTAGTGAACATGTTTAAGATATTAAGCAAAATTTAGAAGAACCACACACTTTCCAGATGTGGAAAAAGATTTGGCTTCATTTGTAAAACTGCTTTGACACAAATAATGAATTAGAGCAATCCCAGAATCTTTGTGTATATACAGTTGCTGCCTTACACATAGGTTTTATTATTGTGAAATTACCAACAGGTCTAAATGTTCTTTGGTAAAAAAAGCAGAGCGTTGCATTTGCAACATGCAACATTTAGAAAGAAAATCTAAAAATTTGTTTGTAATTGGAAAAAAACTTCTTCATTAAGAGAAATACAATTTAAAGCAAAAAATAAACATAAATCTTGTTTAATGCTTTCTTCAAAATAAGTTTCAAAAATCATGTTGGAGTTCATGTAGTAAAAGAAAATTTAATGAAGCCCTTTTCTGTAACTATAAGGCAAAAATATACAAACTAAAAGAAGTTTTATCATTTTCTATGTTTTTCTATGCTGTTGTTTGGAACCTTAGAAGTATTTTTATGAGTGTCCTGGTAGGACACTCATTGGTAGGTCAAAACCAGGACACTCCACTCATAGATGCTCCAATGTGATATTACTTAAAATGAACATAATATAAAACATTATTTATTTATTCCAAACCTAAAATCTAGCTGTTTCTACCCAAAAACCAAGAAAAAATGAAAGTAAACACATACACACACACACACACACACACAGACACACACACACACACACACACAAACCCAGCTTATTCCTTATTTTGAATTATTTGTTGTCCAGATTTCCTCCCCATCTTCACTTATTATCTCTTTGCTGACAAGGACTTTGTCTTATTCTCATTTCTGCATACTTGTCCCTTAGTATCAACTTTATTATTCTCCAGTACATAGAAGAATATTTTGCATTTTAATACTTCAATAAAGAGATATTTTACTTTAAAATCCACAAATAGATTGCTGTGGTGCATAGATTTGATGTCTGATGAAGTCAATAAAGAACTGTCTCAGCACAAACAATATATCAATAGTCTCATGACAGCAGATATATTAATTCAAATTAATACCAAAATAAACCATGATATATTGGATTTCCAATACTTCATCTTCTCACAAAGAGGAATTGCATTATGCAGTGGAACTATTATTTAGAAATCTTTGAGTTCTCAGATTCCAGTGACTTGTGCACATAAAGTTTATGACAACACCTGGAAGCAAAAAGAGAATATTACCATTTTTGTGACAGAAGGACTTGTTTTGGAGACATCAATGTAAGTGATAAAAAGCTATTAGAAATTTTCTTAAGCTGAAGTGATAAAATTTCAACTTTCAAGTTTTTGAGATATGAAAGTCCAAAGTTCAATTTTCAGCAGAAATTAATTTTTCACATTCTGGCATCAAGAATACACATAGTCTTGATATCTATCTGTGATAAGAGGGAAAGGCACAAGAAAAGGCAAGCTGTAGAATAATTTAAAAGACCCATTCTCTGATCTTCCAAGTAGTTGAGAGAGAAAAAATGAAGAGAAATATCTGTGTGAAAAACCTCATCATTTTTAGAAAAATTACTTTTATCCTGCCATTTAGATACCTTCAGGAACAATTAATGTTACATTAAAACTGTTTTAAGTTATAAACTTGATATCAAGTTTTATAAACTTGATATCAAGGAATTCTATTCCTTACTTATGCATTCAAATATAAACTTGATATCAAGTTTATATTTGTTGGCTAAAATAACTCAGTAAACTTAGTGACTCGCTTTCCCCAGTAACTTTTTTGCCTTAGTCTCTTTCTATGTGTTGGTTTCATCATGAGGTTGTTACTAAGACCATGCAATTAATCCCAGACTTAAGATGAATTCATGACAATAAAGCAGAATGGACAAAGGTTATTAAAAATTCCCAGAAGATAAAGGAATTATGATGTCACAGTTTCCCAGAAAATCTTTTCTCACATCCCATTGGACCAAGCTGTGTCATTTGTCCATTCTTAAACCAATTGCTCATGATGGAAGGTGGGATTACTATCAGTTCAGTTTGGTCCAATTTAGCAGCTGAAGGTGAGGTCAGTTTCTCCAGACACACAGGAAGTATATGAGAATATATGGGGAAAAAAACTGACACCTATACAAAAAAAAAGGAAGAAAAAGGATCTCTGCTAGAGATAAGATGAAATTGAAGAATTGATAATAAACAAGTGAATGATAATGTACACTATAACCATGTATATATATTCTTAACAACAATCTATAAAGAAAATACGTCTTCATATTCTTGCTGCAAATACACCAAAGCATATTTTTTGACAACTAAACTTTACTGATAAAGTTTCAACTTATATCTAGTTGACTTATAACTAAGTTGCTCTTGTCAGTATTTTTATTCCCAATACAGAATCAGATTGCTTTACAGGTCACAAAATTTTCTGTTATTCCAAACAAAAAGAAAAAGAATGGTTAAAAACATAATTAAGTTAGTCTATAAAATAATCAATTGAAATTCTATTCCTTACTTATGCATTCTTTATACATAATAAAGTTCAAACCAGCCTCCCCCCACATAATTAAATCTGTATTTATCAGGGTCTATTCCTGACTTAGCTCTATTTAGCATTAAAGATTAAAGTTCTTCATCCTGCAGATTCTACTTATTTTCAGTTCCAAATCCATTAATAAATCAAAAGTCCATCTCTTCTAGAAAGTGAGATTTGGAGTATTAGATGAATGTTTCATGTAAAGTGTATGCTGTAGTTGGACTCACATTTGGGCCTATAAACTCCAATCCCTGAACTCCATCTCAGCACGCCGTGCACTATGTCATTTGCTGTGAAGAGAACACAGGACTACAGTCGTATGTTTCCAGGTAAGGTAAAAACTGTGGTGGTTTGTAATGGATGTGTGATGTAATCTTGTCTCCTGGTGCCTTTTTTGCTTAGCTGACAATTAAGCATGTAAGTCAAGCTGCAGACTATTTCCTCTTTTTTTCCAAGTGCATATTTTTCCTCTTTTTAAAAAATTATGTTTTATAGAAATATCTAAAATTAAATTTTGGAATTTAATTTCTTGATGGTGTATTCTGTGCTTCAACTAAAAAGGTTGTGATACTTGATTAGCTGTTCAATGTGATTAGACTTAACTGCTTTTGGCAACATTCATTAAGAAGTGCTCACCTGATCTCAGACATGAGGCATGTAACTGGAGTTCAGCTAGTGTTGGGGGTAGCTGTGGGAGAGGGATACAGTATAGTCAGATACTGTATACCCAGTCAGATACTGTTTTATACCCATCACTCCTTCATAAGTGAGGTTCTTATTTATTCTGCAGCATTTGAGTCTGCAGAAACTCGGAAAAATTTGCCTATGCAGCAGAGGAACCCCAGGGGAAGAAACATGACTGTCACTCTTCCAGCTATGTGTCTTGGGAGCATTTTCAAGATGTAGTATGAAACTTATACCTGATTTTACCCAAATGTGCCTTTCTTCTTTTTATTTTTCTATAGCAAAGATGTGTAGAAAACCTTAGGATAGGAGGTTGGCCAGTCTGAATGGAAGTAGGCTTCTTTTCATATAGCTATTAAAGTCACCTAATAAAACACTAAAAAATAATAATTTTTGAGTATCCTTAGACAGCTTTAAGATCAAAATATAACTAAAATCCTATTTTTTATTTAACTTAAAAGTTCTAATTCTTTTATTAATTTAGCAAATACTACATACCTTTCTAAAAAAATAATGACTTAGGTGCTAAGAGGCTTTGTAATATTAAGGCAAGTTCTTTTTCAGAATAAAAAGTATATATATACTTTTTATTCTGAAAAAGAACTTGCCTTAATATATATATATATTATATATATATAATATATATATATATATATGCCTTACATATATATACTTACACACACACATACATACACACACACACACACACACATATATATATGGATTGAGCAGATAAATAGTGATAGCCTAATTTCTCCTTTTGGAAAAGGAAGGCCACAGGTAGAAATAACCATGTGGAACTGGATTAGAAGTGGAGACATCAGTATAAACTCATGTTTAATTTAATGCAGATGGATAGATACAGAAATAAAGACTGATTTGTGTGTATACATTTCTTACTTAGCTTTGTTCACAGGGCCTAGAAGCAGTGACAGCAGACTAGCAGTGAGCACATCAAGTACCCAGATTATGGTTTACTCTGACAAAGGGAATCAGGGCTTCATGGAGAAATGACCAATTCTAAAGATTCTAAAGGAAGGAAAATACAAGATAAAAGTAGAATATACTGTAGTACCGGAAATTAAGGAAGTGCTCAAAAGAAGGGAAGGTGTATAGGGGCGTTCAAATGGATTCAGGAGCCAACCAGAAAGTGTTCCTAAGGCCAGAGCTAGAACAACTTGAGCAACAAAATAAATAACATGGTGTCAGATTATAATCCAAAGTATAAAATAAATATTTATGCATACATACTATGTACTTAAATGATTGAATAGATAAATAAGGGGTGGAGAAAAGGCAAAACTTCTTTATGGAAGAATTTGGAAGAATTCATATAGCTACTTCTGCTCTAGGACATGAAGCTCATTCTCCTCCTTTCCATGCCTCCCTGGTGTTGGCTGCACTTAGTCACTTGCTTCCAGAGAGTAGAATATGAAAAGAGGGGAAGTAACTTTACTTTGGAGAAACACCAAAACTCTGTCTTTCCCAGGTACAAAGTTAACATCATCAGTGAAAAGTTGTGTTGATGGTAGGTACCCTTGATGAGAATGGCATTCACCTCTTTGGTCTTCCTTCCCAAAACTAACCATAAGAAGAATTCCCAGACTAACCATAAGAAAAGCATCAAACTCACTTTAGGAACAGTCTACAAAATACCTGAACATAAAACTGTAAAGTAAGATTTATAAGATTTTCCTTATAAAACAAGGAAAATTTGAAAGTGGTCATAGTCCAAATGAGGTTAAGGAGATATGATGACTAAACTTAACCTGGTATGGTGGATGGGATCCTGGAAGAGAAAAAGGACATTAGAGGAAAAGCTTTTGAGGTAGTGTGGAATTTAGTTAATTAATAATGTGTCAGTGTTAGTTTCTTAGTTGTGACCAATGAACCATTGTAATGTAAGAAATTAACAATAGAGGAAACTGGTGAGGGATATATATGGATCTCTACAATATTGTTACTTTTCTAGAAATCTAAAACTGCTATAAAACAAAATAGTTTACATATATACACTTTAAAATATTAAACCTGTATGAATTGAATTGACAGATCCCAATCTGTTATTTTACCTCACAGTGCAGTGACCTAAGATGAAATCGGAATTATGTCATGTGCAAGAAAATTCCAAGAATTTAATCCATGTTGTCTTAAATGGGCATTCAGTTGACATGGGCCACAGTTTTATATGCCATGAAGAAAATGAGGGGAGAAAGGAGTCTATGCAGTAATTATATTATTGTTTTAAAACTTTAAAAAGAAAACTTCCAAAGTATTAAGTTCATTGCATGGAGTCATAAGTTTAGGGTCTTTCAGATACTCTGATCAACAGATATGAAGGATTCAAAGGATATAGTTATTCATTACAGAGTAATATTTTAGCACTTTAATCTGTTATTTAACAGATTGAATTCTTTCCCAATTCCTTAATATTTTCATCCATTATGCTCTTTTTATATTCCATATAACTTCCCTGATTTAGCTAGGCTATCTTCCTAGAAAAGCCCTTGAGCAATTTCTGCAAAGTGTTTTCTGGAAAAGGGCTCTTAAAATAAATTTAATAAGATTTATTATATTTCTCTAAAATTTCTGGATAAGAATACTTTAAGAGTGAGAAGTATTAAAAACAGAACATTCTAAGCCTTCAGAAGGTAGCTGATCCAATTAATGACTGATGAGATTCATATTTCACAAAGACATAGAAAGCACTTTTCTGAGGTCAAAGTTACAGGAAGATTTTTTTGTAAGAGCCTCAGTTTGTGCCATTAAAGGGTTTAGAAGGCAGATTGCTTAGCACACGGGTTTTAGAGTCAGAGCTAGGATTGAATCCATCTTCTTCATGCACTATCTCCTCAATCTTTGTGCAAATAGGTTTTTTTTTTTAACCTCTGGTTCTCCATATAAAATGTGGAAACAATAGTTATTATCAAAGTAGGTTAATGAATGAATTAAATTAAATCAATTCATGTGGCAGTCCAGTGCTTAGCAGATATTTAAAAATTCAAAATATCATGCCTGCTATTATTAAATGTCCATGATTCCTTTTCCCCCAACTACAACACTTGGCCTCTTGTTACAATTCCATTATTCTACATATTAGCATGTGCTGTTACACACAGATACTACTATTACACCAGTCATTCATGGTCTAAGGTGGAAACTGGTGGGGGACATAAACTCTCAGGAACTTCTCTATGGCTGATGGCAAAGCTGTGTCAGTACCATGAGGGTGTTCCCTGAAGATAACCACTGGCGCTAACCTTTAGAAGCAAACAGAAAGAAATCACGATAGAAGGTGCTCAGAAATGCAATGGGAAATATGGACAGACCACCAACAGTGCCCTCTCAGTTTTGAAAATGTATTACCTTCCCTCTTGAAACAGAAAGTCTCCTGGAATACTTTCTGTCTTCTGCCTCCTAGATTTCAACTCAAATGTCACTGTCCCAGGAAAATATTGTCTAATACAGCTAGTCTAAGCCTTTCAAATATCGTGACCTCAAATAATATTCACACATATTCCCACTGATTTTTAGTTTGTAATAATATACATTTATTATGTCTATTTACCTAATAATTTCACCTTCCCCATATCATTCATTAGCATGACTGTGTCTACATTTGCTTACTCTTTTACCCTGGATGTTGGCATACAGAAGGCCCTCAATAAATATTTGTGGAAGAAAGGACAAGTGAAGGCAGAGGAGAAAATTGGAGCCAAAGTGCTTAAGAAGTGGCCCTGGGAAACATTTAATTTCAACAGGAATTTCACAACCCTTCCTTGTGATTTGGAGAATTTAATCTCATTAATTAATGAAGTTGTTTATTAAGAGAAAATTGACTCCACATATGGTCATATTGGGTTGTTTTTTGCTGGTGAGCGGAGACTTGTTTAGGAAGTTAAGACAAGTCTGTCTCATTAAAGATATTCCATGCTTTCCCAAATCCCAATCTAGCCAATGCATTTTTAGCTCAATAACTCAAAGCTTTCATCCAGCAAGTCTTCACAGAATTCTGGCTTTGTAATGAGCAGTGGGAGTGACTAGAGATGCTAAAATAAGAGGAAGACATAGATCAATTTTTATGATATCTGGTCAATTGGGAAAGATAGATATTAAGTAAATGAGGACACATATTTGCTTCAGAATACTTGATAACTGTTTTGAAGGCAAATAATAGCCATAAATTATGATAATAAATAAAATAGCATTAACAATATATAATAAAATATATAATACATAAAAGTCTAGATGGATTAAATAGCTCAAGGATTTAATATATTATTTTGAGAAACTAAAGAAAAAATTTTTGTAATACTGTGGAAAACAGGCTACTTTTGGAACATGCTGCAAACCAAGATACCATAAGTAATCATTGTAAATTTGACCACAAATTCTGTTTTTCTTGGATGGCAAAACACCCTGAGTGCAAAATAAAACTAACAAATGACAGAGAATTACCTTTTGAGTAGAATTTGTAGTTCAGCTGACTGAACTTCCCCTTAGTACAGTCAACAGAGATTTGAAGACCATTCTAGTTGGTACCGTGAATGAGAATCTAGAGAAGTCCTATACACATGACTGGTTTTACCCACACAATTTGGTGTGGGAGATTTTGAAGCTGCCTGTAACAAGAACACAATGAAGTATACTCAGACACTGATGTGCAGAACTGAACATTCCACTGTCTTTGAGAAATGAGGCAGCAGAGACTTGAAAGGCTCTAAATTGAAAGATTGTGTTGGGGCATATCAGGGAATAAGGGAGAAGTGGAAGTAGACTAATCTAGAAATGAACCCTAGCTCCCACCTAACTCAATCCCTAACTGAATGGATGAAATCAACACCTCACCCTATTTGCCTGGCAGAGAAAAGAGGAGATACTTCATTTACAAATGAGGGGAGCAAAATAACATCATCTACAAGCTCTCTAGTTTTTTATGAACAATATTTAGTGTAAAATAAAAATCATGAGTTATATAAATTGGGAGAAAATGTATGCTTAAAAATCTTGAGAAGAAACAGGCAACAGAGTCAGACCCACAGATGGTATATACATTGAACTCAGCGAGGCAAAGACATTAAAATAACTATTATAAATATGTTAATGAAATAGAATAAAGTAAGCAAAATGAATTAAAAGATGCTTAAATTAACCAGAGAATTCAAGTATATTCAAAAATAGCATAGGCTTTCTGGCATTGAAAATTCAATATTTGGATTGAATGATTCAGCACAGCAGATGTCAGGATTAATGATCTGAAAACAAGTCAATAGAAAATGTACAAACTAAATCAGAAAGAGGAAATAAAAGAATGGGAATAAGACCAGTGCAGAAATGCAGGGCACACTCAAATGGGAATGGGAAGCATTCTATAATCTAATGATTAAATATCAGTTAGGTTATTCTTTTTTGTTGTTGTTGTTGTTGTTGTACTGAGTCCCTGGAGTGTTATCTTCAAAAGCATTGCTTAGACTATATTTTTTTCTCTCTTATGTAATCTAGGAAGGCTAGAGGGGTATGAAACTGACTAATTTTATGGCCCTTCCCCCAGATCAGGTAAAGCTCTCATACAGTAGTTTCCCTTAAGGAGTCTCTTGAAGATAAAACCCATGAAAGTGTGGGGGTTCTCTTAACACCAGGCTTCCAGGGGCTTTTAATTCTTAAGCCAGTCCCCAGTTACTGTTTAAATTGTTCTTGCAAATTGCTGGCTCCAGCTGGTAAACTGATCTCAGCTGTTGTTCTTTTTTTTAAATTTTATTTTAATCATTGTTCAAGTACAGTTTTCTCCCTTTTACTCCCAATCCAGCCCACCCACCCAACCCTCCCTTCTTCCCTCCCATTACCACCCTCCCCCTAGTTTTTGTCCATGTGTCCCTTAAATTTGTTCCTGTAAACCCTTCCCATTGTCCCCTGAAATTCCTTCTTCTCCCCTCTGTGGTCACCGTCAGCTGTTCTTTATCTCTACCTTTCTCTTCAGTTCTCAAGGCAGCAGTTTGTTCTGTGACCTCAGTTCTCCAATGGATCTAAGAGTTGTTGAGGTTAGATCATGCAGTGATGATGTCCAAGCTCTTTACATGTCAGAACTGAAAGTTTAAGTGTGATCACTTTTCATTAGGCTTTTTTGCCTTGTGGTTTTTCTGACACAATACATTCACAATATAAATGCATGTGAATGAAGCCTATTCTTAGAAATTCCTGTTTGTTTTTTCACTCTAAGTCCTAGATGAGGCAGACAAGATTTTTGTTTTGGGGTCTCTCATTCTTGGCTGTAACATATTTTCTAGTCTTTTGTCTCTTAGTGTCTTTTTCACAATTTCTGTTGTTTTCAGAGTTCTCAATTCCAATGTCTTACAGGTTCTGCAGCAAGACCTTGTCTTTTCATTTACAATGTAAAAGTAACTGACATCAGCAAAACCCTCCACTAGCCGCAGCTTCTGAGCCAATTTGCCACTGTGGTTTTCTGACCCTGCTTTACTCTTGGCCTCTTATATTGTTGCAAGTTCATATGAGAATTTAAAGGTTGTTTGTTCCATTATTTTTAACTTGAAACATCCATGTTTTTTGTGCATTCATGTTTTCACTTTCTTTTTATTTGTTGACTTGTTCTTAATATCTTGTCTAAAATCTCTTTCCTTTATGGTTCACATCTGTATTGTGGAAAGTTCAGATCATGCAATAAGCCAGGGGTGTCAAACTCATTTTCACTGGAGGCCACAGCCTCATGGTTGCCTTCAAAGGGCCGAATGTAATTTAGGACTCTATGAATGTTAACTATCCTTAACCGTTAAGGAGAGCTCGATGCTGCTGCCAGGTAGAAACAAAGTGCTCGGCCGGATAAAACAAGGATTCGGCCCACGGGCTGTGCGTTTGCCGCCTGTGCAACAGGCAATCCTCGGACCACTGAGATGTACCCATCATTCTTCACTGGGAGCAATTACTCACTCTACAGGTACCAGGCACGTCTACTGAAAGAATGAATGAGACATCATTAGGTAAATTCCATTTTGTCTAAGAACTTTCTATCTAAAACAAGTATTGGAGAGAAATTTTATTTTGTCTTTTCTCAGTTCTTTGGCTAGTCTAATAATTAAATTGACATAAGGCAGATTAACAGGAAAACAACTTAATTTTGTATGTATGGGAGCCTCCATAAAAATGCGAGACTCAAAGACATGGCAAAGCAGGGAACTCTTATACCTTTTAAACAAAGAAACAATATCATTATGAAAAATAGACAAAATGAAGAGTTTGGGCTTGGAGTTGTACATTAGTGAGGAAGAAATAAGGTTTATTTATACAGTCTTCTTGGCCCTAAGTTTCCCTATCTGGTGATAAGACTGTCTTCTACTCTCCTGGTACAGGGAGATACTTTTCACATCAAAGATTTATTTTCTGCTTCTGGGGGACAAAGGAGAGTCAGAGTGTTCTCCTTGCACTGGCTGTGTCTCAAGTGCCTCTAAAGAATCCATATACCAAAATGGCATAATTTGGGTGGCTTATTGTTCTCTCCTTTGAAAAAAGAGACATTTACAAACATGTCTAGAAAAGCGAAGTGGCAGTGGAGCATGTATAGAGTGCTAAGAGCGCACAGCAAAGACAGAATGCCTAAGCATGTCATGTTGGGGTGAACACTGTGGGGGTGGCTGAGGGAAATCTGAATGAGGAAGGCAATAACTGAGGGAAACTTGAAGAGTAACTAAAAATTTCCTGGATCTAAAAAGTTATGTAGGGTTTTCCAATACTCAGAAATAACAAATGCATAGGTAACAGGGGGAAATAAATGAATTTCCATGTGGCCGGCAAACTGTGTTGGTGGGACATTAGAGTATGGGAGCGATACACGAATCAGACTGCATGATGGATTTTAAGCTAAAATGAGTCTGGATTGTATTTTGAAGATGGAATAGGAAGTGTTGAGCATTTTAAGCAGAGGAACAGGAACATGCTGAGAAAGGTGTTTTAGAAAAGCCAGGCTAACAGAGTTGTACAGCAGTGGTGCTTGAAGCCAGGCAGGTGTGAAATCTCCTGGAGAGGTGGTTGGAACCAAACTGCTGGGTACAAAATCCCAGAGTTTCTGTTTCTATGTCTGGGGTGGGGCCCGAGGTTGGCATTTCTAACATGTTCCTAGCTGAGAGTGATACTCCTGGCCGTAGGATCACACTTTGAAAATCACTGATATAATGGATGAGTAGACTGAATGCAGGACAGGCACCATAACAGGGCTAATGTTAAAGCACAAAATTCATCAGTCAGGCATAACAAAATAAAACAAAAGCAACCACAGCACAACAGACTCAATTTAGTTCTATTTTAGTAAAGAGACAAATTTAAAATGTCTTGCGATAGTATGTATTCCTAATTGATCACTGTGAGCCCTTTTTCTTCCCTCCTTCCTCTCCTTTTCCTTTCCTTCATTCATTCTCTTCCCCATTATCATGCTCTGAAGGGAAGTACCTGGACAAGTGGTCCAGGAAGAAGTAAGGCTATAATATACAAAGAAATGGAAGAAACAAGAGAAATAGGGTTACTAAAATAATATTTATGCTTCAATTTTAATGATTTTGTGTTTTATGGCACAATTGTTTTTACATTCTTGTGGGCCGTTGTAATTTTAGGCATTAAGGCCTTTTTACATCTTCATCTGGCTTTGAGTGAATGATCTGGGGACAAAAAAAAAACAAAGAAAAAATATTCAAAGAACTTGGGAGGAGATAAAGCATGCCAGGCTGTGGAATAGGAAAATGAAAAGGATAAAAAATGAGAGCTGAAACAACAACAAAAAAATAGATATAGTAATTTATCATTAGTTTAGTAGATATGAATGACAACGAAGTTAAGGCATTTGTTCCTGAATATGTTTTCTCCCAGTAAGTGGGGGTACCTTTGCCGTTGTAGTTAGATTTTGATCTCTTTAGGCCTTTAGAGAGGCATCTGTACAAACTGGAAACTCCTTCCAATATATAAAATCACCTGTTTTAGTGATTACCCAGTGAATATTGTGCGTGTTTTAATTTTAGGTTTAAGCAGAAGGCAAAACTAAAGAAGGAAAAAATTCTGGTGTTCCAAAGTCTGACACCCTGATCAATAGCATGTAGGTTTCTGTTACTAGGTTTTGTTTTGTTTTTTAATATTATTGCTCTGAAAAGGTGGTTTGATCCAGAATCTTAGTAAGTTTTTTGGAAAAAAATATCTACTATACTTGATTCTGGGGGTGCAAATAGGAAGTGTCCATTTGTTTTCATTGTTGGATGCACTTGATTGTTATTTAGTGGTCCGCTCTTAAACTGGTGGGTATGCGGGGTTTCTGTGGGGGTCGACGTCCTGCGCAGCGTTGGTACCATGTTACGAAACATTGCTAGACCAGTAGTGTAGACTAACATTTTTAAGATTGTATGTAGGGCTTGCTTGACTTTCTGGAATGAAGAAATAAGGTACTAAATTTCTTTTAACAAACACCAACTACACGTAACTTTTTCTTGGTTACTCAGTACTCCTTATTGAACTATCAGTTTGATTGCCTTTTAATTTCGAAAATCTTATCACTGATCCTTGTTGACCTATCTCTAGCCTTAAACTCTGTGTTGGATGTTCTTACCACCCCAGCATTCCACGAGGATATTCTTTTCTCACTCAATTCTACATAAGTTGCTTTAGTTACTTCCCTCATGGTTACATTGCAGTGTTTTTTTCCTTCGTGTTCCCACAGCACCCTATGCATTTCATTGGTAAAAGGACTGTAAATTTTTCCAAGGTTAAGAAATGTTATTGTGTGCTTATTTCTGTCTCTCTATTAACCTGAATGTATTTACTTTCTCAAACATTATTCCCTGTCTCTTTGACAAGGTTTTGTTTCTTCTTTTAGTAGGCCCGCCCTTACCATCCCACTGAAAAACATGTGCTGCATATTCTAAAAAACTGTCTTGGCAATTTATCAAGCTCTTGTCTGATCTGTAAATCATGTATCCAAAATACAATGGGCATCATTAAATAGGATTTGAAGTAACTGAAAAATTGCAGTTGGTAAGGTAGAAATCACAATTTATCATCGTTAACACTAAAAATATAGCAATTTGTTTATCTTGGCATAAAACAGTTATATATAAAACTAAACAATGAAAGGGAGTTCAATGTTCTCATAATATCTGACTAAACACAAAATATTTAGAGAGGCATTTCTTAAAAACCATTGCTATATTAGAATGTGAAACACAAGTGTATTTTTATACACCTTATTCTGTTTCTAAAAATTCTCATTAAAATAAATTAGCATTGCCCCCTCCAACTTCTCTCCATTCTATAAGAAATGATGAAATGTATTTTGTACACAGTATAATCTCCTGTGCCTAACCTCAAAAGTTCACAGCTTGAGTGGATGGCATATTCTAATGTACTCATCACTGGCTGGTTAGTACAATATAATAAAAATAATAATTGAGCATGAATGTTTTTAAAGATCCTTTTATTTATAGCAAGGGTCATAGCTTCTGGGTTACACAGCTTGTCTTCTAGATTTATAGTTTAATCTCCTATTTTTAGTTCTTGAATGATATAAAAAGCAGGCAAATATCTAAAGGGTTGTGTCTTTTCACAGCAGCATTAGCTGCTGCTGCTGCTGCTGACATCATTGTCATTCATGTATAAGGATATAGCTGAAAAGACGGATTCATGATCAGGAAAGAGTAACTGTGAATCTACAAGTTGCTATAGTGAAATTTAATCAGAAAGTGTAAAAATAATTCTTTTTGAAAATCAGTGAAATCATTCTTTTCAATATTTACTTTAAAATGCATATAAACATACTATATAACCATACTACTGATTTTTTGCATTGGCATTTATTCTTTCCTTGACCATTACTGGCAATTTTGCTACATTTAAATATGAGAACAAGGAAAATCGTATAGCTGATGAGTGGAAAATTCTAGACACCGAGGAAACTACAACCGCATTTTTCCTTCAAGCAGAGAGCATATTACAAAGCTGACATCCCCCATTGGCTAGACTCTGGATAACGGTACACTACAGACCTACTGCTGTGAAGAACAGATGTTGGCAGATGTTGAACATTTTGTGAAATGAAGTAAGTTTAACAAATGTTATATGTCTGAATTAAAATTATGGCATTACTTGGCCTTCTTCCCAGAGTTTCTCAATGTTCTTATGAGACAGATTAGTTTCAGTTAACTCGACCCTTAAGAGAAGAAAGTAGCAAAATATTATGAGTGATTCCCAATCACAGGATCATGTTTATGTAAAAGGTAAATTATTTCTTGTGATAAATATTTTTTTGTATCTCAGAATTAGGTGGGGGGGCATCATGAATAGATGGCATAGAATCTGTCTCATCTGTTAGAGTCACCAGATGGTTTCTACCTTGTACTCGATCATTCCTAGTAGCATTCACTTTCCATAAAGTGATTCAGAGAATTTTACTACTGATGCTTTCAATTTCATCTAATAAAAACAAATCATCAGAAAATTAAGATATATTTTGTGAAGAAATAATTTCAGTGTGTTTCAGAATAGAATGTTCTTTGATTTGAACTCACACGACTCCACACTAGGAAGTCAAACAACCCAATTAAAAAAATGAGCAAAGGACCTGAACAAACACTTCTCCAAGGAGGACATATAGAGGGCCCAGAGACAAATGAAAGGATGCTCAGCATCACTAGCTATCAGAAAGATGCAGATTAAACCCACAATGAGATACCACTTCATACCAGTCAGAATGACCATCATAAATAAATCAACAAACAAGTGCTGTTGAGGATGTGGAGAAAAGGGAACCCTAGTACACTGTTGGTAGGAATGCAGACTGGTGCAGGCACTGTGGAAAACAGTATGGAATTTCCTTAGCAAACTAAAAATGGAACTGCCTTTTGACCTGACAATTCCACTGTTGGGAGTATACCCTAAGAGCCCTGAAACACCAATTTAAAAGAACCTATGTACTCCAATGTACATAGCAGCACAATTTACAATAGCCAAATGTTGGAAACGACCTAAGTGCCCATCAGTAAATAAATGGATCAAAACACTGGTACATTTACACTGGTACATTTACATAATGGAATACGACCCAGACTAAAGAAAGAAGGAGCTCCTATCCTTTGTGACAGCATGGATGGAACTGGAGAGTATTATGCTAAGTGAAATAATCCAGGTAGTGAAGAAAAATACCATATGGTCTCACCTATAAGTGAAACCTAGTCAATGAAACAAATAAGTGAGCAAAATAAAACCTGAGACATTGGAATTAAGAACAAACTGACAGTAACCAGAGGTGAGGGGAAAGGGAGATAATGGGGTAAAGAAGGGAAAGGGTTATCAAGGAACATGTATAAAGGATCCATGGACAAAGACAAAGTGGAGTAGGATAGAAGGTGGGAGGTAGGGTTGGGTGCCTTTGGGGGGAGTCGTGGGAGGAAAAGGGAGACAAATGTACTTGAACAACAATAAAAAATGCAAATAAATAAATAAAATCTTTTTTTTTAAAAAGATGAAGGTCTCAGTCTACTGAGGAGCATGCAGTGGTAAGAATTTCTACATTAACACACAAGAATAATTTAAAAATATATAAAATACTAAAAAAAGAAATAAGCTTCGTAAGAAATATATGTGACCACTAGCAGTAAAAACAAAGGAAAAACTATAACATTTTAGGAGGTAAATTTGACACATTATGCAGTACGTAATTTATATTTACTCTCATCAAATCATCTGCAAGTAAAAAGTAAAATAACAAGAACTTTGGTATTTTCTGTAGTTATACTCACATGTGTTTATATGAGAAAAGACATTTTAGATTTCATAAAATTCTATGTAGGTTTTAAGAAACATTTAAGGATATACTTTCTGGTATTTCTTAGGAAGTACAGGGTTATGGGGTAATTAATAAACATAGTGTGTGTTTAAGGTCTTTTAGTCACTGCACTTTTTTTACAGAAAGTCACATATTATAACTTAGAAGTCTCCATTTATTTTACATACACTTCTGGGTGTGTAGCTATATTCACATCCATAGCAGTTAACAATGTAAAACAGTATGTATAGCTACCCTCACATGCATCTTGTAAGAATGGTAATCAGAATCCCAAAATTTGAGTATTGTTTATATCCTTAGAGTTCATGTTGTCCGTCTTTCTTATTTTACACAGGAGATGGCAAAACTAGCTTTTAATCTGGAGTACATAGCTTGCTGTTGATAATAACACTTATAGTAAGCCACCTTTTATTGAGCATTAATTCTGTGTGGTTGCTTTACATTTACTTTTCTGACTTTTCAGATGAGGAAACTGAAAGGAATGGGAAAGTTGAGTAGCGGCCCGAGTTCACATAGCCATTTCATATCTGAGCTGGTATAGTTGAACCCAGGCTCTTGTGACCCAAATCAGCTCATTCTGCACCCCCACAGGGATTCTTCTCATCATGGTATCTTTGTAATGAAAGCAAAAGAGTGACCAGTCATTTTTCTATGCTCAATTTTTTCCTTTTTTAAAATTTATTTATTTATTTTTACTTAGCAGTGTTATCTAAAGGAGAATTTGAAAGGAAGCAAAATGGGGAAAAAATAGAGGTAGGAAAACTTCTACTTTCATATTTCATATCTTTAGCTTTGTCACATTTTCTGCATCTTTCTCCTTCCCTAGACATCCTGGGCCTTACCAGGGGGCTCTGGGGGCCCAGGCTCCTTGATTTTGTGGTACCATTATGGCATCCCCTCTCAGCTAAAATGTTTAATACTTCCCTTTTACGTCTCCAAAAGCCTGTCCCCTTGTTAAACTTTACCTCTTCTATGACAGAAGACTGAGGATTGCACTCCATTTCCTAAGGTGACAGTTGACAAATGAATCCTCATACCAGGGCTAATAACTGTTATAGCTTAAGGGCTGTGTCCTTTCCATAGGCATATGCGTTTTAACAGGATAAGTGCAGAGTTACTTGAAAACTGTTGTAACCCTTTAATGATGGGGTATATGAGAATAACAAAGATTTAAGGGAGAGATTTTGGGTGAAGGGACAATGCATTTGCCAGACCCTTTAAATTTCATTGCACTCACAAGTAAAGCTAACTCTAGGGATTTTTTTTTAATGTTAAGAAAGTTGATGGCAAATAAATCTAAAATACAATGTTCTTTCCCCAGCAAATGATGGAAAAAATCATTCAAATTACAATACCTTGGCTCTAGCAAGTGTGGCTCAGTTGTTTGGAGCATTATCTCATAAAGCAGATGGTTGTGGAATCCATTCCTGGGTAGTGGGTTTGGTCCTGGTCGGGGCATGTGCAGGAGGCAGCTGATCTGTGTTTCTTTCTCACATCGATGTTTCTCCCTCTCTCTCCTTCCTCCTCTTCTCACTAAAATCAATAAGCATGTCCTGAAGTGAGGATTAAGAAAAACATCACACTTAACAAACATAAGGTTAAAGTTGTGGTTTTAAAAGCTATAATCAATAAGAGCATTAACTTGTAAGTGTACCTAACATATAAGTCTAAAATTGAACATCAGAAGAACACCATTGTCCTTGGCATCAGTGAAGAAACATAGGAAATGATTGACTGGAACTAGGACTGCAGTTTAATTTTCAGGAAGTGGTTTTCTGGAATGATAAGGGTAAAAATTCTTTTTCTTTTGCTTACAATAAATTTTTTCATTGCATGAAAGTTTCATTATTGCTTTGTTTAACAACCTGTGGTTAGTGGATCATACATAATTAGTAATACAGGTGAAAGTATTGTTACTATAAATCAACTGACTGATATTTTTTATGCTGTAAATATTAACATCCACGTAGAAGTAATGTCAAGAATATTCTCTAAGAAAGTGATTCTCAATCACAGGTGCTCTACACAAGAAAAATCACAGTGAACTCCCTGGGCAGGGCTCCAGAAACCAGTGTGTTTGAAGTCTCCCAGGTTGGTTTCAGTGTCATGTCAGAATTGACAAACTCCATTCCAGCATAGGCTACGGAGATGATAGGATAAGTAGAGGGACTGATAAGTAGATCTTATTTACAGTTTAATAAATATTTCTGGTGCTTGCCAGATTTTTAGATCTCTTCCTATTTCTAAACATATAGAAAGATTATCTGTTGAACTTAATCAAAGCTGTCTGACTTGCTTTAGTCAGAAAAATAAGAGTGATAGCACCTAAAGTAAGGATTCTCCATATTCTTTTCCCTTACTTAAATGAACCCTGTAGCTTTGTGTTAAAAGAGAGGTGTCATAAGAATGCCTGGAATTCTGAATGACCTCGTGAATATTAACTGTTTTTCTGCTTTTGCATGGATGAAAATGAAACTGCATAATGTTAAACTACTGAGATTTTGGTGCTGTTTGCAAATTACTGCAGTTAGAACAGCCTTCTGGCTGACACACATGTACGCACGTGGTCATAGCCCTCATCTTCCCACCTTCCACCATTATAATGGAGTGCACTGCTTGTCTCTAAGAGTCTATCAATTTTTATAATATAAGTTACATGAAGAAAAGGAGCTTTTCTAATATTTTGTTTGTTTCTTTGTTTCACCCATATAGCTCAAATATTTGGGCAGATTTAGATCTCAGTAAATATTTTTTAGTGAATGAATGTGCTTTGTGTCTCATTGCCTTCATTTTACTAGAAATTTATCTCTTCCATTGACATTTGAAATTGATATATTTCTTTTACTCAAGTCATTGCACCTTCTCTCCTCCCATTCATAGCCAAATGCTGATGTCATGCAGTCACTTTTCACAGTCATCTAAAACCCCACCCACATCACTCTATTAACTTTTTAAGAACTGTATCAGTAATGACTTGCTTATCTTTACATACTGGGGCCAGTTTGTACAGTCCTCACCTTACTCAGTTTTGATAAGCAGAAGCCAGCACTAATGATCATTCTCTCAAGACATTCTCTTCCTTTGACTGCCGAAGCATTATCTTATCACCCTCAATCTTTGGAGGAAACTTACCTGTTTCTTTTCCAGGTTTTTCCTTCTCTACCAATCCATTGAATGTTAGGATTTCTCAAGATTCAGCCCTCAGCTTTCTTCTTTTTTCAGGCTATTCTCTCTAGAGGCAGTTACTCCAAAATCAATTTTTCCAGCTCATACCTCTCCATGGAGTTTAATGTTTATTGAATTTTGACTATGCAACAGACTCTTATTATAAGCACTGGGCACATGGAATTATGACTAGCCAAAAAACATCTTGTTATGGTACATAGAGTACAGTGGCAGAAACAGAAGCTCATTTCAGCTGTGAATATTACATTTATGATGCAATTACTTGTGATATTCCCCTCTCCCCCATTTGAGTGTCAGTGCCTCAAAAGCAGAGACCATGTCTTACTTTTTCATCATGTTTTCACTTCCCAACATAGTGCCCAATAGGAACTCAACAATTTGTTGAGTGAATGTGTGACTGGGTACATGCACAAATAGTTCATGTCCATATTTTACATGAGAGACTACTTTAGCTTCATTGTTTACTCCTCTGAATAAATCTATTGCACCCTTTTAGAGTTACTCTTCAAGGACACAAATACTTAAACTAAGAAATGGAAACAACTTCAAATCTTGCCTCATTTCCAACTAGAGTAATGTATTAAAAATATCAGCCACTTTAGATGTAAAAATGATGTAAAAGACCAACATTAAAGTTAAATGTGAAAATTGTAGTTTGTGATCTTTTATTTGAGAACTCTAAAGGGTTTTATGAATATTTTTAATTGCCTTGATTTCTCTAAGTGAAAACTCTTATTTGGAAATGATTGATGAAGATCAGACTGACATTTATGTGGTCCAACCACAACACAGCATTTTTGTTAGTTCACACTAGAAACCACAGGTAAGATTCTGAATGCAGAAGTACTAATTATTTTTCATTACAATTGTATTTTTAGATTACAGTGGTGTCACCAATTTTGAAAGGAACCCTTGAAGTGCTATGCAGCATTTCTGTGGCCACAAAGCCAGCATCACCATATGTGTCTATGCAGGTTGTGGACCACACACAGACATTTGCCTGAGAGCTCAAGGATGCACTCAGGTTAGTTTATGGGATATGTAGGAAGCTGTCTGGTTTTTGTAGGTCATTAGATATGAAGAACTATTCCAAAAGCATCTTATCTTAGACTTTGACTATAATACTGACTTAAAAATCTCTAAAGGTGCTTAAGTTATTGTATATTCAGCATAGCCAGGTCAGAGAAAGCCAATAACAAGATTATCTATCTAAATTAACTATCTTTCTCACTCTCTGTGTATCTGCATATATGTCTAAATACATATATATCTCGGGATATAGATATATATTAAATGTATAGTAACTATATATAAAAAAGATCTATAACTATATATATTGCATCCATTCTACCATATTCTGGTCTAAATTAATATCCATGAGTAGATTTGAAGAGTCCAGGACATTCCTGAAGGTGGCGGAAGGCTCTGTGGTACTTGGAAATGTGGACTGACTTTTTAGCCACAGTTGCCATCTATCCTGGGAAATCTTGGTACAGAGTCTGGGAAGTTTTCTCATCTCCTATGGGTTCCATGAATGGAAATTAAACAAACAAATCAAATGCACATGACTGTTAATGGTAAGACATTTGCTGTTTCGTATCTACTGTAAAAATAGTTATATTGTATTTCAGGTAAAATATTTGAATCTGAATTAAATTTACACCATTTGTCAGTCTGGCTTATTTTGTCACTTAAAGTCTCCAGGCACAGGCTTGTTTGTTACTTAGGGAAAGTGGAAAACAGTAAAGAAAAATAATCTTAACAAAGCCAGTGAAAAATTGTTCTTAGAGTCATTTAGCCTTGTACCAACACCAAAAAACAGAAAAGCAGCATTATTTATTCTTTATGTCATTCCACTTACTTTTTCAAGAGTAGGAAATCCACTCAATTACATTAAGAAAAGTCTATTCCCAATAGAAAAGAAAGGCTAATAATCAACTTAAAATATTGATTTTGAAGAATTGCAACTATTTACCTTAATGATTTTGAAATGGTAAAATTTGCCAATGATAATTATAATTTTTCTCCTTTATTATTTTGAAAGGAAGTAACATTTTACAAACACTGCACCTTCATATATAGTTGTAAAAATACAGGCTCACATTTACATATATTATATGGTATTTTGTCCATAAACCTTTTGCCAAAGTTTTAAGTTTTCTTAAAAAGTTTTTATATACTCGGAGAGTAATGCAACCATCACATCAATTTAAGGACATTTATATCACTTCAAAAAGAAATTCTATACCCATTTGGAGTCAGTTTTTAATTTCATCATGAGTCCTGCAGCCCTAAGTGACTACCAGTCTACTTTCTGTATATATCATTTTTTGTATTCTGGACATTTTATACAAATAGAACATGCAGAATGTAGTCTTTGTGACTTCTTCTTTCATTTACCATCATGTTTTCAAGGTTCATGGATTTTATAGCATGTCAGTACTTCGCTTTATTAATTGCTAAATAATATTCCTTTGCGTAGATATATTGCACTTTTGTGCACATGCATCAATAGATGGGATTTTCAGTTGTTTGACTTTTTTGACAATTATGAATAATAGTGCTTCGAACATTAATACACAAGTTTTTGTGTGATTACACACTTTCATTTTTCTTTGGTATGTACCTGGGATTGAAAATAACAGCTAAAAAGGTAACTTTGTTTCAACTTTTTAGTAACTGCTGGGATGTTTTCTAATGAAGCTGCACTATTTTACATCCCACTAGCAGTATGAGTTTCAATTTCTCCATGCCCTTGTGAACATTAGTCATTACCTATGTTTTTATTATAGACATAATAGAAACTGTATAGTGGTAGCTCATGGTTTTAATATGATTTCTCTGGTGGCTAAGTATGTCGAGCATCTTTTCATGTGTTTATTGGTTATTTATATATTTTCTAATTTACTACCATAATGTTTTGTAATTTTCAAGACATCAGCTTTGCAGTTATTTTGTGACATTTATTCTTATTTTATTTTTGAGGCTGTTGTATTGTAAATACAGTTGTTTTCTTAATTTTATTTTCAGATTGTTTATTGGTAGTGTATAGAAATGTAGTCAGTTCTTGTATATTGACCTTGTATTATACAAGTTTTGGGGATCTTTTATTAATTCTAAGTTTTTTTAGTGGATTTTTTAGGATTTTCTATATACACGATCATGTCATCTGCAAATGGAGTTTTATTTATTTATTTATTTACAATATATATTCCTTTCATTTTATTTTATTTTTCCTAATTGACCTGGCTAGACCTTTTAGTGTAATGTTGAATAAAAACGGCAAAGCAGATGTCCTTTTATTTTTTTGATTTTACAGGGAAAGCATTGAGTCTTTCACCATCGAGTATTGTCTCAATATATTTTTTTATTCCATAGATGCCTTATCAGGTTGGATAAGTTGTTTTATTCCTACTTGATTGAATATTTTTATTGTCATGATCTGTTAGCTTTGTCAAATGCTTTTTCTGCATATATTGAAATGACCATATGTTTTATATCCTTTATTTTTCTTCATTTTTTGGAAGTTTTCTTGCATTTTTAATTTTTTTATTCTAGTGATAAGATGTATTATGTTAATTGAGTTTTGGATATTAATTTAACCTATTCCTAGAACAAACAATATTTTTTCATTATGTACAATTATTTTTATATGTTGTTGGGTTTGCTTGCATTTTGTTGAGAATTTTGAGTTTCTATCAATAAAATGTATTGATCTAGAGTTTTCTTGTGATAGCTTTGTCTGACTTTAGTATCAGGATAAAACTGGCTTCATAGAATGACTTAGGAAGTATTCCCTCCTCTTCTGTTTTTGTGAAATATTGGTGATAATTTTTCTTTAAATGTTTGGATTATTCATTAGTTAAGTGGTCTTAGCCTGAGCTTGTATTTGTGAAGTTTTTAAATTACTAATTCAAACTCTGGTTGTTATAGGTCCTTTTAGATTCTTTGTTTCAGTCCTAGAAGTTTAAGTTGGCCTGGGAATTTGTCCATTTCATCTAGTTTATTTAATTTCTTGGCATAGACCTCTCTATTGCAATCTCTTCATATACATTTTATTTTTAAAAAGTGGTGTAGTGCCCCCTCTATTTTTTACTTCATTAATTTGAAGATTTTCACATTTTATTTGATCAGCCTAGCTAAAGTGCTGGGATTTTTTGTTTTATTTTATTTTAATCTATTAGGGTGACATTAGTCACTAAAATCATGTGGGTTTCAAGTGTACATTTCTATGATATATACATGATTTGTACATTTCATTATGTGCCGATCACCCAAAGCCAATCATCCTCTGCCACCATATATTTTGCCCCTTTTACCCTTTACCACCCTCCCACCCCCTTTGCTCTGGTAACCACCATGTTGTTGTTTGTATCTATGAGTTTCAGTTTTATATCCCACATGTGAGTGAAACCATATGGTGATTGATTTTTTCTGACTGACTTATTTTGCTTAGTGTAATGTTCTCAAGGTCTATCTGTTGTGGAAAATCCACCCACACGTGGGGAGATAATGAAGCACAAACTTTATTACCCGGGGGCCCAGAGGGGGTGGCTAACATCCAAATCCTCTGAGCACCGATCCTCACTCTCCCGGGGTTTAAATAGTCCCGGGCTTCCTACCTATGTGGCGAAGCAAGGTTACAGAAGCCAAATGCAGAAGTTAGGTCTAGCTACCTTATATGGGAGACAAAGAGAAAACTCAGGAGGAATTTGCAGAAGCTACAGAGCACAGGAGCTTATCATGGGAGTCTGTGTACGACCTTGAGTAACTGGCTGTTGCTTTGGTTACGACTTGTCAGCTTCTACAGTCCTGTGTGAAACTTTGCAAGTGTTACAGTTATAGAGCATAAGAAACTTTTGGAGTTTTCTTTTCCTGCCACATATCCATTTTGTTGCAAATGGCAGTATTTCATCTTTTCTTATGGATAAGTAGTATTCTGTTACATATATGTGTGCATGTATGTATATACATGTGTATGTATATATGTATATGTGTATACACACACATGTATTCTTTATCCAGTCCTCTACTACAGGACACTTTGGTTGTCTCCATGTCTTGGCCACCATGAATAATGCTGCACTGAACATGGGGTACATGTATCTTTCTGAATAAATGTTTTTGAGTTTTTCATATAGAGACCCAGAAGACGGATTGCTGGGGCATATAGTAGCTCTATTTTTCATTTTTTAAGGAACTTCCATCCTGCTTTGCATAGTGGCTGTACCAGTTTACATTACCACCAGCAGTGAATGAGGGTTTCTTTTACTCTATAACCTCTCCACACTGGTTATTACCTGTTTTGTGGATAATAGCCACTTTAACAGGTGTGAGGTGGTATCAAATTGTAGTTTTGATTTATATTTCCCTAATAGCTAGTGAAGTTGAATTATCTTTTCATCCATATCTAAGGTCATTTATATATTTTCTTGGGGTAGGTATCTGTTCATGTCCTCTGCCCACTTTGTAATTGGATCATTTGTTTGTTTGGTGTTGAGTTGTATGAGTTCTTTAAGTATTTAGGATATTAACCTCTTGTAGAGCTGTTTGCAAGTATTGTCTTCATTCAGTAGGTTGCCTTTTTGTTTTGTTGTCAGTTTCCTCTGCTGTGCTGAAGCTTTTTAGTTTCATATAGTCCCATTCATTTATTTTTGCCATTATGGTCAAATTCATAAAATGTTCTCTACAATCAAGGTCCATAAGTTTAGTACTTATGTTTTGTTTTATGTTAATTATTGTTTCAGATCTTATATTTAGGTGTTTGATTCATTCTGAATTAACTTTTGTACATAGGGACAAACTGTAATCTAGCTTCATTCTTTTGCATATGGCTTTCCAATTTTTTAGCACAGTTTATTGAAGAGGTTTTTTTCCTCCATTGTCAGTTTTTGAATCTTTTGTCAAAAATTATTTGCCCATATACATGTGGTTTTATTTCTGCACTCTCAATTCGGTTTCATTGGTTTTGTGTGTGTGTGTGTGTGTGTGTGTGTGTGTGTGTGTGTTTCTGCCAATATCATGCTCTTTTGATTTTTGTAGCTCTGTAGTATAATATGAAGTCAGGTAGTTCAGCTTCCAGCTTAGTTCTTTTTTTTCAGGATTGCTTTGGCTATTCAGACTCTTTTGTGGTTCCATACAAATCTGATGATTTTTTTGGTCTATTTCTTTAAAAAAGTCATTGAGATTTTGATGGGGATTACATTAAATTTGTATATTGCTTTAGGCACTATGGCTATTTTAACCATGTTGATTATTCCAACCCATGAACATGGAATATTTCATGAACTATTTCATTCTGTCTTTTTTCAATCTCTTAATAATGCTTTGTAGTTTTCAGCTTCTGAATGTCTGAAAAAGTCTTTACTTCTTCATATCTAAAGGATAATTTTGGGGGATATATTATCATTGGCTGGTAATTTATCTCTCTCAGTAATTTAAATATTTGGTTCCACTCTTTTCTAGTTTATAGAGTTTATGCTGAGAGGTCCAGTGATAACCTAATGGTCTTTTCTTTATAGGTTACTTTGTTTTCCTGACTGCCTTGAGAATGATTTCTTTGTCATTAATTTTTGATAGTTTTAATGCAATGTGCCCTTGATTCAGCTAACTAGGTGTTCTGTTTGCTTCTTGGATTCAAGGATCCAGCTCTTTCCATAGGTTTGGGAAGTTCCCATCAACTTGTCTGAACAAGTCTCCATTCCCTTCTCCCTCTCTTCTTCTTGTGGTATACCTGTTATTCTCACATTGCTCTTTCTGATGTAGTCAGATAGTTGCCATAGTTTTTTTTTTTTAATGTTTAAGCTTCTCTCTTCTTCCCTCTTCATAATTTCTGTATTTTTATCTTTGATACCACTGTTTTCTCCTCCATCTATTCATTTCTAATTCCTACGCTTGCTAGTTCATTCTTGATCTATTTTACTGAGTTTCTCATCTCCAGAATTTCTCTTTGGTTCTTTTTAAAACTTTCAATGTCTTTGGTAAAGTATTCATTTTGTTTGTTGATTTGTTTTCTGAACTTACTAAACTCCTGTCTGTATTTTCTTGCTTCTCATTGAGTTTTTATCAGAACTGCAATCTTGAATTCTCTGTCATTTATTATCACATATTTCTATGTCTTAAAGTTTCTTTTCTGGAGATTTTTTTTCTTTCTGAGCTGCCTCATTGCTTTGGTTATTCATGGTATTTGATGGATTCCCTCTCTGTCTAGGCATCTATGTGTGAATGGCACCTCTCTAGCACATTAATATAGAGAGGTCTGTCTGTTATTTTCCAGTAGGTAGTGATGAATCACAAGTTTTTAAGTTTTCTTGCATTTCTCTGGCTTTTCAGATCTCTATGCAGTTGTGTTCCTGGGTAGGTGGTTTCCTTCCCTCTGCTCTGGTCAACCTGATCCCAGGGGACCAACCCTATAGGGGAAGGTGGTGAGTGATAGGGCTCCAGATCCATGAAATCCCAGTGTTATTCCCTATAGCCAGATGTTAACATCAGTGTAATAATGATCAATGAATGTGGAGTGGGCTGGGGGAAACTGGCTGACTTCTTGGTTGTTTTGGCCTCCCAATAATGGTGACCTCAGATCTCCTTGGGGTACCCCTGTTCCCTGACCTCAGGACCAGTCACAGAGTGCACCCTTTGTGGAGGGAAAACAAAAATGATCCTGTAGTACCAGTTCTCGAATTTGCAGATAATGTGCTCCTCAATCTAACACCAAGGGCAAAAGGAGGTGAGCTCTGGGAGGTTACATGGTGGCTAGGTTCCATGGTTTTGTATCTCTGTCAGATGCTCACTGCCCAAAAACTGCAGCACCACCTCTGTGCTGTGTCCTTGCCCAAGTCCCTGGGTTCAGCTCCAGCTACTACATCCACTCTTGTAGGAATGCCCATTGAATCTCTGCTCCTTCCAGCTGAAGGGAGTGTCAACTACAATCTGACTTCTCTCCTCGACAAGCTGAACATCACCATGAGCTCCTGGATGTAGAGTTGTGTTCCTGGCTTGTCTCAGCTTTTCTCCCTTCTCTCCTCCCCAGTTTGCTTCCGCTTGTCCACTTTTAGATGTTTTAATGCACAAATTTCTCAGGCGTATCTGTGCATCCAGCAGGGAAGGTTTGCAGGGAAGCTGTTCAATTTGCTGAAACTGCAAGGGGGGAAACCAAAATGATTTCTCATTCTGCCATCCTCTAAAAGTAGACTTTAAACTCTCTGACTAATATTTTAAATTGTCTGTTTTTCTCTTGAATCTTATCACTTTTGCTTCATATATTGTATTTGGGACTTTGTTGTTAGGTTTTCTGTACTTACAATTGTTAGATTTTCCTGATGGATGGGCCTCTTTGTTTTTTATTATAAAATATTCTTATTAACTCCAGTAATATTTTCTATTTTAAAATCTATTTTGCCTGCTATGAGTATAGCTGCTACATCTTTCATATGGTTGCTATTTATATGACATAGCCTTTTCCATGTATTTATTTTTGAACTCTACCTATCTTTGAATCTAATGTACAGGTCTTCTGTAAACAGCAGTGTCTCCTATGAACAGATCATGTTTTTTTATTCAATTTTACAGTCTTTGACTTTTGCTTAAATTGTTTATCCCTTAATATATATCATTATTTTTGTTATAATAGGATTTAAATCTGTCATTTTACCATTTGTTTTATATATGTCTTATGTCAGTTTTATTTTTCTATTCCTCCTTTACTTCTTTATGAAAAAGTGAATATTTTAGTGTAATATTTAAATTCTTTTAATCATTTTTACTATATTTTTTAATTTAGTCACTGCAGAACAGCTTATCATAGATATTAACTTACAAAAATCTATTTCACATACACTAACTTAATTCTAGTGAGACACAGAAATGTTCTTCCTATACAGTTCTATTCCTCCTGCCCCTTGTTTTGTTATTAGTTTCATATTATACATCTATGTATTTTACCTAATAATACATTGTTTTAATTACTACTTTGTATAATTTCATGTCTATTAAGAAAGTTGAGAAAATTAAGGGAAGCAAGTATATATTTATAGAGTTGGTTGTATTAGACTCCTTATCTACCACTTTGGGTTCCTATTTGTTCCAGTGGATTCATATTGCCATCTGCTGTCACTTACTCCAATGCAGCTTTCTTCCCACCTCCATTCTCTGTTGTTACTGTAAAATTCTTTACATTTTTATATGTTATAGCTCCAACAATGCAATTATAAACATATTGTTTTATATAGTTATTTTAAAAACAATTTAAGAGAATATTCATTTATATCATCTTATAATTATATAATTACCTTTACCAGTGCTCTGTTTTTCAATGTGGATTTAAATTATTGTCAGTGTCACTTGCTTTCAGTTTTAACATCTCACTTTATTATTTTAAGTTTTTTTTTTTAGTTTTGTAGATGTCTTTTCCTTCATTTTGAAGATAGTTTTGTTGGTTATAAGATTCTTAGCTGACAGTTTTTCTTCTTTCAATACCTTGTATGTGCTATCCACTGTCTTATGACCTACACTGTTCCTGATTAAAAATTATCTGTTAATCATATTTGGCTTTCTTTATATTTGACAAGTGATTTTTCTCTTGTCTTATCAAAATTTTCTTTCTGTTTTTGGCCTTCAGCATATTTTCTTTGATGTGTCTAGGTGAGGTACTTTTATGTATATATCACTGTAGTATACGGGTCTGACAGTTACCTTTTTTGATTGTAATGTTTCTGACATTAAAGTTTTGATCTCTCAGGCATCCATTTTATTTTATTTTTTAAAGACATTTATCAGCTCTGGCTGGCATAGCTCAGTGGATTGGGCGCGGGCTGCTAACCAAAGTGTCGCAGGTTCAATTACCAGCCAGGGTATGTGCCTGGGTTGCAGGCCATAACCCCCGGCAACCACACATTGATATTTCTCTCTCTCTCTCTGTCTCCCTCCTAAAAATAAAATAAATAAAATCTTTAAAAAAAAGGACATATATCTCAAACATATGCCAGTTCCATAACTAGGTTAAGACCCAGACTGCTCCACTCATAACGTTCCCCTTTTTAGAAAGCCTTGGGTGACCTAGATAACTCGCTGCTTGAGTGATCCTGTGTTTTGCTCTCTACATTTTAATTCCTGATCTTATACTTTAAATTCACCCATAAGGAGCAAGTCCACAAAACCCTAGGCACTCCACTCTTGATTTTAATAAAGGCAGAAGCCTAATTCCATACACATTCTCTACTCATGCCTTAACTGTGAGGCCCTGAATGCATGTGTGTTTTTTTTTTAAGTTTTCTGATGTTTGTTGCTGACATGCACCTTACAATCATAATAAGAAGCACAAGGGCTGGTCTAGCCCAGATTGGCTCCGGTCAGGGAAATAAATGTCTGTGAGGGCTTGTCACACATATTAGAGGCCCAGATATTCCTAGCAGATAGCATTACTGTTGATAGGCTGAGATCAACATAAAACAACTACTTGGAGTTCATTGAAATTCTTGGGTGTTTATATTAATGTTTATAATCAAATTGGGACATTTTCAGTCATCATTTTTCTAATGATTTTTCTGTTCCTTTTTCTTTCTTTCTGCTATTTCTATTTTATGTATCCTGGTGCTTTTAACAGTGTCCTACATTTCTCTGAGTCTCTGTTCATTTTTTTTCATCTTTTTTTTCTCTCTGTTCTTCAGATTGTATCATCTCTATTGATCTGTCTTCAAGTTCCTCGATTGTTTTTTCTTATGCCAGTCCAAATATACTATTCATCCCTTCTAGTGACTTTTTTCCTGAGGGTTAATGTACTTTTCAACTTCAGTATCTCCATTTGGTTGTTTTTTCTCTATTCAGTGTGACATTGTCTTCATATCTTCCTTTTCTTTTTTAAGTCTGGTTCCTTTTAGTTCTTCAAACATGTTATAGGGGCTTCCTTGAAGAAGATGAAAAGTAAGTGTGACATCTGGGCCCTTTCATAGTTCCTATTGCCTGCTGGTTTTCCTGGATAGTGGCCACACTTTCCTGTTTCTTTGTATATGTCCTATTTTTTTTTCTGGAAAATGGACATTTTATTAATATAGTATAGTAATTTGGAAACTAATTCCTCTTTTCCTGTTGGGAACCACCCTGCCTGGCTAAGCCCTGCCTAGGCAGGGCTGAGGGAACGACCTTGGACTATAAGCCAACAAGGAAACAAAAGCTTATCTCCCTGGCTGGAGCACCGCTTCTGCTCTTTTTACTTAATCTATAACTGGCCCCCAATGCTTGGTCGGTTAGCCAATGATGGGTAAGATTCCCCAAGGGGGGAACGATCTAAGACAGGCATGATCACGTGGAAGGCCCCAAAGAAAGGACTTTAGGGGCTACAGAAAAAGGGGGTGGTGGACCCTCAACCCTCAGCTTTTACAAAGCTTGAGTCCTCATTGTCTGTGAGAAAATCTCCTTATCTCTTGGCTGCCTTACTTCCCTTGCTCCACCTAAGCCTGAAACAAGGACAGGGTGGTGCCACCCTGTGCTGGAAAGGGCAGGTTCCCTGGGTGATCAGGCCTAAGGAAGAATATGTAAAATCTTGTGAAAGCTGCTTTGTTTAGAATGCTCTCAATTGAATGATAAGGGTCCAAGGAAGAAGTAAGTTTGTTCCTTAAAGTTTTTTACAGCTCTTTAGCTATCTGACCCTTACTCAAAATAGGCCCTCAGAGTTCTTTGTTATCTATTGTTTGATCCATACTTCCTGGCAATGAGTAATGAGCTTTACCTAAATTCTTATGCAAACAAACCCAATAAAAGCCTGCTCGGCGGGAGAACAAGGCACTCTCCCCTAGGGAGTGTGGCCGAGGTGCTCTCCACTAGAGAGAGTGGCCGTTTCGTCCCTATTTCCCCACAGGACTTGGTTGTCTCTGTGTATGTTTTTCTTGTGTTTTGACAAGCCATCTGAAGCATTCTGCGGTCACTGCCAGTCGGTGGCTGCGTCATTTTCCATATTTGATATATTATGTCACTGTTAATTTATTTGTTTAATCACTTGATGTATTTATTTCCTATCATTCTGCAATAAATTTTCACAAACTTGGTGGATGAAAAGGAAACACATTTATTAGTTTAATGCTTAGAGGTCAGAAGTCCAAAATGATTTTCCATGGACTAAAATCAAAATGACAGCTTGGCTATTTTTGTTGTGGGAACTCAAGAGGAGAATTGATTTCCTTGCCTTTTATAGCTCTAGATTTGGCCTACAGTTTTTGACTTGTGGTTACCTTCTATTTTCATAGCCAATGATAGCTAGTTGAGTCCTTCTCATGCTACTTTACTCCAACACTGACTTTACTGTCTTCCTCCTCCATATAATGAAGACCCTGCTATTACATTGGGCTCACTTGGATAATCTAGGAGAATCTCCCCTTCTCAGGGTCAGCTGATCAGAAACCTTAATTCTTTCTGCACATCCAATGCTTTTTTGCAATGTAATGTAATGTAATGTATTTACAATTTCCAACAATTAGGTTATGGCCATCTTTGGGGAGCCATTATTCTGCCTTCCATACTTGACAAGAGTATTTTAGTGAAGTACATTTCTTTCTCTACAGTATGAAGTCTCTAAGTTACTCCTCACGAGGAATAGCCTTGGGCTTGTGTAAAATCACTCTAGATGACTTTATTTTGAATATTGGAAAACAGCTCTCCATAAATATCAAGAACCTTTTCCAATGTTTTACAGGCATGTCTCAATAGAGCTTGAACTAAAAAAAAATAGTTATTTTGAGTTTTCAGTTCAGTGTATATTTTTCCTCATCAATTTGCCTTCCACATATTTCCAAGTGAAGATTATAATGATGGTAGCTACATAGACTCATCTTTCCCCATGAAGGAAATGGTGTTATTAACAGGACTCTGTCTATGTATGTGAGCACAAACACTCATTAGAAAAGGGACTATCACAGCTAAATCTGTTTGCAACATAAATGATAAAATATTTGTTTTAAAGGAAACTTTTTCACTGTGTTGGGTACTATTGGTTGACAAGTGAACTTAGAAATAATTTACAAAAAGAAAAAATATTAAATTTATAGCTGTTTGCTCTAAATATATTCCAACAATTGTGATGTCATCTGGGTTAATTTGTTTTGAGGTAATAAATGTAGTCATTACTAGGGCAATTAGAAAATGAGCATGTCTAGAGAATTGTGAGAAAAGAGATCAAGTTGGAAGACACTAAGTACATTGTAGACAGTGATTTTGTATGTCCACAAAATCTAATGTGTAATGGTTAGTGAATAGTTGGGGGGATTGTGATAATTAGATATATAGGCACCTTTATAAATGTTCATACTGTTCTTTTTACAATTCATCTATGAAATGTTATATAGTTCATCATGAAAAATGGAAATTTGCCTGAGATATTTAATGACAGGTTGTATTGTCCAAATCTGCAGTGAGAGCTCTGTACTCTTAATGTGATGATTTTGTGAAAATTGTCTCTTAAATAGTTTTTGTTCAGTACTGAATGAGAGAGAAGTTTTCAAGTATCATACCACTTATTATAGACAAACCTCACAGCAACTGAATGAGTTCTTAAATTAAAGAAACAGCATGTGTGTAGTTTCAGCATCATATACAGCTAGCATATAGTGAATAAATCAGGACTGTCAATAGCAAGATCTGATATATGAAGTGAAAGAAATAAAATAAGAGATAGTACCAAAGGAGGATAAATCCATTTAGAGACAGAATTATGAACAAGATGGAGAATCTAAAAGGAGCCATGAAAAAGTCAAATTATTTCAGATAAAAGATACTGCAAAGAATAACCACCTAACAATCACAGAAATTTATGAGAAGGCAGAGAGAAGACTTGTTGGTGTTACATATGCCTTAGTAAAGTCTTAGTAAAGTAATTGTAAAGTCTTTATTGTATTAATCATTAAAGCTGTTTATTAGCAATATTAGTGCCTAGTACTTAAAGTGGTGTTTTCATTACTGAAAGAGCTATTAATATAGAAGAGGTTCACCATTATTTTGCTTTTTAAAAAATATTTATACAACAACATTTTTTCATTGCTTTTAGATAGGGAGGAAGGGGTGGGGTGGGGAGAGAGGAGAGAGAGGAAGGGGAAAGAGAGAGAAAGAGAGAGAGATCAATTGGTTGCTATGCATATGTGTCCTAACTGGTGAATGAACCCACAACCTAGGTATGTGCCCTGACTGGGAATTGAATCTGTGACCTTTCAGTGCAAAGGATGATGTTCGAACCAACTGAGCCACACTGACAAGGGCTGTTTTAATTTTTATTGTGAGGGTCAAACCCTTTTCAAGTGGAACCTAAAGATATAATGAAATTCTAATGGTTTCACCATATGTCTGAAACTTATATAAGATGATGTGTAAACCTATCTACAGTTTTGCTGCCCCTTGACTAGAAAATAATATCTGTCCATCAATATACTGAACAGTTACTGTGAAAAATACTGAGGGAAAAGTCAGAGTGTGCTTAATCATTACAACAAGAAAGCGAGGAAGCTTGCTTTCTTCTGTGGACCTTGAACATAAGAAAACAAAGGAGATATATATATATTTATATATAAACTATATATGGTTATGAATGACTACAGAAAACAGATTGTGTAATATCTATCTGACCTTATGCATAATCAATCCTACCACTCATATTACAAACTCACACATAGTTCGGATAATGGTGAGCATTGCTATCCAGTGTAAAGGCAAAAGGCAGTAAATTACCTCCATGGTTTCTACAAGTGGAACCTTGTACCTCAGTGGTTTTTCCTTGCAGGAACCCAAGGAGGTCTTCACTTTATCTGACATGTTTCTTTGAATTTGCGTTATGCTGTAGACCTCTCAAAGTTGAACAGGCTTTGTGCATCAACCACATGAGCAACAGGAACTATAAGAGCATTTGTGCAGGAGCCAAGTAAGTGGGAGTGCTGACTGGGACAGCATCACTCACTTCCATGGACTGGTAAACTAATTAGGGTAACTGGTTTAATGCGTATGCAACCTTCAGAGAATATCTACTTGTATCATCTTATGGCTCCTTTAATATTAAAGGTAGAGGAGACCATAGAGATCATTTAGACAAATCCATGCACAATTTACAATAGGTAATACTTTAAAATAAATAATCAGGTACCAGAACCTAGCAATACATAAGTTTTATTATATTAAATTATAGTTAATTCAAGCTTATTCTGGTGATAATATAGTTCTTGCTCATTTACATATATTTGAATAACAGAGAAAAGGGGGAGATTTATAGTTAACATGGGAAAAAGTGAGTAGAGACTATGTAAAAGGAAGTGAATAATATCTGTTGTGTAGGAAAATATTGGAGACCTGTAGATTTAGAACAACCTGCCAGGGAAGTTGCTCAGTAAGAAAATAACAGCAGAACTTCAAAACTGTCATTTTTCTGCCACATCAATCTCTTTGTTTCATACCTTTGGAATTCACAAAATAAACCAGTGAGGGGCAGGAAGCATTTTAATCATCTTTCATTGTTTATCCCTCTGCTAAACATCTAAAGAAATGCTATGGCAGCAGCAAAACCAAGATGTGGCAGAACAGTGAGCTGATTCAAAGTGATTGCAAGCCAGGAGAACAGATGAAATAGCCTGTGACTTTGCCATAAATAATGCTGAAGGGGAAAAAAACCCACGTGGTGTGCTGTGCAAGGCTCCGAAGTCTGGATGTGAGCAGAAATCTGGATGCGGCTTACTGAAAGCCACAAAGAGTGAGTCATGTCCAGGAAAAGGACCATGATTCAAAAACAACAGGACTGACAAAAAGACTATACTTTTGGAATGCTGTAAATTTATGTACCTTCCTCACACCATAAACCCCCACCAAATGAGGGAAATAAAAAAATAGATTAAAGATGTAATTGTCAAAAACAGAACTACAAAAGAATTATAAGGTGGAGCTAATACATTTCATTTTGCTTAGACTCCTGTATGACTGGATTACTTCCTAATAGCAGCTATACATCAGATTTAATTAAAAATTCAAACAATTAAAAAATAAAATGATGTGAAAATAATGGCTGGTATCTACATAAACAGCAGCATCTTACTTCCATGTGGGACACTCTTATATCTGTGATAAGTACATAGTATTTGCTTTATGCATTTATTAATCTTATTTACAAATATAGGCTTTAAACCTTACCAAGAATAATAATTTCAGGTAATCTACATTTAAATCACTATTTTATGAAGCTACTTTAAACAAGATTAATTTACAATAAAAATGTCAAGGGTGTAACTATTCAGTACAGAACAGCCCCAAGATAACACTTAGAAGCATTTTCAAGTAATGCAAAAGCAAATGTGCTTGTTAACAGGGTGCTGTAATTACAAGATGCCTTGTAATGCAGGGGAACAGTAGACTAATTTTTCTAGGGGAGTAATACTGTGACTTAGCATATGAAAGACACCTCCATCCTTCTTAAATAATCTTGCTTATAAAATTCAAGCAGCATTGTTATTATCAATGTTGCTGTTAAATGTCATCTCTTTTGTAATTATAAATTTGGAATATGGATGTGTACATAAGATTAAATTTTGTAACACTGAGTATACCACAAAAAGAATTGAACAATTATATAAATTTAACCATTCCTAATGTAGAAAAAAGTGTATTCATTGTCTCCAGCTCACTGTTAATGCAAAGGATCTAGCAAGAGAAGAGTGTGGAAAGAAATTCAGAATCTGTTTGAGTCATGTTAGAATTGAGATGTCTATCAGGTACCCATGTGGAGATGTCTGTTGGAAGTTTTATGCAAATATGAAGCTCAGGGAGGTGTTTAGCACTGAAACAAAAAATTGAGGCTCATATAGGAATTAGGATAGAGGGAGAAGATAATATATAAGTGTTTATTGAATGTAAGTCCCCATTATTTCTGAAGGAAAATTAGATAAATACCATATCCTGCTGGGAAGTCACTGCTGCATGCTTTTTAAAAAGCTGTTATTTTAAGTGCCTACTATGTAGAAGACACATTTTCATATATCTTCCATTTGTTAAAATGATAATTAATTTTATGAGTGATAAGGCTTGTCATCAACACAGAGCACAACATGGCTAAGGCCAGGTAACAGAGAGAATGAGAAATTAAATTTGCTAGCAGTCTAAATGGTCTAAATGCTTCTGTCGAACTCCAGGGGAGTTCTTTGGCTCCATCTTAAGAGTCAAGCTCCTGAGGTTAAGTGACCCCTTTTACTTATAGGTGGAGGGTCTGAGCTCGTCTTTCCCAGTTCGAGACTAGTCGCCCTCGCAAAGGCACCCAAACGACTGGGTGATACCTGCATCCGAGCTGAAGTGGCATTGCCACTGTTTCCTTAGAGCACTGTTACATCACAAAGCTTTCCTGTTCAATTCCCTTATGTGTCTGAGAGGATTAAAACAACTTTTTCTTTTTAAAGGACACTGCAAGTTCATATTGAGTGGGCCTGTATCTTTTTATCTTACCATTTGAGAAGATGACTTTTGTCCTGCTTTGAATTGTCTTGATCATGAAAGGCAAAATCCTGGCCTGCATCTACCACAGTTCTGACCCAGCTTGACAACTTTTAGGAAACTGTTTGCTAATGGAACGCAGATGAAAACATCTTTGCCTTGTGTCAAAATGACCTGCATATAAATGAACCTAACAGACATTGGTTAGAGATTACCTTGGTTACAAAATTTCTGCAGAAATTAAGTTGACATATCAGAATACATTCAATTTAGTTTTGTTATGGAAAATATAAGCAAAAGTTTACAATCAGATACATACACACACACACACGCGCACACACACACACACCCAGCTTTTCCATTTGAACGCCACACAAACAGATGCGCAAAATTTTGTGCAGAGGTCTGGCTGATACTCGTTTTGTTGACAGTGGTGGCAATTTCCAAAATAAATAATGCATATGAGATTCATGAAGTATGCTGATGAAAGTGAATAATGATTGTGGAAAGTTTAAATCTGACACTCAGTGAAAACTGGACAATCCTCATAGTATAGGAAATATTTGTAAATTATTTGTTTTTTTTTTCCGAGATTTGTACATGTGAAAGCTCCTTGATTTCTCATTCATATTTGCTCATATGTTCCCAGCTAGTCTCAAGCAAAATCATTTAAGATAATAAGGGCATTGTGGTTGTCTTTCAGCAAAATAAAACTGAAATCCAAAAACAAAAATACTTGTCATATTACACCCTTCTAGGGTCATGACTGCTCTTTTGCTTAATATCTTTATAAACCAAAACATGTAGTTTATTCATTCATTTGTCCAACAACATAAAATATTGGTTGAGCATTTACTATGTGCTGGGGTGGTGGGGATGGAGATGTGATAAAAGTGGAGAAAGTCCTTGTCTTAATGGAACTTGCATTTTATGGTTGAAGACAAACCATGAAGTAAAGGATGAGCCATATTAGCATGTGGAAGAAAGGGTGTTGTCAGCGGAGATAACAGCCTTCGCAAAGGCCTGGAGGCAAGCATTTATGGCATATTGGAAGAACAAAAGGAGGTCAGGGTAACCAGACAGGAGGAGGAAGATAGAGCAGTGGTAGGGCCAGATAATGTGTAGGAGCTGAGACCAAATACATTGAATTTTATACACTTGGTGCACATAAAACTGTTAGATTAATTATATTTTGCCACTCACTTAACATAATGACTTTTTCTCAAAACACTAAATAAATGTGATATGGAACCTGATATTTTTATATCACAGTTTCAGGCAAACACACTCCCCAACTTATCTGGCACATGGATTCTATTCAGAGAGAAGCATAAAGGACAAATGTAAATTGTGCTTCATTTTGAGAGGAACCCACCTTGTCTGCATTTGTGTAACTACATGAAGCAAGTGGGGTAGAAAGGTAGCATCTTCTACAGTCTTCTATTTGTTTAATGCTCATGTTTTATCCATGTGTTTCAAAGCACCCCCTTTGTTTAGCCTTAATTTGGCCTCCAAATTGTTCTTGTGTTATACCTTAATTTTTAAGTACAGTTTGAGTACAAAGTAACCATGAACCCCCCCAAAAGTTTTAGAAGTTTTATTTTTTTTATTTTTAATTTTAAAGATTGTATTTATTTATTTTTGGAGAAAGGAGAAGGGAGAGAGAAAGAGAGGGAAAGAAACATCAATGTGTGGTTGCCTCTTGCATGCCCCCTGCCGGGGGCCTGACCTGAGTGATTTGTTGTTTATATTGTAATACAAATTAATATTTATATTAATTTGGTGTATGCATATTAATAATGTAACATATAATAATTTAATAATTATTATTAAATAATTAATTAAATAATTAAATAATTATTAATAATTTCATATTAAATAATTTCATTATTTAATAATATATTTTTTCTAGTCTTGAAATTTGTTATGTAAGCATTTTTCACTTTTAGCAGAATGTTGAGGGATAAATGAAACTCATTAGGTAAGAAAGCTGTGCTCTGAGATGGGAGGCCCATGAGTAGCCCAAAAAATTGGAAGAAAGTTGTCTGTTTTAGGTTAACTTGCTCTCCCTAGAACTCTAGATACAGTGACAACTTTTAAATGGTAATTTCTTTGCTGTTAATAACCAATGACGACAACAAAATAACAAAGGTTTTGCTTTTCAGGATATACCTTCATGCTTACCTAGCTAGATGGAATTGCAAAAAAAAATCTTAATTATACATTTATATTTATCACAATCCAGGGTAGAGATAGAATACCAACCATTTGAGAATTTGTTTTTGGAGATTATATATATATCGTTTTTAAAAATGGGCTTTTCCTGTGAATCTTTAAATAAATGCTCCTTTTCTTCTATACTGCAATATATTTTTGTAGATTCCTTGTCTTCTACTTTCTCAGCTTTTAATAATGCCCGAGTATTGAGGATAGATATTTCCTAATATTTAGGATGCATGGAATGTTATTTTTTCTCACTGTTTTCCTTTCAAACCAAAGTTTGGAAAACCCCAATGTGGTTCCTAGCAGATATTTATCTAAAACTGAGCTACTGGGTAGAGCTGGGGTTTTGTTCAGCTTTTATTGTCCTGTCAGTGCAGGCCTGCAATTTTTCTTTAGAGAATGTAGCTCTACCAGATGTACGCTCCCGATGGAGAGTCAGGGTGGGCTTGAGGATACGAGCTACTCTAATGACCCAGTAGTCTTACTGATCCTTTTGCACCAGGGATCTTTTTCTTCCCTCCTAGCACTCTACATTCTACCAATCAGATTCTCCCTATCACTCATTTCCTCTTCCTGCCAAAACCAAATTAGCATTCTTTCTCTTTTTCCTCTGTTTTTCTCTTTTCTCACCCTCATCCCTTACTTCTATCTTTATCTCTTTATTTCTAACTCTTTTTTATGTATACCATTATTTCTTACACTCCACATCCTTAAGAAACTGTCTTTCTGAGTTATCCATAGACAGAGCTTTTATACTTGGCTCTCTGGAGTCACTGGTGATCACATAGATAACTTAGTTTGTATACCTTGCCCTTATCAAATTATACCAAGGGAATAGGATAAAATGGTACAAAACATTGCAATCTGTGTGCACAAAATCACTTTTGAACTCTTGTTCAAAAAGAAAAAAAATAGTAACATAGCAAGAATTTAAGGATTTTCTATTCGGAATAATCTTGAACACACACACACACACACACACACACACACACACACACACACACTCTGCCAGGATTTCACTGCTCGTAGACAACTTGTTTGTGCCATTTTTCAAAAAATAGCTAAATTGCTGAGGAAATCATATCACACTATTCATCCTCATTTATTTCCTACACTGTTATGTGCTGGAGGCATATTCTCTGACTGGAGGTAGCAATCATAACACTGTCAGGATTGGCCAAAGTGAGGACTATGACTTTTTCCGAGTCAGAGGATGATTCTCATGTGCTTGGGTTGTGGATATGCAATTTTAGGTTTAAGTTACTGTTAAATTCCAAAGAACTTGAAGATATTAGGATGATTCAAATATTTCCTTTATTCATTGAGAAAAACAATGTTCTCTGGCAGCAAGGGTAGATTACATGCAATAATTAATCCCTTCCCAAAATAATGAAGATAAATTCCCCAGATGTTGTTATGTGGAATTTCTTCATTATCATCTTATACTGCAATTGCTAGATAATTTTTTCATTTGGAAAATATTTATAAGTAGTGTACTTAATATGCTAGTCATTTTCCAAAAGTCTCTTTCAGTCTGCTATCAGATATACTCAGAAGTACAGGTCCCAATTTACAAACTCAAATGATTTGGACACCAGACAGGTAACATAAATGAATGGAAAAGGCAGAGTATAATATGATAGGGAGTAGGGGAACCACATCAAAAAGAAATATGTGCCATGTCTATGACTGTCCAAGTTAAAAGTTACGTTTTTCAAAACATAATTGTGGCATAATGAATACATTTGTGAGCCACGTTGATATTATGGACTGCCAGATCGTAACATCTACCTTTTTTTTTTTTTAAACTTACCTAGTTAAGTAAATAACTTACCTAGTAAGCAAAGAGGAGATAATTAGATATAGTCCAGGGTAAGAGAGAATTTCTTAATCTTTGTGTAATGTGGAAAGATCAGACTATGTGGGAAGAAAATACTGTGAGTTGCAGGAGAGAAGAAGAATGCATTGCATAGGTGCCAGCACTGGAGGTCACCTGTAGAGAGAAGATTTCAACCTTAATTAAGATGGTGGGCTCTCTTCTCTTGAGCCTGAAAGCCTAATTGTAGCAGTCAGTGAATTCTGCTCTCTCAAGCCTTTGCTCAAAACTAATCTTAATGAAGCCTCCTGTGACCAGTGCATTTAATATTGCGAGGACAGCGGCACTCCTAATCCCCTTAACCTTGCTCTGCTTTTGTTTTTAGTACTTATAACACTGATCCATAACACTAATGCCCATTTTTCTTACTAGGGTATAGGTTGGATGAGGGCAGACATCATTGTCATTTTTATCCTGTGATGTATTCTGAGGTCCTAGGATAGAACGTGAAACATGGTAGGCTATCAATAAGTATTTTTTGAGTGAATGAAGATGTGAGAGAACACACATATGGAAAATTGCATGTAGCAAATAAATGTACTGTTGAGTACATTTCATATTCTTGTATAACAAGAAGAAGGGTCATCTCTTCAGAGATAAGGATTTGAAGGACTAGCAGGGTCTTTGAGTGGAATGATCAAGTTAATAACTTAAGAGACTAAAGCTATGGACAGAAAATCACCTGGCCTGCTCCATTGAAACCCCGTCTGAAGCTGGACACTTGAATGCTGCAGTGGTGAGCTTGGTTCTGTGATTTTACCTAGCAGAGCTCTGCAGTCTATGGGAAAGGAATCATGTACTTAAAGTAGTGGATTGGAAGTGGCCCAAAGACAGGGAACACTGATAAGATAACAAGACAATGGTTAAAGCATTAAGCCACAATCAAACATCACCCTGGCAGAAAATTAAGGGTTTATTAAATATGCAGAGATATCAGGGAGATCAGCAAGCAGGTATACTTGAAATAGAATGTGAGAAGGTTGTGTTTAGAGTAGGCCTTTGTTAAAGCAACTCCATGAGAGCAGGGATTTTCGTCTGTCTAAACCATTGCTGTATATTCAGAAGTGCTTGGCACATAGTCCATCATTGATACATGCTCAGCAAGGTAAAAAATGTGACTATGGTCACATAGTAGGTTCCTATGGTAATGGAATGGGAAAGACTTTTGAATTGAGGGGGGGAAGAATATCAATGATCAAATGGCTGAATGATTTATACCTGGTCTTAGAAGCTTCTATGCAGGCAGAACATTTGGAGGCCTGGTGTTAAAGACCTTAAAGAATAAAGCCCTATGCTAGGAAGTCTGCACATGGCAGGTTGGATAGAGGGTAGATGTCACGAACCTTGAAAAAGAGGGGTTTTCTATATCAAAGAAGAATAATAGTCTTGAAGTGACAAACCACTATTTGATCCATCGTAATTTTTTCTCCAATGTCTGAAATAACGAAGAATAACTGATAGAACAAAAGAAAGTTAGACCAGGAAAATGTCAAATTTCAATTAAGGCAAAGCCGTAGAAGCAACATTCCTCGAACACATGGATGTATAGGAAGATTGATTTACACGGGAAGGGTTTCACTAGGGGAGGCATGGGAAAGATCTAGACAGAAGATTGGGGAGGCAACAAGGGTTAAACAAATGGGCTGTGACAGCTGACCAGTGTCCCTGGAGAGGGACTGATAAACTTATCCTAGGATAATTAATACTCAGCATTTAGAGAGAATTCAAAATGAATTTTACTGATGTTAGCGTTTTTTATTTGTAAGTAAAACAAGGGTATTTTTATGCTCTGAGTGTCACTGTAATATTTATTTAGCGAATGTTATGATAAGCATGCCACTGCATGTAATCTCATTTAATTCCTATCCTACAAGGTAACTATGATCATTGTCCATAACTGGACACAGTGAGGAAGAGGAGCTCACTGAAATCTCCCCATAGCAAATGGAAGAGTTGCGACTTCACTACAGGAAATTCGATTTTACAGCCCTCATTCTTAAGCACAAATAAATCTGCCATACTTCAAATCCCAAAGTTTTCTTATTTTAATATAAAACAAGTGTCGCTTCCTAATTTATATTCCAAGTTTTCAGTGCACTGGAATCTGCATTCCAAGTGCACCTGGCTCTAGCCACCTCACTCAGATACAGCGTCCAGCAACATAAATGTGAACTCTAAAGTAATGCTCAATTTTGAAGACATGTGTGGAGAGTACAAAATAAGGTGCTCTTTTTAAATAGAAACTCTAAATCATTTGAGGTTATGGTGCCAATACATGTATAAAAAAATTTCACTGAAACAGTAAACAAATTCTAATTTATTGGCTTATATTGGGAATGGGGAAAGGGAGCAAAGATAAGGAGAACTGACCTTTATATGTACACTATATATTTCAGACATATGATTCATATGCATAATATAATTAAATTCTCTAACAATTGTGTGAGGTATGTATATAAATGAAGAATCTGAGTTTCAAAATGGTTAAGGTCATACAGCTGTCAAGTGGCAGAAATGAAATATTTCAAATCAAGTGCAACATATTTCAAAACTTTCATTTTCTTCAACTATCCTGTGCTTTCTGATAGAAATATGATCCAATTAGTGAATTTAGCTATGTACACACATTTTATGGAAAGTTCTATGTAAATGAAGGGACATTTGATTAAATATTGGCATTCCACATTGTTTTACTACACACTGTAGACCAAAATGACTGAAATTTGCCTGCCTCCCCCCAAAAAGAAAAGATGAATTATATTGGAAATTAATTGACACAATTCAGCATATTGCATTTCACTTTATGTCAAGGAGGCTTAATTATAATATAGATTTTGATTTTAAATGAAAACAGCAGCAGCAGCAATGATTAACCTTATAATTGAGCATTGATTGTGTGGCGAGGCACTTTGAGGAGTACTTTACATGCATACCTTACATTAATCATCCCCAGTCCACTGGGGCCTTCCTGTCCTGGGTTCCTCCTATCTCTCCTGCCTTGATCAGCACTTTGTATTGTCAGTGGCTTCCCTAATGTTGATCCACATATTGGTGCTAGTCTAACCTCAATGGATACATTTCAGGTCTAAGAAAGTAAACATGTCAGAGAAGAGCCTAAAATATTCATTTTAAATAAGTTTTCATAACAAGTAAAAGCTTCCCTAACATGGCAAGGTTCCTATCTCACTGATTTAATATTTAGCTCATTGCATTAATCAGTCCGTAGATTACTCATGGTTCTAATACTTAATTCCATATGAGTCCAATCAAAACAATAAGCATGTTTAGTAACTCAGGAATAATAGATTTAATTTTCCAAAGCATTGGTCCAATCTCAGAAATGAAGATGATATCCAAGGCACCCAACTTTCACAGTTATGGAGAGCTATTTTTCCCTATAGATAACAATATTAAAATCTGATGTATTTGATTAACTGAGGAGCTCGCTTACTTAGTGAAATATAAAATGCCTAGATATTTATATAGTGGATTATAGAAGAATCCCACTTCTCCAACAGCAGAATCCACTAGGGCTACAGGGTGGGGCAAAAGTAGGTTTATAGCTGTGAGTATGTCAAAGAGAGTTTATTTTTGTATTATGATTTAGGAATTATTATATTATATTCCATACAAACTACTATAAACCCACTTCTGCCCCACCCTGCACTTACTAAGTATAAGAAATGAAGTATACGGCCAGTTAGGTTGCTGAAATGCCTGGTGACATTGATTTGATATAACAATTAGACTCATTCCCTTGTGTCTTTGGAGTAATTTAGGATATCAATTTCCCCAAGCTATAGATCTAGGAAGTGAGGATGTGTATAAAGTGACATTATAATATTACAAAATAACTTTTTCCTATAAGTCTGACATTTATTGATATGCTTATTTGAATATTATTCCTCGATATTGGCTACTTGGTGAACTTCAGTGATATTTATGTACAGAGTTGGCCTTAATTAGAACAGACCTACAAAGTGTACTTTGAAGGATACCCAATAGTATGTCTTTTTTTCAAAATATTTCTCTATTGGCACTACATTTATGCATAAATTAATTTATTTACTCTGAATCAAGGCCCTGAATGTCACTGGCAAAGGACACATGTTACTTGTGAAAGGTCAAGTACTACTTCCACACTGGAATTCACGTGTTACATTGATAACATTTTAGTCACTACTATCTGACTACTGTCTTACCCTATTTAATCCAGTTTATAGCATTCAAAGAATTGCACTGTGATATTTACAGATTAAGCAAAAAAAAATGCATTTTGTCTCTATGCTTAGGAGATACATATATAAGTATTCTCTTAAAATATGCTTTATTTTCCAGAAAATATCTTTAAATTATTACTTCATACTTCCTTATATATTACTTTCAATTCAATAATCTCTTTTATAGTTTATAATAGCAAAGTGACTAGTAAGTATTTAGGACTAGATGCATTTAAGTGATTCTTAGTTTTCCTCATAAAGAATTGGTTGAATTCTGTTCTTCATGGTGGGCAAAAATACTGAAGAGCCCATAACTGGTGAAGGCTCACAGTGAATTCCTGACTTACACATTTTAATTTTATTTATAGAATACTGTTATGCCAGATTAAAAAAAGAGTTGACTGTAATCCTCTTATTATTTTCTGCATAGACTTTCTAAATGACAATTCAGCTGTTTTTGTTTTCTAGTAATACTTGGTGTTGTCCGCAGATAAATGTTCTGTGTATGTTGAATGAAACTGACTATTCAGTAAACAAAACATAATCAGAGTTTGTATGTGTTTTCATGTGAAGGGGATGAGTTTATTGTATTATGCAATTACAAAGAATATTTTATGGATAAAGAGAAATACAGTAATTTATGTGTCAGATAAGGCTATGTTTAATTTTATATTCCTTTTTGGACTTATAAATGATTATGTATCTGATCATCATAAACTGTTGATCTAATATCAGAATTGTTCATAGGCATTTTGTATTAAGGGAGGTACCATATTAGAGAGGGGCAAGGTAAGATTTTACTACAATCTTCCTTTGTATTTAGTTACCATTCTCATTTAAATGCTTCCTTTTTTCTTTTAAGAATTTTTTTATCAAATTTCATCAACCAAATGATTAGGCTGAGTAGAAAAATAAAGAAAATGCTTCATGCATGTATTTTACTCTTTCATCTGTATTCATTGACTGTCTGTCTCATGCCAGATACTGAGAACAGCACAATTAACTGGGCATGTGTCTGCATTCAGAAGATTTCAATGTGGTGCAGAGAAGCAGACAACTGAAAATGACAATGCAGAGTAATAGGAACTATAACAGATACAGGCATAATCTTGACCTTCCTAATTGCCTTCAGGGATGGGATGTAGTTTGGGATTGTGGTAAACATATTTGCAGGAAAGCTTCCAAGAGGTAGTGAAGCATTAGTAATCTTGAAGAATAAGTTTAAGATGATTAGGAAGGTAGAAGAAAGGGGTTCCAAATAGAAAATTAAAACACATGGGGCCACAAAAAAACATAGTATGTTCAGAGAACTGAAATACTTCAGGATGGCTGAATCGAGGTGGTTAGGAGAACATGGTTAGATACACAACTGAAGGCATGACCACTGAAGGCACAACTGAAGCCCACACCATGAAGGCTTATAAATCATAATAAGGAATTTTAAACATATAAAAGGCTATGAGGAGCCATTGAAGAATCTTGAGCAGAAAAGGTGAGAGTTATATGTTGGAAATCTTATTCTAGCATAAGAGAGGAGAAGAGAAAGGAGGCCAGATTGGAGACAAAATTATTAGTCAGAAAGTTTTAATAAATGGTGAGATTCTGTTCTAGAGCAGGGCAATGGGCATGTTAAAGGGAAATAATTCGGCTGGGATACTCAAGAGTTAACAAAACAGGACCTCGTAACTAACTGACATGGAAGCAAGCGGGGTGAGAAAGCTTTTCTAAGATGCAGCTCTATTTTTACTTTGGATTTTTACTGGTAAGATAAAAATTATTGCAGGAAAGGTAGGTTCATTGAAGACCAGAGAGGACAGAGCTCAACCATGTGCTTGCTGCCCCTGAGCTGTTCTCAGGACAGTCCAGCCAGTGGCTATGGCTATAGGGAGGGAAAAGCTTGATGAGTATGGACGCAGACTGGATAATTGTTTAATATCCATAAACTACAAGGAACTCATACAACTTAACACCCATCCCCCAAAAGCAAACCATACAACCCAATTAAAAAAAAATGGTAACCCTGGCTAGGCGACTCAGTCAGTTTGAGCCGTGTCTGCACACAAAAAAATTGTAGGTTCCATCCCCAGTCAGAGCACATACTGTATTTTTTGGACTATAAGACACATTTTCCACCCCAAATTTGGGAGGAACAAAGATTGTTAATGCTGCTGTTGAGTTCTGTTTACATTTACGTTGGTGAAATGCTATGTTACTAAATATTTTATCACATTTTTTGCTTCAAAACTTTTTTTCCTGTTTTCCTCCTCTAAAACCTAGGTGTGTCTTATGGTCCAAAAAATATGGTGCCTCACTTTTGAGTTTGTCCCCAGTTGGGGTGCATACAGGAAACAACCAGTCAATGTTTCTCTCTCATAATGATTTTCTCTCTCTCTCTTTCCCTCCCTCCTGTCTCTCTTACCCTCTTGGCCTCCCTTTCTCTCTGTCTAAAATCAATTAACATATCCTTGGGTGAGAATTAAAACAAACAAACAAACAAACAAACAAACCTGGGCAGAGGAACTGAATACACACTTCTCCACAGAGTACATACAGATGGCCAGTAGACTTATGCTCAATATCACTAATAATCAGAGAAATTCCAATTAAAACCACAATTTAGATATTACCACATACCTGTCAGAATGGCTATCATCACTGTATCAACAAACAAGTGTTAGCAAAGATGTAGAAAAAAGGGAACCCTTGTACACTGTTGATGGGATTGTAAATTGGGACAGCTATAATGGAAAACAATATGGATGTTCCTAAAAAAATTAAAAATAGAACTATCATATAAACCAAATACTGTATTTCCCTAATGTTCCCAAAAGAATTGAAAACAGTATCTCAGAGAGATACTAATTAACTCATGTTCATAGCAACATTATTTATAGTAGCTAAAATGTGGAGGCAGACATGTGCCCATCAATGAATGAATAAGCAGAATGTTATATATACATACAATAGTATATTTATTACTCAACCTTTAAAAGGAAGGAAATTCTAACATATGCCACAGCAAGGATAAGCATTGAAGATATAAGGCTAAGCAAAATAAGCCAGTCACAGAAAGACAAATAATATGATCCCACATATATGAGGTATTTAGGGTAGTCAAAAATCATAGAGACAGAAAGTGGAATGGTCATTTCCAAGGCCAAGGGAAGTGGATAATGGGGGTGATTATGTAATGTTTATAGAGTTTGCTTTGCAAGATGAATAGTATGAACCTGGATGGTGGTGATGGTGGCACTACCTTGTGAGTGTATTGAATATCACAGAACTGTACACTTAAAAATGGTAATGGTAAATTTGACAAGATTTTACAATTTAAAAAACTGGAACAAAATTTTAAAACTATGAGCACGGGCTGGGAACCAAAGTGTCCCAGGTTCGATTCCCAGCCAGGGTACATTCCTGGGTTGCAGGCCATAACCCCCAGCAACCGCACATTGATGTTTCTCTCTCTCTCTCTCTCTCTCTCTCTCTCTCTCTCTCTCTCTCTCTCTCTCTCTCTCTCTCTCTCTCTCCCTTCCCTCCCTAAAAATAAAGAAATAAAATCTTTAAAAAAAAATTTTTAAAACTATATTAGTCTTTGAATTAATGGTTAGTAACTGGCTTTTTTCCCACTTAAACCTGATAAATGCTTTATTATATCAACATTTCTAAGTATAAAGTGGATTTCCTACTCTTCATGAGACAAAATTGGTAAAAAGACTGTCTAAACATGATTCATAAGTGAAAAGAATAAAAGTAAAAAAGCTTAAGTTGAAAACTGTAAAAGGGTACATAAAAGTTGCAAAAGAAACATTTGGACATGTTGAATCAAAATTACTAGTTATTGAAAACCCAGTTGACAAGTAATCTTCTATTTCTGGGGAAAATTATTCAATTTGATTTTGAATAAGCTTTACATCTTAGCCTTTACCAAGGACATAGTTCTAAAAGGTATATTTTGAAACAAGGTAAAAATCACTAGTTTTGGCATCCAAATATTTAAATCAAGCTTATCTGCTTAAAGAAAAACTTTTTCATACATAAGAACTAAAAGATTTTATATATTGGAAAACTCATTGGAGACCACTTTAAATAAAAATGTTATTTTGATATAAATCATCCTGCTTCTCTCGTGCCATTAAGAATGGGTAAAAAGAAGGTTAAAGGCTTGCAAAGTTTTTCATTGCTGGTACTTGCCATTATTTTCCACAATTCACAAATTGATTTTCTGGCTTTATAGCTATAAGAGACAGTGTGCCTTTTTAATACTATAATTTTTCATAAGCTGATGAGTACAGGCATGATGAATGAGTGTTCACCCCAGAGCCTCCTCCAAGTGGGCTCTTTAAAAGAATGTTGTTGTTTTGCAGTTATTTTTATTTCATTGTATTATCTATTGCTTTCCAGAGCTTCTGGAAATTACATTCTTTTCTTATCAGTTAGTATTAAGACCTACAGATTTCTTTTTGTTCCTTTCAGGGATGGAGGCTATTTTTAGCACATTGTGCTAGCCCACATCCAAAGATAAGGTAGAGAGATGGTATTAATATAAGATTGTGGTTATAAATTATTGATTAGGAAGTTGGTTCTAAAAATATGGATGAATAGAGGCAGAAATGATATCCTCACAAAGAAGGCCAGCATAGAGAAATAAAGGGTAGTATTGGGTTGCTCAAAAAGTTCATTTATTTTTTTCTGTATGGCTCTGGAAGTGCTTAGGTGTTTTTAATGTCATATGAAACAATTTTGTTAGAGTGTATTGTGACAGCTGTCATATCAGCATGCATTTAAAAAAACTAACCAAATTGGTGAATTTTTGTGCAGCCATTTTAATATTGAAGATGGAAGAAAATACTCAGCATTTTCAGCATATTATGCTTTATTGTTTCCAGAAAGGTAAAAACCCAACTGAAAACACACACAAAAGATGTGTGCAGTGTACGAAAAAGGTGCTGTGACTGACCAAACGTGTTAAAGTGGTTTGCGAAGTCTCTTGGTACCTTGACATTTTGGCCAAATAATTCTTTGCTGTGAGGCTGTCTTATGCATTCAAATATGTTTAGCAGCATCCCTGGACTTTACCTGCTAGGAGCCGATAGCGAGAGGTAGTTGACATACTCAAAATATCCAGATCAACACAGTTATTGGTGAAAACAAAAAATGTGTTTTTTATTTTATAAAAAAAAAATTAATGGACTTTTTTGGCCAACCCATTAATACCTCAGCTTCCTTCTCTCTGTCTCCAGGGTGCAGCTTCATGTCGGCACTTAATGCTCGTTACAAAAAGCAAGTTTTCAGAGATGGTTACAGGGTGACTAAGTATGTCTTTAGTGCTTCCCCTCTCCATAGTTTCCTCCCTTTACTGAAGGTGATCCCATTCAACTTCCTCAGATATCCACATAGTTCTTAAATTCTTTCCATCTTCCCTAAGGTATCTACGCTCAGGAAAATAGCCTTGTCTTTTGACAGGAGATAATATAGAGACAGGGATAGGTTGATTGCACTGTTAATATCTTTTAAGAACATTAACAGCAGATATACATAAGGATGCAGTATATGTTTTTAAAAAAGTGAACAAGCATAGAAAACTCTTGCTTTTGTTTGTTTGTCCGTCCATCCAGTCATCCAATCTATTTAAGTTGTCTGTTATCCTATCTATCTCATCCATTTGTGCATTTCTATACAGCATAGTTTACTGTATTCACCCTTCTTAGTGTAAAGCTTTGAGAGCATTAACAAATACAAATATACAGTCAACACCACAATCAAGATAGAAAACAATTACATCTCTCCAGGAATTTCCCTTCTACTCTGTTGTACTCCATCACCGCCACCACTAGCATCCCCTAATGTTTTCTTTTCCCTTAATTATGCCTTTTCCAGAATGTCATATAAATGAAGATATATATTACATAGCCCTTAGGATCTCACTACTTTCATTACCCCAGTGTGTTTCAGGTTCATCTATTTTGAAATGTGTGTTAGTAGCTTGTTTCTTTTTATTGTTAAGTAATAACTGGCGTGTATGAACTACTTTTTGCAAATTCATTCTAGTTTTTGGTGATTTTTGGTGGCAAAGTCGCCGTGGACACTTAGAAAAAGATTTTGTATTAATGTAAATTTTCTTTTGGGAAAATACTTAGGAATGGAGTTCTTCACTTTTAAATATAAATGAATGCTGTAGTTTTATGTATTCTCTTTTGTGAATGTATCTCAAGTATGTTAAGGCAAAAGAATTCAATTTGAGTGTACTGATAAAACTGAGGTTCTGAACTTGCAAAAATGGAAACTATGGGATACAATCTACTTGCTGAAGGGATATTGTCCTTTTATATATACGTCTATAATCTATGTGTTAATGTCACTTTCAGACTATTTTATTGAGATATATTTCACATCTATAAAATTCCCCCTCTTAAAGTATACAACTCAGTGGGTTATTTTGTATATTCACAGAAGTCGGCATCATTCCAATGATCTAATCTCAGAACATTTCATCACCCCCCCCCCCCCAAAAGAAACCGCTTGTTCTCTACTGACTCATTCTTATGCCACTTACTTTCCATTTCCTTCTTCCCCCACTGCCTGGAAACCACGAGTCCACTTTCTATCTCTAAGAAATTGTTTATTCTGGACATTTTATTTAAATAGATTCACACAACATGTGTTTTTGTGACTGATTCTCATACTTAACATGTTTTCAGGGTTCACCCTTATTGCAGTATATATTAGTATTTCATTACTTTTTATTACCAAATAATGTGGATATGACATTTTATGTATTCATTCAACAGTTGAACATTTGCTTTTTTCCCCATTTTTGGCTATTATGAATAATTGTGTTATGAACATGTGTGTATACACTTTTGCTCAGACATATGGTTTAGTTTCCTTTGAGTATGTATCTGGGAGTGTAACTGCAGGGTCAAATGGTAATTTTAACATTTTGAGAAACTACCAAGGTGTTTTCCGAAGTGACAACTGTATTATATTTTTACTGGCAAATAATGAAGGTTCAAATTTTCCACATTCTCACCAACATTTGTTACTGTCTGTCACTTCTGTTTTAGACATCCTAGTGGTTGTGAATAGTATGTCATTGGGATTCTGACTTTCATTTCTCCAAAGACAAATAATGCTTCTGAGCATCTTTTTATGAAAGTACTGACCAGTTTTTTATCTTCTGTGGAGAAATATCTATTCAAATTATTTGCTCTACTTTTTAAATTTGGTTTCTTGTCTTTTTATTGTAGAATTATAAATTTTCATTATGTATTCAGATGGCAATGAAAAAATACAATAAAGATGAAATATTAAAAGAATATGTATGTCATTGTCAGATATATGATTTGAAAATATTTCCTATTATTGTTTTTATTCTCTATTTCATTTATTTTTAATTTCATCTTTTTAAAAAAATTTTCTTCCCTCTGCTTGCTTTGAGTTTAGTCTGTTTTTTTTTTCTACTTTCCTAAGATGAAAAGTTAGGTAATTGATTTCAGAGTATTCTTTTTTTTTAATGTGTGCCTATACCAGTACAAATTTTACTCTAAGCCTTGATTTAGCTGTCTACTGTGTTGTGGTATGACATTTTGTTTTCACTCATCTCAAAGCTTTTTAAATTTTACCTTGTAATATATTCTTTAACCCATATGTTATTTATAAATGTTTTGTTAATTTTCTCATGTTTGTGAGTTTTCTAGCCCTCTTTCTGTATTTGATTTCTAATTAATTCCATGTTGCTTGAACAAAACAATTTATGTGATTTAAATTATTTTGAATTTATGGAGGCTTCTTTTATGACCTAACATAAGATTTATTATGGGAAATATTTCATATGCACATGAGAGGAATGTGTATTTTGCTGTTGTGGTTGGAATGTTCTGTAGATGTCTATAGTTTATAATGTTGTTCAGATCTTCTATTTATTGGATTAGCCAAAAAAGTTTGTGTGTTTTTTTTCCATAAAATAAAAGACACATTTTTTGTCTTCACTAATAACTTGGTTGATTTGGATATTTTGAGAATGTCAGTTCTCTCCCCTGTAGCATAATGTTGTTGTTTTCAATTAATGTCTTGATTTCATCACCATCAAATTCACCTGTTCTACCCAACTGTGGAGCATCATCCAGTGAGAAATCTCCAACATGAAACTTCACAAACCACTTTTGACAGGTTTGATCAGTCTCAGCACCTTCTCCATACACCGCACAAATCTTTTTTTGCATTTCAGTTGTGTTTTTCTCTTTCTTGAAGTAATAAAGCATACTATACTGAAAATGTTGTATATTTTCTTCCATCTTCACTATAAAATGGCTATACAAAAATTCACCAATGTTGATGTTGTTTTCTAAATGTATGCTGATATGACAGCTGTCACAATACAATCTAACAAAGTTGTTTTGCATAAAGTTAAAGACAACTATGCACTACTGAAGCCATCTTATGGGAAAAATCAAACAAACTTTTTGGCCAATACTTGATCTTCTCTTGTTTTGTCTATTACTGAAGGTAGGCTATTGATATCTCTAACTCTCATTTTTAATTATCTATTTTGTTTTTAATTTTGTCAGGTATTAGTTTATGTATTTTGATGTTTTGTTGTTGCATATATGTTTATAAATTTTATATGTTTCTGATTGATTTTATCATTATAAAATGTACTTCATGTACTTAATAAAAATTTTTGTCTTAAAGTCTGTTTTCCTGATATTAAAATAGCCACTATTTTTTGCTTTTGTTTACTATTTGCATCATGTAGCTGTATCCAGCCTTTTTAAATCTTTATTTCTTTGCATGTAAAGTGTATCTCTTCTGCAAAACATATATTTTGATCTTTTTATTCATTCTGCCAATGTCTGCTTTTGATAGGAGATTTTTTAAAAAATCGACTTAGTGCTTTTTTAAAATCTTCCCTGAGGATGTGTTTTATCGATTTTAGAGAAAGAGTCATGGAGAGGGAGAGAGAGAGAGAGAGAGAGAGAGAGAGAGAGAGAGAGAGAGAGAGAGAGAGAGAGAGAGAGAAACAAGTAATGTTGATGTGAGAAAGTTGCCTTGCCTGGGCCGCACCCCCATATGTGCTCTGACCAGGGATGGAACCACAACCTAAGTATTTGCCATGACCAGGGACCAAACCCCAAACTTTTTTGGTGCATGGGATGATGCTCCAACCAACTGAGCCACTCATGTGTGGCAAAATCTACTTATTATTAATATAATTACTGATAATGTAGGTTTTATCTGCCAATTTGTTGTCTGTTTTATGTTTTAAATATTTTATCCTCTCTTTTACTCTATTATTGCTTTCCCTTCTGTTACATAGATATTTTGTAAAGGTACAATTTAATTCCTTTTAAAAATATATATATTCCAGTTTTCTTAGTGATTTCTCTGAGGATTAAAATTAACATCTTAACTGAAGGCAATCTAATTTAAATTAATACCAACTTAATTTCTAAACTATATAGAAACTTTGCTTTAATTTAACTCCATTCTCTCTTGTTTCCTTTGAGCTATAACTATATTTTTGAATACTAAAGACCCTTCAAGAGAAGTTTAAAATTATCGCTTCATGTGGTTTAAATCACACGGGGGAAGAAATGGGTTAAATATAAGAATATATTCTTTTGTATTTATCAACGGAGTAACATTTACTGATGATCTTCATTCTTTATGCAGATTCTAGTTACTCTCTAGTGTTCTTTCATTTCAGCCCAAAGGACTCCTGTTAGTGTTTCTTGTAAGATACTTCTGCTAGCATCAGACTTCCTAGGGGGGTTTTTGTTTGTCTTTAATTCAGGAATGTGTTGAGTTCTTTCATTTTACAAGTATAGTTTTGATGAAATAATAATTTTTGGCTGACATTCTTTTTCATGCAGCCCTTAGAATATATCATCCCATAAGTGTTACTACTAGTACCTGAGTGAGAGACAAAATTCAGACGGATATAAAAAATTAAATAGCAAGGGTCTGGGATGTACTAAGTCAGAGTCAGTTAAAGGGCTGGTCAAGTGGTAGATATATACTGTCATTGTCCTTTTGTCTTCCTAAGAAAGGTTATCAGGAACCTGAATTAAGCAAAGCAATTTGCTAGAAGTTGGAGATAAAGTAATAAAAATTCTGACCCTGATGATGTCATTAAGAAGGGCATTTAAAACAAATGATAGTAATATAAAATGTAGATTGAGTTATAGATATTTTTAAAAATTTTTATTAAAATTTTTGGTGACATTGGTTGATAAAATTATATAGATTTCAAGCATACAATTCCATAATACATCACCTGTATATTGTATTGTGTGCTCACCCTGCAAGTCAAGTCTCCTCCCATCACCATTTATCCCCTCTGCACCCTCTTCTACCTGCCCCAACCCTTACCCTCCCATACTGTTGTCTGTGTCTAGGAATTTCTTGTTAATCCCTTCACCTTTTTCACCCAACCCCTCAATACCCCACCCATCTGACAGCTGTCAGTCTGCTTTCTCTGTCTATGAGTCTGTTTCTCTTTTGCTTGTTAGTTTATTTTGTTCATTAGATTCCACATATAAGTGAAATTATATGATATTTGTCTTTCTCTGACTGGTTTATTTCACTTATTATAATACTCTCCAGGTCCATCCATGCTGTTGCAAAAGGTGAGATTTCCTTAATTTTTATGGCCAACATGTCAAGATATGCCCTGCAGGCTTGGTGGGCCCGGAAAACTAGAGGCCTATGTACAAGGGCCGCTAAGCAACAGCAGGAAAGAACTGTCTTCACTACCAGAATTCAGACGTATCAGAGCAGGCTGATGTGGGGCAGCTTGAATGGGCTCTGAGGAGATACTTGAGAAAAAACAGCCTGTGGAAAGCAGGGAGCATGTATAGTAATTTGTATCAAGGTTTAGTGTACAAAGGGAAGGGGCAGTTTGAGTACAGCCCAGTGCTGACCATGTATCTTTGTCTGAATCTAGGAAGCATACTGGTCAATAAAGTATTCTCTTCCATGTTGCTCTTTGTTTAAGCCTTGACTCTCATTCTAGTGAAAGAACATTGTAACAGATAGAAGCATATGTTGTTTCATTTAATTTTCACCATCAAAGTGAAATTAGTAGTATCCTTATGATAGAGAGGAGAAAATGGAGCCTGAGGATTTACATCAATTTTCAAAATTAAACCAGCAATTACTGGACCTGGATGTCAGTCTGAATCTCATGCTCTGTTGTCTAAGTGACATTGCCCTTCATCAAAGAATGGAGCAAATATGCAAACAGGAAAATATTCTTACTACCAAGACTTAAAGTTTAAGTCTTAAAAACAACAACAATGATTTTTTGCTGTCTATGTACTTTTTCTTAAGCAAGAAAATTGAATAGTTCAGAAAAAAAAGAGCTGTTAGGTCAAAGCTGAGAAATGAGAAAACAGGTAGGTCTGGAGGCATATGAGATATAATAAAAAATCTAGTCAAAGGGACTAATGTAAGGAAAATCTAGGTTAGTGCTTGCACCCCATGGTCTGGGTCTATTTAGGAGATAGACAAACCCTACTCTCAACTGATAAAGCCACTCTTTATTCTTCTTTTCCTTTTTTTCTACTTCCTTTGGTAATTTAGTATTCTGGTGAAAAACAACAACAGCAACAACAAAACTATATATTGTGCTTTTTACCTATCTGTCCTAAGCAAGGGACAGAATCAAAGGATCTAATTGAAAGCAAAATACTTCCTAAAACTTTGATTCTTTAATATGATTAAGATACCACTAACATTCAAAATTATTTGAAAAATCTATGTTTCTCATTAATTTTGAGACTTAATTTTAGAACTTTTATTTTCTGAATTACATCAGCCCTTATTTACAGTTGCTAAGAAACAATATTTTTTAATTTCTGTGTGCTGGATCTATGGTGTTATGTGGTAGCTCACCCCATTCAAGTAGGCAAGGAGGTCACTGGGAAAGTGAACTTTGGCAGCCTGCCACCACACATGAGCATAACACAATAATTGGTGGGGAAGGAAAAGGTTTTTACTAACATGGTGCTCACTTGGGGGAGCTGGGATGTTCCCTGCTCCCCTCTGCAAAACACAGAAATCCTCTTGTTTCCAAAATGACTAAAATCCAAATCCAGGTCCAGAGACCCCCTCCATTCTTATCTGCCTTCTTGTGGCCCAAAGCTGCTATGCCAACATGCTGGTGTCTCTCCAGCTTCACTGCCATCCGCAGCTCTTTCCCTGTGTCAAGGCTGGGGTGCACTACCAGATTGCTGCAGCAGGTCATGCGAGGGCTCAGGCCCCTGGGTCCAAAGCTGATTGTGTCCTCAGGGCTGGCAAATGTTTCTGGCCCATGCATCTGTGTGCTGCACTCAGGGTGAGAGAATGGGAACAGTTTGGGACCCATGGGGTATGGCGTGGGGCCACAGTGTCCTGTGGGCCCACCAATGGCAGGGATGCCTCCCATGTGAGCCTGCCTCAGAGAGAGCAAGCAGGGTAAAGCAAGAGCTGTGAGCAGGGCCTGAGCAGGGCCCGGCATGTGCTAGGGTCTGGTCATCCCCAACTGGGTGGTCATCCCCAACTGGGGGCAAAGGGGATGCAAAAAGGGCTGAGTCTTTTCTCTGCCCTCTGTTTTAAATCTTCCCCCAAATACCCCCCAGGCAGAAGTGTCCAAATTCAAGGCCAATTCAGGCCAACGTCCACCATGCGAGTTAGCCCACATTCTGTGTCTGCCCCTTCTCCCACTGCCATGGTCCAGAAGCCTCCAAGAGGATTTTCTAGCACTGCAGGAACACACTGTCTCTGCCAGAGGTGAATCATCACCTTGTTACACCAGTGTTGTGATCTTTTCAGCCCTGCACAGGCTTTAGGCAAAACTGTGTCTGAGACACCTTAGTTGTTTACTTTTCCCCAGGGATATGGAAGCCTACCAAGCCCCAGCTCTGGTTTCAATCCAGGGCTGCCTTCAGCACTTCCCAACTCCACTCAGGGTTCCCTCCTTTCTGTGCAGAAAGCAGACTTTTAGCCAGGCTCCAGCTGCAGCCTTGGGGCTTCTTGCAACCCTTTGCTTCTCTGGAGAAGTTCACCTTCTACTACCAGATTGGGGTTCCCCTGCTCCCCAGTGATCTGGCCTGACTTCCCACTGTTACAATGACATTATGCATTTTCCTTTCAAGTCCTAAAACTTTATTCTTAATTAAGATATCATATTGCTAGGGTGAGTTATGTATAGTTTTGGCATCTTTCTTACAGCTTTAGGGATATATTTGGAGAACATTTTCTAAACAAGTTTTCTACATTTTCTTAGAAAACAGTAATTATTTCAAAAATATATTAGATAAATTGTCACTATTAAAATGTTTTGCATAATAACTACTTTTTATACTTTGATGTTACATTTCTTATTTTTCTTGTGCTTCCTCACAGACAAGGGCATAGCAGATTTAGTGGACTATGTTATTACAATGTCCTCAAGAAAATTTAAGTACATAAAAAATAAAATACTACCAGTTATTTTTTTATGTATAACCATTTATGGACCAGAGAAAATTGCATTGTTATAACTTTTTAAAAAATGTAATTCTGGTTCTCATGTACACCACTGTTCTAAAGAGAATAGAGAAGAAGGACAGTGTTTCTGGCCTTGGACAGTTTTTACTGAGAAGAGAGAAAATACGGATATTCCAGTACCTGCTTGTTCTTTTGTCCCACCTCCCCAGAAAACAGACATCTTTTATTTTTACTTAGTTCCCAAGCATCAACTATTATGAATAACATTATTTGTGAAGATTACTGTAGTTTCTAGCTTTGGTTTTAGTCCTTTCCACAGCTTCCCTGACAGAATGTCACCTTTCTTTGACATCTCTTAGTGGAGCGATGGGAATCAAATTGTCTAATAATGCCACATTACATCAACATAACAATCCTTTCTATCTGGAAGAACTGAGAATGATGTTTTTCTTTTATTTTTTTTTTCTGTGTGAATTTGTGCCTGCAACCATACAAGCAAATGGAAACTATCTCTGATGGGCAAAGCACTGTGAGTCCTGAATTACCTTTCCTTGGGACTCTATCAATGGAAGTTCTATGTAATAAAGAATTTAACTGTGCCCCAAAAAGAAGTCTGGCTTTTTTTTTGGATTCTGGAAGAAAATCTCCTACTAAGCCCTTAAGATATCATGCCTGATGGGAGTATCTTGTTGCCTTGGGACCTTGGGTCCCTGATGGTCACAGCAGAAAGGCCAACAGTGGGATTTAGTGTGCAGACTTGGAGTCACACGGTATCAGCGGACCTCTAGAGGGATGCTGACCGAGATTAGCATCTTGGGCTATCAATCAGTGGAGCCCTGACAATGACTCCGAACACTAAGTCTTGGTTGAGCTTTCTTGACTGGCAATATGCTGTGTGTATTTTCACACTTTGAGGACAGGAAACAGACTTGTCTATCAGTCTATGGTGAGAGACGAGTAGAAGTTTTACATTTAAAGTTCTTTCTGAACTTGTCCTACATGGGTCTTCCCTTTACTGATTTTAATCTCCATTCTCTCCATGTAGTAAGCTAATAAAAGCTTGCAGAAAGTTCTATGAGCCCTTCTAGTGAATTATAGAGCTTAAGGGTAGTGTTGGAGACCCTCAAACTTATAAGTGGTTCAGGAGTGATGGCAGTCTTGTGTGGGAATAGTTGTCTCTAACCATACAGTTGACTAAAACACACCTTTTATTTTTCTAAATAGGAAAAGTTCATTTTCAGTGTAGAGCAGTCTGCAATGCACTGCAGAGTAAGAAGTAAAACTAGTGAATACAAATCCTGACATCTTTCCGTGTGTGTTTATGCTTGCACATGTGAGTTGCTATGTGTTGACTATAGCTTAGTCTCCATTTGTTGACTCAGACACTCAGAGGAGTACATTGAACTTACTTCTGGACTAAGAAAAATGTAGTGACTTTTACAGATTTTTGAGAATACTGGGTTACACGACTGGGCACTGTAATTAACTCGCACCTCGCTGGAAATTACAGCCTAGAATCTGGACTGTGAAGAGCTGAGAGGACAGCCATCACCTGCTCACCAGGCCATGGAGCCAGCTGGTGCTCATGCCGTCTCCCAAGGATTCTGACAGCGTGAAGCACAGGTCTGAAGGGCCCCTTCATTTCTAATGGACTACAGAATTGTGGACAAATTCTTAAAGGTTCTTTATTGTCACTAAGGTTTTGAGTAAGCATTATAAAATATATAGAGAAAACAAGCAAATATTTTTGAACTGAACACAGAAACCTTAATTTGAGCCTCAGGTTTGCCTTTAATTAGCTGTGAAACCTTCGGTGAGCTATTTTAATGTCTCTGTGCCTTCATTTCCCTATTTTTAAAACAAGCAGTTGAACTAGATTCTCTCTTAAGCCCCATGTAGCTCTAAAATGAGGTGATGTGCAAGTAGTTTCAAAATTTCGCTTCTGAACTTAGGTCCGATTTCCTGGAGTTCTCTCCATGCCTGCTAAGCTGGGAACTGAAAGCCTGCTGCCTTTCTCTCTCCAGAAGCAGGTGCAACTAGGTATCCTCTGTCATAGGAGTTTACATTTTTCCATTTCCAGCCAGTTTAGAAAACACTTATATTCAAATGTTTTTTTGACATACCTGTTTTTTATCATTTAAGAAATATAGTTTTAATTAATATATTTTATTTTATGGCTCAAATTACTTTAATAAATGCCATAGAATAAATTTATAGGAACTATTTTTTAAATAAATGGTGATAATTAAACTCTCTACCATTAATTGTTATATGTTTTATAACACCTTGTATTTTATTTCAATTCTACCTCACCCTAGCATTTCCAAACCATGAACTCATATAATGATCTATATCAGGCTGTTAATAGGTGTCATCATAGAATGGATGGAAGGTGGAGAAGATTATTTGGGATCAAGGAAAGAAAGGAGTGGAAGAAGGAAGAAAAAAAAGAACAAATGCTTAATTTCTCTAAAAATTAAGTACCATGATGGAATCATTGTATTTATATAAACATTTGTGTGAGAGTACATGCATGCACATAAATTAGAAAACCTGTGTTTTAAATGAATGTTTGATACCTATTTACAGATATATAGAAATAGCTGTTTAAAAGGGAACGTGAAACCTCAGATTACAGATGAAGGCATATAGCATATGGTATGAGTCAGTTCTGGAAACCAGCAACTGTGTGGGGGTGTGTATCTGATGAGCAAGGAGAACTCGTGAAAGTGCACGTACCAGGCTGCTAACATGGGTTATCCGGGCAGGTAGGATTTGGTGGGTGGGTTCAGATGAGCTGACAATCTCTTTTCTACCTAACTCTGAGTTTTTGTTTTTTGTTGTTGTCTTAATGTGTGCATTACTTTTGTAATTTGAAAAACCTCAAATTAGCTGTAGAGGTGTAAATTGCTAGTATTTGTTAATTTTCTTTTCAATATACTAGGGACTGCACATTGATAAACCTGTATTACTTTGTCTATATTTAACTTAATACTCAGTTTATAAAGCATCTTTATTTCATAAAGTGTTGAAAATAATTTTCTTGAGCATTTAAGCATGGATAAAATATAATTAATTAAATTTATTGAACTACTAAAGCTATAATCTCATTGAATATTCAAAACAGTTTGAACACTGGGCATAACATACACAAATACAATGATTATCAAATATATTGTACGTTAGTCACCCCTTATCCACAGGGTGTGTGTTCCAAGACCTCCAGTGGATGCCTGAAACCACGGAGAGTACTGAACCCTACATACACTGTTTTTATACATATATACATACATACATACACATATACATAACTTTTTACCAAACAGAAGCATTTTATGGTTTCTCTTTGGCCTATCCAAATTGCCAGCATCTGTGTGATTTTTTAACTAAGTTTCTTTCTTCTAAAGTGTACATTGTATATGTGTGAAATGACTGTCCAGTATTATATAACTCATAGAATTATTATTGTATAATATCTGCCAACTCTCTTAGCATTATTAAAATATTAGGAATGCATTACTAGTATCATTATAATTTGATGGTAATATATAGAATTAATTTCTTAGAAAATGAGGGAATACTTCTGAGAAGTTAACCTCTCTTTATAACATTTGTCTAGTTCATTTTAGAAAACAACATTGAAACCCCTTCCCACCTAGATATAATAAGAATCTGTTAGTGCTGAGCAGCTCCTGTTTTTATAGGATACTTTGCCTTATGTATAGTTTAAGTGTTTACTCTTGTCTGTGTACATACTACATACACAGAAAACTGTGTGCAACCTATACATTATAAAAGGACACATACTTAGTAGAAGCAAAATACCTATGTGATTAATATTGACTAATGTTCATTGTCTTTTATCCTCACCTGAGGACATTTTTTCATTGCTTTTAGAAGGAGAGGAAGAGGGAGAGAGAAACATCGATCAGTTGCCTTCTGATAGTACCCCAGCTGGGGATCAAACCCACAACTTGGGCATATGCCCTAACCAAAAATTGAACCCACAACCTTTCAGTCAATAGGACGATGCTCTAACTGAGACATACTAGCCAGGGCTTGACTAAAGTTCTTAACTTACATTGTTAATTAAATAATGTTAACTACTATTGACTAGGTGTAATAGCATTTACTGTTTATTAAATGATTACAGTCTAAAACATTATCTCTTAATATACATTTTGCATAGCTAAAATCTGATGCACAATTTATATTAGTTATTGCCTTTCAGTATAATAATGAAGCTCAACTTATTTCCATTATTAACAATATTAATAAAAATTATTACTATAGTGGTTCAAATTATCACATACTGGAACAAGGTAGACCTATTAAGTCCTCTTTTCTGTTTCTGTCTATTACCACTCAGTCATTCCTACAAGCATCCTTGTTTTCTAACAATACTAGATATTCAAGGAACATTCAGAGTTCTCCCAGCTCCTAAGCATGGCATCAGCTAGACTCTGAGGATCCCAATCCATTTCAGTAGAAAGGGGACAAGATTTGTAAATTTAGGCTTTACCAGACCAATGCTGGTGGGTTGATGCAGACACGGGCCTGCAGTGTCCTCATCATTATGGATGAAATGAGACATTCACATGGACTACCGAGTCTAGTGGAGGAAAAGGGACAGCATGGCTTTTCTCTCAAGGGGAACAAAAGCCTTGGCCCTTCCTGTGACTGGCTTTTATTGGGTTTCTTGGCACATTGCATGATGGTCCTCATTTACTATGCACAGGTTCGCTTTAGGTGGTTACCTTTTACAGAAAACAAAGGAGCCAATGCCACTAATCACATTACAGAAGAGGGATATTTGCAAATGAAAAGGCAAAAGTGGTTGAACTGGTTACACTCATCCTTGGAAGGTTTAGCATGGATTTTAGGAAGTTACTTTGCAGTAAATGTCCTCAATTCAGGGTGGGGGAGTTTTTTAGCAAGAGCAAGACTCAAAGTGGCCTAGGCACATTGCAAGCTGATTCCCCACAGGAGAACCTATCTGTGGGAATCTGTCCTGTGCATCTCCAAGTGGGATGCCACACAGAACGCTCTCCTACAGTGGGTCAAGTCCTGCCGCTGCGGTTAGCCAAGTTGAAAGATGACCTTTTTGATGCCACATATTCACACTGAACCCAGGAAAAGGCTCATGCATAGGATAACTTAGCCAATGGTAGAAGTGGCAATATATATTGGAGAAAGGCTATATATTCAGCATGTGTTGTTCTGACAATTGGCTACCTGCAAAAAAACTACAATCAGATCTCAGCCTCAAACCATGCACGAAATAGATGCTAAAGACCAAAAGATAAAATGTGCAATTAAAATACTTAAAAGAACCTAGAGGTTGTTTAGTTATTGATTGTATTTTATTTTTTTAAAGTTATTGATTTTAATACCCAGTGAGAGGGACACATTCTGAGCAAATATAAAAGATGGATTACTATGTTGAATTAATAAGATCACTATGACAAAGACACACTAAACAAAGTGAAAAGACTTTGGAAAGATTCGGAGAAAAGTACTTCTAGCACATATAACTGAAGAAGATTAGTGTCAAGAGTGCTTTAAATATTTTAAAACTTCCTACATATCATTAAGGGAAAAATTGATATAAAAATGAGCAAAGAATGTAAGCAATCAATTCACAAAGGAAAATAATATATTGTCAATATTGACATGGAAAAATTCACCCAAGTGCAAATTAAATAACTAAAAACTAATACCATTCAGATTGGTAAATCAAAAGAAGTCTGATAAATCCAAGTGTAAGCAGGAAAGTGGGGAAATCAAATCTCTGTGTAGTGCAGATGGGGAAGGGAGATATAAGCCGATATAATAGCTTTGAAGAACAATTTTTTCTTCCATAGTAGAGCTGAATATACAAGTACTCCATGTGACCCAGCAATTCCACTTCTCAGAACAGCATTTTTCATACTTTTTCATCTTTTGTGCATAAACATATGCAAGTTCACACAGAGGTTTCAAGAAATAATTCTTATATTTTAATGTCAAATGCACTGTTATTTCTTTTTATTCTATTTTTATCACCACATAACACGTCGTATCTGATGCAGAACTGCGCAGACCCCGTTGTCCCGAGCAGCAGGACTATCTGACATCCTCAGTGTTAATGGCTCAAGGCCTGTACTTAGTCTGTCCTCCCCAAACGATACCGAGCTCAGCATCAGTTCCCGTATGAAACCTCCTGAGGACCAAGACTGACCAGGCACAAGGTCTCGTTCTGGAATAGGGGGTTTTACACACCCCAAATCTCAGGCAACTATTTCTGAGGAGGTGATGATAATTCCCCTACACACACCCTTTTGGGAAGCTGATGTGACTTTACATGCTTTGTCCTTCCTGAGTTATTTCAAGGGGCCCTCACAAACTCTTTAGAGGGGATGTTTTCTGTGATTCCAAAGCAATTTTATGATTCCCATCTCACTATAAAAATGTGTGTATGCATTTATTATTTATATAAATAAGTTTGTTCAGGGCCTCAGCCACAGATAAAGAGCAAAAAAACACTGCTAAGGAATCCCTACTCTCCTGTGTCTGCAGCCCCTTGAGATTCCCCACTCAGCTGCCTTATCCTTGCTGAGGTCTTGTTTCCTGAGTCATCTGGACTCAGGTTTGCCTCTCTTCCTATGCCCTGTGCTGTGTGCCCCACACTGCTGCTTGGATGGCAGCATGCAACCATCCTCTCCAATTCTCTATCCCACCTACAGGGGTCTCCCTTCATTCTTCTGCACTTGCCTACTACCTGCAGAACGCCATCTGAGGCAGTGATGAAGAGTTAGTTGCCTATATAGTTCAACATTTTATTATTCAGTGAGACTTTGCCTTGATACAGTAGTTTTATTTCCAAAATTTAAAGGAAGTTAAGAAAGATATTTGACAGAAATTTATCTATTAAATAATTAATGATGCAAAATATTCTCTATCAATGTTTAAGGTTATTATTGATCACATAATTTAAATGGCATCTTTCTGTGTTTTAAAATTATTTAATGTGCCTCCTACATAGAAGTCTCTTAGAAACAGTTGTTACAGGACTATCTGTTTATCTCCAGAAATACTAGTCTAGATGGGTTTTCCAAATGAATGAATAATTCTTATTTAGAACTTGAAGTCACTAGGGATTCATTTCCTTTTGTGTGTTCTCTTTAGCATTCTGACTCCAATGGTACCAACTCATATTTATACTATATTTTTAGTTTTTCATCATTATTGAAATCAGTCTTGGGTTTCAAATTTTCTTGCTCTATGCATATTAATACAGCAAGTGAAGAGGCAGCCACTGACAGCTTCCTGTAGAAAATAATCTGCAAAAATCGAAACAAAACAAAACACAATGGTGAAGAATAAAGTTAATGACTATAGCCTAGCCCTGAGAAGCAAACATATTTCATTTTATGTTCTATTTTCTTTAGGTTGTAAACACAATGACTAGATGTGCCAAGCAGGTTGCATGTTAATAACATTTATAAGTGGATGATTTGCAGCCAACACCCGATTATGGTTAACTTTATTTAAAATGGAGCTCTTTGCAGAGGGCATCTTAATGTTTGCTGTGTGTTGGTTGGAATGCATTTGGTCTGCTACCACCTGATGTGTCAGAACCAAGGGATACATCCTAATTGGCCCCAGTGAGTTGCAGTGTACAGGGCTGTTTTGTGTTGTTTTGTCTTATTTTCTTTTTCCTTTTAGTAAATGTATAAAAGCATATAGCCAGTTTTAAAGCCAAAGACAGGATTCCTCTGTGTGAAAGCTCTGTCAGCAGTACTGCAGAAGTCTTATTGTGGGTGACTTACTGAGTTCATACACTTTGCACGTTATAATTTGTAACACAACTATCAGGACAGTTTGGGACAAGCCTGTCACATTTAAGGAAAATATTTATTGCTTTATGTCTCTGATGTGATGGTAGAAAAATGTGCATATGTATTTCACTAATTATTGGTTTAAGTAAACAACTTCTGAAGATATATTTTAAGAAGGTGGCATTCTTATCTTTGACAAGAAAATAATGAAATTTTCTTGAACTACTGTAGAAGGAATTTAAAGGTTAGAAATGAATAACTTCTCTAAATGAGATTTGCTTGTCACTTGAGCTTTTTTTGTGTGAGGTAGATAAAAGGCATTTAATGAGTTAATGATATAAAGCATCTAAGGTGGTATCAGGCACTTTAGGTTCCTTCTTTACAGGACTCGGCATAGTTTGGTGCAATGTGGAGTCTGGACATCTGTTTGAATGAAAGGAATAGTATGCCACCCGAGCTGTGGCTGCCACCCAGTTTAGGTGTATCAAATTCATGCAGAGAGCTTTTCCAAACCAGATTAGCCAGCCTTTCTTTATAATCCACTCTGAAGATTCTTATAAGCTCTTTCCTCAGTGAAGCTGATAAAAACATACACAGTGATCCTTCTCCAGAAAACCACCCTAAATCTTTTGATGACTTTTCTAAGTACCCTTTTTTTCCATGTTCCCCACAAATCTTAGAACTCAGTTTGGACTATGAGTGTGTCATATTATTTTATGTCATATTTACTTTTCTATAAAGTTAGAGAGTATTCTGCTCACACAGATATTTCATAATGAAGACTATTTACTTTTCTCTTTTCCTGTTGGAGGAGAGAATACAGGAAACCACACTTGAACAATTCACATTCTGCTTTGGTCATTGTAATGAATGGATGTATTATGAGGGAAAGTTCCAGGACAGGTAGAAGGGGTGGTTTGGTTATTTGCATATTATAAATAAAAAGGAGAGTTTGGTGATTTGATTAATATTATGTGTCAACTTGACTGGGCTCAGGGATTTCAGATAGAAACAGTCTTTCTGGAAGTGTTTGGGAGGAAGTCTCAACAGGAGATTAGCTTTTGAACTGGTAGACTCAGTAAAGAAGATTGCTTTCACTCTTGTGGGTGGGAATCATCCATTCTGCTGAGGGCTCGAATAGAACAACAAGGTGGAAGAAGTACACATCTGCTCTTTTGCTTGAACTGAGATATACATCTTCTCCTTCCCTTAGACATGGGTATTCCTGCTTCTCTGGCCTTCTGACTTTGACCAGGACTTACACCATTGGCCCTCAATTCTCAGTCTTGTGGACTTGAACTACATTGTTCATGCCCAGGTTCTCAGATCATCAGACTTAGTCTGAATTGCACTCCTGGCCTTCTGGCTTGCTGATGGCAGATGGTGGGACTGCTCAGCCTCCATAATCATGTGAGCCAGTCCCTATGATAAAGCTCCTCTTACCTACATTCTGCATATATATATATATGCATTTTATGCCTCTCTCCATCTCTGTTTACCAGTGGTTATGTTTATGTTTCTGTGGAGAACCTTTACAATGGTAAATCAAAGGGTTGTGTAAAAAATATCACTACAAGACTAGTAGTTAAAAACCACAATTGTTTCTTATTTTTCTTTATAAAATTACTTCATCAGCATGAGCTAGTCAAGCAGAGCCTTAGCCACTGTAGTCATCTATGAATAGAGGAGTTGAACAAAATGAACTTCAGTGTCCTTTCAGCTCTAAAAATCTGGGTTTTATTATACCTTTCTCAATACACTTTGATTGTTAGGAATCCTAAATATTTTCCACCCTCCCGCATTACTTCCAGTTTGTGTGTGTGTGTGTGTGTGTGTGTGTCTATGTCTTTTATTCTCATCAGTTCTAATATTTATCCTATTTTTGAAGATTCCTGTTAAGAAAGTGGGAGAGTAGTGGTTATGCAGATCGAATGCACCCTTTCTGTGATTCATTTTTCTGTAGATCTGAACATCAGCTATGGAGTGCTGCTTCTCAAACTCGTGACTAAATTGCCTCAACATCTCTCATAATTGTAAACAAGGTAGTCATGAGTTTCAGTGTTTTCAGGCTGCAGCAATTTCCATATATTTCAGAAGACTATAAAAGAGTTTTAACAGTTGTCAGCTTTACATATCTTTTTGCCAGTATTTACTGATAGTATTTACTTGTGCCTGGTTTGCTAAGTGACGGAAATATGTCACCTTTCTTTGTCTTGTCCATTAATCTTATGTGGTAAGGGCTTATTCTCAGCATATTTTGCACCACTATAATTTTAAAGTCTTGTGTCAGCTGTGTTTTTAAAGATATATAAAGAATGTTCAGTGTCTAGAAATGGCTTCTTAGGATGTAAAATATATGTTGTCATTTAAAAATACTGAATTATCAATGTATTTTTTTGCATTCCACATGGTTTGAAAAATCAACATTAAATAGCTCTGTGGGAGAGGGATCTATTGATGTTCTAAAAGCTGGACTGCCTTTCGTTATGCTTTTCTGATTGCTTTTCATTGATTAAGGCATACCTGCCATGGTTGAAGTTGTTAGGTAAACACTGTTTTACCAATACAAACAGAGGACTTTATTCTTTTGATTTAATGAATCAAAAATGTGTATTTATGGTACCAGCCATAAAATGATGTACATGCATTTGACAGTCTGTTTGTGTGGTAGAGACAATTTATTCTATTGGATTATGTAGTGAAGAAAGGAGGAAAATAGAGAAATGAAGTTACTGATGCAGTCAGAGCCTGGAAAACCTAAATTTCTGTCAGCTAGTGCCTGTATCTCTAGGGTCAGATCACCCAGATTAAAGCCTGACACCATGTCTTACTAGCAACGTGATATCAGTCAGCTTTATTTAAGTGGTTGAAATTGTCACATGACATGAATACACTCTTTGCCTGCATGCTGCTTCACTTGGATCTTAGACTAATTCAAGTAAGTGTAGGCACTGTCTTACTGATCCAGCCAGGAGCTAGAACTATAATCAGTCCAAGTAGGCAAACTTGTTTTTTGTGTTTTCTTCTTTGTGTGTGATAAATACACTGTGAAGAAAGCTGTACACTTCTTATATAGGTTAATTTGGTTAATAGTCATTTATCTATTCTTTCTCAGCTCCAGTTCTTCTAAGCTATACTGTTTTGTGAGGCTGGAGCTGAGATTCTGCAAACTACATTTCTGATACTCCTTTGTCAGCTGCTTTTCTTTCGGGCTAGGACACAGGAGAATCTGAGGGATATTGGAAGGAGAGAGGGTGGGAGAAGTTACTTCTTTTATGTTGCACTGTCACTGCTCACATCATTTCTGCCACCAGAGTTGTCTTAGCCCCCAGCTTCCTTCAGCCATCCCTGCAGGGTCTCCTCAGAGGTTCCAATAGCCCCTCAAAGGCTCTGGCTCCTTAGAGCTCTTGGCATCAGCTCTGTGAGAACTTCCTTTGACATCCTGAAACTTCACTTCTTTCACTTTTATTCCTTCTGTTCTTGTGTTGTGACTGCTACCTGCTGTTATTTTATCTGGATTAACTCAGTGTACATTTAGGAATAAAATCTTCCATATTAACAAGTTTGACAATGAAAATATCAATAATTAAAAAACTTTATTTTTTTTGCCCTGGCTGGTGTGGCTCAGTGGATTGAGTGTCAGCCTGAGAACAAAAGGGTCACTGGTTCAATTCCCAGTTAGGGCACATGCCTGGGTTGTTGGCTGGGTCCCCAGTAGGAGGTATGTGAGAGACAACAACACATTGATGTTTCTCTCCTTCTCTTTCTCCCTCCCTGCTCCTCTCTTTAAGAATAAATAAGACCTTTAAAAAAAAAGCTTTGTTTTTATGGTGATGGAAGGAGAGTAGATTTGGGGTGGTGAACACACAATACAATATATAGATAATGTATTATAGAATTGTACACCTGAAAAATATATAGTTTTACTAACCAATGTCACCCCAATACATTCAATAAAACTTTTTTTAAAAGGCTTTTGTTTGGAATGAGTGTACTTTCCCTGTGACTATACAGCTGATTTTGAAAGCTATGATGATAAAAATGCCTCAAAATGAAAGAGTGAATGTCCCTATGTTTCTCATGGCCCTTTCTTACCACTAACATGTCACCTGTCCAAACAACAGTTAACTCTATCAGTTTATAGTATAAGGACTCTCTGTATTTATTTTCTCCTTCTTTCCAGAATGAGTAGCTCTGTTGTAATGTGGCTGCTGACGAAGTGACATTTATTACATTATATAATTATAGAACAATATTGTTGTCTGTATTCATTATACTGTGCATTAAATCCTGTGGCTTATTTATTATTCATTACAAGTTTGTGTCCTTAAACCCCATCACTCTTATCAAACATGCCACCTACCTCCAGTAACATTTTACAGGTCTCTGTTTTTACAGGTTTAACTATTTTAGAATTCCATATACAAGTGATATCATATAATACTTGTCTTTTTCTGCCTGATTTATTTTGGTTAGAGTAATGCACTCAAGGTTCGTTCATGTTGTTGCAAAGAGGAGGACATCTTCCTTTATTGCGGCTGAACAATATTCCACTCTGTATATGTACCCTATCTTTTCTATCTATTCATCCATTGATGGGCATCCAAGTTGGTTTTGTATCTTGGCTGTTGTGAATAATGCAGTGGTAAACACGGCAGTCCATGTATCTCTCGTTGCAATCTGGTTTTCATTTCCTTTGGGTGTATACCCACAAGAAGAATTGCTGGGTGGTATGATAAATCCCTTTTTAATTTTTTGAGGATGTGAGATATTGTTTTCCATTAGTGATTGGAGCAATTTACATTCCTATCAACAATGAATGAGGGTTCCCTTTTTTACCACATGCTCTCCATCACCTGTTGTCTCTTGTCTTCTTGATGACAGTCCTTCTAACAAGCGTGAGGTGATATTTCACTGTGGTTTTGATTTGCATTTCCCTGGTGACTCATGATGTTGAACATCTTTTCATGTGTCTGTTGGCCATTTTGATGTATATAGCCCATACAAAGGGGAAAAATCTTTGCAAACTGTGAATGGGGTAAGGGCTTAATACTCAAAATGTATAAAGAACTCTGTCAACTCAATAATAAGAAAATGACAACAAAAATGTATTTAAAAATGGGCAGAAGAGCCAAAAAGAGATGAAACAAAGACAATGTTTAGGTGTAATGTGGACTTCTCATCTTAGAGAGGATTAGATCCCTGGAAAGGGATTTATGATGAAGTTTTTTATGAGGTTTTTTTTTTTTTTTGGAAGGTCTCCTTTTAGGTAAGGATTTCAGGAACTCGGATGCTGTAAGTTTAAAAAAATATTTGTGTGAATTCCTGCAAGTCCATGTGGCCTGGGAGGGCACCTGCAAAGCTGCCCTGGGCCAGTGAAGACAGTAGGATAGCCAGTGCCTCGGCACCAGTCGGGTGAAATTCCTAACCAGGTTTATTTTGCTGAATCTTCACTGCAGTTCTAGAAGGCATATATTCTAGGTCACTGGTTCTCTGGCTTCTCTGAGCAGGGGTTTGGAGGTAGGCAGAGCAAAGATGGCCCTGCTGGTTTATGAAGCCCTCCTCTCACCTGAGGAACCAGAGGGGAGGCTAGGTGCACCCAGCGCTCAGCAGCACCAGCCTGTGGGTTTCCCTGTTAGCAGATTAGCATGTTTCAGATGAGTCTGTCACTGCACCAAATATTCCACCTCAAGAACAGGGTCAGGCCAGAATGAGAAAATGATTCTATGCCTTCAGATTTATTTAAAGGCAGCTTTCACTGTCTCCACCCTGAGAGATGAGGGATTAGGGGTGGGAATAGCACAGGGTCAGTATGCAAAACGAGCATGGGATGAGAGGGAGACTTGTGTAGAGGAGAGCAAATATTTTCCAGGACCCAGACATGTTTTCAAATGGTTATAAATTATTTTATCAGTGCATTTTCAAAGGTTCATTAAAAAATCTATATTTTTCCCTTCAATTGTAGAAATTCCAGTGTGATAGCTAATGCAATAATGATTTGTGTCAAATGCCAGTGTTTAAGTTGTATAATGCTGATTTTATATATTTTTCTTGTCAGCAGCAATGAAGTTAATGAAATCAAACACACCCATTGCATTTGTCTTTGGGGGACAAGAAACTGAGCACATGACTAGTTTATTTTTCTATTAAGATAAATTGTAGACAGCTGCATTTGAGTGATCCTGAGTGGGGCTCGCCCAGGAGCAAAGGGACTCTGGGCTTCCGGATGCATTTCATCAGCTCCAGGGCTGGCCTGGGGTGCTGACGTTCAAGAGATGATGACATCTGAAATCTACACTGTTAAAAAAATGAAACTTGAGTAGTAGTATTAAGGATCATTCCATCATCTTCCTAGAAAAAGGATGTTTAATTTCACTAATAAGAACATGAAGGAGGTTAAAAAGTCTACAAAACAATTGGCTACTTACCTAAATAGAAGAGTTGGACAAACTGTGAATAGCCCAGATAAACTATATAAGGTGATTTCCCACAAAAAGAAAGTTTCCCTCCTTTTCCAGATCCTTGTTATAAAAAGAAACAGTCCTCTAGAACTTGGGGCTATGACATAGCAAATAAAGAAAATGAACTGGCTTGTGAAGCCACCTGCATGAAAAATTACACCATGATAGTCTGACATATTTGCTTAACTCCAATGATTCCAGTTCTTCACAGACAGAAAATGCATCATCAAAAATATAGTGTTTTTGTTTGCTTTTTTTTGTTTGTTTGTTTCCTGAAGTTTCTCAGGACCATGAAACAATGGCACCAGTTTTGTTCAGGAATTTGAGGTTGGCTGTAGCTTTAACCTTCTGGAAAAAGAGAAATATAAGAGAACTTGTAGCTTATTTGGTGAGGATAGAAGAACTTGGAGTGCTGGTGGCTTGCCTTCTTGGACCAAATGAAAGAACAGGACAAAACTCTAGAAAAAGAACTAAACAAAATTGAGACAAGCAATGTATCAGATACAGATTTCAAAACACTGGTTATTAGGATGCTCAGTGAACTTAGGGGAAAAGGAGATGAACTCAGTGAGAACTTTAACAAATAGATAGGAAACATAAAAAAGAACCAGTCAGAAATGAAGAATACATTAACTGAAATGAAGAATATATTACAGGGAATCAACAGTGGAGTAGATGAAGGAGAGGATTAAATTGGGGATTTGAAAGATAACAAAGCAGAAAGCACCCAATCAGAACAGCATAAAGAAAACACCTCCAAAAACTGAGGATAGTATAAGGGACATCTAGGACAACTTCAAACATATGAACATTAACCTCTTGGAGGTGTCAGAAGAAGAGAGAGAGCAAGAAACTGAAGACCTATGTGGAAAAAGTAATGATGAAAAACTTCCCTAACCTAGTAAAGGAAATAACATACAAGCCCAGGAAGTGCAGATAGTATCAAACAAGATGAACCCAAAGAGGTCCACACCAAGATACATTATAATTAAAATGGCAAAGATTTAAGACAAAGATAAAATCTTAAAAGCAGCAAGAGAAAAGCAGTGCTTCCTTCAAGAGAACTCCCACAAGACTGTCAGCTGATTCCTCAACAGAAACTACAGGCCAAATAGACTGGCAAGAAATATTCAAACTGGTGAAAAGCAAAGGCCTACAACTAAGATTACTCTGCCCGGCAAAGCTATCATTTAGACTCAAAGGAGAGGGGAGATAAAGAGTTTTCTAGACAAGAAAAAGATACGGAAGTTCACCACCACCAAACCAGTATTACAGAAATGTTAAAGGTCTCCTTTAAAAAGAAGAAGGAAAATCACAGGGATCAAAAATAAATAATAAAACAGCAATAAATATATATGTATCAACAATTATTTTATATGCAAATGGAGTAAATGTTGCAATCAAAAGATATATGGAGGCTGAATGGATAACAAAACCAGACTCCACATATGCTATTTACAGAGGCTTACTGCAGATCAAAAGATACACACAGACTGAAAGCAAAGGGAGGGAATAAGATATTTAATGAAAACAGAAACAAACAAACAAACCTGGGACAGTGATACTTATACCAGACAAATAGACTTTAAAAACCTATGTAACAAGAGATAAAGAAGAACATGGCAATTTCACTTTTGGCTATTTATTTGAAGAAACCCAAAACATTAAATTGAAAAGACATATAAACCCATATGTTTATTGCAGCATTACTTACAGTATCCAAGATATGTAGGCAAACTAAGTGTCCATCAATAGGTGAGTGGATAAAGGAGTGGTGCATATATCCAATGGAATATGACTCAGCCATAAAAAAGAGTGAAATCTTGCCATCTGTAATAACATGGATGGTCCTGGAGGGTACTGTGTTTAAGTAATTCAGGCACAGGAAGACAAATGCCTGATGAAAACAAATTAACAAGCAGAACAAAAACAGACTCATCAATACAGAGAACATTTGATGGAGGGAGGCTGGTGGATGGGTGAAAAAGGTGAAAGCAGCAAGAAGTATGAATTGGTAGTTACAGAATAGTCATGAGGGTATAAAGTACAGCATAGGGAATATCATCAGTAATATCGTAATAACTATTATGGTGTCAGATGGGTGCTAGATTTATCAGAGTGATCACTTAGTAAGTTATATAATGTCTAGTCATTGGGGTGTACTCCTGAAACTAATACAATATTACATGTCTACTATAATTAAAACATTTTAAAGGAAAAAAAAGGAGCTAAATACCATGTGAAGATACAGACACATATAATATCTTTTCTCCCCCTTTCTAAGTTGTAGCTGGGCCAGTAATCACATTAACAGAGACAGATTAACAAGAGAAAATATACAAAATTTATTACGGATGTACACGCCAGGGTTGTAAGATATGGGATCCAAGGCACACTGGGCAGCTGAGGTGCTACTCTGGACAAAGGAGATGGTGGCCAGGGATCTGGCATTTCAGAGGGAAGGTAGGTAATTCACAGGTAGAAGAAAGAGCAAATATACATGGGAAACAAATTCTTGCTGAGCAACCCAGAAACAATGGGACCCAGAAGTAAGTTCAACAAACAGACTTTGCTGCACGTCTTCCTGTCTGCCACGTTGAGTCCGTGTGTGCTAAGGCAAGTGTGCTAAAAGTGGCGCTTCCTTTCATGAAACAGGGTTTTCTTTCTGAATTCCTTTAGGTAGGAAAGGAGTTCTTTCTTTGTCTGTTTTTTCTTAAATAACCAGCTTAAATGCAATATCCCAAAAGGCACATTTTGAATGACTAAACTTTGGTCCCCTTTACTGCCTACATGTTAAATTTTGGATTTGTAGCTTCAAGAACTATGAGATAATGCATTTCTGTTTTCTTAAGATGTGCAGTTAATGATACTTTGGTATCTTAGCCCTAGGAATCTAATATAACCAGGTATGCTAAACCTAAAAGGTGACTTTCTTACCACAGTATTTTTAACTTTTATAAAAATCACATAAAGTATAACTGAAAAAAATGAAAAAAGAAACATATGCAGACAAAAACAATTTAAACCAAACCTTCCTCCCCATATCCAAAAGTTTGAAATTTCTATTAAAAAAATTCAATGAAACATTAACTCAATCTGAAGCTGTTTCGTGAGCAGTAAATTATTTACCTGATTCATGAATAAATGCTATTACTTATTCATAAACAAATGACAAATAAATTGTGCAAAATAGAGCAAGTGATAGATTATATATTTATCTCTACATCTGATTATTACCACATATAAATCAATTCAAGATTCAATTGTTTAGAAGCACATAAACTAACAGAGTGGCTCACTGAAATGCTTGAGGGTATGACAATAGTGACACATTTTGCTACAAATTCTTATAAATCCTTCCTATGTGAAAGACACTTTAGGTATGTAAATATGGAAAAGGTGTATTTTTTTAGGAACTTTGATCTAGAAGAGACAGGGTGAAAGACAGCCCAAGTGACGAGCTTGAACATACCAGTAGAAAAGCACAGAAGGGTTGTACAAGAAATAAAAATCAGCTCTGATGGGACAGATCATAGTTTATAAACAGGAAGAGTGAGAGACAAGGCTCACTGGGTAAGCTGGAGAGGGATTATGGGAGATTCTGAATCACTATTAATAAGACTAACATTAATTCAAAATTTAACATTAGTCCTATACTTGCTTTGTATGCATTAATTATTTCATCATCACAATAACACTCTGAAGTAGATACTAATATTAACATCACAATTATGTAGATCAGGATGTGGAGGCACAAAGAGGTTGGGGAATTTATTGAAGAGTAACAGCTGGAATTCACAGGATTTGCATCTAAGAAGACTAGCTGCAGACTTATAATTATTGTGCGATGCAGGCATTGAAAAAGAATCGCTAAGTGGAGAGCTCAGTAATCTGACACATTTTTTTGCGGGCAATGACATATAAAAACAATTATAATGGACACTTACTGTGTGGTAGGCACCCTACTAAATACTCTGCATGCATTATCTAATTTTAATCATCACATATTCCTGTAAGCTAGAGACTAAGACTTTAGAAGCAAAGTAATAACATTTACCAAAACATTAAAGTGATATTCTAGGGGAAGTACTTGGCAAGTTGTATACTGGATTAATGTGGAGAGCTAAGAGATAAGAAAAATCAGTTATGAAGATATACAAATAACCCAGACAAGGGAAATAAAGGTTTAAATTTAGGGTTATGTATGCGGGGGGAGAAAAAGTTAGTATGAAATACTGTAAGAGTATAATAAATATTATGTGGGTAACTAGTCATTAGGACAGGAAAGAGTAAAAATCATTGACAAATCTTAGATCTGGAACCTGGTAACAGACAGATTTGTGGTGCCAGTGATGGCAGAGGGGACAGAGAGAGTGGGCCGAAAAGTTGATGATATTCCATTATGGGCAAATTGAGAAATTGATGGGGACATTCAGTAGGAATGGTTTAGATCTTCAGAAATGTTAACAAAAGCTCAGACAACCTTCAGGACTGGGGAGATTATCTTAGAAATGATCTGCATAGAAAGCAAAGGTGTAAAATCAGAGAAAGCTAACACAGAACAGAAACAGACAGAGAGAGGGGGTCACTAAGGGATTGCTACAAGTTTTAGGAGGATGGGAGAGTCTTCTCCTTCCACTTCCTCTTCTTGCTCCTCTACCTCTTTGTTATCCATCCTCCCCTTCTCCTTCTTTTACCAGTATCTTGGTATATAGTAGGTGCTCAATATGGAATAAACGATAGAATAAAGAAATGAAGAAATAAATAAATGAATGAGGGAAACTTAAGAATACCTATAATTGTCACACTCAAGAAATCAAATCAGAGAAGATGAGAAATAAAAAATAGGGAAAGAATAAAAAATTTAAAATAAGGATTCTTTTAGTCCTGGCTGGCATAGCTCAGTGGATTGAGCTCAGGCTTCAAACCAAAGTGTTGCAGGTTTGATTCCCAGTCAGGGCACATGCCTGGGTTGCAGGCCAGGGCCCCCAGCAACCGCACATTGATGTTTCTCTCTCTCTCTCTCCTTCTCCCTCCCTTCCCTATCTAAAAAATAAATAAATAAAATCTTTTTTAAAGAATATGGATTCTTCCTTCCTTTACCTTCCTTCCTTCCTTCCTTCCTTCCTTCCTTCCCTCTTCTTTCTTTCTTTCTTCTTTCTTTCTTTCTTTCTTCCTTGATAAATTACTATACTATATAGATCCTAAGTATGGATGTAAGTTTCCTTCTGAAAACTATGTGTAAATATATTTCTTATGAGTTTAATCTTATAAATCAAATGTATTTGAATACTTTTTTTTGTTCAACATCATTAGTCTTTAGTGAAATGCAAATTAAAATCACAATAATATACCACTTCATACCCACTAGGATGACTACAATTTTTTAAAATTGTTTTGCTGTTGTTCAAGTACAGTTGTCTGCATTTACTCCCCACCACTCCCCCCATCCCAGACATTCCCACCTCCCTCCCCTGATTCCTCCCCTCAATGGTTTTGTCCATATGTCCTTTATAGCTGTTCTGAAAGCACTTCCCCCTTTTCGCCCCATTACCCCCTCCCCCTTCTCCTCTGGTTACTGTCAGATTGTTCTTAATTTCAATGTCCCTGGTTGTTATATTTTGCTTGTTTGTTTGTTTGTTTTTGATTAGGTTCCACTTAAAGGTGAGATCATATGGAGAGAAGAAGAAAAATAAAAAAATAGGGAAAGAATCAAGAATTTAAAATATGGATTGATTATTTATTTATTTATTTGTCCATAAATTACTATGCTATATAGATCCTAAATATGGATATAAGTTTCCTTCTAAAAACTATGTGTACATTTCTTATGAGTTTCATCTTATAAGTCACATGTATTTGAGTATTTTTTTAATAGCAGGAATATTGTAATTATTTCTAGGGTAAACTGAAAAGTCATCCCACATTAATATTTTAAAGATATTTGGATGATTATATAATAGTATTATTTACAGTACTATTTTATTTGTTTGGAAATGAACTTTCTTCCTAGGAGAAAGTTGCTTTTCTCCTGTGGCTTATGTAACAATGCTCAATATAAATCAAAGGATAGAGAATTCATTCCATGAACTTATGTCTCTATTTCTTGGGTTTTCTGATACATAGGAGAAAAGTTTACTTTTCAGGATAAAATTGCAGAACTAAAAAATTTATATTACATATAGAGGTATATATTATATATAATTTATACTCAGTCATACAAGTGTAAATATATGTTTAATTATATCTAACACTATAAAATCTGACATATATTTCTCATCTCATATATACTATATCAATGCACATACCTATAAAATCCTATGTATACATATTACAGCTCACATATAAATAATTTAATGTGTTATATTATTCATAATGTACATATCTCATCTGACATACATATTTTACTTATTAATATATGATTTGCCGTCAGATACCCATTTTAATGTTACTTTATATATGTGTGTTTTTCCAAACAAAAATTTCACACCTACATATCTCTCAAAATATGAGTATTCTGAGTACTGACTTGTGATGTTATTATGCGTTTCAGCATCATCATATCGTTGGCAAGGTCTTTTTCTATATTCAGCGTGTAAACCAGAGTAGTGGCTCATCACATCCCATGTGCAATATTTTCTTGCTTCTCTGTCTGCAAGTGCAATCCCATCAGAGGCAGGCGTATTATTTATACAATGTGCTTTTATGACAGGAAGACAGACTCTGCTGAGACAGGCACTGTTCTGCTCTCCTTTCAATCTTAGAAATAAAGTGATGTTTGATTTTGCTGTAAATACACATTGCCTTTAAAAAGGTGGGACAATATAAGCCGATTCTCTGAGAGTACCATAGGATTTCTTAGGGCGGTAGAATTCTTAGGATAAGATAAAAGAGAAAAAGGTTACCCCATAAAGCTACTTATTTAACTGAAAGGGAAAGTAAGTTTCAGAAAGGGCAAACGATATCTTGTCAAAATTGATGCAGCTTTTCATGGCTAAATTGGTACTAGAATTGAATTTTCTTTTTTCTCTTTTGCTTTGCTGCCTCAGTGACATACATATTGAATCCTATTTTTCAGTTACACTTAAACACAAGAGCTTTATTTTATTAAAAGAAAAAGAACAGATGAATCCAGTCCAATGAGAAGCTTTTCTTTTCAACTTTGTATAGCAATGGGGTCATACCTACAGATGGTTCTACACGGTTTAGGAATGTAAAGCAGACATTGGAGATTTTCTCTGCTGTACCTTTTCTCTCATCAAATGTTTCCAATTTATTTGCAGCTGAGCCCTGCTCTTTCCATCCTCCTTCTCACTCACAAGAGATTTAACCAGTGAAGGTACTAAACACTGTGGTAAGTTTATAAATACTTATTCTTTGTGATAGTAGATCTGCACATGTTAACTCATGTTTTACCTCAGCACTTACACGTTTCTGTTGAATTCCTACTGTTCCTTCCTGTTGGCTTGGCAGACTCTCCTTTTTCTGTTTGTGGTACTAGATTCTCTGTCAGAGACCACTTTTGTGCAAGCAAGCATAAAAAAAGTTAAAAATCAGAGAGCAAGCAAGCATCATCCTTATTCTGTCATTTTTTTTTTGACATTGTAAAAACACGAATTGGGGAAAATCAAAGTGAGCTATCATTTTTTAAAGCCAACACTGATGGCTTTATTGATAGATATTGAAGAATTAAGAAGTAGTTTCTACCGTGATGGAGCTTGTGATGGAGCAGGGGAGATAGAGTTAGCTCATTTTAATATAATGGAAACAACACGAGATTCTATGGGAGGCAGCGGAGAGACAGATAATGATACAAAGAAATAAGATCATTCAAACAATTGTCTTAGCCCATCACATGGCAGAGATTTGTGTTTTTCAGTCTGAGTTTTTAATCCTAACCACAGAATACAGAGAGTACTTCAGTGACTTTTTCTCCGTTCTCTCAGAGGTTGTACATGCCTTGTACTATTTTAGATTCAGAGAAGAGATGGTAATTTATTACATATAATGGATGCCTTTGGACATTGGGGCTTAAATCTTTTATGGAATCTTGGTGAGAGAGCTCAGATATCTCCCTAGAAAGGCCAGGGTACAGGTCATGCTTGGCTTGGCCTTTAGAAGGAGATGGTTTGTTCAACTGTCCTAATTCTCTTTGTGAAGAAAGAGTCAAAGAAAGTCATGTGAATCAAAATGGGAGAGATTTGTGGATGTGAGAATTCAAGTTTTCTTACATTTTACAGATAATTCTGTCTGATAAAAAGAAACAAAATTATTAAAGTGAAAGCCTACATACTGGTAGTCTGGAGTGTAAACCTAAGAGGTCTGTGTGTAGATGAGAAAAATACAGCCATCATATTCTATCACATCCTCTCCAGGACTCTGACTCTTACGCTAAAATAAATTCCCTGAACACAAATTAGAATTTGCGCCACATTTTAATTTCTAGTGCCCATTTCAACAACAGCAAAAATTTAGCATTTGTTTACAATCTTTTGAAGGCAAGCTCCTGAACATTTCATTTCCCAGCCAACCAAGTTGCCCAGGACTGTGTTTAGGTGAGTTGAAAATAACCTTTTGACGACTGCTAACTTTTAGCAACACATTTGTCTGCTCCAGAGGCTTTGCCTGCTTGTGTCTGGCATAAGGTTAAAGCCAATTCTTTTTCTCACAGGTCACTTATGCTCGCCTCAAAGATTCCCTGCTGGGCTTCTCTGTACACAACTCTGGCATCTTGAATGTGGACTGTCTCTAGCTTCCTGGCTGCCCACTCTTCAAACTCTCTCTCTTTGTTGGAGTCCCATCCCTGTCTTCTTGAGCCAGGAGTAAGCTCCCTTCCGAGTCTATGTACCCTTGACTCTGAAAAATTCTGAGAGTTCAGGCTGAGCCCAGTACAATGATTTTTCATCATATTGCAACTTTCTATGTCTGGAAACAGCAGAAGTTGTCTATATACTAATCTCATTGAAGTCCCAACCAACTAAGCTTATGGCTAGCCAACAGTTTTCTTTATTCCTCATCTGAGGATGAAGCTTGAGGTGCTAACATCACTGCCTTCTACTGGGGTGGCCAAAAAGTCTGTTTAGTTATTTTCCATAAAATGAAAGACACATTTTTCATTTTCACCAATAACTTTATTGATATGGATATTCAGTATGAATGTTGGGTATCTTCCACCATTGGCTTGTAGTGTGTAGAGGCGAAGGTGCTACTAAGCATCTTCCAGTGCATGAGACAGCCCCACAGCAAAGAATTATTTGGCCAAAGTGCCAATAATACTAAGAAACTTCACAAACTACTTTTGACATGTTCGAACGGTCACAGCACCTTTTCTATACACTGCACTGATCTTTTTTTCTTTTGTATTTCAGTTGCATTTTTACCTTTCTTGAAATAATAAATCATAATATGTCAAAAATGTTGTATATTTTCTTCTATCTTCAATATTAAAATGGCTGCACAAAATTCACTCATTTTGATAAGTATTTTTTCTTCTTAGTATTTTTATCATATTTTTTATCATAACAATATTTTAAATATTGTTATAATAGAATAACAATATTTTTATTGTTATTCTATTATACTTGTCCCAATTTTCACCCTTTGCCCTCATCTGCCCAGCCCAACCCCCACTCCCACAGTCAGTCCCCACACTGTTGTCCATGTCTGTGGGTCAGTCATGCATGTTCTTAGACTAATCCCTTCCCCTTCTTTTCACCATTATCCCTCTGCCCCTGACTCAGTCACTATCAGTCTATTCCATAATTATATGCCTGTGGCTCTATTTTGTCCATTAGTTTATGTTATGTCATTCATTAGATTCCTCTTACTGGTGAGATCATATGGTATGTGTCTTTCACCTACTGACTTATTTCACTTAACATAGTACTTTCCAGTTCCACCCATGCTGTTGTAAAAGGTAAGAGTTCCTTCTTTCTTCCTGCTGTGTAGAATTCCATTGTGTAAAAGTAACACAGTGGAATTATTTGATCCACTCATTTACTAATGGGCACTTAGGTGGCTTCCAGCTCTTGGCTATTGTAAATAGCACCATTATGAACATCAGGGTGCATAAATTCTTTTGAATTGGTGATTGGGGATTCTTAGGGTATATTCCCAGGGGTGGAATCACTGGGTCAAAAGGCCCATTTTTATTTTTTTGAGGAAATTCCATACTGTTTTCCTCAGTGGCTGCACCAGTCTACATTCCCACCAAGAGTGCACTAGGGTTCTCTTTTCTCCACAGCCTCACCAGAACTTATTGTTTGTTGATTTGTTAATGGTTGCCATTCTTATAGGTATGAGGTGATAATTCACTGTGGTTTTAATTTGCATCTCTTTGACAGCTGCAATGTTGAGCATCCTTTCATACACCTATGAGCCCTATGTATGTCCTCCTGGGAGAAGTATCTGTTCAAGTCCTTTGCCCATTTTTAAATTGGACTGTTTGTCTTCCTGGTGTTGAGTCATATCAATTCTTTATACAGTTTGGAGATCAAACTATTGTCTGATGTATCATTGGTAAATATGTTTTCCCATATGGTTGGTTCCCTTTTCATTTTGCTGATGTTTTCTTTAACTGTGAAGAAGCTTTTTAATTTGATGTAGTAACATTTGTTTCTTTTTTCCTTTATTTCCCTTTCCCTAGGAGATATATTGACAAAAATATTGCTAAGTGGGATGTCTGAAATTTTCCTGCCTATGTTTTCTTCTAGGACTTTACGCTGCCATGAGTTATATTTAAGTCTTTCATCCAATTTGAGTTTATTCTGGTGTATGGTATAAGTTGGTGGTCTAGTTTCATTTTTCTAAAATGTATGAGTCCAGTTCTCCCAACATCATTTATTGAAGAGGCTATTTTTATCTTATTGTATGCTCATACCCCCTTTGTCAAATATTATTTGACCATAGAGACATGTGTTTATTTCTGGGCTGTCTATTCTGTTCCATTGGTCTATGTATCTGTTCTTATGTCAGTACCAGGCTGCTTTGACTACAGTGGCCTTGTAGTATAGTTTGATATCAGGTATTGTGATCCCATCTATTTTCTTCTTCTTTCTCAAGATTGCTGAGGGTATTCAGAGTCTTTTTGGGCTCCATAGAAATTTTTGAAATATTTGTTCTAGATCTTAGAAATGTGCCATGGGTATTTTAATAGGTGTTGCACTGGATCTGTAGATTGCTTTGGGCAGTATGGACATAGAACACCCTATAGTCTCCACCAAAAATCTACTCAACCTGATAAGTGAATTTGACAAAATAGTGGGATACAAAGTCAATATTCAGAAATCTATGGCATTTTTGCACACCAACAATGAAATTTCAGAAGGAAAAACAAGGAAAAAATCTGATTTACTGTAGCTACTAGAAAAATAAAGTATCTAGGAATAAATTTAGTCAAGGAAGTAAAAAACCTATACTTGGAAAACTATAGAACCCTAAAGAAAGAAATCAAGGAAGATATAAATAAATGGAAGCATATATACACCATGTTCATGGATTGGAAGAATTAACATCATTAAAATGTCCATGCTACCCAAAGCCATCTATAGATTGAATAAGTCTTTTTTTTAATGCATGTTGATATGGCAGCTTCACAGTACAATCAAACAAAATTGTTTCAAATGAAGTTAAAGACAACTAAGCACTAACAGAGCCGATGTATGGAAAAAATAAATGAACTTTTTGATCATCCCAGTACAGAGAAATTTATACTCAGAAATGTTATCTTCATAATTTCTCTGCTCACAACTGAGACCTCTTTTTATAGCTGCCATCATTTTGCAGAGTACAAGAGTAGTAAGTATGGTCTCACACATTATTTCCTATACTTTTTCATGTAAAATATGAAAAGTCCTCACTGTAAAGCCACTATACATTACCCTATTGTGAATGTGCATCATTGTCTTACAAAGGGAAATCACCCGAACGGATGTCATTCTGCCACGGTCACACAGCATTGCTTGTTGTGCCAGCCACCAGAGTGGATTACATCAGTTATAACTGTTAACTGTACATATATTTAACTTAATATCAAAATAAATAAGTTGAAAACATTGAAGAATTCATGTTAGTAACAAATGAAATAGCATCGTCTTACATGAAGCAGTTGGCATTTGTTCATTTGTTTTCCCTTTATTGTGAAAACCTTATCTATGTTGTTATATCGAATCGTTGGGCCAATAGTCCACATCTTCCACTATGAAATCCTTAGTGGGAGATCATCCCTCTCCCTCCTCTCTTTAAAGTCAACGTGAAAATATTATGCAGTATAGTTCCTAAATATAGATGAAAGTTTCCTTCCAAACACCATGTGTAAATACATTTCTTATAAATTTAGTCTTGTAAATCAAATATATTAGAAGGCTTTTTAATAGCAGGAATATTGTTATTATTCTTAGGGTAAACTGAAAAGTCATCCCACTTTATTTATTTATTTATTCCTTGATACTTTAAGAAGTAATATGCAAGAAAACAAGCATAGTTAGAAACTATTTAAGTCTAATTACAAATGATAGGGTGATTAAGATTATAGCAAATGATTTATGCAGTTTTTTAGGTGAAAACTAATTAAGCAAATTTATTGTTTGTCATTGAATCCAGCTTGCCTCCTTTGCAATAGTAGTGAGCAATGACCCAAACCTGATACATTGTATCACTTTGCCCCCTGGCTGGACGAAGGGCCCTCATGGAACGAATGTCAGGGGGTGTCTCATAGGAGTTTTACATTTAGATCTAGTGGCGAAGAGTTTCTTTCTCTTTGGTTACAAACGTTGAAGCTTTGGGGCCCAGAGGTTCTAAGGATCAACTCTATGTCACTGATAAGATAGTCTCAGCAAGAGAAATGAGATGACACACATTGAGAGGAAACTCCTAGCCGAGTTGAAATCTTTGGTTGTCTTCTACTCTGTCTTTTTCCCTCCCATGGTTTAGTTACACATAGCAATGCATTTCCCTTTTTTCTGAAGCCAGTTTGAAGTGGATTTCTGTTGTTTGCTCCCTGTTTGGCCTGAATAAATCACAGCCCTTTACAGATGAATTTACACCTTTTGCTCCGTCACTATAGGTAGCTTTCAAAGTCAGACTGGAAAATTAGAAAATTTGAAATTAAAATAAAAGAATTATACTATGGCAAATGTGGGATTTTATATAAAAACTCTTACACACATGCCACCTGTTTTAAATAAAACTATTCCGTCCCCTGAGAATACACAGCTACAAGGGAGAATTTGTTATAATTGTGGAGAAATAGAATGATTAAACTTTGAAGTTTCCCATATCAGACCCAAGTCCTGGCATTGTCTGTTATTAGCTAAGGGATTTAAAAGAACTTACATAACTTTGCTCTTCATAGTACTTGTGAGGAGTGTGTCTGTGGATCTGCAGTGCTTAGCAAAGAGCCTGTTTAAAAAATATAATAGGCACTACATAAAAGTTAGCATTCATAAGGCTAGAAGTTATTTCTATTTATGACCTATATTTTCTGAAGAAACTCTTCTATACTGTAGCTAAGGGTTACTGTCTTCTCTAGGTATCTTCCCAAAAGATACACTTCCCACCATCACTTTCTCCCTCAACATGATTTATGACTTAGAAACGACTTTTTAAATGTGAATAATAAGCAGAGGATAACCTTGATTATCTGACACTAATGGGGAAATAGAAAAACTTTGCTTAATCACAGGCCATGGGAAACAGGTATAAGTGGGTAAAACAGTGATGGAACGGACAGTAAAACACAATTTTGTATGATGGATGGATTCATCCTAGTTGTTTTGTTATTAAAAATCAATGCCTATGACACAGGGTGGGGCAACATTTTCTGTGAGGATATGGCAGTGTTAAAAACCAGCAAATTTAAATAGTCTAATGAAGTATTTATTCATGATATTCTCTTTCTGACCCATTTTTCCCCTTAGGATTGATTACCTCTGAAAGCTTTCTTGACATTAACTTTTATATGCTGACAAAAGGGAGGTGAAGCAAAGTATCTTGATTAGTTACATTGTAGATCAATTTTCTGTAGTGCTTACCAGAGCAAAGAAAACATTGTGTGCACTTAGAGCAGTGCCTTCCCACGGTTGTGACTCTAGAATTTTTAAAACACTCAATACCTGACTATTTAGTCAGGGGCACTGACCTCCTTTCCCTTAGACTGGCAAGTAAAAAAAGTGGTAACAGCCAACACAATAGCCATCCAGTGGAAATGAATCACAATTATACCTTTTTTTTAAAGTTAGATTGACCAAAAACATATAGTATTTTTTTTTTTGCTGTGCTGCAGAGTTTTAGTAATTAGTTCATGTGTGCTGTGGGATGCAAAAGGTTGAAAATCACTGAGTTGGAAGATGACTTCCAAGACAAGCTGTAATGGAAAGCCCACTTAGCTTTGCTTTTAACAGTATTTTCAGACTTAATAAGTTCTCATCAGAAGTTCTGGTCCCATCAAGTTAAGTTTTCATAAACTTATTTTTCCCCCTTTATGTAGTTCAACCAGGAATAGAGTTACTCTTTTGTTTTGTTTTGTTTTGTTTTTCAAAAAGTCTGAGAACATGGGCTTGTAAAGATTTGAGCTCCAGCTGAAGCTTCTCATTGTATCTAATGTGCTTGTTTAACCATAAGAAAAATGCAAGCACTTAAATTTAAATGTATGTGTATGATGCAGTTAAATTTGTTTAGAATCTTCTTTTCAGAATAGATTTTCAAAGAAATTCCAAATAGTATCCCTTTTGGCACGAGAATCTATATTTCAGCTTTTCGAACTCTCTTGAAGACTGATTTCTTTTCTTTTCTTTTTTTTTAAGATTTTATTTATTTATTTTTAGAGAGGGAAGGGAGGGAGTTAGAGAGAGGGAGAAACATCAATGTGCAGTTGCTGGGGGTCATGGCCTGCAACCCAGGCATGTGCCCTGACTGGGAATCGAACTTGTGACACTTTGGTTCACAGCCCGTGCTCAATCCACTGAGCTATGCCAGCCAGGGCAGAAGACTGATTTCTTTTTACATGGAATTGAGACTCCCAAAATGTGACCTATAAAGATCAAAGATATTCAGAACTGAGTGGATCACTGAACTGAAGGATGGCTCTGGTTATTGCTGAGACAGCTTTGTGTTCCAAAAGCAACCCAGGGCTTTTCATATTTATTAGAGCTATTCAGTAAAGGGAACAAGAATAATATTATTACAATTAATTATCCAACTTGACCTTGAATGTGTTGACCCTTCAAGATTTACATGCACACATGCACACACAAAGAAAAAAGGGGTATTTTCAATAGTAGTAATAATTCAACATCTTTTCAACATTGGATATTTTGTACTGGTGAAAATAAAACATATTTTTTCTTATCATGCAGAGCTATTACTTAATAAGGAAAGCATGAACTTCAGAGACAGCTTTGGGTTGGAAACTGAACTGTTATGGTATAGTCTTGGGCAAGAGCCTACATTTTCTGAGTCACAAATTTCTCATCTGTAAAGTGGAGGAGACAATAATTACCTATTAATTTTGGGGAGATGAGATGAAATTGTAAAGGTAAAGCATTGAGTTTTCTACTTGATATATAGGATATGTTCTACAGATTATAATTATGTGAATGGTGGTGATACTAATAATTATGTTCTTTCTATATCATCCTCTCTTAGGGAAAGTGATCGTGAACCTCATTCCCACTTACACCCATACTTCTGAGCTTGTATACAGAATGTACAAATAGCTGCTTCTGTGCGTGTAGTATCTCTTCCTACTTATTGGGTTTTTCAAAGAAACTGCATTTATAGTCTGCACATGATAAAATAATTTTCTCTAGTTTGATAACTCAATCTCAGAAATTTTATGACTTGGTCTCTTATTTATGTTAAACAATTTAGTGTTAAAAAATGTGGGGAAGGAAAGAATTTGACTTTCTTGGTTCTTTTGGTTGATTTATTAAATCTACATGAGACAGATTAATAAGAAAAAATAAATTTAACTACATATGTACATATGGGAATCCCACATACATAAGCGGTTCAGAGGCAGAAAGGTAAAATGGAGTGTGTAAGGCATCCTGGGCCAAGGAATGGGGAAAAGAGCCGTGGGACCCCAGAGGAAAGAGAAGCAGTTCATGGGACAGTGCGGAAGGCAGATGTTCAGTAGTTTGCCCTGCAACAAAAATGGTTGTTTCTGGTCATAACTTTTCTTGTGGGCAAGGGCCCTGATTTAGGTTCCTTTAGGTAGTTACAGGAGGGGTAGAAGTTCCCCCTGAACATGAAGGTAGGGTCTTGGTTACTTTCAGTTCAGAACATTCATATGCCAAGGTGGCATGTCTTGGGGAAGCCATTTCTGAACCCCTTCAAAAGTGACTAAAAAACAAACCTCTTAGAGACTACTGACTCTGTCAGTTTGTATTCTTCATGTAAAAATGAATTGATGTAGTACATATTTCTAACTTAATCACTTACTTAGCACAAAGTGTATGGAAATTCATGTAATGATATTTCCTAATTGTGATTCTTAAACTTTATAGAAATTATTTCATTACTTATTAATGCTAATAGAAATCTTTTTATTCTATTTGTGTAATTATTTCCCTTCACTTTTTCATGAAATCCCAGTGACTTCATCCCGTAAGTGGAACATAACTTGAATTCCTGCCTGAGTCAGTGTTTCTCGAATAGTTACTCTTTTTTATCTTAAGTAAATGGTGTTGCCTCTCACTTTGGCCTTTATTTTTAGGTTAACATATACACATGGAGCACCAAATAACAATTTTGGTTGTGTGAGTAAATCCTATAGGGTTCTACAAGGATGCTAAACAGCCTAAATACAACAATTTTATTGCAGTGTTATGCTTAGAAATAAATGCCATATGGTAATACATTTTGGAGATGTTAGAATTATAAAATATCTGCTCTAATATCCCAGAATTTAATGGTATGAGGAAAGAAGTAGTAAAAGTTTTGCAGAAGTTGGAATGAGAAGTAATATTTAATAACTGCTTTAATGTTTGAAAAACATGTTCACTGCCAACTAAACACTCATTGGTGTAAAAAGACAGCAGACTCTCCCTCTCTATTGCTATTGCAAAACTACTTCAGTATTTCAGCCAAACAAATTTAGTTATTAAATGCAGATTACAGAATTCCACTGATGCTTAAGGAAAAATAAATTTTGTTTTGATTTTGTTTTGTCCTCATTTTTAAATTTTAGCTTTTAATATTTATTTTCAGTATAGACTATACATAAATGTTTTTCTTCCTTTTAACTGGAATCCAAGACCCAACAATAGAGGAGCAGTTCAGTTTTTGTTTAAAGAGTAACTGGTTCCCAAGCAGCCAGCAGAGGGCAGCAAAGCCTAGACATTAACACTATCTCTGTGACAGGAAGAGCAAGAATGGGAAATGGCAGGCAATCTGGTTCGGCTTGAGTGAGCTGTGTGTAGCAGATGACAGTTCTTTTGGATAGGTTATTGAAGATTAGTTGCAGTGGGTCTTACTACTTGGAGACATCATATAACTTTATTTTATCCACACAGATGGAAAGCTCCTGAGTTTATGAAGAATAAGTCCACTCAGGCTGTTTTTTCAATGAACACCTAGCCTGTGGAGTGAATGGTCTAAAATATAAATCGAGTAAATAGATTAAGAAGGGACAGAAAGACAGAAACCCTGGGTGCAGTGAGTGAGACAATATGAGGGATGGGTTGTCTTGACCTTTCCCTCTTTCCAGGATGTCTCTGCTGTTACTTGACGTGCTTTGCAGTTATCTGTCTCCCACTCACAGATACTAACCAGCCTAGCGCCTATCATTTTGACCCTTTCAGAGAGCTAAATTGGGAGAATCTCAAAATACCGTAGAGTTTTTCAGGTGAAGATGTGTCAGTTTGCTTCATAGGAACAGGAAAATTGATCAGTAAAGTATATTTGGTGAAGTTGGTATTATTTTAATAGGAAAAAAAACCATCACCATATTGAATATTCCATACACTAAGTAAGACGGCAACCATGCCTACATCTCTAACTAGAAAAATGTTCATGAGCTCAAGGTTTATTTAATAGTTGAAATAAGAGCAGAAACCCTAATGGCGACAGGGAATGCAACCCATTTCTTTGGTCTCTGTTATCCACAGGGATAATGTGCTTTTAGAGCTGAGGAGCAAATGAAAACTTACTTAGGGAGTATCTGCTCTATCAGTTCATTCATCAAACCACCTGGGGTAACAAAAAGTATGGTTATGTGATAATGTTACAGAACAAAGGGGCCAGGGGGCGGTGAGGATGATATACAATTACTGATAGGAGCTTCTCAGGTTTGTTATGTCCACTGCCATACAAAAAAGGCACCTCTTAATGCCAGAGATTTGTGAAAAGGAAAGGAAATGTTTATTTAATGCTATACAGACTTAAAGTAGTGACCTAATGTCTTCATAAAATATCAAAGTCCTGGACTTCCAGCCAAGATGGAGGCATAGGTAGACACACTGTGCCTCCTTGCCCAACCAAGATAAGTTCAACAACAATTTAGAAACAAAATAACAACTAGAACTGACAGAAAATTGAACTGTATGGAAGTTGGACAACCAAAGAGTTAAAGTAGACACGTTCATCCAGACTAGTAGGAAGGGTAGAGTCGGACTTCTGGGTAGAGAGGGGTCATGGCACAAAAAGCGGTGACACTGGGCATCCCAGGCACACAAGACCGCAGCAGGCAGACCCTGGGTATGCAGGCAGCGGCTGGTAGACCCCGGGCGCGGGGTGGCAACGGGCAGACCCAGCAAAGCGGCAATTGTGAAACAAGGCACTGCACACAACCCAGGGTCCCAGTGCTGGGAAATAGAGCCTTGGGGAAACAACTGAAAACACCTGTGCGGATTGAGGCACAGGGAGAGACTCCCAGCCTCACAGAAGAATGCGTTGGAGAGACCCACAGGATCCTAGAATGTGCACAAGCCCACCCACATGGGAATTAGCATCAAAAAGGCTCAGTTTGCTTGAGGGAAGCAGTGGAAGGGACTGAAATCCAACAGAGAGCAGAGCAAGCACCATTGTTCCCTCTCGGACCCCACCCCCACATACAGCGTTACAACCCAGCCACTGGGTTGTCCCGCCCTGGTGAACACCTAGTGTGAACACCCACACAGGGTGGGTGGTGAACACCCACCCTGGTGAACATGCCCCTCACTATGTAACAGGCATGACAAGACAAAAAAAAATGGCCCAAATGGAAGAATAGATCAAAGCTCTACAGCAAATACAACTAAGCGACCAAGAGATAGCCAACCTGTCAGATGCACAGTTTAAAGTACTGGTGATCAGGATGCTCACAGAATTGTTTGAATTTGGTCGCAAATTAGATGAAAAAATGAAGGCTACAATAAGTAAAGAAAAATGCACAGGGGACCAATAGTGATGGAAAGAAAGCTGGGTCTCACATCAATGGAGTAGATCAGAAGGAATAAAAAACCATATAATCAGAAAACAATGATGAAATAAGAATTAAAAAAATGAGGAGAGGCTTAGGAACCTCCAGGACATCTTTAAACATTCCAACATCTGAATTATAGGGGTACCAGAAGGAGAAGAGGAAGAGCAACAAGTGTCAAAGTTATCTGAAATAATAATAAAGGAGAACTTCCCCAGTCTGGCAAAGGAAATAGACTTCTAGGAAGTCCAGGAAGCTCAGAGAATCCCAAAGAAGTTGGACCCAAGGACGAACACACCAAGGCACATCATAATTACATTAGCCAAGGTGAAAATGAATGAGAGAATCCTAGAAGCAGCAAGAGATAAGAGGACAGTTACCTACAAAGGAGTTCCCATCAGACTGTCAGCTGATTTTTCAAAAGAGACCTTACAGGCAAGAAGGGGCTGGAAAGAAGTATTCCAAGTCATGAAAGGCAAGGACCTACATCCCAGACTGCTCTATCCAGCAAAGCTTTCATTTAGAATGGAAGGGCAGATAGAGTACTTCTCAGACAAGGTCAAGTTAAAGGAGTTCATCATCACCAAGCCCTTATTATATGAAATGTTAAAGGGACTTATCTAAGAAAAAGAAGATAAGAAACATGTATAGTAAAATGACAGCAAACTCACAATTATTAACAACCACACGTAAAACAAAAACAAAAACAAAAAAGTAAGCAAACAACTAGAACAGGAATAGAACCACAGAAATGGAGATCACATGGAGGGTTATCAACAGGGGAGTGGGAGGAGGAGAGAGGGGGAAAAGGTACAAAGAATAAGTAGCATAGATGGTAGGTAGGAAATAGACAGGGGGATGGTAAGATAGTGAGGCAAATGCAGAAGCTAAAGAATTTATGACACATGGACATGAAATAAAGAGGGGGAATGTGGGTGGGAGAGGGTGTGCGGGGTGGAGAGGAATGAAGGGGGGGATAATGGGACAACTATAATAGCATAATCAATAAAATATATTTAAAAAAAAAACAAAGTCCATTAAGATACCCACAGACACCCACAGTGCTTCCTTCTCTCCCTGCCCTAATTCAGGATACCGTAACACTGGAAAAGAAGCAGACGTCCATGTCTCAGGCCGCTGGTACCATCAGTTGTGTCGCCATCCAGGCAGGATTTCCAATTAATCCAAAGCCATGTGGCACCTTCTCATGGCCTACTGGCAAGAGTTCTTTCACCCTTCTTCCAGGCAGAAGTCTCTCCTGCTTCCCAGGACAGTGGCCAACGGGAGCACCCCAAAAGCCCATGGTCCTCTTCTACTAAAGCTGCAGGGGTCCCCACTCTGGCCAAAACTGCATGGTTCTTCACTCCACTGAAGTTGTGGGGGGTCTGCACTCTGGCAAAACTGCGTGGATCTCCCTGCAAAGCTGCGAGGAGTGGGGGTGGTGGTTCACACTACTGAAGCTGCAGGGGTGCCCACTCTGGCAAAGCCACATGGTACTCTCTTCAATGGCTGCCATATTGGGGTTTAAATTCCCATGCCAATCTTCCTCTGTACCCCCATTTCCAACTCCTCCTATAATCAGTTACACCTGCCAGCATTCCTGTTCACTGGGCTGCCACCATGAGTCTGGGCAGGGGTGGCCCCCTGTCATGGAGCCAATCTTTTCCAAGCTCCCACGCAGGTGCTGTAACTTGGGGAACCTGCCCCCCAGTTACATCTTGGTAGAAAGTTCCTTCCATCCCCTGGCTCAGAGCAAGGCCACAGCTATTTAACATATCTATGTAACCACTTAAAGGTTATAGATATGTTAAATGACCATGCCATGGATTAGCTGCAAAGCTGTGGCTGCACAAAACAGCTCTGCATGTTCCTGTTCCATGTGTCCCTTCCCCCAACTCACACCTGTGAGGGGAAAGGGTGAGGACATCTTACATGTCTTTCTAAGATCTCCTAGACACCTTGAGTTCTGAACCCCATTCCAAATCCCTATTTGGGACCCCCCTCTTGGCTGCACCCTGTATCAATAATTGTTTTACAAATGGAGGCTTTCTTTTAAGCTCTTGGTCTAGTAGGAGGCCCTTATGTCTACTGGGAAATTTTGGAGACAAAGCACAACAAGATGTTTTTCTCTCTAAAAACAGTTTCTATTAACCTCCTGATGTTTGGCTCAGAGGGTTGTGATTTTGAGCCTGCTGACATCAGCCACCCACCTAAAATGAAGGAGCAATGTTTTGGCTCAAGTAGTGAGAGGCTGAGGACCTGGAGTTTCCCTACCTGATCCCGTAACTGTGTGAGAACTAAGTGTGAGAAAACATGTTGTACTGTCCTTCTAGCCGTCTAGTGGTACCATTACTTAACTCAACAAACATCTAAGGAGTTCCTACCATGTTCTGAGAAACACATTGGATACTAGAGGGTTACAGAAGAGCACCAGGCAGGGCACTGGCCCTTCAGAAGTTTATAGCCTTATTGTGGAAATGAGGACCATATAAACACAAAAATGCCACATGATTTTAATGCTAAGTTGAAGGGATTCCTGTCAGAAAGCCAGTGTGATTTAGACATTAAATGAATCTGCTTGGTGCTTAGGAGAGGAAAGAAAATTCCGTAGGCAAAGATGCATATTGGAAAACACTCTAACTTGCTGTCTGTTGTAATTTACATATTTCAAGTTGGTTAAATAAAAAAAATTCATCACTCCATTCACATTCTGGCATTCTGATGAGTAAGCCCTTCTACTTTTCTCATTTTGTAAATAAGGCAATCTGAATGTTGGGAGATTAAGTGGTTAGTCTAAGGCCAAACATATTAGGAATTAGGGATAGTATTTAAATATACATTCCTTGAATTTTTTGTCTCTTGTTCACCCCAAAGTTGTGGGAGCCATTTAGCAAAACTTCAATAGTAACTATATGAACAGATTTATTGAATATCAGCTGAAATATATTGGGTTACTTAGGATGACTTAAAAAGTCTTTCATATTAAGGATGAAATATTAAACAAAACCCAGAGAACAATAAAAGTGGACTCAGTTCTTCAGGCACTGGGACCATGATAAACTGAGATGAAATAACTATTAAATTTGGAACTGAGTGATTTTAATCATTGCCTCTCTGCACTGAATGTCCTTCACTGATATGAAACTATCTCACTGCTGCCAGGTTTCACTCTGTGGATCTTCAAGATTTTCTAGGACAGGATAATGTCTTCCCGAAACACGTGAACCCCTACACACTGTTATTGCCTGCAAAGAAAGGGCTGACTTGTCCAACACAGATTATCTTTAGACTGGCCTCCCAGGAAGGGAGATGACTTCCCTGGGATGCTCCATGAGGCTGGCAATGGCTGTGCTTAAGGCATTTAAGGTCAAGGACAAGACTTGTACTCCAGTTTCCATATGATGCCTAGAGGAAGGGGTGTTCCTTCACCAGCCAGGATTGGTGATGTGGCTAATTCTGCTTCTATCTGTAACATCATTAACCTGCAACCACAAAGTTTGGGCCCTCACCCCTGACCAACCCAGAGCTAAGCTGGTAGGATAGGACTGGAGCCAAAATTCTGCCTCAGCATATTAATATTTTATCACAGTCCTTAACCACAGCAGGAGAGGGGCCATTGTTTTTCCAATCATCCTGCTTAATGACCATATGGTGTGAGAGATGGGTAGCTCCATCCTTAGAATAGTAAAGGATGATCGCACCTCTTCAGTACATGACATGGGGGGGATATTAGAGGTGAACCTGTCCATTCAGAAGAAAGGGATGAAGTCCGCCCCCTCTGTATGAGTGTAGGGTAGCAAAGTGGTCATTTTGATGGAGTGCTTCCTGGGTGGGTCACTAGGCAACTGATCTCTTCAAACCTCAAAAGCACCTACTTTCCCGGATGCCAGGCAGAAGCTTCTACTGTCCCTACACAGAAGCTCCACTGTTGGATGGATTGGGAGTGCTGGTACCTTCCTGTTGTCTTGGCCAGAATTATTCCCTCAGATAACTCTTTATGATTAGCCATTGTGACACTGGGCAGTCCAAAGTGTGCATGGAATATATGTACCACAAATACCCATATGTATCTATTTAATATACATTTTATACAGGGGTGAGAAAGAGTAGGCTTACAGTTGTTCATATGGAAACTAATACAATAATAAATAATAATACAAAGATGAACTCTGTGTTTTGCCTACTAACAACTGTAAACCTATGCCTTTACTCCATATGTCTCTATCTATATTTTATATCTATTTTATATCTAGAGAGAGAGACCTAGAACAGTTGAGTCAAAGACAAAATGCACCTGCACTGCCCTCACTTTCCCTGGGAGGATGGCTGTGCTTCATGCTCAGTGCTGTCTGAAGGACGGTCGTTTCCCGCACAACTCCCTCTCCCCTGACTTGTCTCTTAGAGTCTCGAGAACCAGAGGCCAATAAGAAGTTCCTGGAGGGCCACCAATGTGCACAGGGACCTGGTCCATGCAAACTTTTCCATACATCTTTTTTTTCTGTACCCAAAATTCCTCAGATGATTTGCAAATCTAAACAGCACCTGTTACAGGTTCAAAGCCTCTATGGTTGGTACTTTAAAAGGCTGATATTTAAAATGTCAGTGTTTGGAGTAAGCAAAGGTTTATTGATCAAGAAGGGGCCAGCTTGGGAAAATGGGGCCCTTAAGGGTTCCTCAAACTCATCTTAAGAGAGGCCAGAATTCATGCTTCTTTAATATCAAGGGAAGGGAGAATGGGTGGGCAAGAGGTCAGTGATGATCACAGACACTTGGATGCCAACAGACATCCAAGAAAGATCGAGAGATCTCTAAATCTCTTTGTTCCCAGTTTATTGACTCCTCATGACCTGAGTCTGGTCTTGAGGCTCCTGCATATCTTTAAAACAATCACTATTTCTGTACATATTTTCCTACTCCTCAGGAGGGATAGACTCTGTCAAGGGGGCTGTTCTAAAAGAAAACAAACAAACGAATGCTGACGGCAGAATTTCTGTAAAGATTGTCTAATCTATATTCACAAATGCAGCAGGCTTGAGTGAACTGGGGGCAGAGAGGCCACATAGGTTACTCTGTTACATGCCCTGTGCCAGGGAATGGACAAATGCCGACCTGGAAAGCACGGGTGTGGACTGGCTGGCTGTTTCTGGCCTGCCCACCTCAGGCTGTGTCCATTGTCCCATGTCCCATTCCTGATACAGCAGTGCCAAATGTAAATGCTGTGTGTTGAACCTTCCACGATGGCCATCCCCACTTGGGTTCTAGCTCTAGATCTGTGCACTCGACCGTCAGGGGGTCATGGGTGTGTAATGGGTGGCAGTGATGCCGTGACCTCTAAATAATCAAAAGAGCTCTTGCCTAATAGAAATGTGTGTCACTCTCAGGCTCAGTGATTCTCAGGGAGAAATCACTGGCCTCAAAGGCTGTTATGCTCACAGTCACAGTTTGTGCAGTGAAAGGCCACAGATTCAAACCAGAAAAGGTAGTAGGTATATACAGTGAAGTCCAGAAGAAAGCAAGCTTCCGGCTGTCTTCCAGTTAAGTCACACAGGGACACAGTTCATTCTCTCAGCGACAATACAGTATGTGACAACACATTCAAAGTGTTGCCACCAGGGAAGCCCGAGCCTTGGTGTTTAAGGTTTTTATTGGAGGGTCCTGTCATTCAGGCTTGCCTTCCATGAAAGGAGCCTGCTACTCAGACTCCAGGAGACAACACACAGCCCAAAGCAAAAGCAGGCATTTGCCAAAAAACACATTGTTAGGATAATCTTATCTGGTCAGACTGGTATAGCCTGACCTCAAGGCCTCAGGCACAAAAACAAAACCGCTTTTATCATGCAGAAAATTTCCAGAAGCTGGCCAAGGGTCAGGCCTGAAGACAAGCTTTTTTTTTCTTCTTTTTTTTGTGCAATCAGGGCCTGTGAAGTTAAACTTTTTCTGCCCAGAAAACACCACTTGAGATTATGGGAGGTAAGAAAAGAATGCATTCTAAATTTTCTTGCACAGACTTGTTCCAAGGTAACTGTCACCTGGGCTGTACTGAATTCAACGTGCACATCTCTGGCAAGTGGTGGCCCTCTCAGCTACTCTGTTGGGATGCTGAGCTGCTGTCCAGTACTGACATGTCAAATAGAAAGCTAGTGGCCATTCCAGAGTCTGCTGATAATACAGTTATGCCCCTGGTGCCTCCCAGACTCTGGGTAAACATCTCTGAATTATAGCACCCAGTATCTGACAATCTACTAACAATGGCTCTAAGGCCAGAAGCTGAGCAGGGATTATGACTCTTCCTTCTCTCTAGTCTTTGGGGGAGATTTTGGAATGTGCCATTTCCCAGCCTCCCTGCTGCTGGTACTTTCTGAACTGGACATCATACATCTCTTAGTCCGTACTTATCAAAGGGCCTCCAAGTTTGCTTTGGAAGAACATGACTTGCTTTCTGGGGTTGGTCTCCTGGCTATTCCTAATCTTCTGGGTTTTTTGCATCAACTTCGGTGACTAGTCTCACAGCTCTTAGGGGTTCAGATGATGCTGATTTCTGGCAGAATGGGAAATAACATTAGTAGTCCATTATTTGGCATCAGGGAGGTGAATTGATAGAATCCAAGACTGACTCTGTAGTCTGGACTCACAATGAAAATAAGGGTCCTCTTTGAATTTTCATTTGAGTTATGGTCCACTGTTTATAGAACTCAAACCTGGGCCCTGGCTGGGTAGCTCAGTTGGTTGGAGTGTTGTCTTGATAGGCCAAGGCTGTGGGTGTGATACCCAGTCTGGGCACATAGAAGAACCAACCAATGAATACATAAATAAGTGGAACAACAAATCAGTGTTTCTTTGTTTCTCTCTCTCTCTCTCTCTCTCTCTCTCTCTCTCTCTCTCTCTCTCTCTCTCTCAAGTCAATGTTACAGGGTGCAGCCAAGAGGGGGGACTCCAAATAGGCATTTGAAATGGGGTCCAGAACTCAAGGTGTGCAGGAGATTTTAAGATGCCTCCACCCCTTTCCCCACAGGTGTGAGTTGGGGGAAGGGGCACACAGAGCAAGAACATGCAGGGCATCTTTGCAGCTAATCCATGGTATGGTCATTTAACATACCTATAGCCTATGGCTGGTCACTTAGATATGCTAAATAGCTATGGCCATGCTCAAGACTAGGGGGATGGAAAGGGATCTCCCCTCCCCAGATGTGACTGGGGGGCAGGTCCCCCGAGTTAACAGTGCCTGCGTGGGAGCTCGGAGAAGATTGGCTCCAGGACATGGGGTTACACCTGCCCAGACCCACAATGGTGACCAGAAAAGCTAGAGAAGACAGCAGATTGAGGGCAAGTGTGCCCGAGTGTAGGAGAAGTCGGAAATGGGGCTGCAGAGGAAGATTGGCGCGGGGATTTAAACCCAGACACGGCAGCCACTGAGGGGGAGAACCACATGGCCTGGACAGAGTGGGGACTCTCCCTTCCGACAGCCCTGAGAGAGAGAGAGAACCACGCGGCCTTGACAGAGTGGGGACCCCCGCAGCTTTAGAAGGGGGAACCACCACCTGGTTTTAGCAGAGATCCTGGCTACTCAGCTGAGGGTGCCAGGAACCCAGGGAGGTCTCCCAGTCGAGATGGAGTACTAACTGGGAAGAACCAGAGAACTGCCTGAGCCATTGACTTCTATTTCCTTTCCTGAGATACAGTACTCTGGACTGGGCAAAGAGGGAAGGAAGGAAGGACTGTGTCCGTTTGTGGGGCTTTTAAAAGGGACTTTAGGATTTTTTGATAAAGACGTTAGGTCACTACTTTAAGTTTGTATAGCATTAAATAAACATTTCCTTTCCTTTTCACAAATCTCTGGCATTGAGAGACATCTTTCCTCTGGCGGCGGATGTGACTGACCTGGGGGCTTTTTTTTGCAATAATAATATATCGTCCCAGGCCCCCCCTTGTTTGTTCTGTAACATCAATAAGTTAAAAAATATTTCTTAAGAAATCAAACCCAGTTTGCTGTAATAACCATGCCAAAGTGGGATTGCTGTTTTGTTAGTCATAAGTGTTTGTTCGGTAAATCCTGCCACTAGCTTGCCATGTCACACAGGTGGTCCCTGCCCAAGCCGTCATTGTTGAACTGAGCCATATTACCAACACGTCATACTGCTTTTAAATTTTAGTTCGTAATCCCAACAGGGAAGGGTCCATGCTTCCCTAATCATGTGCCTTAAAATGTCTAATGACCCAAGAAGACCTTGTCCTGGAGTCTGCTGTCCAGTCCTGTTAGATTTGTGTGGGCTGTGCCCGAATGTACTGAAGTTAGGAAGCACTCACATTCCTGCTACTGACCTTGCATGTATTAACTTTCTCCTGATGAAATTTGCTATAGAGCAACTGGGCAGATTTGAGATGTTCAAGATGAGTAACAAAATGGCTTTGATCTTGGCCATTTTTTGGTTTATTTTTTGGTATTTGCATGATACAATTCTCATCTCAGGTTTTGGGACATATTTGGAAAATAGTGTATAATTTTTTTACGCGTTTAAGTCTGGGCTATAGGTGAGGGCAGCATTTCATTATTTTTAAACTGGGATTATTATTTTCTCCCTTCTCTATGATGGAAGGAAGTTTTAACCTTTTAAAAACATTTTGAATGTCTGAGAAAGTGGTATTAATAATACTTGGTTACCAGAGTCTTTGGACTATTTGTTGGTTTTTGTATCATATTAAGAAAGCACTCAGGAGTGAAAAGTACTGAACACATTTCTCATAAAAATAAATGTTAGGAACTTATATTTCTTGCTATAACCTTTCAGGCACTGTGCAAGCCCACTAACTTACCTTTTTGAGGGAGAGGGTGAGTTACTTAAAAAGCAGAAAACAGTTTAAAAACTGAATTTGAAGACCAAACTTGGAGATACCACATGTTATAGTTAATTTTCTAGGTAGTTAAAAAGTCTGAGAACTCACCTATGGCATAAAGAACCTTGCCGTATGATTTATGTGCTGGGTTGCTTTATTATGCACTGTTGTGAAAAGGCTATAAAATATAGATCAGGCAGCCATTTGCATTTGGGAGCCAAATAATTTGCATACTGATATTGCTCTACTTTCTGAAAAGAGTGGGAAAGAGAGCCGCATGACTCACCTGAGACAAAGGAACCAGTTAGATATTCTACAGTCTGGGGTAGGAGAGTATAGGAACAGTTTTTATACAGTTCCATTTTTTGAGTCATCTATCTCTTGCTCTATTGAAAGACAACTTGCTCTATGAAAACCTTATAAGCATTGAACTGTTTATTTCAAAGTGAGGCTCTGGGGAATAATCTTATAAGAAACACATCTTGCATTTGTAGAAAAACCCAAGGGGATAGTATTCATGAAGCATTATCCCAGTGCAGATAAGGAAATGAAAACCATTGCAAACTCATCAAGTATTTGAAAAGGAAATGCTTGATTACTGAATAATCTTTTGCTCCCTGCCTCCTGCTCTTTCCCAAATGCACAAATACATCATTCTGTGTTATAGACAGGTGGATAGTTTTCTCTCTCACCCCTTTTGTTCTCTGTTCTTATACAATGTTCTCTAGTTCCCACCCTACTACCCAACCAAGTAAAGCAAAAGCAAAATTTACAACAGACCCTAAAGGTTTTTTTTTTTTAATTATAACTCAGATATTCTATGTCATGCTCTCTCTATCATATGCTTTGTGAATAATAATTCTTGTTATAGGTTTAACTAGCAAGGTTTATCTATGATATAGAAGCACATGGAGATTAGTTGTAAGGTGTTAGGTGTTCAAGTGTTTGAAAGTTAGCTGTCTTATAAATTATAGTGGATTCAATGTTATCCCTATAATAGTGTCATGTTCACTGACCTGCTTTTGCTTTTCAGAGTGAGAAAGTGCTGGAATTACGACTAGGCGAGAGCACTGAGCTTCACTCCAAGCTTATGCAGCAGCCTGGAGAGGATCATGAATATGACCTTTGTCCACAAGATCAGTTAAACCATTGTCCTGGAAATCCTTGGCTCTTGGTTTGGTGACATAGTGACATATATTCCTTAGTCCAAGTTCTACAGTTTTCCTCCTGCCTTCTCTAGATGTGTTTTTTAAAATACATATTTCAGATCCTATTATAAATGGGTAGCTGAAAGATGGTAGAAGCAAGCAGTTTCTTTTCTTTCTTTTTATTCTGCATACCAACCCAAGAGGTAGCTTAAGAAAGACTTGTCTATAACTGCAGAAGCCAGTGCAGAATTTCAAGCAACTTCGTGAAGAAGATAGTGAAGTTTGAAAAATAGCTCTGGCGGAATTAAAAACGCAAGCGGTGCTTCTTACAGAGAATGGTGTGTATAGTAATGAAAATAATAATAGTAATGGTAGCAGTAACTCCCAGAAAATAAATACATATCTCCTTTCACTAAAAAGTGTAGACTTTCTTCAGTTTCAGAATAATGCTGGAAAAGGTTAGTGGGAGGAGTATGGAGGCACTGAAATAAATCTACTAAATACCCAATGCGATATCATTGTATTGGTGGCCCAGAAAGTTGGTCAGGTTGAGAAATGGTGATAGCCATATTATATGTCCACAGAAGGCATCATATTGCATCACAGAAGTATATTTTTGATGGAAATATTTTTAACTATTAATAGTGGAGAGGTATGATCATTTTTCTAGGCAATCTGAGAACTCATATATTTCAAGTTAATACACTGCAGGACTTTGAGATTTCTATTCCTCTGGCATCTTGTAAGTATTGAGCCACTGCAGAAAGGGCAGTGGTAATCAAAAGAGCCATAAGAGTTACAAAAGAAAAGAGAATTCAAAGAAGTCATCAGTATGACTTACTATGTTCGAAAGCCCCTAAAGCAAAATCCTTCTATTGAATTCTGTGATTGGGAGATTTTCTGTGATGTGAGATCTCCTATACACATTCAATTTTTCTGTGAAAAGGGAAAGAAAGAAGGAGCAATACTATAACTACTGCTTCTCAAATTTCCCCTATCGAATTGCCCTGATGGGATTTTAGTTTATAAGCTGACCATGAAGGATGACACATTTGACCAAGGTCAAAGGCATTTAAATCTTTCATGACCCTGCACATGTAACACTATAGCAGAAAGACTGATACCCAAGTTAATTAGGAGTTTGTTATCATGAGCTCGACATCGAGGTAAGTTTTTCATAGATCTGTGCTACAGAAATTCGTAAGCCAAAATCTGATGGCTTCCATGATTAGAACTCTCTGTTTCTTTCCTTACTGTCTCCACTTTTTCCTTGCTTCTCTTCTGCTGAGGATTTCCATATAAATGTAAAGGTATTTTTCATGTTCATCATGTAACACCTTCTGGAACTGCTTTTATTTATTTTTTTAAGAAGATGAGATTTATAGGCTTTCCTCAAGAACTTAAAGGGAAATAAAGAGAGTTGTCCTATAAGAGTTTAACTTTAAAATCAACATTTAAAAGTAAAGCATAAAGACCACAAGTCCTAGGCTACAAGATGTATCCGTACGCGGATTAAAGGTGTTGATGTACATGGAATCATGGGGACGGGCAAATACCAGGTAAAGCCACCCACTGAGTGAGAATGCATTGCTCATGAACACACATATGTCTGGTGCAGGTGGCAGTTAATGACTTAAGGACAGAGTGAAAAAAGTATAAACTTTCTTTATAGTGTTCAAAGGTTTAATGGCATTGGAGCGCACAGTCCACTTATACTGGGGTCGTATACTCAGCAGGTCATCTTCCAGTCATGATTTAGCTTTCCATGGAGTTTGCTTACCAAGAGATAACATATTACCTGCAGAATTCTGCCTATCTAGTACCATTGGCAGATATAGATGAAAGCTTTCATATTCAATTAACAAACTGATTGATACCCAGATTTTAACTTGACAACAATCTCTCAAGTTGCCTAAAGGGGCAGTCAGTATGTGTTAAAAAAGAGGACCCTAGGGGCTTTCATCTCAGCAAGAGTAACTCTTTGAAATAGAGAAATTTGGCATTCTGATTTTAAACTCAAATCTCTTGAGTTCAGTTAATGTGAGTCTGTTTTTAGAGATAGATTCAGGTCAGAAACAGATAAAATCAGGTTGGCTAGCCTTCAAGGCTCAGGCACCCTGACTTCAGACTATATATAGACTTTCAGTAACCTCATGTTACCCTGCCTGCTGCTACTTTAATAAGCAATATGGTCTCCCTGGGATTACTCATACTGTTGTTACCAGTACTCAGAAATACTGCTCAGAATTACACAGAATGAACTAACTTATTTTAATGATCAAACTTTTTTATTATTGAATTTTTTTATTGTGCTATATTCAAACAATGAATGATGTTACGAATAATGTTTAGTCCTCAGGTTTTTGCTTTCCAGTGGATCCATAAAAAGGATTTGAAATTCCTAAAGCTGAATGAAAGATGGAAAGAATTATTCTATAATTCTAACAAAGTTATCTCCAAGCTACAAACCAAGCCTGTAATGAAATATAGATGATATTTCCAGTTAAGTTTCAGAGAATGAGACTTACTCAAATTAGGTGACTGATCTACATGTTGAAGCTATTTTTTTCTAATTTTAAAATTTATGTTTATTTGTCCTTTAGTTGTTTGTTTTGTCTTTTAGATCTAGATGGATTGATTCATGTGTGTGTGCATGTACATGCCTGGTGGAGGCAGGTGGATTCGAGAGCAGAGTAAAGCTAAGATTAACTGAAGAAAACTTTTGGTAGTGTGCCGTCTGCCCAGAAGTCATCTGGCCATGTAATTAGAAAGATAGAAACACTTATTGAAGAAGTTAAAAGGTATAGGAAACATCGTACATAGGACAATGATGCTGCAGTTGCCCTCAAAATAGGCACCTTGGGACCTCACACAGTTCTTCCAATTGCCATCAGCTGCTCCGCCATATTTTCCTGAATCTCACTGATGGTCTGAAATCTCTTCCTTTTTAAAAGTGATTTTAGTTTTGGGAAAAGCCAGAGGTCACAGGGCACCAAATCTGACCTATAGGCAGGGGTGGTGGGGTGAGTCACTGGGTGATTTGATGTTTCATCAAACAACTCTGCATGAGATGTGATACATGAACAGGCATGTTGCGATAAAGCTGCCAATCACCAGGTACCTATAGCTGCAGCCTTCTGAATCATCCAAATAGTTTCCATGGAGGAATGTTCAAGCTTAACACAAAATTCGATGCAGATTTGTTGCTCTACTCACTCAGTCTTTTTGAATGTGAAGGCCACATGGTACACATGCTCACTCAACAGCATCTTCTGTCCCCACTGACTAGTACAGTGAAGTCTTCCTTGTTTATGAATGTGCATTCCAGCCCACTCTCCTTGGCTGCCAGGTTACAATGATGTCATGCAAGCTCTCCTTGTTACATTAACAATGGCTGGAACTTTTCTGGGCAGACTTCGTATAGTATCTATTAGGAGAATGCCTCAAGCATGTGATCTTAGTTAAAGAGCCCTCCATTTACTTTTTTTAAAAAAAAATTGTTGTAGTTTTTCCAATACCATAAACTCCTTATCACCCTTCACCCCGGCAATCCCCTCTATCTGATAAATTGCTTACCTTCATTTCATTAAGATTTTCTTTTTCTTTTATATGGGGACTGTTTATTTGTCTTCTAATTTTTGCTGCCTCTTTCTGTTTGTTTGTATGTATTAGGTAGATCTGCAAAGACTCTGGTGCAGGCCTAAGTCGGATGCTGCCTGTGACTGGCCCTGGGCAACCTGTTTGGAGCTATCAGCAATGCACAACTTGTGGCTCCCTCTGTTTGGCCTGAGTGTGTGCAGAAGTAATTAGGCTGTGCACAAAGGCCGGCCTTTACCAGCTGCAGCCTTAGAGAGGGTCAGCTAAATTCTCCGAGCTCGCAGAGATCTGCCTGAGTTGTTACACTTAATCACTGAGGTAACCTCTGGGTCCACTGCTCTGCAGCTGTGCTTAAGCTCCACAGGGTGGGGCTATCGCTTCCTCTCTGGCTGATGCCACTTGAAGGGAATTGCTTTGCCTAAGAAAAATGGCTCCTTCTGTATGGGGAATGACTCAGCACAGGGATCCTGGTGACTGTTCCTTTAGTTCTTTCCTCAGAGTCACCAGCCCCAGACTCTCCAAAATCATCTCTAGTCCACTCTGCCAACACTCTGTGGAACACAGGGTAAGTGGCTACAAATAGAATTTTGTGCATTGGCCCTTTGGGAGGCTCTCTGCATATCCAGTCATCTTCCCCTGGCAGACAGAAACCCTGCTGCTTTTCACAGCCAGGTGTTATTTGGGTTACTTTCCTAGCCCCTTTGCTGTAGACTAGCCTGGAGTTTAGACTTCACACTTCTCAGGGATAATCCCCTGGCCACTGAATTAACCCTCCAGAACTTCAGCTACTGCCCATGAGAGCCCAGCCAGACTGTCTTGTACTTCCTTTGCATTCCCTACCAGTCTCTTCCATTTTCTTGACTTTGTAGTAATGCTCATCTGTGGCTAGGTCAATAGTAAACATGTAACGAACATGTTAGGACTTAATCAATATAAAGTTCTACAGGAAAATAATAGGTAAACATTTAAACTGCAGACTTAATAGGTAATGTTTTTATTTAGAACAATGCTAGTAGTTGCCATCTCTCAAAAGGTATATATATTAACATTACAGGAATTTATTCTGAGGGGTTATATATATAGCATTAAGAAGACTCTATATTCACCATTAGAAAGTATTTTTATTGCATAACAGATTGAATTGCAGACATCAGAGAAATTGTTATTTCTAAATTACTGCCTTAGTTGAGTCTTACATTATCATAAGGCTGGTAGTTTGTGTGGGTGTCTCACTTAAAGGAAAAGAGACAGATTTAATATCATCTTTATGAAAAGGGAGGTGAAGCCCTGGCTGGTGTGGCTCAGTGGGTTGAGGGCCTGCCTGCTCACGGAAGAGTCACCAGTTCAATTCCCTGTCAGGGCACATGCCTAGGTTGTGGGCCAGGTCCTGGGTTGGGGGCCTGTGAGAGACAACCAATCAATGTTTCCCTCCCTCTCTTTCTTCTTCCCTTCTACTGTCTCTGAAAAAGTAAATAATATCTTTAAAAAAGAAAAGAAAAGGGAAGTAAAGTTAAACGTGCCACCTGGACAGGTAGGATTCACACAGACTAAAGTGTAGGATTTGAAATAAATGTCTCCAAAGGTCAATGCTCAACTCTGTACCGGAAAAAGGTAACTGATGGAGCTAGGTAGGGGTTCTGATTATGGATTTCTTAAAAGCAAGAATCATGTTGATGAAAGTTAACCTTAGAGTATGAAGTTGTTTATTATATGTCTTTCTTTTGATTTCATTTATCAGAAGATATCTGTGTAACACTTAACAAACCACCACCATTAATAAATCCAAAAATATGACTTCTGCATGTTGATCTTTTTTTATTTGTCTCTGTCATCTTGGGTAATTGATTTATTTGTAACTTGTCCTCCTTTAAAGGCAGAAACCCATGCCTATTTCTGTCCCTCGAGTTGTGGGACCTAGACACCAGTCTTCAGCCTAGGGTTCATCCCACCATGAGGTCCTCATTCATCCACATGAAATGTCTTAGTTTTTTGGAAGTTTACATTCAGTGCAATCATCTTCACTAAGGCATTTTGCATTCGATCTTTTTGTGCATTAGAATGTATTTTAGGAATTGATTGTAATAGATGAAAGCTTTTTTTCTTTTTAATGCTTTTACTTGAAAGAATTAAAAGTCAGTGTCATTCTATCTGGTACCATTTTATCACAATTTTGAAAAATACTGGTTGTAAATTCTAGAAATCTAAGATTTTTTTTGTCCTTGAAACCTGAAAGTAAAGTAACTTTCTGAAAAAATAGCATGTAGAGAGATAAGGAAGGAAAGAATAAACAGACCAGCCCTTACTCACCCTCATGCAGATCTTTTGCAGTAATTTGATAGTGACCAGGAATTGTGTTAAGGGAGTGCCCATTATTTTTTTTTCGTATCTAATGTTTTTATCATTTCTCTTTCCTCATATGGAGCCTGATTTAGCTTTCAGACACCTACTACCTTCTGTCTGGTCCCCCCCTGATCAGAGATATCTTTGCAGACCTCCATCCTTAAGTAGAAGTTAAGCTATACAAGAAGAGCTTTCATTTCCCCATTAAAGACAGGAATTTTTGCTAGAAAAGAATATGCAGATCAACAAGATTAAGTAAATTTATGATCTGGGATTATATTTTATCACAAAATAAAAAGGCCATGTTTTTATTTGAGAAACACTTTTTTAAATAGCAAAGCATTATCTTGTCTTTTGAAATTTATGGTCTAAGATTGGAATTAAACAGACATGAAATTAGACTAAGTATTTAGATGTTTTGCAAGCGTAATGGAGAGTTCTTTGATTATTTACTATTGTTAATTAATTATAATTATTTAATGCATTCAGTAATGTAAATAATTAATTTTGTTTATTATTGTATAATTCCATTCTAACAGATTTAAAAATAATACTTTATGTGTTACTTATATTCTGTTATTATCAAAATATTTAACCAATAAGTATTTCATATTACATAGCAAGGCAAAACTCATCCATTCATTCATTCACTTATTTATCTATCCATCAAACATTAATTAGGTACCAATTATGTGCTACAGATATAAAGGTAAATAGAGCAAAACAGGAGAGAAACATGAGAACATCTAATTACCACGATGTAGTAGGTGATGAAGTAGAGGTAGGAATATTTCATTAAGGGGGCACAGAAAGTGTCTCTTGGAGTTATCATGGAATGCTTCTGGAAGAACAAACATTTGAATTCTGTATTGAACATTTGAATTCTGTATTCTTATGAAGTAAAGATTCTTCATAATATGAAAGTATCTCTCAGTGGAGATGCAGTTACTGGCGAAGTGGGAAATGAGAGAGAAGATAATTTAGGCAACAGAGAAGGTGTAGTTAAAAATGAGAGGGGGAAAACTGTGTGGAACATTTCAGAAACTGCAGGAAGGTAATATTATGCCTGGAGTTCTTGGTGTGTGTGGAAAGATGGTGGCAGGAGAGGGAAGCTGGAAAGAAAGGACCTGACTGTGTGGGTAATGGCATACCATGAGAGCATTTTAAGCTGAAAAGTTAAATAATTAGTTTCTTATTTTAGAAATTTTGCTCTGGTTATATTGTGGATGAATTGAATGTAGGGAGCTAGAGAAAGTAGAAAAAAACTGAACAATTCAGGATAGAAATGATAAAGGCATAGGCTAAGACAATGGAGTGGAAGTTGAGAAGATTGTTTGAAAAGATTTTTAGGCAGTAGAATCGATAGCATACAGTGAATAACTAAAGATAAGAGGTGAAAGAGAAGAAAAATACAGAATTATTCTCAGTTTTCTGGCATGGTGGTATAGTGGAAAAATGTGCTCATAATTAGAATGGCAGAAAATAGACAAAGTTTCAGAGAAGTCCACAAATGGTACAAATGTGTATTCTGAAGACTCATTTTGAAATGATAATTTGCATACACATAGTATGTTGTTTGAATTATCATATTGATTTGTGTACGTGTATAACCTCTACTGTTTTTATTAGCCAGATCTTGAAGGTAGAAATTATGCAAGTGGCTGGCTTTCTTTGGCCGACTTTCTTTGTACAGTTTCCACTCAGGTACAAACAGTTGTAATGATGATAAAGCTACAGCCAGGAACACTGGATACACCCTTAGAGCACACTGCCCCGCCCCCACTGCCAATTAAGTTTTGAATCTTACTTAAAAAGTTTTCAGTTTCTAAGTATAGTCAGTCTTGAAGATGAATGACTATATTTCAACATTAATCAATTTCAAGCATAGGAGGAAAATAGATTTATGTATTCCTTGAAGATAACATTGAGAGAGCAGTTCAACCTAAACAGTTTCCACTCAGGATAGCACAGTGTGATTCATTTGGCTTTTTGTTTCAGTTCATTTGGTGTTGCCAAGATGAAGCTCTGAGCCACTGGCCAGAGTGAGTGATGGATACTCTCACAATTATAACCTCATTTTTACCTACCTAAAATACAAAGAGACTAGAAAATGCTTTCTTAAATGAATAGTCACCCAGGGAATACTCCTCACCTTCACCTTTAGTGTAGGGTGGGATTTCTTTCAGACCAAGGACTACGGGAACCTTAGCTGCAGTCTGCAGGCCTGCTGAGGATGATGAAACAGGTCTTTGATGATTGTTAAGACCCATCTCTACCCAGTGGAACACAAGCTGCCTTTCTTGACTCTTGCATTAATTTTGATTAGATCAGCTAAGAAAGGAATGGAACACTTTTTATACAATTGCCTATAGGGTATTTTCTTACTGGAACCCATTCCCTCAACTTCTCCTTAATCCCACTTCCCCCCTAGCCACACTACAGTCAACTGCAGGTAATTCAGCAAGGGCATGGGATTTAAACTAAACTGACTACAACCCCAGTGATTATTGAAAGGATTAGCATTTTGTCCCCCTCCCTTCATTCTTTTGATAACACCACCTGTATTCTAGAGACACAGTCCTCTGGTTTTAAACTGTGAATGGAATGGGTGCATTGTATAGAAGGACTTTTGGCTGTTTCACCAGGATGCTCCATTTTGTTTTCTTTATGTATGGAACATTGCTCAGGATTTCTGACATGAAAATCTATGCAATGCCCGTAAAGATGTGAAGACAGTTTTAAAGCTAATTGATATGCTTACAAAAGCCCCCATGACTTAAAAATATGATTGGAAAGAACAAGGCAGAATGGAACTTAAAGTTTAAACCTAACTCACAAGTTTAAAATTGTCATTTGGTTGAGTAATGATTTTTGTGACTGGCTTGAATAAATAGGAGTAAATTTCTCTCTCTCTCTCTCTTTTTTTTTTTTGTAATTCTGTGGGAGATTGTCCAAAGTATAACATAGGATGAGAGCCTAAATCATCATGCATTTCTCATCAAGAATAATGCACTTCCTGTTTCACCCAGCTAATAAGGACTTTAAAATCAGTTTGTGTCTATTGGGATTAATTTGCAACCCTAATTCTTGCTGAAGACCTTCGAGGCTGAGAAGTTGACTTTTCTGATTTTTTTTTTTTTTTTTGCTGTTGAGTGAATATGAATACTTGATAGGAGAAAGAGAAAAGAACATTCACTGCAACAAGGAAGTTAAAGAAAATATGCAAATGAAATTTATTTTATTACATAATAAAAATGTAGTGCAAAAACAAATGTAGCTGCCAAAGCAGCTCAACCTGACTGGAAGCAAAAGGCTAAGTACAATAACCATTATTATACAGAATTTGTTTCTCTCTGGGCAGATATCTTACTACTATTAGATTTTCTCGCTTTGTAGCATGAGAAACCATTTTAGGCCGTTAGCCACCATTTAATTTAATTCCTAGTTCTTTTGAACTAAAGAAATTGAAAACATTTGCAATATCACCAAAGCACTGTATAAGTTACTTTCTCCTACTTCACTAATTGGACAAACTCTCATGGTGGCTGATAAAACACTGCCTTAGTGTAGCGCTCAAGTTATTTAACATGCCTTTGTAAACATGCATTTATTTTGCTTAAGAAGTGAGAGTATAAGAAGTGGGAGTTGTTTTCTAATCTCAGCTCTACTTAATCTTTTCTAGTCATAGGTCTTCTCTGAAACAGAACTATAAAGTGAGGGAGTTGTACTGCATAACTGATGCTTTGTTTTCCACTACTAATCATCTACAGCAATTTTCCTTTAAAAATGTAGGTATTAAAGAACAAAAAGCCTATCTGCTTCTACAGTGGATCTATAAGTATGGAAATATGCATCTTAGAAATGAAGTCTTTGATACCCTCTGTCCTATGTGCATAGCCCTTGATTTTGGTATGTCCAATGGCATTTTGGATAGGGAACTGAACATAATAAATTCTCCAAAGGATTTGGGGGTTAGAAGAGACAGGGAAAGTAAAACAGTCTGTCTTGGAGAAGGGTTGTGGACGGAAGATGGAGTACTCCACAATGTGCATGTGGCTGCATACCAGGTTACTGGGAGCTGATGGGCGAGTATGTGTTGACGTTTCTCATAGACAAATTGATCTGAAAATACAATATTTTTGAAGTATTTTGACATGTAAGGTCTTTTATCCTTCTATAAAAATACTTAAAGGCCATAGTTGGCATATGCATGAATGTTTAAGAACTGTGGTGGTGGTCTTAATGTCCTGTCCTCTTTTTGCTGCTTCTCCTGGAGGCTAGTATTAGAAAATGCTGGAATCCAGTTTGCATTTTCTTTGTTTGTTTCTGTTGAGAATTTCAAAGGGAAGAAGATATATATTGTCTAAGGTCTTTTTCTTCCTTAAAGGCAAGTTATCTGAAAATGTCCCCCTCTCTCTTCTTACCTTGCCAGGTTAGTATTTTGTTTCATGAAAACGTGGGAGAAGAGATAAATCTTTCTTACAGAACAATTCCAAAAATTTTATTTAGATATTGCTCCTACCAGTGTTGTGAATTTAAGTCACCCCCTTCCTCCTTCAGTGTGGGCTGCACTGGTACCTCGCTTCCAAGAAAGAGAATATGGGAAGGAGGGGCCCCGTTACAGCGAGGAAGCCTGGCAAACACTATGTTAATGAAGTGATCCAGTTGGCACCACCAGTGATAACTCACATTGTTACTGTGCACCACTGATGTGAAGGAATAAAAAGGGCCTTTTATCGCTATTATATTCTTAAAATCCATAATGCCAGTCTAACCATGAGGAAAACATCACACAACCCCAGATGAGGGGCATTCTACAATGTAATTGACTAGTATTCTTTCAAACTCAGTGTCATAAAAACAAAAACAAAAACAAAAACAGAAAGCTGTCTCAGATGAGATGAGGCTAAGGAGACAAAATAACTAATAGAATGTAGTATTCTGAATGGATTTTTGCTATTAAATAGAATCCTAGAAAATAAAAAGGAACATAGGGGAAAAACTAGTGAAACCCAAACTCCATCAGGAGTTGAGTTAAAAGTGACGCATCAGCACTGGTTTCCTGGTTGCAGCAAATGCACTATGGTGAGGTAAGATGATAGCAACACGGAAAGTGAGTGAGAAGTGTTGGAGAACTCTGGGCCATCTTTGTACTTTTATGCAAATATAAAACAATTATAAAATTAAATATTTATTTAAAAAATGGAAGCCCAGTTTTTTAATTCATTTTATTAGCGTTACAAATTCATTTATCTCATTTTATAGTCAAATGTCTTAAATAGTTTTCAGTGTTTGCCATTATGTTTATGTTAATTCTTTGATGGTTTGAAAGCTAGGAGGAACTGTATAGAGAAGATACTGAAATTAGAAATGATATGTTGTTATTTATGACCCACAGTAAGTACAATAAATAAGGAGGAAAGTCTTTTAAAAAATGTATTTACAGAAGCAGCCATTTCACAGTAAGGAAAAAGGCTTGAGAAGTAAAGTTTTGAGGGAAATATAGCAATAGCCTATTTGAGTGACTTAAAAAATCAGTTAATTCAACAATTTCCAAGTCTGGCTTTCCTAAGATATGAAATGTGAGGAAAACTACTTTGTAGAAAGTCATACTATGACCTCATGAAGTCATTCATAGTGTGGAGGTGATTGAGTGTCCACTGTGGTGCAGTTAAATAGTATCGACATTTTAGAGAACAGTTAAGGATTGAATACTCAGAAAGTATAGGAGAAATTTAATAGACAGCTTCTTTCAATGTGGGGTTAGAGAACTGCTTCCTAAGCAATATTTTTTAGCTATTGCAAAATCTTCTCAACAAATATATTGAATATTTCCTGTGTATAAGGTATTGTGATAAGCTATATTTAAGAGTTGTAGTAACAACCAGATCAGTTTTTGAGTTTCAGATTATTTAGCTCAGTTTAAATGATATTGGGGTTCTTCATCTGTAGTGTATTTTACACGGAACCTATCACCTCCACATCTTTTTTTCTTATTGATGTGTCTTGCTGCTTAACATATGATGTTAAATCTCACTAGAGAGCAGAGTAGTTTTTATATTTTCTCAAATTCCAGAAATGTCTTCCATTGCATTGTTTTTATATATACTAACCAGGAAGTAATATTTTCAGTTTCTATCATCGCCAAATATATTTGTCTTATTGAAACACCATTTAAAGCAATACTACCAAGAATCAGAGTGTAAGCTAAATTAACTTCCCCCAAAAGCAAAATAATATAATTACTGTAATTTATATATAAAGTCAATTCTGAAACTCACTATTTTGTACCCCCAAATGAAGACTTATTATCTATACTATTCTCTAAATAATAATTAGGATGAAATGAAGAATTAAACAAATATTAAAATTTCACAAGGAAGCTAGGCTTATATAAACATTTGAAAATAAGCCTAATATAGGGCAAAGTGGTGAAGTTTGGATTAAGAAAGGCATGACTCAAAATGTAGTTTGCACACTGATAAATTATATTGTGTATTTATGTAGAGAGAAACCAGGTAGCCTTAGAGAAAATGATTCAGAATAAAAATAATATCTAAAGCAAAGCAACATGTTTAGATTTAATTTCTTTTCATGAGACAGCTACATTTTTTGGACTTACAGAAAGAATCAAAAATTCAAGAAAAAATAGTGCTAGGAAAATAATATGATTCTAAAAATTCTTATTGCACTAAACTCTAAGAGAGGCTGTAGAAAGAGGATGAATTATTAGATGGCATTTGTTCAATATCTGAGTTAGAATCAAACCCACTACTCTTTGGTATTGGCTGGCTTTAGTGAAGCTCTAACACAGGTCTTTCTACGGGGTTGTCAAGGTGGCACATTGTTCAATTTGTAAAAAATATTATGTAGAGAAGCAAGATGAGACATATGATTCAAAGACAATCTTTAAAATGTGCTGAGGGTTTATGGAAAGCAAATCAAGGTCATCTTTGTGTCTATGCAAAGGGAAAAAATCTCTGCAAAGAGAAATGAAAAGAGTGAAAGTTTTAAATTATTCATAAAATTGAATGCATTATAAAACCTATTCCCAGAGAACACCACATGAACATCTATTTTATAACTGGAAATTGTTGATCTTGGCTCTCCAGAAATCATTTTCAAACCATACCCTTAATTCCAAAGCAGGGTTGAGGAAAATTGTTTAAAGATCAATGAGAAAGCATAATTATTTAAGAACTTGATGAATAATATATTGGCTTGCCAGCTGCCATCCCATATACATTCTAGGACAATCTGAGGATAACTTTATTTTGTATAATGCTTTCAATCTCTGAGGGGGAAAAATAAAGGAAATGGTCGGTAACTGACAGGAACTGAATCCTAACTACCTTATTTTAAATATAAATTACAGTTAAATGAAGCAAGGTCTGGTAATGTACAATCTGTGCAACTGAAATGGAATAATAGTATATGGATTGCTTGTTCCTTACATTTTCTGTGCTTTGGATGTTAGCATTTTATGATTCATATCAATAAAGGAGACAAACACAATGTTAATATCACATATTTCAATATTTTAATGGTTTTCTCTTGTTCTAAAGGATAGGTAATCTATATTATGACTTTTTGGCAGCATTCAGAATTGGGTGACGTTGGCCTTAGTTTATCAGGTTTCTGTTACTTTCCTTGACTACGTATTTATATTTGTAGTTACTTTTCATATTTCCTAGTTGTCAGGAAAGAAGGTAGGATGCTTGAATATATTTAAAAGCAGATGATTGGAACTGCTGGAAAATTGAAGAGGTAGGATTGTGTAGTGGTTAAAAGCAGGGACTTTAGAACTGAATTTCAAACCAGGCTCTTTACTTAAGAGTTTTGTAAACTGGCGTAAGATAGTAAACTTCACTAAGCTTCAGTTTTCCCTTTAAGATGAGGCTTAGAGCAATAATATTAACAATAAAACAACTATCCTGACTTATAGGTTATTGTAAGAAATAAGGTAATGCAAAATTTTGTAATAGGTCAATGATAAGGGTAGCAATGATTGTTGTGTATGGATGGTAGACTTCAAAGAGAATCACAAAAAGTGTGTAAATTTGCACCTTTGTATATTAACCTTTACTATGGAGAAACAATATCTACTGCATATTGCATTATGTTAACACTATTGAACACAAATTTATTTGGAAAATATGCTAATTTGAAGATAAATATTTTAAAGTAACCTAGTAACTTTAAAATAACTGAAATTATTCAGTTATTTAAATATTCAGTTACATAAATAACTGAATAATTTCAGTTATTTTATTTTCTGACAATATTCCATAAAGCCCTGACTGAGGTGACTCAGGGAATTGAGTACCATCCTGCAAACCGAAGGATCACAGGTTTGATCCTTCGTGGTTGCGGCACAGGCCTGGGTTGTAGGCCAGGTACCTAACTGGGGACATGCAAGAGGCAAACAATTGATGTCTCTCTTGCACATCAATGTTTCCTTCCCTCTCTTTCCCCCTCTCTTTCACTGTCTCTAAAAATAAATAAACAAACAAATAAATAAATAAATCTTTTTAAACATTCCTTAGTAGACAGAATTTATAACCACAAATGATGAACATTGAAGATACTATAATATTGTCCAGTATATGTAATAGATCTAATATCTGTAATCTAAGATTTATCACTCATTTATTTTCTCCATTCTTAAGTGGAATGGGATTAGAACTTTTCTAAGATTCCTTCCTATGCTAAGATATTAGCACTATAAATTGCTCCAGAGTGGTGAGCATAACAATACCTTACATGTTGATGGCACCTGGTAGTTCACTAAATCTCATTAGATTCTCACAACAACCCAGTCAGGGAGCATCTGAATCCTGTTCTTCAAATTATAATGGAATAAAAAGAGATGAAAGAGCATCGAGGATTGTATCCAAAGCCACATGCCTAACAACAATTAGAACAGGAATAGAAACTGGCCTCCACATTCAGGTGTCATTGCCTTGTGATTCTGTGTCTTTTTCTCAGTCCTATCTTTGAGGATCTAGAATAGGACCTTGAACATAGTGGGTGTTTAATAAACACTTTATGAATTACTTAACCATAAAAAAACAAGATAGAAAAATTTAATTTTTTAATATAATTTAATCTTAATTTCCTTTATGAGCTACTCATATTCCTGTATAGCAACAGAACACTTAAGAATGCTTTCATGCCCTGGCTGGGTGGCTCTATTGGTTGGAGTGTCATCCTGTGCACCGAAAGGTTTTGGGTTTGAGTGATCCCTGGGGCACCTGTGGGAGGGAACTGATTCATGTCTCTCTCTCTCTCTCTCTCTCTCTCAAAAATCAATAAAAACATATCATTGGGTGACAATTAAAAAATTCTTTTATGTAGTTTCTTTGGGGTAAATATTCATTGAAGTTCAAGTACTTTTGTTCAATTGCCAATCACAATTCCTTTTTAAAAATTATTTTCCTCTTCTTAATCATTATGTCTTCCCTATGTCCTGGTCTCACTTCTACTTTTCACAGGGTTCTCTGTGCTATTACTCAGAAATGAAAAGAAAGAAGGAATCATTAAGAAGGTTATGAAGGTTAGGCTTACTTTAATGGAAATGGAAGGGAAAATCTAATTCCCCATTTTATTTTGAATACTAGTGGGCTTTCAGCAGTTGATGCCTATGCTTGGCTCTGGGCAAGAATGCTCTAATATGAGCTCTTTTAAGTGGCACATGAGATGATCTTTAGGCATCAGCTGGGTGACATGAAATCTTCTTGGTACAGGTCCCACTAGAGAAGCATGTAGCTCTATGTCATCCTTACAGACAACTCAGACCCACAGCACCAAAGGCATATCTGTTACTCTCACCTAGCAGCCTTTGGGAACTGGCAGGCTGTGTGTGCTTCAAGTTGCTTTCTGAGAACTGAGAATCCTGGAAACCTGAATTCATGGAAAGTTGGAGGTGATCTTTGCCTCTCCTATCCTGGCTGTGCCACTATGGTATCTTCCTACAGATGCAGGATGGTCCCAAGGTTTCTTTTGTTCCTCAAATTAAGAGGAATGACGTTTTTTTTTTTTGGATTAGCGTGATCTGTAAACTTTAATGAATGTTCTTTTTCCCTTCCTCAAACACCTGGAGAGGGTTAGATGACTGTGCATTCCACTGTTATACAGAATACAATACAAACTCCTTTCTTCACTCCTGTCCATGCTTGTATATCAAATGCCCTAGAAGACATCCTAGTGCCATTTGGGGCTGGATAATTCTTCATTTTGCCAAACTGTTCTAGACATTACAGCAGTAGTTTTATTGCTGGACCCTGGGTACTAAATACAAGGAGCACTACCTATTCCCTCTAAAACCCCAATCTCTCTAGAAGAGCTGAGACCTCTGGTTGAGGATCCATGTACACGCCAGGTGTTCTCTTTCCTGTATCTTTCCTAATTACTTTTCCTCTTACACCTGACCCACTGAATATGACACTTTGTTATTATGTCTTTGTTCTTAGCTATAAATTTTTGATTTTTATTTAATTATGTCTATCTTTTTCCAGCATTATTGAGATGTAATTGACATATAACATTTTATATTTTTAAGGTGTGAAAATGTTGATTAGATAAAATTATATATTTCAAAATGATTGCCACCATAGCATTAGCTAACACCTACATCATGCCACATAATTACTATTTTTTTGTGTGGCAAGAACATTTAAGATCTACTCCCTTAGCAATTTTCAAGTGTATAGTACAGTATTATCAACTATAATAATCATTTAGGGATATATTTTTGTATGTGGTAGAGGTGAAGCCTTAAAATGAAGAAATTAGAATTCATTCGATTATTTCTACGAGTAAATACTTCACAGATGCTCCCAAAGTTCAGGTAAATGAAAAAGTAAAAACAAAAATTACAACAAAATCTATAAACTATTTTTAGGAAAGTCAATAGAGAATTGAATAGATTATTATAAAGTTATCACAGTGTTTCTGTAACATTCAATTTTTGGTGGTGTGGGGAGGCAATCTTTTCTGAAAAAGGGGAATGAATTTGTAACACTTAAAGGTGTTGGAACTTCACCAAACCAATTTCAAGATTATGCTGTTAAAGAATACCATGAAAATGAGGGAAGGGAGAAAATCAATCAGCTATTTTTAAAAATAAGTTTGAAGAACATTATTTGTGAGACACTTCAATAATAAGACCTGTAAATCTTAGGCCAAAGACTCTACACATTATGTCAAAACTCTTATCTTCTTGCTCCTTTCCACATTCTATCACTCCATCCACTTGCTTTAATTCTCAGCATCAAGAATGTGGGAAAGAAATTAAAATATTGATATGCTAATGTCTTTGGGCCCAGTCTGCCATGGAACTCTGAAATGGAAGTACTAACCCCTTAACAGGAAAGAAGGACATAGAAGTGTTAATAACAAAACAAGGTGGGGGAGAGCACAGGAAAAGTACAGTGTGGCTAACAGTGAAATTCTTGTTGTGAAGGCAAGAAGATGAAAACAAGGTCCTCTCTTTTTAAATTTTAGTCAGTGAAATTTGTGTGCATTTATAATTTTAGTGCTTTAATTTTTTATAGTGAATTTATGTGTAGTCATATTTGTAGAATAACTGACAATTCTAATTAGATGATGGAAAACTCAGTTGAACAGGCAAAAAATGACTGAATACTATGTTATAACAAGGGTTTGATAATTGATATATATTAGAGAATATCTAGATTATTTAGAAATGGAATGTCTTGTAATATTTTATGGACATTTAAACTAAGAGAACCAAAAGTCCCCAGATAGAAAATGCTTAACTCTGTGAAGACAAAATTCAAAATGGACCATTTTCTCTACGTAGTCATGTAGTCATTATTTATTTCATTGATTGAAATGTTCAAGTCCACTGAGCCAGACATAAAAGACTCCAGAAATGTGTAGGTGTAATATTATCCCCATGGAACTTGTATTGTAGTAAAGGAACGTGCAATCTGATTTCATTTTGTGACAGCTACTGACTACTACCCAGTAGCTACCCAGCTACTGACTTGAGGAAGTAAACTGTAGGCAAAATCTATCTGAACTTTGAACTTTGTCCCTACCAATGGTTGTTCTTTGATGTGTTTGGGAGATGTAATCTAGATGCCAGTTTGTTGTTGAACAGAGAGGGATGCTTCTATACTATGTTAGTTAGCACCTCTAAAAGGCTCAAATATATGTGAGTATACAATATTACTAAAAGAAAGAGCATGTATGCATAATTAAAACATATATGTAAGTATGTATATGCACATGTATAATATATGTAAAGTGTAATATATAAGAATAAAGGATTATATATACACATATGCACACATACATAGAAGAATGAAGTAGGACAGTTATTTAAAGGGTATATAACATTGTATTTATTTATTTTAAAAAATATTTTATTTATTTATTTTTAGAGAGAGGGGAAGGGAAGGAGAAAGAGAAGGAGAGAAATGCCAATGTGTGGTTGCCTCTCATGTATCTCCTACTGGGGGCCAGACCTGGCCTGCAACCCAGGCATATAACCTGACTGGGAATCAAATCAGCCACCCTCTGGTTCTTAGACCTGCACTCAATCCACTAGGCCACACCAGCCAGGGCTGTGTTTATTTTTTAAAAAGAGACCCAAGGCAAATATGTTAATTTTGACATCAATTACATTTGAATAATTATATAGGTGCTATTTATATCATTTCTATAAGGTTTTGTATGTTTGAAAACTATTTAAGTGAATAGTTTTCACTTAGCAAGCAATACAATATATGAACAAACAGACAATGGGAATTATCATTCCAAGAGAAATATCAGCATTGTTCTTACAGACAAATAGTGCAATGAGAGGTAAAGGAAGAGAGAAAGCATCTCCCAGGTTTCACTATCATGGTAGTTCCTGCCTGTTCCCTTTTTGGTGACAGTTTGGAGTATGAACACTTCTGTGCATAGCTCCCAACTTCAACATTTACTGTACTAGTTTAGGTTAAATCTGGTCAGGTTAAATCTGTGAAAGTACTCTCAAAATTTCCAGCCTAAAATAAGACAAATATATAAAGAGAAAACACAGAGTTAGGGTTTGAGAGCAAGAGAAAGAATAAATGAAGGAAACCATAAGCCACAGGGAAAGTACATGCAAATCCTATGGTTTGTGTCAGGATAGTAAACGTGAGAACCCATTCACACACACACACGTACCCCTAAACTAAAATATGAAGGACAAATATAAACACTGGAAACAGAGTTAATCATAAAAAAATCAGATTTAATTTCAAGAGTCAATAATAATACATTTGATTAAAAATTACAGGGATACAACATGGACAGAGAAAAGCTAAATTATATTTTAAAAGTTATGTGTGAGCATCACAATACAACTAAATAGAAAAAAAGTCTTTTCCTTTATTAGAAAGAATATGCAAATTTTGGATGTTATGATAACAAGGCAATAAGAAAATATTCATATGGAATCTAACAAATTATGTAAAATCATCATTGTTTAGGAAAGTAAACTTATTTCTTATAACACTTGCTTTTCTAGAAAATATAGAAGTACTTATTATATAAAAATATTGATTAAATTTGAGTCCTCATTCTTATAATATCAAATGTGATCAATAAACCAATAAAACATTAAAGCACTTAAAGTTTAAAACAAAAAATAAATAAAATGAAAACAAAACCAAAAATGATTTCGGTTCCCATCTCTGCCTTTTTAATCTGTTTAATAATCACTGTCCCTTACTTTCTTTGAATTTTTTCTCTCTATAAAATAAGTAAAATAATATCAACTGTATTAGAGCAAATAAGGTAATTTACATGTTAAAATGTTTGGAAAGCTCCAATGTAAATATATATCTCTATATGAGTTGATATGTGTGTGTGTAATATATATCTTGACCCTTGTTAAGTAAATTAATTTACTCACAAGAGTCATTTCTATAATAAACACCAGTCCATCAGTATTTTTATTGACATTAAATGTGAAGGTATGAATTTTACTCATAAATCTGTTAACAACTATGATAGTAGGAATCCGTTCTGCCACAGAAACATTCATGCCCATCTTCGGGATTTGTTTTGGAAAATTATCTCTTCTTTTTTGGATGCAGCATTGATGACACCATCTATGAGGGTACTCCAAATTCTCTTGGCCAAGGGTTGGACACATGTCCTGACGGGGGATGTTTCCAGGAACTTTAACATTGAAAAACAAACAAACAAACAAACAAACCTGAAGATGACTGGAATTTTTATGTTTTCCAAGTGCTGCCCTGTAAAGACTGGTCTTCATTTCTGCTCGTGGATCCTCAGTCCTGGATAGTTGTTTTCCCTTTGTTTCTAAGTCCTAGTACTTCAGCTTTCTTTCCCTCTGAACCTCTCCAAACATGTTGCATATAGAGTAATCCATTTTTGGTGAAGTAGCCACAGTTGAATTCTATTGCTGGCTTCCAAGAAAGCAGTTGACAAAATTATTCTTTTTAAATGGAAATTCAGTTTATCTCTAGCTTCCAGATGTATATTTTGCCTACTGTTTACAACATTAATCAGTTGGACATGCTATATCAATTTTATTTCAGCTGATTTTAGATGCATAAATAAATAAGATATAAGCAATAATAGAGCTAAAAACATAAATAAATACATAGAACTTCAGACTTCATTTCCACATGAGCTGTGATGTACTCTCCATGTACCTTTTTTTCTCCCACTGGGTATTTACCTTTCTATGGAGAAAAGGTAGAATATGGAAAAAAATCCAAGAGAACTTTAGCCTTTCTCTCAACTAGGTATTTGACACTACCTAGAAAGAGAAAGTAAATTGGTAAGCCAGTTTAGTGCATTTCACTGAGAGGTTTGGATGGTGTTAGTTATTCTAAAAAGTGTGTGAGCCCCTGAAAACATAGGAATTTATCTTGTACAGAAAAGGTCTCATTGCATGCTTTAGAAGGAGGCAGATAGCATAAAGATGAATATAAGGAAGGTGCTGTAAGTTATCAAAGTTGCATGTGGGAGAGTAAGAGCCATAACTATTCCTTCTTCTTGCCAGCAGAGAAAGGCACCATATCCAATATCATCTTAAACAAGTCGCTATTTCCCGCCAATGCTCATTTCCAAAAAAAAAAGTGGTTATTAAGAAATGAAGATAGTTTGTAGCTACATAATAACACTATTATGTAAACTGTGAAAACTATAATCTTTAATTATTGAATTGATAGATATAACTATTTTTTAATGAGCTACAAACGGGCACAGTGTAGTAAATTCCTTTCAGTATTATAATATCTGATATATCTCCTAAAATGTTTATGTGGAGATTTAAATAACTCAAATGGAACAAATAATTGTTAGTCATATTCTAGACCTGCTTAGGGGGGCATTTTCAATAAAAAGAAACATTATAGGGCTAGGGCTTGATCTCTATTTCTCTGTATTCTTCGGAGTGTGAAATGCAGTGCAGGGTATTGGTAGATGCTCACAACTGTTTCTTTGCTCGGGTCTTATCAAAGTACAGGATCCAGAGGTCTCCATGAAGTCATTTTGATTATATCTAAAAACAACTTTTCAGAACACTCCTTTAAGAAAAACTATAGGGTTCTGGATCATGAATAGAAATAACTTCAAGATGTTGCCTTTTCTTTTTGAACTTTCTTTTCTTTCTTTTTTTTAAGAGAAAACACCAACCTTGAACATACATTTCACTGAATGCTTGTACATCTGCTGTATTTTGCAAAAGAATATTTTAGCTCAATGGAAACAGAGTCCCAACAGAGGAAAGACTGTTAGAAAGGACTGTGAAAAATGTTTGGGGATGTACTGTACTCGAATGTAATTTATTATGCATGATTCAAGGATGCCAAACCATCAAGTTTAGTACCAGGCCTCCTGGTTTCAGAGAGCTTGGAAAGGACATGGTATCCTTCACATTTATTTCTGCTGCTGTTAAAATGAAACTAGTTTAACTTCTCAGATTTCTTGCCTGGAAGTCAGAACAGGATTGCCTGTCAAAATATGTTATGGATGAGAATAAAACACATAATAGCAAACAAGTTAGATAAATGGATTAATGTACATAATCACTTAAACATTTTATCATTTGTCAAAGGAATTTGAATTAACATTTCATATTTGACATATGATATTATGTCTAAATTCAGAAAAAAAAACCCACAGCTTTTACTAGCACCGAGTGACTGCCACCTCCCCGTGGTAGTAATCAAAGTCCAAGTTAATGTATTTTTCTGAACAGGTGTTTTTTTTTTTTTTTTTAGCATGCCAATTAATTTCAAGCACAAATATTATGTGTAGAATCTAAATTGTTAGAATCTATTTCAAAACTCATCAATACACCTATCTGTAATACAAAGTCAGAGCTACTATTGAAAGCATTTTTCATACAGCTGCCAACAAGACAACTTGCATTTATATAAGACCAGTATTGAACTTATCATAATATAAAATATTAACAGTCTGTTTCTGTTTGTCTACTGAGGAGACCTTGTTAGGTGTTAGACATACTGTCAAAAATTTGTCAATGATTCCACTTATTTTTTGAACTAGGTAATGTTAAAAGAAAATAATGAATGTTTTAATACAAGAAAGTCTCAGTTTTCTACATTAGGCTTTTAATTTTATGGCAGTCACTTTGTGGAACTAGGTTGGCTATGCTGAAAATTGAAAGGGAGTCATAAAAGAATGCCTTATGTTTGGGATGCATATGTATACATTTTGAAGTATAAATGAAGTCGGTTATACTATGGCATAATTACTTATTATTTTGCTAATTAATTGGAGACAGAGGAAATACTTTTAAGTTGACTTCATATTAAAAATGAATCTTCCCCTCTGTTGGGGAACTGTCATTTAATTTTAAATTATATCATCAAAATCTAGAAAATATGCAAAATATCTTATAAACACTAGAAAGCACTCATGTTTGAAAAACATGTCAAGATTATAATTTAATTTTTCTGTCTCTGAGGTATATTTTGATATATTTTGAAAGCTAAATGATTGCAAAAATAAATATATGAAGCTGTTTTCACTATTTACAAACATCATTCCTTGGACTGCACAGTGAGAGACTGACATATTATAAATGATAATTCAGCACAGCTCTGTTTCCCATAAATTAACATTTAAAAGATAACTTTGAAGAATGTACTTTAGACATTGTTGACTGTTTAAGGGCACATGGCCACAATTTCTAATATGGAGGGAGTTTATGAAGGTGAATGGACATGATAGGGGATTTATAGTCTTGGGCTCCACTGGTTTCCATGGTCTTTAAGCAAGTCTCACTCTGACTTATTTTCTGAATTTATAAACTAGAGTTTATCTGCAGATACAGAATCCTGAGATCTTTGAAGTCAAACAGAAGGTATCACAGGAAAGAAAAGAATTAGTATTTAGAGAAAATCTTATCTTTTTCACTTGGCCATTTATCTTTCTCTGCCTATCAATTGATAACTAATAGAAAGAAGGGGAAATGCTCTTTTCAGCATACTGATGATTTAATTTTGTTAGTGTTAAATTTCTCCTGGCTCTGGGTCCTCTTAATCTTTTTTTATTTCCCTTTATCATCTTTCCCACCAGGTAACTACAATGTAGTAAGCCACAGAGGACTATACTTATTATTTTAAAATTTTACAATATTGATTATAGCAGTAAATGTGTATGGGCATGAATAGAAAGCCAGACCTATCTAGGAATTCCTCCTAACAGTAAATCTGCAAAGACTGTCAAGATTGTTCTTGCTCTGTAAACATGGTGTTAATTTTTAAAACTGTGTCTTTCTTCAAGAAACCAGTTAGAATATCTATGGGGACTGAAAATGTGCAAATACTATGACCTCTACTTCTGCTTCTAGAAATCTTTTTTAGCATACATTCACCCAAATACTGAAAGAGACAAATTTAAAGATGTTTATTTCAAACTGGTGAATACCAGTGAAACATTAGACACAAACAATACATGTGCCCATCAATAGAAAAATAAATCAATAATATTTTTAAAATTTACACAAATATTTTTAAAATTTACATATTAATAAAAATACATCTATACATATCAATGTGGAACTTTTGAAACATTGTGGAGTGAAATTGCAGAAAATGCATGTTATTCTTTATGTAAAATAATAAAAATACACAAAACTATACATTTATTCTGAATATATAGGTAAGGTTTTAAGAAAAGTAATGGAAGAATAAATCATAAACAAATAGCAACTGCAAGTTCTAAATAGGAGCCAGGTAGATGGGAATTGAAGAAGGTAGTTAAGTGAGCTTTACATTCTGTCATCTGCTAACAATTTCTACTGGCAATATATTAATATAATTTTTGCATAATTTTAGTAGATACCATGTAGAGTCATATTCAACTGCGTGTGACATAAAAAACAGAAGTTACTGTGGTTTACAGAAGGGAGAAGTTGATTTCTCTGTCACATGAAAGAGGTCAGGTTACCAGGGCTGATACAGTGACACCATGGTGTCATCATGCAACCAGCCACCCAATTATCTCTTCTGCCATTCTCAGAATTTTATGTCAAATTATAATCCAAAGTGGTTGTTGGAACTTTATCATTTTTGCACTGTAAACTAGTAGCAAGAAGCAGAGTTTCTAAAGGTGCATCTTCTTGTTTTTTTTCCCCCTCTTTTTTATTGTTATTCAAGAACAGTTGTCTCCATTTTTCCTCCACCACTCCCCAGGACCCCAGCCATCCCCACCTCCTACCCTCAAACCTGCCCTCCTTGGCTTCCTATATGTGTACTTTATACACATTCCTGGATAACCCTTCCCACTTTTAATCCCATTAACCCCTCCTACCTCCCTCTGGTTACTGTCAGTTTGTTCTTAATTTCAGTGTCTCTGGTTATATTTTGCTTGCTTGTTTGTTTTGTTGATTAGGTTCCACTTATAGCTGAGATCATAGGGTATTTGTCTTTCACCTCCTGGCTTATGTCACTTAGCATAATGCTCTCCTGATTCATCCATGCTGTCGTGAAGGGTAGGAGCTTGTTTTTTCTTTCTTCTGCATAGTATTCCATTGTGTAAATGTACCATGGTTTTTTGATCCACTCATTTACTAATGGGCACTTAGGTTGCTTCCAACACTTCACTATTGCAAATTGTGCTGCTATGAACATAGGGGTGCATAAATTCTTTTAGATTGGTGTTTCAGGATTCTTAGGGTATAATCCCAGCAGTGGAATTCCAGGGTCAAAAGGCAGTTCCATTTTTAGTTTTCTGAGGAAACTCCATATTATGTTCCATAGTGGCTGCACCAGTCTTCATTCCCACCAACAGTGTGCACTGGAGTTCCCTTTTCTCCACAACCTCTCCAGGCCTTGTTGTTTATTGATTTGGTTATGATGGCATAGCTTCTTTTATTTAGGGATATAGACTTACCTTTTTTTCCATCTTATTAGCCAGGTTTGGTTCTATAATAACCCCTGATGCTAGGGCTACTGAGACAAGTAGAAATCTAGCTTGTTCTGACCAAGGCCTAGGAGAGCATGGGTGTAGGGAAGCAATTTGCATGGGGTGGGGAGGACAGAGGGATACATGCAAGAGAGAGTACTAGTTAAATTTGCCTGAGGAGGGTCTGGGTGGCTACATATTTTCTTTATACTTTTTTATATTTAAATATTCCCTTATACTTTAAAAATGTATTAAACTTCCCTTTTTTGAAGGAATTACCAAGCTCAATCTGGTGAACAATATTGTATCTGTACAATGTAGATAATAAGACCATCTACCACATATTCCAGGGAACATTTTCGGAGAGCTACTGGGGCTTGCAGCCAGAAGCTGTCAGGGCGAATGCAGGCTGCCAAGGATTTATGGATGGTCCCCAGCAATGCATGGTGCCGATGTCTGGAGTTCCAGAAGATGCATCCAAATAAGTCTGTCCCTGAGAGTGTTTATTTGGTTTGTACTCCTTTTGAAGATGATGAAGTGGGGAACAGTTATTATTCTTGGTGAGTGGATACTGAAAATTTAAGTTGTAATTAGAGTTGGTGTGATTTTACTCCAATTTCATTAACTCAAATGGGTCCAACAGCATGCAGTGAAGGAAAAAACCAGAAATTCCGGAATTTGTTCTATTCAAAGGCTGTTGACAGGACAGCGTGACCAAGTACGTTCCTCTGAGTGCTAGCACTTGAGGCAGTTGGAGCAGCACCGTGGACAGAGGTGCTTCTCTGAAGCTTTCTCTGGGGAGCATAAGCACAGTGGGCGTAAACTCCAGAACCACACGCATCTCTTCATTTTCTCCTCTTGTCCCCAAATACTCAGTGGACATACATTCAGATGTATGTCTTTCAGATATACATTCAGGTTACTGATTATTTGGTCATGAATATTAAATGTTGTCTTTTTTGTTTGCTTTTGCTCTCTCTCTCCCCCTCCCTACTTCCCTCCCTTCCTCCCTCCTATATCTCTTTTAAATAAAGTAGACATTACAGATAAAGCTAAACACATTTCCCATTATATATCCCCCCTCTTTTCTGAAGTTTATCTTCCCAGAAAGACAAATGGTATTTTTTGTATTTATGTAGTAATAAAATTATAAACCTATCCTTATTCAAAAAGCCTATCCTTGCCTTTTCCCCACTCATCTATGTTGATACATGCAGATCTAGCTGGATTGTTTGAATTAATAGCTACTCTTTTTAAAAAGATATTTTATTATACAGCTCTTTACTAAACCTAGTATATGTAAAATGTGGATCCTTGCTATAAATATTTATGTATCTATTCTAGTAGCCTTTATTTAGTCAATCTCCTTTTTAGTATTAGATAGATTGCATAATTGAAAATTTGGCACTCTTGCCATAATGGATTTTGACAGCTTTTTAAATAAAATGGTTATGGGATATTAGAATGCTTTTAGGTCTATAGATTGGTCAGGAACCCTACTATCTTTTTGTATAATATTTCTGATTTTGACCAATGACATTTTTATACTTTTTATATGAATATTCCATTATTTCATAAATGCTTTCCATTATTTATAGTTATAGCCTATTTTATTGGTCCAATGTAGTGTATTGTGTTTTCAAGTCTAAGTCATTTACCTCAGTCACTGGAGTGAGAATATTTAAATGGATCTGAGTTGTCAGGGTTACGATCTACTATCTTAAATGTTAAACTATAAGGTATGTCCTTTCAGCAAAAATTGTATTCCATTTTGTTAGACAGCATGTAATTCAATACATTCATCTGAATAAAGGCGCATAAGCAGATAATTCACTCAAAATGTAAAATTGTGTATAATCAAATGAACCAGTCAGGATAATTAAGTAGCAGTATGGCATCTAGCAACATCACCAAATGGCCAAGAATAACCTCAAAATCTTAAATGCAGATATATGTCTATTTCAAACTAAATATGTTAAGTAACAAATAGACAAATTAATCAATATATGTAAATCCTGGTTTAAAAAAAAAGAAATATCTGGAGATATTGAATCTACTTCCCATGAAATATTGATTAAAAACATATTGAATTCCCAGTGAATACATATACAGCACTTTTATATTCAGTGGGAAAATACAAAAGAATTAAGAGACATATTCTGGGCCTGTAAGGAGTCTATACTTAAATACAATAGAAACATAAAATGAATTAGCACAAAGAACAAATTTATCAAGTACACATTGATATTGTGGAAACTCTGTGAATTCTCAGTTTTATCCTGAATTATTTGTATAAGTTCATTCATCTAAAAGAATTACTAGCTAACTGGAGTATAGAAATGCCAATTATATTTAATATAATTAGGTGAAACTATATAAAAGGGGACATAATTTCTAAACACAATATTCTGGGCTTATTTGCTGTGATGAAATAATTTTTCTGTGTCCATTTATGATATCAACACATCTATCTTTATTGCCCTCTCACAAAAGGTGCTGAGAAGAAAATGCTAGCGTGTGGTCCCCACACTGTGCCACACAGAGGGGAAGATATTAGAAGATATTTAATTGAAAGGTGGGATTGTTAGCATAGCCCAATATTGAAAATGTTTGGAAGATAATATGTTACATAAAACTAAGCAACTATTTATGCTTTAGAATCACTCACAGCCTATAACATGTTAAAAATTTTAAGTTGAGTATTTTGTTTGCAATATTTTACCAATTTTGCTATATCACAGAACTCATATTGGCATTTTGAAGGCAAGGGCATTCTACAAGACAACATTTTGGAAACATGTACTGTATTTATTGTTCCTCATTTATACACAAGTGACATCTCACCAATATGACACCTGTGTCTATAAACACCTTTAAATTAGAAGTTAAAAAATAAAAATAATTTAAAAAATAAAAATTGTTTACGCTATTCTAGGTTCTTTGGATTTTCATATAAATTTTCAAATCGGCTTTCCAATTTGTATAAAATTGGCCAGTGGGATTTTGATTGGTATTACAAGGAGTCTAAAGATCATCTTGGGGAGAGCTAACTTCTTAAAATATTGAATCTTCTAATCTAAGAATGAGGTATAGTTATATATTTATTTAAATTGTCTTCAATTTCTCTCAGTAATATTTCTTGAACATCTCTGGTTGAATTTATTCCTAGAAATGTCATGTTTTATGATGCTATTGTAAAAGAGTATTATTTTAACATTTCCATTTTCTAATACAAAGAAATGTAATTAATTACTGTCTGTTGACTTTATATCCTGTGATTAGGCTAATTTTACTCATTAACTCTAGGATTTTTTTGTAGGGTCCACAAGCCCTTCTATTGAAGCAAGCATATTCTCTGTGCAGAAGACAGATTTATTCCTTCTTTCCCAGTAGTATCACTGTATTTCACTGCCTGAAACCCTCATGCAGTATTTATAAGGAGCTGGAGTGGACAGCTTTGCATAGCTCCTAATTTTAGAAAATAACCATCCAATGTTTTACCACTAAGTATAATATCAACTGTAGTGTTTTTTTGTGTATGTGTGTATTGATGTCCTCTATCAAATTAAGGAAATTTTCTTATTTTCTGAGTGTGCTGAGAACTTTTTTTTAATGCAGGATGTTGAATTTTGTCAAAGTCTTTCTCTGTATCTGTTGAACTGATCACAAGTTTTCTCCTTTATTCTGTTGATGTGTTAAATTACATTATTGATTTTCACTTATTGAATTAATTTTGCATTCCTGAAGTAATTCTCTCTTGATCACAATATATTTTATTTTTATATAGCACTGTAGTTGACTTTCTAATATTTTGCTAAGGATTTTTGTGTCTTTGATTATGAGGACTGTTGGTTGGTCTGTAATTTTCTTGTAATGCCCTGGTCAGATTTTGGTGTCAGGATTGTGCTGGCATTATACAGTAATTTGGGAAATATCCCCTTGTCTATTTTCTAAAAGGGGTTTCATAAGATTAGAATTTTTTCTTAAATATCTGGCAAATTTACCATTGCAAATCTTTGCCTCTGGAGCTGTTATTGAAGTTGGGTTTTTTAAAATTTTATGAACATGATGACTTTCATAGAATGCTATTTTGATTCATCCAGAGTGCCTTTGATAACTAATTTTTCATGAATTGTCTTTTTCATTTAAGTTTTCAAGTATTTTAGCATAATATTATTTATAATATTCCTTTTTAATGATTGTAGGTTCTGTGGTGATATCACATTCTTCATTCCTATTATTGGTATTTTGTGTTATTTATCTTATTTCTTTATTTACTTTGCTAGATGCCTATCAATTTTATTAATCTTTCCAGAGAACCAGATATTGGCTTTGTTAATTCTACTATTTGCTTTGCATTTCACTGATTTTTCCTACTTGCTCTAGGTTTAATTTGTTTTTCTTTATCTAGCTTCTTAGTTGTACATTGTGATGATATGTTATAAATATTTCCTTCCTTTTAAATAGAGACATTGAAAGTTATAAATTTTTCTCTCCCTGTTTTAACTGCATCCCACACATTTTCCTATTTGTGTTTTCATTATCATTTTCTACAGAATATTTCCTGATATCTCATGAGCTTTTCTTTGACCAGTGGATTATTTTTCTCATTGCTTTTAAATCAATAACTTAGGTCAAGTATCAGCATATCACTGGCAGAAATTACTGTTCCTGCCATATGAATAAAAGTTGTTTGTTTGTTTATATATTTTACAAAAAAGGCTGAAAAATCTTAGGTATCAGCAGGAATTGGGAAGTGCCTGCTTGGTGTGGGATGTTAAGGGATGTGGAATAAAGCTTATATAAAAGAAACTTTGTTGTTATGTGGAATTCTACCATGAGTCATGATTTAATATCCTAACTATGACTCCTGGAGCCAGTCCTAGTATATTGCATTGAGGAAGTCTATGCTTTGGACCCATTCCTCCCCTTATTACTGTTTCACACATAGACCAGTCATAGGCTTATCACAAAGCATCATGGGTGTAGGGTGTGAAGAAGAGACTGGTTGCTCTTCAAAGGACCCTCTTTCTGGTTTTCCCTGTGTTAGAGGTAGAGGTCTCTGGTGGGCACTAAGGGGTAATATAAAGGTTTGCACACTTCGTGCCACTCACATAAATCCACCCATATTCTTAGTTTCTGAAACATTTTCCTCTGGTTTTCCAATTTTGTATTCATACTTTCCAGACCCCTGACAAACTAACCAGTCATTTAATATTGTTCAGAATTTCATGGCCGTCCATATTTCCATCCTACTCTCCCTCTATACCAAGTCAACAGGTGTACATAGCTCACATATCTGACTAATGGGAAGATTTTTCTAAATTGTTTTATTTCAGAATTACTCCTGAGTATAATGGGAGTGCAACAATAATATATTTTTTATTCTTTCCAACATACCAGGGCAATCCATTCCAAACAAAACATGGGTAAGTCTTTAGTTTTTGGTTAGCTGGTCATAAGGAGTTCCCCAGAAGGCCACAGGAGTGACAGGAAGGAGATCTATAGACATGTGCAGCAATAGAGGCTCACCACTTGGATTGCTTGGCTGCCCTGTTGTTGAAAACTGCTTGTGCACTGTGGACTTGCTCGGGCCCAGTCCCACATGATTTCTATCATGTCATTTGGGTTTAAGTCTGTTGAAGTGAGCCAGTGCAAGGTACACATCTCAGAGATATATTATCCAAGGGATGGGCAAACTTATTTATATACAACTCCTGTTAGTCATTGTTTAGGGGCCATTCTTATAAGACACTAATTTGGAAGTACTTCTGGTCTACCACACAGGCAGACAAAGCAGACTACAAAATTCAGAGAAAGCTCTCAGGCAATTAAAAACATGTATTTGGTCTGGTGTGAATGAGAATCCAAGGTGGTAAGCAATAACTTGTGTAATTACATGATAGTGACAGATTTTCACTGAGATTGTAGTTAGCCACAGAATGTTAGAGTGCTCTGTAATTTTAAAATACTTTATTTTTAAAAATAGGAATGGATTATCCCAGTTCAAGTTATAAAAAACAGAAAAGGATTTGAAGCTAAATGTTTCCAAACAGCCATTCTGTTCACTTTCCTAGATACAGCATAATCATTATCTAGAGTTATTAATGAGTTTATAGGCATAGATGATCTATATGCATTAAATAGTTCTATTTTCAATTATTTTTTTATTTGCCAATCTGAAAAGAAAATATAGTGTTCTAATTTTTATTTTCATTATCTTTTTGGATATTTGCAAATTTACTTGAATTTACTTTTCTGTGGGTTATTCTCATGTCCTCTGTATATATTCTACCTGTACTTGGTCTGTTGTTTTTACTTCATAGGCATATTTTCTATACTAAATAAATTAGTCTGATGTTATGCAATTATCAACATTTTCCTTTGTGTGTGTGTTTTGCAATGTAGAGTGCTTGATTTATTCATTGTTGGATTTACTGCTCTTTTATTTCCAGTCTTAGAAAAGGTTGTTCATTTCATGGCTTAAAGGAATACTCCCATTTTTCTCATATTGTTTTAATTTTATTTCTCCATATTTCTTATGTACATATTTCTTTTTTTGTGTAAGATATTACTATCAAATATCCTAATAACACTTTTTAAAATCCTTATTTGGACCATGAATTCAAAATATAATCTTAATATATTATGTTTCTGACTGTAGTTTTTAAATTTAAGAATCTGTTCCACTAGCCTGTCTATAAAATGCTATTTTTAACTTTAAAAGAGCTTAAATTTTCTATTATTACAAATTTATTAAGGAACATTAAGCATCAATGCACAAGTTTTAAAGCACATATTAAAAAAACAACAACAGCTTTACATTCCTTTCATCATCTATAATTGAATCATACTTTGAAATATTAGGTACAGAATTTTTAATAAAAGAAAAGGATTGGAGCAATTGGCCAGATAGCGGACTTCCTAGAAAGTAAAGATTTCTTTATAAAAAGAAGTTTTGTTATTAACATCTCATGTATAAAGCCTCTGTAGTTTCTTTCATTGTACCATGTATTTTCTGTTTTAATATATTTTTATCTAAAAATGTCAGTTAACAACTCAGAAATTAAAGTTAAAATGCATTGCCTCAAGGCCCCTGGATTCATCTAACTTCATCTGGATTCATTTCATTTCTGCAACTAATAATTTAATATGATAAAATAGAAGGTCAAAATAAATTAGAATAGTAAGTTTCTTTGAATTAAAAATGTACAAGGTGGGGGAGACTTGCTATCACTGAGAACTTCAGCTGTGTGGTAGATTATTCCTTATATATCCAAAAACCTTTCCATTTACCTGCTCAGACCTGATGTCTCAACAGATGGAAATGCACTTCTATTTCTAGCCATAGGGGTCAAATCAGGATCAACCTAAACCCGTTGTTATCTCAGGGGCTTTCTTGGACTTGGGGAGGACCATCATAATATAAGCAGTGCCAGCTAGAAAGCTTCAGAGATGCCCTACTCTCAAGAAAGAAGAGTGCTTGCTAGTGGCGTCTCTTCTTATCTCTTCCCACCTTGAACGAGCCTGGCAGTCAAGTTGCTCTCTAAAGGAGAAGCTCTAAAGATCGCCAAATGGTTATTATCACCACAAAGATAACATTATTGAATTACTGAATCCATTAGTGTCTGTCTAGGAAACTATAGCTTTGAGGGAAAAATCATTATGGAACAGAAAATGGCTTCAAGGCATGCACTTGTGCTTCTTCCTCATCTGATTCGTCACCTTATTTAAGCATATAATACTGGCAGGTCTGTTACAAAAAGTATTTCAAATAGCGGATTCCATAGACTTCAAAAATTTGATGCCAACCCTTTTTGTATGATTCTATGAGAGCACAGAATATAGACCACCCTGTTGTTTTCAGTATTTAAGCTTCTGTCCTCTGGCAGCCCTCTGTCCTAGTGCCTGATGATCCCAGCCTTCTGATACTCGTGCATATTGTATAATTCCTTCCCTTTGAGTGTGGACTGGATCTAGTGACTTGCTTCTAAAGAACAGGATGCAGTAGAAGTGATGGATTATCATTTCTGAAATCAGGTTGCAGAAAGTCTGCGGCATGTGTCTTGGGTGATCTCTCTGGCTTGCTTGCTCACTACCTGTGCTATGTTAAGAGCTGCCATATAGGAAAAACACTCCCTGTGTGTTTCTCCTTTATTCTCACTCTGCTCCCTCATTTATACCATTTCTGACACCAGATGTGCTGGGAGAGAAGAGTATGTCTTGATACCAAACATTTCTCTGTGATACCAGTTGGGTGTCCATAATTCAATTCAATTCTGACACTAACTGAAGTTATTACAAACCCTACAGGTTTAAGGGCTCAGTTCCACAAGACTTCCCATCCCATCCCCCAACCCCTTCCCCACCTCAGACACCAATTGAAAGTAGTAGGCCCCAGGTTACTCACAACTTCTGTCTGACTTGTCTACATATCAGAGGTTCCCATGACCCCCTCTTTGTATTTGATCATTTTCTAGCACAGTTGACAAAACTCAGTGAAACACATTTAGCAGCTTAAAAATAAACAAATGACACTATATCAAACTAAAAAGTTTTTGCATAGGAAAAGAAATCATAAATAAAATAAAAACACAACCCACTAAATGAAAGAACATATATGCTGATACATCTGATTAGGGGTTAATATCCAAAATTTATAGAGACCTTATAAAACTCAACACCAAAAAAACCCCCAAATAATCCAATTAAAAGTGGACAAAGGAACTGAATATACACTTTTCCAAAGAGGACATAGAGATGGCCAATAGACATATGAAAGATGCTCAATGTCACTAATTATCAGAGAAATGTAAATTTAAACCATAATGAGATATCACCTCACACCTGTCTGAATGGCTATCATCAATATATCAACAAACAAGAGTTGGCAAGGATGTAGAGAAAAGGGAACCCTCATGCCCTGTTGGTGGGAATGCAGATTGGTATAGCCACTGTGGAAAGCAGTGTGGAGTTACCTCAAATAATTAAAAAATGGAACTACCTTATGACCCAGACATTCCAGTTCTAGGAATTTATGTGAAGAAACTTGAAACACTAGTTTAAAAGGATATAAGTACCCCTCTGTTCATTGCAACATTATTTACAATCTCCAAGATTTGGAAGCAGCCCAAGTGTCCATCCATAGATGAGTGGATAAAACAACTATAGTACATTTACACAATGGAATACTATTAGGCCATAAACACAGAAGAAAATTTTACTCTTTGCGACAGCATGGATGGACTTGGAGAGCATTATGCTAAGTGAAATAAGCCAGTCAGAGAAAGGCAGATACCATATGATATCACTCATTTGTGGAATCTTATGAACAAACTTATCTAACACACAAAATGGAGACAAAACTCATGGATATATAGCAGGCTGACAGTTCTGGGGGTGGGGTGTAGTTTGGAGGTGCAGGGATTGAGCAAAAAAGAAAAAAGTCATGGACATAGACAACAGTGTGGTGATTGCTGTGGGGGAGGAGCATGGGTGGAGGTAGAAGAAGGTATAAGGGTATAAATGGTAATGAAAAAAAAATAAAAGTTAACTATTAAAAATAAATAAATAAATAAATAAATAAAGCTTATTATAAAGGATACAGATGAACAGCCAGACCAAGAAATATATAGCACAAATTCCGTAAGGATCCCTAGCACAGAACCTGTTTTCATGGAGTTGGGTTACATAAGCCTCCTGGAACCTGGATATGTTTGCCAACCTGGAAGCTCCCTGAATACCATACTATTGGGTTTTTTAAAGAGGCTTTATCATGTAGGCATGACAGATCATTAACTCCATTTTCAGCCCCTCTCCAGAGAATGAGGCTGGGGTGGGGCTAAAAGGCCCAAGCTTCTAATCATGGCTTGCTTAGTCTTTCTGGTGATCAGACCCTTCAAGGAACCCACCATGAGTCACCTCGTTAGAACAATACATTCCCATCACCCAGGAAATTCCAAGCGATTTAGGAGTTCAGTGTCAGATGTCCCTATCACTCAGGTAATTACAAAAGTCTTAGGAGCTCAGTGCCAGGACCTGGGGTCAAAAACTAAATGTTAGAATAAATGATTCTCCTAGCTACCCTATTTAAAAGGGTTTTAGGAGCTATGTGTCAGAAATAGGGAAGAGTCCAAGACATAAATTTCTTATTATTTTACAGCTGCCCTAAATGATGCCCATGTAGCCTGGAACTTACATTTCTGGCCAATGGGCACCAAGAATCTGAGCCTTTCATAACACTTACATGGCTGGGCTTGAAAGCAAATCATCCCCAAGGGAGCCTTAAGATGACTACAATCCAGACAACACCTTGACTACAGTCAGGGACTTCCTGCTTCACATATAGAAATGGGAAAATCATGAAAAATGTTACACAGCTGCCACTCATTAGTGTCATCATTCACCACTTAGTCTTCCTTTAACTCTGTCTTTCTCCCTTTCTCCCTCCGTAGTGGTTGCTCATTAGCACACATAGTCTCTAATTCCTTCTTATCTACATTAGTTTATATGTTAACATTTTTCTTTCACTAAACACAATTATAATGAAAGTAAAATATTTTATTTCAGTGATAGTCTTTAAATAGTGGTGGTTATTATATTACATTCCCTTACCTTTCAAGATTTGTTCCTTCTTTTCCCCAGAGAGATGCACATTTAGCAATAACAAAAGCTAAAGACAGTACAATAAAATTATGCGGGAAGGATTTCAACTTCATTGTAAAATGGTAAATTTATTATGAAATGTTTACATTTTCCTCCTCATCTTAAAACATAACTGTATTAGTTAGTAAGCTATTGTTTCTCAGCTACAAATTCACCATTCATACTCAGTTTTTTGATGCTGGGGGTGTACTCTGACAGCCACATTTCTTCTTTGCCAACTAGTCCCCCATTAGGTTCTGCCAGTAGGGACCCTAGAGCAAGGACAGAAGACAGAAGGCAGAGAAAGGTGTTGGGAGTCGCCCTGCCTGGTATCAGAAGTTGTAACCCCCGCCAAGGCTAAGTCTGAGGGAATGACCTTGGACTGTAAGCCAGCAAGGAGACAAAAGCTTATCTCCCTGGCTTAGGAGCGCTGCTTCTGCTTCTTTTACTTCACCCTGCCTGGCCCCCAATGCTTAGTCGATTAGCCAATGGTGTTAAGATTCCCCAAGGGGGGAATGATCTAAGACAGGCACGATCATGTGGGAGGCCCCCAAGGAAGAACTTTGGGGGCTACAGCAAAAAGGGGTAATGGACCCTCACCCCTTGGCTTTGACATAGCCTGAGTCCTCATTGTCTGCAAGAAAATCTCCTACTCTTTTGCCTGACTTACTTCCCTTGCTTCACATAGGCCTGAAACAATAACAGAGGATGCTGCAGCCCTGTGCTGGAAAGGGCAGGTTCCCTGGGCGATCAGGCCTAAGAAAGAATATGTAAAATCCTGTGAAACCTGCTTTGTTTAAAATGCTCTCAATTAACTGATAAGGGTCCAAAAAAGAAGTAAGTTTGTTCCTCAAAGTTTTACAGCTCTTTAGCTATCTGACCCTGACTCAAAATAGGCCCTCAGACTTCTTTGTTATCTATTGTTTGATCCTTGCTTCCTGGCAATGATTAATGAGCTTTACCCCATTTCCTGTGTAAACAAACCCAATAAAAGCCTGCTCAGGTGGGAGAACAAGGTGCTGTCCCCTAGGGAAGGTGGCCGAGGCATTCCCCACTAGAGAGAGTGGCTGTTCCATCCCTATTTCCCCACAGGACCTGGTTGTCTCTGTGTATGCTTTTCTCGTGTTTCAACCAGCCATCTGCAGCATTCTGCAGTCACTGCAGGCCAGTGGTCATGTCAGAAAGGGATTTCCCCTTCCTCTTTACTTGCTGTTCTTGTGACACCCCTCCAGTGTTGCCCTTCATCTTGGGCAAAAACCATTGCTTCTAGTTTCCAGCTTCATCACCACTCTTCAGAAGTAGCCTTGGCAGCAATGCCAGCACCAACCAGCTGGCAATCCCTCCCTCAGGGTCTGGGCCCAACTACTCAAGACTCTTTTTTCAGGTTCCAAGTGTTCACATTACCCCTGCAGTATCTACTCCTCAAAGTCCTTGATTCTAGATCTGTGGGGTCCATCCTCCAAACTGCTAGCTCTGATAACCTCACATGTTGCTCCCTGAGTCTTAGGGTTTTCGTTACTCCTTATGATTATTATCTCTTTGCATCTCAGTATTGTTGTGTTTTTTCTTAATTTTCTAATATCAGCTTAACTAATTCCCTGTATATAATTCTTTCTTTTAAGATAACTACTTTGGTTTTTATTTTTCTCCCTTGACTCTGACTGGTATACAGTACAATAATAGAAGATCTTGCACAGGGAGGATTTCAAATCCATAATAAAATAGTGCATAAGGCCAAAAGATAGGTCCGGTTACCTTTGTATTACAGGTTGATTGTTTTGAAATGTGTTTTGAGTATTGACTACTGGTCTTGGAACACAAATGCCCTGAATGACAACCTCTTTTAAAAGAAACAATTAAGCAAGATGGCAATGATCCATTCTCTAATGTCCTCCCAGTTCCGACAAGACCACCAACCTTCACTAATCACCTCTTTCCCTCAATTTACACTTGCTTTATGTACTCTGCTCCCCAATTTGGCAGCTCTTATATACTGTTATTATTTCTACTTTCTCATTTTTTTCCTCCAGATAAGATTGGAAGTTCCTTGTGAGTAATGAATCCTTTTCCTGCTCTTTATCTCACACTGTTCCTAACACCACGTTCTAGAAATACAATGTTACTTATAGATAACTGTTGAATAAATTTGTTCACAATGCTCTACTTTTATATTTATTAAAAAAAGATTTCTTTTAAAGAGGTCAGGGAAAAGAAGTGTCAGAGGGAAAAAAGAGCTAATAAAGAATGATAAATTATAACTTGTTGCCCTAAACTAATAAAATAACTATTTGCTGAATTATTATTGTAATATGTACTGCTAAATATTTGAAAATTACAAAATTTTATGTAAATATACTCAAAATTTAATATTTTTTTTATTTTTACATCTAAGAAAACATGCCATAGTTAACAACAGAGCTGGGATATCAGCCCAAGCATTGTGAAAGTTTCCCATGCCTGGGATAGCTACACTTCAATACCTGGACAAATAAAAAGTTTGTCATAATTTTTACACTGAATAATTAGGACAGAAAAAGTTTGAGGATTTAAAAAATTATTTCTGGTCTTCAGAGGTTACTTAATTTCTTGCTGAAAACAGTCCAGTGAGTAGAAAGATCCTTGTTCATATTCCACAGCAGCTACTTCACAACGCCGATTTCCATCCAGTGATTTAACCTCCCTGTATCAGGGTATCCTCGTATGAGAAATATACTTAGTAGTAATTTTTTTGAAAGATAAAATGAAATACTACACAGTCAGTTCAGCAGACACATGGAGGTCATTAGATATAGGCACATATGACACAAAGCACGCTGCCAAACATGTAGCTGACACTCAAAATTCTACACTTTTTGCTGAAGTATGTGTTTGACTTAGCAAATACTTTTTTTAATTGAGGGATAATTGACATATAATATTATATTAATTTCATGAGTACAACATAATAATTCAATATTTATATATACATTGCAAAATGGTCACCACAGTAAGTTCAGTTAACATAGGTCTCCATACCTGGTCACAAACAATATTTTCTTTATTTTTAAAGGTATTTTTAAAAAAGATTTTATTTTTAGAGAGAGGAGAAGGAGGGAGAGAGAGAGAGACAATCATCAGTGTGTGGTTGCCTCTTGTACCCCCTCAACCTGGGACCTGGCTGGGAACCCAGGCATGTGCCCTGACTGGGAATCAAACCAGCGACCCTTTGATTTGTAGGCTGGCACTCAATCCACTGAGCCACACCAGCCAGGGCAATATTTTCTTATTATGAAGACTTTTAAGATTAATCTTAATAACTTTCAAATATGCAATACAGTTTTATTAACTGTCGTCACCATTCTCTACATTACATTTCCATGACTTGAGCAAATACTTTTTATAAGCCTAAGTCTCAGTCCATTATCTCTCTACTTAGAAGAAAACTCTTAAATCAGTTTAAGGCAGAAATACATGGAATCGCCTACTGATTTAAATGCTTTGTAGAATCTTTTATCCTTTTGGCAGTTTTATTGCACATATATATCATTTTTATAACATGTAAAATGTTAGTCTTTGTTTGAAACAGCAGTTTTTTTTTCATTAAACATTTGAATGCAATCTCAAATCAAAGGAGAGCTGAAAATAGAGAACAATGTAGTGTAGATAAAAGGATTGAGATCTGATGTGCTGTCAAGAGTATACTTGTGTTAGTGATAGAGTATGGGATGTTCTATGAAACCAAAGTGATTGAAATCCTATATAGACATCTCTGCATTAGCTGGAAAAGACCTACATCTTTACAGAGGTTTTAAATCCTTGAAAAATATTTTTAACATCAATTCTACAATGCTATAAGAAAAATAAAGTGGCTTAGATAAAATAGAAATGTGTTTCTCGTATAACAGTCTGCCTGGTCCAGGCCAGGACAGCGCTCTGCTCCACAAGGTTGTTCAGGTAACCAAGCTCCGTCTGTTCTCAGTGGTCTGCTCTCTCCCAGGAGCTTTCCTTGTCTGCAGCGTGAGAGCTAGTTGATGCCTACCTCAAGCCCAGCTTGTAGGAAAAAAGAACACAAGCAAACTTAAGGTATACCTCATACTTGTAACAAGGGATACGGAATTTGCACTCATCACTTACATTCCATGTTTATTGGCAAGAAGTTAGTCACATAAACAGACATAGCTGCAAGGAAGTTATATTTCATGACGGTCACAGAATTGAGTCCAAAATGACAATTTAAAAAAATTTCTTTTGAGACCTCGTACTTGATCAAGTTTTGCAAATGTTTCATGTGTTACATTCTACATGTTCTAAAATACAGATACTTTACTTTTTAGGATATAGGAGTCTATAACTATAAATTATATATAACATACTGTCAATTAATGGTGTTTATATTTCATATTATTAATGACTTAATCAGTTTCTGATAAAAGTATAGTATATTCATCCACTGTGAGTATAGTTTTGTTGTTTTTTTCTTTGCTATTTTATCAGTATAGTGTTTATCTCTTTCTAGGAAATTTACTAGTTCATACAAGTTCATAAATATTATATCTTCTTCATGGTTTGGTTTCCTCTTTACCTATCCTAATATTTTGGCCTAAATAATACTGTTCTTTTATTAATATTACCCCAAACACTTTATTTCAGTTGATGTTTACATTTAGTATCTCTGTTTTAAACTGTAAATCAGTCACCATATACAGAGAGCAAAAACAGGGCCTTCTTGCCTGAAAAGATATACTCTGCCTTTTCCTAATTTTCATGGGTGATTTTGTTGATATGGTTGCAGCTCATTCTTTACATCTTCACTGGCCTTTCCCAGTTAACAGTAAGTTCCAAGCTAGTTGTAGGAATGTCTTAGTGATTAATAGTAGCATTTTATCCTCAAAGTTTGCTATAAGAATGAGAGTTTCATGAAAATAGAAGAATAGCTATAATTATATCTGGTATAGCAAATTCTACAGATTGAATAAATGTGTGCAAACATTAAGTATATGTGTGACATTCTTTATATGTAGAATATTTTGAAAGTCACTTAAAAGATGGTAACATCCGAGATAAATCATTGTCCTGCCACTCGCTCTTTCAATAAGCCCTTGAAATATGAATTTTGTTTTCCTAAATCCACTGAAATTGCTCTAAAGCAGTCAACCATCTAATTGCTAACTGACAGAAGTCTGCTTGAGCAGAAAGCAACCTTTGGGCATTTTCACCTCCCTCAGTAGATGCAGAAACTGTGGCTTGGGAGCAGGTAGTTCATCGTGTTTGCATCTTTTGCTTTTCCTAAAATCAAGCTCTTTACAAAACAGCATTACCCTTTTAGTTTGCTTGATTCTTCCTGACACGCTCCTTTCTTCTCTTCTGGATCCAAAACTTAGGCAAGGTTAGACCTTTAGTCTTCCCTTCCTAGTACAATTTCTTCCTTAGTTAGCTGTTCACTATCATGATTTTAGCTATTATTCATGTCAGGTATTTTACAAATGTATTCTCCAGCCATAGCTTCTCTCCCAAGTATTTACTCTTGAATTTCAACCAATAGCCCAACATTGTCACTGGCACTTGACCCTGAACACATTCAACATCTCCTTTCCCTTTCCTTCCTTTATTTTATTAATTATTAAGGTTAATTATTTTCTAGAACTGTATACTTTCAAATAATATGTGTACTCTAAGTATTTTTTATTATTAAAGATAAATGTTATTAAATATTTAAAGACAAACTATAATTAAATATTTTTGAAAGGAAGATACTGTAACTTTTTAATTTTATGAAATAAAATGCTGGTGTTGATCATGGTTTAATATACATTTGACACTTTGGCATCTAATATATGCCTGAAGTCTTTGAGAGTAATTAATCAAATTATCAACCTTCCTTTGTTAATTTTCCTCTATTAACTTGCGGCTGCTTTCTCCACAATATCTGTTTTCCTCGGTGTTCATTTACCATATAACTATTAGAAGAGCAGAAGGTGACTAGGTCCTTAACGAGCTGGCTATTAGACCTTTTGAGAGCGTATTTTTATCTACCCTTACAACATCTGGTTATAAATTTGTAATTTATGTAGGAGTATGCATATGTGTATTGTGTCCCCTATTTAAAGGTGAGAGCATATGCTTATGAGTTTCACTCATTTGTTAGTGGTATTTAACATATGAAAGTACTTTTTTTCGATGCTTGAGCAGTATTGCCAGGATGTCAAACAGCTTTAAAGGTTTTAAAATATTTTTTGAGGCATTTTTCTCTACATTTTCCTCTACTACTACACTCTACATTTTAACACCTACTACATTTTCCTCTACTGCCTATTAAATACACCAGCCATCTGGAATTCTTTTGCTGTTGAAGGATTCATTTAAATAAAGTCCCACAATTTAGTTGGTTAATAATTCATTAAGCATCATGATACTGAAGAAATAATTTCATCAATTAACTTTTTAGAGAAGTAGGCGATACATAAAACTTATCTATTGGCCACCTAGGCCCTAGATATATCAGAAAACAATTTAAGTGTCTGCACAAGTACGTAGACATATATTTCTTATTAAAAGGAGTGTACTCACAGACATAAAATACGGCACGTCATGATAAACACAGTTAAGGAAATAAAAAAAAATAAAGTATTGTATAAATTAGTGGTGTAAGTCAAGTATTCAAAGAACTTTAGGATGTTCAGTAATTATTCTGCCAAGATATCTAAATGAATGAAAGTCATAAATTGGATACTTTAAAATGAAATGTATAAATCTTCTGTCTTACATATTGGTGTTTAGGATATTTGTAAATTATTTCAGGAGTGGTAAAACATCCTTAGCTGTGATTATAAATCAAACCAGAATTGAACACGTTAGTAGAATGGGGTTGTAGTCTGAGCCTGGCTACTAAAACATGCGTGGTTTTTACAGGCCTCAGTTTCTTCCCTCATTCAGAAATGAGAGGCTTGAGTGAATGAGTGCACGCTGACAGTGGTCTCTGTCTTTCTAGTACCTAAACCCAGATGTCTCTCCATGCAGACCCCGCCAGTCACCCCTTACCTTATCTGATTACCGTGAACATATTTGAGTTTGTCTCTTGTAGATAGCTCATTTCAGTGGTCTCTTTCTAAGCTAGAATTTTATCATTTTAAATGCCATACATACATCAATGGAATTGAATTAGACATATAAAGAAACATACAAGGAAGACACAAGATTTGGATTGCCTGAAACTTGACACTTGTCCTGTCTTTATTACTGAAGATATACATCAGTCTTCTCCCTCCCCACCTAATGATGGTTATAAATTTAAATTTCTATATTGATCATCCTTATTTAGGCTTTAGATGTTGTACAGAAAAAACTCTAGCTTATGTAAGTGTCCTTTTTTCCTTGAATAAAAATAATCTGTGACCTCTAATAGCAACAAAATGTTAGTAAACCAGTGGCAGATAGGTGATTCACCCATTAACAGTACGTCATTGATACCATTTCCAGCCAACCATATGTTATCTGGAATTTCACAACTTGCAGATGTTTCAAGGGGAAGCTGTTAGCAGAGATGTCTTTTTGATCCACTGTAGTTCCAGTATGTCCTGCATGTATTATCACATGACTTAATCAATGTCTGTACATTTCAGAAGGTGAAGAGTAGACTTATATAGTGTGACTTTGGTGTCACTTCGATAAATATTTCTGGCTATGACAATCTATTTTGGGGGCCTAAATATAGGTGCTTCAAGTCAGGAATATAATATCCATATTATATCATTGCAAGTTACCCATAACTTATTCTGACTCCCTAAATTTATCTGAGGTACCCATCAGAATGTAAGTTTTGAAACTTTTTTGATGTATTTACAATGTATTCTGGCTCCTGAGTCACCTGTTGAAATAAACCAAAAGCAGACTTTTTCATACCTACTTTGTTTTTGTATATATGCTGCTGAAGCGAGCACCATACCTACTTTGTTTTATTCTGTAACTATAGATTTCTAAAATATTCTTTTTACCTTTTTACACTGATGTAAAATACATCTTAGTTTTTGTACAGATAGAATGAAACCTCTAGATAAAGTTTTCTGTGTTGGCAAGGGGTGTCCCATTTTGCAAAGTGGTTTTGATGAATTGGTTTATCCCATTTGATATTCACATCAGCCCTAAGAATTGAATTGAAATATTATTTCTACTTTATAAATGAAGATACCAGTGCTCAGAAAAAACAGTAGCTCAGCCGTCATCAGGTGCTGACTGGCAGAGCGGCCTCTTCCTGGTGTCCCTCCCAATGTTCGGTCTCATGGCATTAACTCCTCCAGCGAAGCACACCAATGGACGCATAAAATCAAGTACAGAGTGACTGGCTCTCAAACAGTAGCATACATTAAAATCACCTGCAAGGCTTATTAAAAATGCATAATATGTTCTCAGGCTCTACAGAAAATGACTTGAATAGGAACTAGAATTGGCATTTTAAATCAACACTTCTGGGTATTCTATTTCAAGTAGACAGAAAATCATACTACGTGAAATTCTGATTTAGAAAAGTGTACCCCAAATATTTAGTGGTTTATAAAACAACTTAGACCTAAATCTATGGTGGTTAAGTATAACAGGGACACACATTGCATGAGTTTTATGCCTATTCATCTACATTTTCTGTGCAAAAGCACACTGATTTAGATAACAAGGAGTTCATGCTATCTGATTATATTACTTTATGCCCTGGAGGAGTGCAAGCAGAGTTCTTGTGTGTAGCATATCCTCGAATGCCTAAGATTAAAAATAATTTATTTAAGGCATAATTTCTCTTCTCTCTCTCCACTCCCTCCCCCAATTGCTATGAATAAACAAGTGGTATAAAGGAGGTTTATGGTAAGATTAAAATGAAAAGCCATTAGAAGAGTAATTAAAAATGGGAACTGACAACATGTCTTGATGTGTCTGATGTATAAAATATAAATATTTCAGGGAAATGTTATTTTGTTACTTAAAAAATTATGAATCAAACGGGAAACACAGAGCATTGCTTCTCAGTAGCTCCCTAATCACCACTGCCTTATCAGCTGTGTCCCCAGCTAGAGCCAAGAAGAGAAATGCAAAACATATTTAGTTAGAGAAAGAACTGCTACTACCAGAAAATAACATTGAATCTTGAACTCCTTTGCTTGTGGTAAGTGAATAAATGACCTCCATAATATACTTCTTTTGCCTGAGTTGAGCAGAGCTTGGTGTTAAGTGGTAAAAATAGAGGTTATGCAGAGTTCCACTTCCAGCCTGACACCAAGGTGCTACACAGACATGCTTCCCAGCAAAACTGCTCTAAAAAATGAAGAAGAAAAGAATTAAAAAGAAACTGCTTAAAATCTTTGAAAATGACCTTATGACACAAAGCAACTGAAAAAAATAATAGATTCAAGAGAATCTACTAAAGCTCAGTAAGAATTGGGAGAGTCTTATAGTGTTTAAACCAATCCTTCTCTCTTCCAGCCTAGCTAATACTCCAGACTGGTACAGTGAAAAACACAGGGCTCATTCACCCAGCAGTTTTCATTCAGAGAGCAATATTCCCAGGAGGTGCAAGACATCAGTGGTTCTCATCTTGCCTAAGCTACCTGTTGCTGAGGCTAAATTCTAGAAGAGTGCAGCTGAGAAATGGGGGCTTCTTTTTTAACATTAAAAGGACAGAGGCTCTACCTTCAACATGGTACCACTGAAAATACTGGGCCCCAATCACTCTGCCTCCAGTTCATGGGTAGAAGGTTTAATACTGAGAGAAGCAGGCTGAGAAAGCCTGGGGATCCCCCATCGTCCAAGCACTCAGCTTCTAAAGTAGGGGTGTCACTCAGATAGAAACATAGCATTTTCCCTTCCCCCAGCACAAGAGCCCCAGCCCAGAGACTTTTGCCTTGGGGGAGAAGGACACCACAGAATAGAGAGCACAAATTCCTCCCCAGTGTGACTAAATGACTTCCTTTGCAACATAGTGTGGAATAGTTCAAGCTTAAATACAGTTTTAAAACATTGTAAACTATGGTGAAAGGCCATTGGAAGGACATTGATGTTAGAGCTATAGAGTACTACTATGGGTCAGGTTGTTTCTCCAAAAAAGGGAAAAAGATAGTTGGGAAGAACCCTTCAGGAGTCAGAACAAATTTTAGTCACTAGCTTGGGGAACTATCCATTCCAAGGAATGTGAATTTGATTGGATCCGAAGGCACTTTATGCCTTAGTGCATTTTTCGAAAGCAATCATCAATAGTGGGGCTATTGATCATCATCATCAACTGTTGGGTCTGGTCAGGGAGCTGAGACAGTCAAAGAGAGCCCTGCTATAACTATTTTAATCCCTGGGTGACCCTGAGCATACTCAAGGCTGTGTTACCTGAAAAGTAACATTAGGGACTTCACACTAGTGTCCCCATTGTGGGGGAAATTAACTACACTGAAACAATCCAACTAGTCACTAAATAAATATACAAGTAAATAACAATGAATAATAAGTTTCAGAGTGCGGGGGACCCAGGGCTCAGGCTTATTAAAATATGTTATCTAACATTCCAGTTTTCAACAAAAAATTTAGAGGACATACAAAGAAACGGGAGAGTATGACACATACCCTGAATGATAAGCAAGCAACAGAAACTTCTTGGGAGAGCAAACAAATGTTGAATTCACAGAAAAAGACTCAAGGACTTCAAAAAATGAAAGGAAACCATAATTAAGGAGTAAAGTATGATGACAATGTCATATCAAGTAAAGAATATCAATAATGACATAGAAATTATAAAAAGAACCAGATGAAATACTGAAATTAAAAATACAGTAACTTAAATGAAAAATTCACTAGAGGACCTCAATCATAGACTTGAATCAACAGCAGAAAAAACTAGCAAACTTTGAAAACTTGCAGAATGATAAAGCTGATATATGCTGAAGAGAAGAAGAAGAAAAAGAATGAAGATAAATGAAAATAATATAGACAAATGTGAGACACTATTAAATGCATGTCATTTGTATATATAATGTGAATGTCAGGAGGAGACAGTGAAAGAACAAAAAAAATATTTGAAGAAATAATTGTTAAAAATTTATTAAATGACCCTGGCTGGGGTGGCTCAGTGGATTGATCATCAGCTTGTGAAACAAAGGGTCACCAATTTGATTCCCAGTCAGGGCACATGCCTGGGTTGTAGGCCAGGTCCCCGGTCAGGGGCTTATGAGAGGAAAGTGGTCAGTGTATCTCTCACACATCTATATTTCTTTGTCCCTCTTTCTCCTTCCCTTCCCATCTCTCTAAAACTAAATAAAAAAATCTTAAAGATAATTTACCAAATGTATTGAAAAACATTGATGTACTTATTTAGGAAACTTGATGACTCAGAGTATAATAAATTCAAAGAGATCCAAGAATAGACACATCATAGTAAAAATGCTGAAAGTCAAAGCATGGACAAATATTTTGAAAGCAACAAGAGAAAAATGACTCATCACTTACAAAGGAACTCTGATACAATAGCCACTGACATCTAATCAGAAACAATGGAAGCTGGAATGCAGTATGCTAATACATTCAAAGATCTCAAAGGAAGAAACTGAAGACAAAGTATCTGTACCCATCAAAACTATCCTTCAAATTGACGGTGAAATAAAGACATTCTTAAATAAACAAAAGCTGAAAGAATCAGTTGGTTGGAGACCCATCTTACAAAAAAGAAAGTTCTTCAGGCTAAAAACAAATGGCTTCAGGGAGTAACTGGCATGGGACTGAAGAAACAAAGAACACTGGTAATAGGCAGTATAAATACATATTTCTTCTCCTTTTCCTTCCTCTCTGAACTGTTTTAAAAAGTAATATAAAGCTATGTATGGTTGGGCCTAGAACATGAAAAAGTAATATATTTTCCTATAAATAGTGCAGAGGAAGCTGTTGGGAGAAGTGCTGATTTGGGCTAAGACAATGACCCCAAGTGAAGGAAATGACTTCAAACTCCACAGCAACAGATGAAGACCCATAGAATGATACATAAAAAAGTTAACATAACAATGATCTTCTTTATTTATTTTGGCTTTTTAAAAGATACAAATCTATATAAAGTAATTATAACACTAGCTTATTAGTTTTATAATGGCTATAGATTCATATATAAGAATAATTACAAAAATGGAGGGAGAGAATAGAATAACGTTTACATATCTCACTGAAATTAAATTACTATGTATGAAGCTGTTTCTAATAAAGGTGTATACTTTAAGTCTTAGACTAATAATTAAGGAAACAACTGAAAAAGATATAGTATAAAATCATTAAAGAAATTAAAATGCTATAATAAAAATACTCAGTGCAAAAGAATGCTGTGAAAGAATAGAGAAAAACACATGAAAATATGGAAAAGAGAAAACACAATGGTACACATAAATCCAAATATCAATAATCACATTAAATGTGAATGAATTTAATGGATTCAAAAAGTAGAGATGGTCAGAATGGAGAAAACCCAGGTCCAATTGTATGCTCTCTACAGGAAACACACTTTAGATTCAAAGGTACACACAGATTGAAAGTGAAGTGATGAAAAAATGATATGCAAACAGCAGTGCCAAAAGAGCTGGCATGGCTATACTAATTTCTTTTTTTAATCCTTACCTGAGGATATGTTTGTTGATTTTAGAGAGAAAGGAAGAGAGACACAGAGAAAGAGAAAGAAAAACAGCAGGGTGAGAGAGAAACATTGATTAGTTGCCTACAGCACACACTCCACCAAGATTGAACCCACAACCTAGGTATGTGCTCTGACCAGGAATCAAACCTGCAGGCTTTTGATGTATGGGATGATGTTCCAACCAACTGAGCCACCTGGCCAGGACAGGTACACTAATACTAGCTAAAATATATTAAAATGTTAATAAAGAGGGACATTTTATAATGATAACAAAGGTCAATCCAGCAGGAAGATATACCAATTATAAACATTTATTGATCTAACAGCAGAGCACCAAAATGAATGAAGCAAAAACTAAAAAATAGTTTAATTTAATAGTCAGAGATTTAAATGTCTCACATTTTTTTAGATTTTTTTTATTTATTCACTTTTAGAGAGAGAAGGGAGGGGGAGAGAGAGAGAGAGAGAAAGAGAGAGCGAGGGAGAGAGAGAGAGAGAGAGAGAGAGAAACAACAATGTGTGGTTGCTGGGGTTTATGGCCTGCAACCCAAGCATGTACCCTGGCTGGGAATTGAACCTGCGACACTTTGGTTCGCAGCCCATGCTCAATCCACTGAGCTACACCAGCCAGGGCTAAATGTCTCACTTTTAATAATATATAGAAAAACCCAACAGCAGATTACATTCTTCTCAAGTACACAGGGTATATTATGCAGAAGAGAACATTTGCTAGGCAATAAATCAAATAAATTTGAAGATCAAGATAATACAAACTATTTTCCTGAATACAATGGGATACAATTTTTAAACTATATATAATAAAGAAAAATTGGGACAAATCACAAAATTGTAAAAATTGGACAATGTGTTCATAAATAACCAATTAGTCAAAATATAAACCAAAAAAAGAAATGGGGTAATTCTTTGAGATGCTTGAAAATAAAGATACTGTATACCAAAACTTATAGTTTATAGCTGAAACAGTTTTCTAGGGGGAAATTTATAGCTGTAAATGCCTATATTAAAATTCAACAGTTTTCAAATAAATATTGTAAACTTCTATCCTAAGGACCCGGAAAAAAAGAACAGATTAAACCTAAAGCAAGCAGAAGGAAAGAGGTAAAACAGATCAGGGAAGAAATTAGTAAATAGAAAACAAAAAATAATAGGGAAAATTAATGAAACCAAATATGACTTTTTGAAATTACTAACAAATTTGATAAACCTTTAGCTAAATTAATCAAGGGAAGAAAGAGTAGGCCCACATTTCTAGAATCATAAAAAAACACATTACCACCAACCTTAGATAACTAAAAATGTTTATAAAGAAATCCTATGACTAAATTCATGCAAAAGCATTAGATGAAGTAGATGAAATTGAAAATTTCTAGAAATACACAAACCACTGATTCAAGAAGAAACTGGTATTATGAATGAATAGACTTATTATCTAATAAATAAGGGTTTTAAGTTAGTAATCCAAAAACTACAAATAGTAAAAAGCCCAGGCCCTGATACCACCAGGGGTGAATTCTACCAAACAGTAACAGAAGAATTAATATCAATTTCATAAAGTCTTCCAACAAATAGAAATGGGAACACAATACCAGTGTCTGTATTTCCCTGTTACCATTGCCAGACAGAGACATCACAAAAAAACCTAAAGGCCAATATCTCTCAGGAATATGGATGCAAAAGCCTCAACAAAAATACTAGTGAATTAAATCCAGCTACTTGTAAAAAAATTATACACTATGACCAAATGGTATTTACTCCAAGAATGCAAGATTGGCTTAACATCTGAAAATCAGTTCATGGAATGCAACATATAAATGAAATAAAAAACAGAACCTCGTGATCATCTCAGTAGACCCAGAAAATGCATTTGATGAAATCCAGCATCCTTTCATGATTTAAAAAAAAAAGAAAAACCTTAAGCTTTCTATCAGTTCAATAGCAAAGTAGTACTTGTTTATACAAAAGATAACATCAAGAAGTTGTTACTATTTTAATCTATTGTTTCTACCATGTATTGTTAAAGAAAAATATGCTTTTCAGCAAAACCTTTCAATGACTTGTATCTACAGAAATGGTATTTTCTTTTTTTAAAAAAAGTTTGAGTGAAATGGATTACTTTTGATTTTTAGAGGGTCCTCAAAGTACATTTTTTATGTAAATGAAAAAAAATTATTCAAATATTTTTAGCTTATGTCACAAGTAAAACCAGAAAGACATGATATTACTCTCTGAAGTGAGTTTTTTTAATGTGCTGTAAATAAAGGCAATGCTTGCAAAAATAACATATCTAACAGAGCTGAATTGGCTCAACTTCAAGCTCATTTCTTATCTTTGAGAGGATTTTCAAAAAGTTTGTTACTTTTGACACTCAGGTACTTGACACAATTTCATATAATGTAATCCCTTCTACTTGGCCTAAAGATAATTTTAAGTGTTCAGCATTAACTATAACACACTATTTTAAAATGTTTAATGATGTTCTTCATAATAGTCTATGATATAAGAAAAAGCTGACTCATATGTTTTATAAATTGTGATGTCTTTGACTTAAAAAACACTACAAATCATGGAAGAACTGGTGTTTTTTACTAGAAGTACATATAGTTGACTGTTTGATGAGGCAGCATTACTGGTAAAGGAACTTTACTGATTGATTACATTCGTCTATTACTTTCCTTTTTTTCAGAATTAGTATATTTTTCTCTTCATGTATAACTTTAGATATCCCACTAATGACAACTGGTTATTTCTAACGTGAAGGTCATTCAATTTTATGGCATTTAGAAATGCTTTTCATACTCTTCCTCAATGCCATAGCTGACAAATACGAAACATGCCAAACAAGTGACATTTGAAGACTAGAAGGAGGTAGAATGTATGTAATAGAATAAATTACTCTGGCCTTTTGTATAGTGTTAATTATTTCAACCAATAAGAAAAGGCAGGAAAATCACTTCCTTATATTTGCCCAGATCAGAATGACAGGATATGTGTAGAACATATTTTTTACTCCAATCCCTTCTAATTAAGATAAGGAAGTTAAATGTTTATAGGCCTTTATTTAATTTATTTTTTAAATTAAAACTGGGAAAACCATTCATACTTCAAAATAGTTTTTGCTGTTCTGATATGTAAGTGCAAGTAAAATTTATTATAAATGATTTGCAGCATTCAGTTCAAATTTCCCATTTTTAACTTGTTAATTGTTCTCCTTGAGTTTGATTTTAATGAAATATGTCCCAACTTCTGGGTAGTAGTAAGTCCTATAAATTTATCATTTGTTCTGACCTCAAAGAAAGCATTCACATTGCCCAATACGGCAGAGTGAGATGAAAAAGACACTCGAAAGCACAGCAGGATTTAAAAACTGAATATGCATCCAAGTGCCTTTGCACATTGAATGGTCTACAGATGACATATATAAATAGAATAGTCAAGGAGTGGAAGGATTCTGTAGAATAGAATGGAAGAAATCAATGAATAATTTCTTTAATTCTCTGGGACAGTAGGGAAGGCCTATCTTTAACTCTCAGACCCATTGTCACCTGGTTGAAAGGTAGCAGTAAGTTGTAGCCTCACAATGCATCCCACTATAGTGTAAGTATTTAGAAAAACTGCTTTTAAGAAATATATACTGGATTTCTTTTAAAGGATGACAGCTTATTACTACTAATTCCTGTCAGAGTATTTCCCCTTCCTTCTGCACTTTGAAACTCTCCAGGAATCATATGCAAATGAGAATCATTCCTCCCTGCTGAAGTCTAGAGGTCGCATTACTGTCAGCAACAAGCATGTGGCAAATGTTTCCAGAAAGAGAGGAGTTAAACAAGATGAGACTTTCAACCAGATCATTTCGGAGCTCTCATGACTAAGGTCATTTTCAAATTGTACAGGAAATTAACTTAAAATGATTTCTAGCCACACCTTAAAATATGTGACATGTTATCTTTAAAATCTGCATATTTTTGTTATTGTGCAAATGCTAGTATATAACTTTAAACTAAAATTTTAATTATAAAAGCTCTGTATAGACATACCAACAAAATAGTGCAGAAGAGCATAAAATTGAAAATCTATCTTTCTATCCCTATGATCACTAGTCTCTCTCTCCAAAGACAATGGCTGTTAGCAGGGTTTGGATTTTTTTTTTGTGGTATCTCTATAGAAATATATTTATGTATATACAAATGTGTGTGCTTGTAGAAATAATTTTAGATTAATACAGCCACACTATATGGACTTTATGCACACTGCTTTTGTTGGTCATGCTCTAAAAACAGTTTGCATCTGTGGGTTTCACTCTCAGATGGACATCACGATAGATGGATATATCTAGATGTCTGTTAACTCAGTGTGTCAACTAAAGGGATAATAACTTCACACAACATGTTCATACAATGGTTAGCTAAATATTTCTAAGCGTACCTGAAAGTTATAGTGAGAAGCTCACAGCAGGCAGCTTAATGATGTTTTTCCTTAGAAAACCTATGATTGTATGTGCAGATGTGCAGGATTTAAACAAAATTTCATACATTTCTATCTGGCTGGTGCTGAAGCTCAAGGCTACTGCCATCAGTACACCTTACACAGCATGGGTTTGAAAGTCCTCTTTTCGCCAGGTTCCCTCAATATAAGGCAATTCCTATTTTAATGCTGAATAATTTAATCATCCAAGTAATTGGTTTGTACTATACTATACTACACCTCCTGTACTATATAGTACAGCTCCTTTTCCCCAATTTAGGGGATTTCTATTTGGCATTAGAGTGGACATAGTATTATTTTCATCAGATGCCATTCCCTATATTCTGGAGTAGAACTCTGACATGGAGGGAATTTCCAGGAATCTTAATTCCTAATTCAGAGGCTTGGTGTCTCCAAGGTCATTTATTTACTGTAGAGGCTCTGTTTTTGTCTTAAGAAGATCAGGGTTCAAAGCAAACGTGCCATTGTGTTTTCTTTGTGTTTGAGGATAAGAAGCAAATGAAGAACATCTATAAAAGACATGCTATATTTGGAATCTAATGGCAAAAGGAAAAGCTGTACCTTGTAAGAAGTTCTGTCCGCAATGGGTAGTTGCTTACCTGCAAATAAGAACAATACTGCCACTCAGATCAAGTCCAAGTGGTACTGGTATTCAGCGGCAGCTCTGGTATTCAGAAGGCCCAATAGGAACTACGTAATATATAAGGGGCCTGTCTAGCTATTTTTTCACAACTTTTTGAAGTCACAGCAGCTTCAACTTTAGAATGACACTATGTGACAGGACACTGTCTCGAATTCAGCAGGAGCAGGCTTTGAAAACAGACTGTTTCTGATGATGTTTGATTCATAAATAGCACAGCATTAGTCTAAAAATGTCCCATACGTATGAAGAGAGATATAAAATTTAGAAAGAGATTGGGGTTACAATAACATAAAAATGGCTGGGACATAAAACAGGAACATGTCAACTCCCTTGAGTCTTAAAACCAAGGTAAAAAAATAATGGGAAAAATCTTATGTAGTTATTTTCCTAAGCAGAGTAATAACTGACGGTATTATCTCTGCAGTTTTTATTGTGTCTGTTGTAACTGTTATATTAATTTTTAATTTCTTTAAAGACAGGAGCCAAGTGATCACCTCAAACAAGGTTTCACAAACCACAGTGTGCCTCTGAATAGCAGACAAAACCAGTGCCCCTCAGCCAGCTCTTACTGTCGTGCATAACTATAGATTGAGAGTAAGCTTTCACAAGTATTTATAGTGCCTGGACATTGCTACAGCACTTAAGTTTGTGATTGATGGATGTATCTCATTGAATACGGCATCATATATTGCAAATGTTCAATTTTCTTGGTATAAGCTGTGTACTGGCCATGTATGATAATATCATATGTCTATTTATGACATATTTAAAATAATAAAAATGAAAAAGACTAGTCCTTTACCAAGGTAGGTTTAGAGACACTGACCTGGTTGGTCTGAGAGACTTTGGTACCCTAAACTACTTCTACAGTCAAGTATGAAATGGCTACAGTATTAATATTTTTTTGTTTTTTTTTTTGTGTTAAGGCATTCAAGTCCCTTAAAATACAAATTATTTATGAGAAGGGTCATAGTAGATACTGCATTGTAGAGTTTATATAATCCCTCTTTCAGGATTAAAGGATCTAGTATTCCCAACTGCTGGGAGTGTTGACACTGGATGGCTGGCAGCTGAGTGTTCCCTCCTGGTGTTTGCTCTGGAATGAACAATGCCGACTCACTTAATTGCATCCCCCTCTGCCCCGTTTGAGGGGCAGAAGCTGGGAGGCAGCAGTAGGAGAAGGGCATAGACCCTTAATTTGTATAGGAAGGGATTCTAGGGCTATACGGTTTCCTTCATTGCCAGGGATAACCTCTCCTTTCCTTTCCATGTATTCACAAATTCAACTACAACTCAATTTTGCCATCATAGAGTTGTCTGGGATTTCAGAGCTGGTAGTGGGACAATACTGAACTAAATACTGAGTCCTAAACAAAGCACTAAACTCCATTTTATTCACAGTATATAATCTAAGGAACTAAAGTTGTGTGCACTAAAACTTGTTCAAAAAGGCTCAAAATCAGCCCTTCATAGTTAAAAGATTGCTAACGGTAACTTCTTGCCTTATCACATTGCTATGACCTTATCAAAGATTTCTCAACTTCATAACGCCCTAGCTGCTCTAACAGTGAGCCATCCTACTGCCAACTCCAGAGGACTCCAGTCACGTTACGGTTCTGCGCCATGCCAAGTGTGCTCTTCAGACAAGTAGCGTTAGCATCACCTGAAAGCTTATTAAAATTTGGAATCTTTGGCTCTTCCCAGACTTACAGAATTGGAAATTGCTTCTTTAAAAGATCCCCAGGTAATTCCTACTGACAGTGTTTGAGAAACATTGCTCTATATGACTGTACCCTCTGGAGTTCTTAATATTTCAGCTTGCATGGCTATATACAATAACCCTGATATTAGAGGCAAGTTCTCCAATGCTATCTTTCATATTTACTCCAATTAATTATCACAGTATTTACTCCATATAAAAAAGTTGGAGACCTGTATGATAAAAAAAAAAACAACCCTGCTATGTCTTCTATGATTAAAAAAATGTCCTCCACACTTACAGGAAAATAGCAGTTTATTAGGACAGAGTCCAAACTTTTAAAAATAACTCACAATAACAAAACTACATAAACCTACTTCCTTATCTTTTGCTACTCTCATCTCAAGTAATTATGCACACACTCATACATACATACACGTATGCATGCACACACATGTCTAACCTGGTAGGCGGATCTGTTTTAGTTTCATCTGAGCATCGCATGAGTTGTCTCTTTCTGAAACACTCTTCTTTTTATGTTCTTTTCACATAGAATATTTATATTTATATTTCAAATTTCATTTTAGATATCATTCTTCCAGAAAGCCTTTGGTAGCTCCAATAACATCCAGTATTTCTTCCAAATTCTTACACAATATAGTGAGTGTCTGATCCATTAGGCTATATACCTTGGTTTAGCACTGAACCTAGCACTCAGCACAGTGCCTGCCTAAGCACATACTAATTGGCTGAACAGACTAATAACTTAATATAAGTAAGTATATTAATATTCTATTGCTAAATAACAAAATACCACACACTTAGCTGCTTTAAATGACATGTACTTATATATCCTATGGTGTTTATGGGTCAGGAGTCCTGCAATAGCTTTGTGAGATTTTCTGCAATCAAGGTGTTGGCCAGGCCTGGGTTCTTACCTGGAGACTCAGATGGGACAAATCAGCATCCAAGCTCTCTCAAGCTGTTGACAGATTTCATTTCCTTGCAACTGTATGATTGTTTTTCCCAAGCTATTAATGGGGAGATCAACACCAGTATGACATATACAACACTTGTGTAGTCACATACACTTAATAATGTCCTTTAGAAGGAAGGCATAGGTGTTGTTCAGGCACAAGGGGTGTGGATTAGACAAGGTGTGGTTACAAGAAGGTGGGGCCAATGGGTGCCCCTTAAAGTCTCTGTATCACAAAAGGTATTGTTCAAGTGTTTGTTTTTGCTGTTGTTAATTTTCTAATTTTAAAAAAATATTAAACTTTTCTATTATGAAATTCAAATTAGTGTCTTATAAAGTAATTATAGAGAGATTTTCTCAATTTGATTCTCTTCTCTTTCTTTTTTTAAGGTTTTATTTATTTATTTTTAGAGAAAGGGGAAGGGAGGGGAAAAGAGAAGGAGAGAAACATCGATATGTGATCGGTTGCCTCTCACACGCCCAACTGGGGACCTGACCCACAACTCTGCAGGTGGATTATGTACCTCTGAATAAACCTAATTTTCTCTATAGAGATGGCTCCCCTACTCCACAAGAAAACACTGCTTGCAGGCCAGATGGGTACTATATAAGTATCTTCCTGACTTGGATTTTCAAATATGTTTTTTTTTAATTTTCTGCTAAACTTGGTCCATAATCAAATTGTTTGTTTACCTGAAAATTCAAAGGTGGTTGGCAGCTTCATGTAATCCTCACACATTTTTCTCTTCACCTCAGTAGTTTTATTTTCCTCACATTCTTGGTTGTTTCTAAAGAGTTGCTGACAAGCTGTTGGGCACCTGTATCTACAAAAAGAGAAGAACATCAAATTTGCTTCTGCCAAAGGTGTACATTTTCTAAATTTTGCATGACTAAACATCCCCCTTATCTGTAGAAATAGTGTAAGTTAAAATCTATTTTACTACCCCTTTAAAAAATAAAAAGAATCACACCTAGTCATTTCTTTAGCAGACTGTTAGGCATTAGGATAAAGAATGCTAGAATAAATAATAGTTTTGATGATTACATTTATGAGAACAAATTCTTATTTCACTTTCTCATAATATGGTGAATTTTTATTCAAATTGCTTGCATCTTTCCAGTGAGCTCACTTTTTCATTTTTAAAATATATTTATGTGTGTATTTGCTTTACACTTTTCCTCTCTCCCCAACTTACACTGGTTTCTCAAGTTATGGTTTGAACAGGATTTGTGATTGTTATTTTCAAGGTCATCATCTCTAGTGTAACCATAATTTTTAAAAAGAATGAGCAATTATTTCCAATCCAATCCAAATTTCTGAAGTAAGTAAAATTTAAATATAAGACAATATGATATAGAAAGTAGGGAGGTGACCAAAATTATTTGATTAATTGTGTGAATGTTCTTTAATTATAAAAAAGAGGGGAGAGGTATTAATTTAAGACTGCATTAAGACAAGTATGCATTGTAAAAATTTGAGGGTAAACACCACAATTTTCAAATATAGTTTAGTCTCTAAATAAGGAATGGGGAAAAGTAAATAGAGAAAATTCCTTTAAATCAATAAATTATAGGTATGAAGTATAGAAGAAAATTTGGATTAAAAAGCAAATTATAAAAATATGTACAGCATATGAATAAAATATAAATAGATTATTTTCATCAAATAAACTAGAGGCATTCTACAATTATATAAAATAAAACAAATCTACCTAAGTGTTACTTTAGAAAGGGTTACCAAAAGTGTTACTTTAGAAAGGGTAAAACTTGAAAAATAGGAAATTAATATGTTACCAATAAAATCCTGTGCCTCTGTACCATACTTTCCAAAAAGACTCAACTGGGACTAACAATATTAATATAATAATATTAATAAAATAAAATAGTATATAAAGGCTCCTCAGTGATGGAGCAGAAAGCATACAAGATGAATGTGGGACACTTACAGTACCAGAAATTAAGAAAATGTTTGTTGTTTCCTATAAACAAGGAAACAAAATAGGAAAATGAATAAGGCAGTATTGGCTTGTTATCCAAAGTATAAAATATCCATGAGCTCACACTAATACACATAAATGACTGAATAAATAACTAAACGGGGAGAAGATAATTTATGTAGATATTCTACGCTGAAGGGGGAGCATAACTCTGCACGTCTTCAGTGTGGGTTACACAGAGTAACCTCCATGCAAAGAGTGCAGTGTGGAGAGGGGGACATAGGAACTTTAGAGTGGAGAATTATGACAAACACTATTTCAGCCACATAACCATGATGAATGTCAACAGTCAAATTTTGTTGATAGTATGTACCTTTGATACAAGGTCTTGAGAATGATACTTTGCTTCTGTGGTCTTCCTCTCTCAAACCCATAGCCCCAGTCTTATCAAGGGAAACATATCAGACAAATTCCAATATGGAAGTATTCAGCTATACACATGACCAGAACAACTCAAAACGGTCAAGGTCATAAAATTATGGAAAAATCTGAAAAACTGTCACTACCAAAGGAGCCACTATATTTCCAAGAATTGCTTATAGCTTTTATCTTTCCTTAAAATTAGCACAAAATTACCTAGCATGAACATCTATTTTGGTTAACTCAACACCCTGTGTATTGATTTGAGTTCTCCAGAGAAACAGAATCGATAGAATTACATATAAATAGAAAGAGATTTATTTTAAGGGATTGGAGGATGACAAGTCCCGAGATCTACAGTCTGCAAGCTGGAGACTCAGGAGTGCTGATGGAGTAGTTCTGGTCTGAGTTCAGTGGCCTGAGGACCAGGAGAGCCAGTGCTGCAGTTCTAGTCCAAAGGCCAGCAGGCTTGAGACACAGCATGAGCCAACATTTCACTTTGAGTCTAAAGGCAGAAAGGAACAGTGTCCTGGCTTGAAGGCAGTCAGGCATGAGAAATTCTCTCTTACTTGAGGAAGGTCAGCCTTTTTGTTCTAATCAGGCTTTTAATTGATTGGATGAGGCCCACCCATGTTAGGGAGGGCAATCTACCTTTATTTAGTCTATCAATTTAAATGTTTAATCAAAAAATGCCCTCATAGAAACACGCCAAATAATGCTTGACTAAATATCTCAGAACCCTGTGGCCCAGTCAAATTGACACATAAAATTAACCATTACATCCTGATTTCTACAAAGCTTTAGTACATGCCACTCAGAAGGTTTGATTTTCAAAAAATTTAGTACATATCACACTACTGTTGGCACATTATAAAATAATTCATGATTATTAATTTCTGTGACATTGTACTCTAAATATACAGAAGTTCTGAGGGAAATTCTTTGTAAGTTTAGGACCCTATAAGTTTGGACTGTCTTTCCTTATGAGCTACTAGTATCCGGCTTTCTTACAACATGTAACCTGTGTTCTGTGGACATCCACCTCAGTCTAGCTTGGCCATGATACGGGACTGGCTTGTGCCAAGTTAAGTAGAAATGTGGCTGAAAATGACTGATTGTCAATGTGTGCTAGTGGTTCTGTTACAGGTGAACTCTTTGTGAGTATTGTGTTTAATTAATTAATCTTAGCTTCTATCTTGATTATGTACATCCATCTCATCCTCTACTTCTATCTGTGTTTTCCCAGCTTATACCTGTCATTTTGTCTCTCTTCTCTTTTCTTTCTCTTACATACCTCAGTTTATTCTTGTTTACTCTGAAGTTTCTAAAATCTAGCGATGAAAATGATTAGGAAATCAACCATAAAAGGAAAGCTAATATGCCAGGGTAAACTAGATCTTAAAGTGTAATTGCCACTAGAAAATATTTTACAAGTCAGTCAAAAATATTGAGTTCCTTCCTTCCTTCCTTCCTTCCTTCTTTTCTTTTGGCCCCATAAAACACAGAGACTTCTTTGGGAAGGCAATCAAGGCCTTTTGTGCTGTCTTGGATTATGACTTCTTTCTTCGGACACAACTAAAATTTTAATAGTTTATTTTTATTGTATTTTTTCCATTACCAAAAATTTACTGTGAATTTTTCATTTCAGTAAATGAGTGTACACAAACATTCATGAAACAATGATTTATAGTATTTGGTATCCCAACAGCAGCATTCAACATATGCAAACACCAGAAGATGCAAAAACACTTATGGATCCATTTCACATGGTTGGAATCATACCAACAACCAACAAGATGAAGACTGAAACTATGTATCTGCCAGTTCTCAGCAAACCCACACACAGTTATAGAACAGAGAGAGCCAACTCATGCATTTTGTCAAGACATTTATCTAATCTGTTATCTAGATCTTACCCACTGGCTTCTGGAGAGGCTATGTCTTCTGACTATCTTCTGACATTGCTGATTGGTTATTATCTATTCTATTTTTTCAGCTATGTCTTCCAATACTACTACAAATTGCCTACTCTCAGTAAAAGAGTCTCTTTATCTTCTACTGATAAAATGAATTATGTTGTTACATAAATGACCTTGAATTCAAAACATTTTTCTTCATAGAAGACCTACACATGTCTTCCTGGAAACTGGGCATATTTGTTCTCTGTCAACGGGAAAAGCTGTTTGCATTATTTCATACCATATGCCCTCAGGGATTTGGATGAATTCTAACTTTTCCCCGATCATCTAATGTTTATGCTGATTTAATCATATGCATGTGTGTGTGTGTGTGTGTGTGTGTGGTGTCTAATTTAATACTATGGAGATATTGCTATGATGTTTGCTATAAATTCTGAACTACAAGGGACATGATATGTGAAAATGACCAACAAGTACAGAATTAGTAATATAGGCCTATCAATTTTAGAGTTAGAAGTGATCCTAGATATTGTCTAACCCTCTTTTGTCTGTCATATCATAAATGAATAAATTGAGGCTCAAAAACCATGAGGTGGCTTGCTGAAGACCATAATGCTAATTAGGAAGAAGTTGAACCCTGGCCTTTGACTCCTATCATATACACTTCCTAGGACACTGTGCTGCCTCCAGCATTAATACTTCAGGGGAAAAATGCTCTTAAAAAAGAGAAGCTTCTTAATAAACCAAGTATGAAGCAAATTTATTGAATGAGTTAATGCTTTTTGTCAGTGTCTCATTCCATTTATTTAAATTAGCTAGTCTGATTATAGGATTACATTTTAGTTAATGTCTATTAACATAATTATCTTAATTTTGTTTACATTGGTCAAATTGCTTTGAGCTTAATAGGCAGAACTATGTTGTTTCGCCTCCTTGACCCATAACAAAACCCTTCCTCCCCACCTTGCCAATCTGAGTCCAAGTTTGGCTTCAGTTTTTTTCTGGATTCTGCCATATTTAAAGTGCTATGTTAGAAGTCTCCCATTCCCCCCAAACAATTAAAAGGCTAAGTCTGAGGGGGAATACAGTAAAGATGGCCTGTGGGGCTGCATTCAACTAAAACGTAGCACGATTTCCTTTTCTATAAGTAGAATTAATTCATTTTACCCTTTGAATATTTATTTAAAAAATTAGAATAGACAGTTATTCTCTGACCCCCAACTGTCACCAAAACTCACAGGAGCTATTTTTTGTTGTTGTTGTTATTTTGCTTCCTTTGTAAGAGAACATTGACATCAGGTATAGGCAATAATATGTTGCTTAAAAAGAACACATAAATGATGAAAAGTGACATATACATACACATTATTTAGATTAATTGTGATAATTAAATTAAAAATACATTTTGTCCAATAATAACTATGAAGAAAATATTTTATTTACATTTTTATTTCATTGTTTTATTGTCCTTTCCCTGTAAATTTTTCCTATATGTCTAAAATGTCTTATTGCTTCAATTTCTAAATTGTTCACTAGAGAATTTCAAAGCCTAGAAGTCTCCCATTTTCTATCTTAAGTTGAATCAGACTCTATATTGATTAATATACATAGTCATACTTTCTTAGCATAGATAGGTAAGGTTCATGTTTAGATGTAAATTAATATTTTAGTTATCAAATTGTTTAGGACATAAATTATCTTTTCATAAATTTGTCATAAATTAGGACAGTTTTTTTGAAACCTCTAAAAAAGATGACTTTTATAATATATATCTAATGTGATATAGGGTTCAAATTTATAGTCTCATGGGACTCTTAACTGTAGAAGTATTAAATAATGTTGTCATCCTCATAAACTGCATATTTCCCAGCTAGGTGCAACTTGAGAGAGTTTGTATTTATGATCTAGGTTTGAAGTGTAGATGGGGATTAAAGTGATGAGAGAACAAAAGAAAGTAAGGTCTCCAAGTAGTGTAGTTGCATATTAACCCAGTAATCACCTGCAAAATAAATATGTTCTGGTTCAGTGTCAAGAGAACATTAGGAAGCTGCACATAAGGAAGTAAGTTAGTCACTTCAATAGATATTAAAGAGTAAAGGCCAAACCCAACCCTCATTTTCAATAAAGGAATGTATAGATCACCGGGGGAATTTGAACTTTTAATTCTGACATCCAACAGAGAGAACTTTCTGCCTGCCACAAATAGCCAGCAGACTATACAAGCTATTGAGTGTCTTGAAAAAAGCAAGGTTGTAATTATGACTTTCTCTAGCATACATTATTCATAGAACTTTGTTTATAGAATATAGAAGGAAAATCCTAGAGGGAGTTTCACAGAGAGAGTTTCAGAGAAATTCTAATAAAATTAGTAATAGTCTATTTTGCTAGAGTGATGGTTTCATAATTAAAATGTATGACTACATAGGACTTTGTCTTGGGGAAGTTCAAAGCATTTGCCAATGTATTAAGAACACAACTACAACTACTACCAGATAAAATAGCAATCAATTAATGAAGCTTTGGATTTTATATAGATATTAATATGTCTTTTCCATCTGTCAGGTAATATTACAAAGAAATTTTTAGCCAGGGAGGGTGAATGGGGTAGTTCTATCATTTATTTATGTTGTGTGCATTCATTCACTCAACAAACATGTTCTGAGTGTCTACTTTGCTGCAAGTACCATGGTAGATTTTCAGGATTACAGTCAGAATATACCCTGGTCTGCTCTACCCTGATCAAATACAAAATACTCCTGGCATTAGAGAAGCAACAGAGGTTGGTATGGTCACACTCCGTCTCTTAGGTTCAAATATCAGCTTAGAAATTTTACTCCAGAAGAAGCACTTTGTTCTTGTTTGCGGCTCGGTGGTACTTCGAATAAATTCAAGGTTATGTGACACATAACATGAATAATAATTTAGAATTAATTTCTTTTACATAACTCTCATTTTCTCAAACATGGTTTCCCCTGTGTCCCAAATGGTGCACAATAAATAATTTAGAGTTAAAGAGAACACTAACTCTGCATAAAATGAAAATAAAGTTGGCTCTCTTGAGTAAAGTAGCTAAGAGGTATCATCTGCTATGGACTGCTTCTAAAATATTAAGGAAACTTATTCCTAGAATACATAAAAAGTGAGACAAAGGATACAATAATTTTTCTAGCAAAGATGATAACTGTTCCCTAAGTTGTGTGCACTGAGGGAAAAACCCAAATCTTTCATATGAACAGATTGATTTTTCAGTTGGTTCTCATTCATGGGCATGCATGCCTGTGCCCGTCTGTGAAGAAAACTGAAAAGGAAACAATGACTGAACGGAAAAGGCCAGGGAAGAATCATTTACTAAAGGGTCATTTTTTCTGTTCATTGATTTTATTGTCAGAAAGAATAAAATTAAAAATCAAACTCGATCATAAACTGATGGTGCTATAAGGAACACAAAAGTCACCCAGATCAATTCTCTGATACCAGAACTGAGGCTGCTAAAACATTGTACTTAGTTACTGACTAAGGACAACCAAGTAAATATTGGCAAGGTCATAGCTGGGCTATGTTATACCTCAAAATTCATTCTGAAAAAGTTAATTTATCCTATTAAGTAAATGTTGCCTGTGACACACCATCAGGAGTAATAAAAACAATATATTCTAGTCAATTTTACTTTGAGGGACAGTTTTAAAAAGTTCAATTTGGAATGCATGTGCATACATTTTTCTTCAAGAATATAGGTAGTAGTTAATTGATAGATGATAAATGGATAGATATCTAGTTAGACATATATATGCATGTATACTTATACACTATACATATATACATAGAAGTAAATACTAACAGTTTGGATTTCATCTCTATTTAGGGATTGAATTCCTTCAAGATGAAATTAGTCTTCTGCTATAATTAAATAACCTACCACATTTAAAATAGCATTTAGAAAATGCCATCTGAATATAAAATATTAATTATAAATTACTTAAATTAAAAATAAAACTTTATTTTAGTGTCCTCCCTATAAGTCTTTAGCTCAAAAGAACAAAATTGACATACCTGTGTTGAAATTCTTTTTTTTACTCATTCTTCTCTTTGGATTTAAGCTTTAATGAACAGATTTAACATGTAAAGGAGGAATAAAAGGGCCAGGATAATACATTGAATAGATTATAAACATGCATAATTTTACATAAACATGAAGAAAGGACAAATATTTTAACATTGAATGCAATTCACCTATTTATAGTAAAAATGAAAATATTTGTACTTTCACAGCTGTGAAAGTCTACAGTGAGTCCTCTTTAGAAATAGTTTTCATTATTTTTATTCTCCAAATAGTAAATCTCTTTGGAGAAAATCTATACTCTGTCACAATAGAGGGAATTTCTGTAGCTCTCATCTGGGAACAGAAGCTCTACTGTTCTGATTTTGGCATAGATGACAACACCACTCCCCCCGCCCCCCCAACACACACTTATACTAGATTTAATGAGCCATTTTTCCAGCCTCTCTTCTCCTAGAAAACTTATTTGTCCTTTCTTAAAATCTTTCTGAGGAGGATCAACCTTACAAAATATGAAAGTGCATTTTTTAGATAAAAATATTATGGAATATATAGAAGAAGAAATAGGAGCTAAAAATTGGTGAGTTGCTTCAATTGAATAGATTACCCAAGGACCTGAACTCAAGTAAGTGGCATTTGACCTTTCCATACATTCTGTTTGTCAACTCTCTGGGGCCTGGACATGAAGGGAGAGTTTGAGTGACTCAAGTTAACCAAGCCAACAAGGTTTATTATCAAGACAAAGCAAGTAGAGTAAATCCCTGGTGAATCACAATATTGATTTTAATGCTTATTATACATAGCTTTCATATAAAATAAGATGGCAGGCATAATTTCTTAACTCAGAAAATATAAGGGAAAATATTCCATTTGGATAGAGCAACATATTATCAAAAAATCACTAGTGATTATTTTTGATAATATATCTGTGCTTCTTTACAAACAATTGTGGCAGAACAAAATACACTGAACCCCAAATTTCAAGTAGTCCTTTGGGCTCTGGTAGCCCCCAGATCTTTGTTTCTAATACCATTCTCTAAGCAAAGGAACCAGAGCTCCTTGGAGAACAGGCTGACTCAAGGAATGGGGCAAGAAAATTATAAGATGAACCTGTAGCTTCTTATAAATCACCAAGATGTGAGGAAGTATCAAGGAAAAAAAAACCTTCAATTATGAGAGTGTGTCAAAAGGGCACAAGAACAAACTGAAAATGTTTCCAACTGCCATATCTGAATCAACTTGAGCAACAAAATAATGTTGAATTATAGTCCAAAGTAAAGAATGAATACCTAAAAATCCAAACTTAATAAACTATTGAGTAAATTAATAAATAGGAAAGAAGAGACAAATAACTCATGAAGAAGAATTTCAACTAATTTATGTAGATGTTTTGCTCTAAAGGCAGGGGACCATAGCTCTCTACTCCTTAAGTGTGAGCTGGGCATAGTAATTTCCCTTCAGAAAGGATAGTAATAGAAAGGGGGGGGGGGATAATGACTTTCCAGTGGAGAATTCTGATAAGCATGACCTAAGCCAAGTGATCAAAGTCAACACACATAGTCATAAATCATGCTGATAGCAGGTACCATCGATAAGATGTGATGAAAATGTCATTTTACCTTTCTAATCTTTCTCCCCCAAAACCATAACTCCAACTTGATCTTGAGAAAAACATCAGAAAAATCCCAGTTGAGGACATTCTATAATATCTGACCAGTATATCTCAAAAATGTCAAGGTCATCAAAAACAATATAGTGTAAGAAATTGTCATAGCCAAGACCCAAGGAGACACGAATTTAATGTGATGTCCTAGGTGGAATTCTGGAATGGAAAAAGGACATTAGTAAAAACTAAGAAAATCTGAACAAACTATGGACTTCAGTTAATAACATATCAATAGTCGTTCATTAATTATAAGCAATGTACCATACTAGTATAACATATTTGAAATAGGGAAACTAGCTGCCAGGGTATATGGATCTTCTCATTATTTTTGGTAAATCTAAAATAATATTAATTTAAAAATTACCTCTTCTGATCTGAATCAGCTAATATAACCTGGACATGTCATTATTAACATGCTTTTTAATTCTTTTGCAAGTTCTCTTATTTTATTTTTATAGGATACAATATTCCAACATTAAAGCAAACTGTAAGATATGGCTCACAAAGTAGTGAAACTGCATGTGATGCTTTAGTAGAAAATAACTTTTTGCATAATGAGAAAATAAAGAAAAAATGCCATTTATAGGTATGTCTATGAGAATTAAAAGTGGCTGAATACAGAATCAGTTTACATTTATTCACCTCAAGTTGTGGCAGCAAAAAGTAATGGTTGGTTGAATTTTTTCACTGCAATGAGACTCAGTGCCAAAATAGAACAGATAAACCATTATCTTCACAAAGGACACACACTATGGTCTTTGTGAATTCCCAAATCAATAATGCCATTTTAAAATACTTTTCCCATAACATTCAATAAAACATACTTGACAATTTTAAGTGACGTTTTCTGTCTTCAGTACTTTTTATTCATAGTAATAAATGCATTTGTGAAGCTATTAAAATAATTTTTACTAAAATTTCATACTGTATGACAATCATTTTTTCCATAATGAACATTAACTGAGAGCTTCACTGAATGTCAAATTGAAGTGGTGATAACAAATGAAGCTACACTCTTTGGGCAGTAACATACACTTTCTGTATGACAATGAATAGTGTTATGTATGAATACAGAACAGTAAGGACATGTTCTTTTCAGTAGGATGAAATCAATTTATAACAACTGAGAAAGTTCCTCCCAATATTTTTGTGGACCCTCAGCAAAAACTTTACCAAAACACAGATATTGAATAAGGGTGCATTTGGTACATTTGTAAGTGATAGGCTCTTTCTCTTTTTTATTGTTCTATTACAGTTGTTCCAATTATCCCCTATTTTTCTCCCCTACTCTGTCTGCCCAACCCCCCACTCTTCCACCCCCCCCCACTCCCAGTTAGTCCCCACCCTTTTGTCCATGTCCATGGGTCTTTTATATTTGTTCCTTAACAGACCCTCCCTCTTCTGTTCCCCTTCTTCCCTCCCCTCTGGTCCCTGTTAGTTTGTTCCTTGTTCCCATACTTCTGGTTATATTTTGCTCATTTGTTTGTTTTGTTCATTAGGTTCCTGTTGTAAGTGAGATCATATGGTATTTTTCTTTTGCTGCCTGGCTTATTTCACCTAGCATAATACTGTCCAGTTCCATCCATGCTGTTTTGGAAAGTATGAGTTTTTCCTTTCTGCTGCATAATATTCTGTTGCGTACATGTAGCACAGTTTTTTCATCCGCTCATTTACTGATGGGCACTTAGGCTATTTCCAGTACTTGGCTATTATAAATAATGCTGCTATGAACATAGGGGTTCATAGGTTCTTTTGAATTAGTGTTTCAGGATTTTGGGGTATAATCCCAAGAGTGCAATCATTGAGTCAAGAGGCAGTTCCATTTTTAGTTATTTTTGAGGCACTTCCATACTGCTTTCCACAGTGGCTGCAATGGTCTGCATTCCCACCAACAGTGTACTAGGGTTCCCTGTTCTCCCCACCCTCACCAATGCGTGTTGTTTGTTGATTTGTTTATGATGGCCATTCTGACTGATGAGAAGTGGCATCTCATTGTGGTTTTAATTTGCATTTCTCTGGTGGCTAGAGATTTCAAGAATCCTTTCATATGTCTCTGGATGATCTGTTTGTCCTCCTTGGAGAAGTGTCTGTTTAGGTCCTTTGCCCATTTTAAAATTGGATTGTTTGTCTTCCTGGTATGGAGCTGTGTGAGTTCTTACATATTTTGGAGATCAAACCCTTGCTTGAGGTATCATTGGCGAATATACTTTCCCATACAATTGGTTACCTTTTCATTTTGATGATGTTTTCTATAGCCATGCAGAAGCCTTTTAATTTGATACAGTAGTATTTGTTTATTCTTTCCTTTATTTCTCTTGCCCTAGAGGATATATTGGCAAAATATTGCTGCATTGGATATCTGGAATATTACTGCCTATGTTTCCTATGTTTTATGGTGTCATGGCTTATGTTTGTCTTTTATCCATTTTGGTTTATTCTGGTGTATGGTATAAGTTGGTGGTCTGGTTTCTTTTTTTTTTTTTGCATGTAGTATTCCAGCTCTCCTAGCACCATTTGTTGAACAAGCTATTTTTACTCCATTTTATGCTTCTGCCCCCTTTGCCAAATATTAATTGACCATAGAGACATGGTTTATTTCTGGGCTCTGTATTCTGTTCCATTGATCTATGCATCTATTCTTATGCCAGTCCAGACTGTTGTGATTACAGTGGACTTGTAGTATAGTTTGTTATCAGGTATTGTGATCCCTCCTGTTTTGTTCTTCTTTCTCAAAATTGCTGAAGTTATGAGGGGTCTCTTAAACTACAGGCCAATATTGCTGATGAACATATATGTTAAAATCCTCGAAATATTGGCAAACCACATCCAGCAATACATTAAAAAGATCACATACCATAATCAAGTGGAATTCATCCTAGAGATGAAAGGATGGCATAATATTCATAAATCAATAAACATAATACACCAAATGATAGGCTCTTTCTTAAGAAACAGAATGAATTCAATTCTTACAGGATCTGTAGTACTGAAATTTCTGATACACTGCTTTCCCCAACCATATGGATACTTATTCTAGATATGGATTTGCCTCTTATTCCTACAATGCTTCTACTACTACATATTTATGGACTTCTTGAATGCCTGTCCATTATCATATCAAATCTTACCAGCTCCAATATTGCTTTTGGTCAAGAACCATTTTTTAAAAATCAACTACATTAAATTTTACTTTGTATACAATAAAACACACATTGAAATGTACAGTTTAATGGGTTTAGACAAATGTATATGCTTTTATAACCATTGCTACAGTTAACATGCACCAGTTCCATCAACCCCAGAATGTTCCTTCCCTACCACCACCCTCTATCTCGGGCCCAGGCAAAAACTACTGTTTTCTATGACTATCTGTTATATTTTCTTTCCTAGACTTTAATACAAATAGAATTATATATTAGTCTTTTGTTTCATGCTTTTTATATTTAGCATAATGGTTTTCTGGACATTTATCACTATTGTAAAACATGTCAGTAGTTCATTATTTTTATTATTTTTGCTGAGTGGGATTCTATTGTGTGGATATTGTACAATTTGTTTATTCGTTCTCCAGTTGGCTGATATTTTGGTTGTTTCCAGTGTTCAGCTCTCATGAGTAAAACAGCTATGGACATTTTTGTGCATTTTATAGATACATGTTTTTATTTCTCTTGTGTAATTACATAAGCTTGGTATTGTTATGTCAAAGATAAGAGTATTTTTAATTTTATGCAAAACTGCTAAAACTTTTTCTAAAGTGGTGAAACTTTAGAAAACTAAACTTTTTCTAAAATGGTACCATTTTTACACTTGCACATGTAAGCTGTGAGTGGTCTAGTTCTAAATTCTCAATAACTGATTTTGACCATATGTTTAATATTAGCCATTCTAGTAAATATAAAATAGTATCTCACTGTTAATTAACATTTCTCTAATGACTAATGATGCTGACCATATTTTCATATGCTTATAGGCTATTTTTATATCTTCTTTTATGAAGTGTCTATTCATATCATTTTTTTTTAAGATTTTATTTATTTATTTTTAGAGAGGGAAGGGAGGGGGGAGAGAGAGAGAGAGAGAGAGAGAGAGATCAATGTGCGGTTGCTGGGGGTTATGGCCTGCAACCCAGCAATGTACCCTGGCTGGGAATCGAACCTGGGACACTTCGGTTCCCAGCCCGCGCTCCATCCACTGAGCTACGCCAGCCAGGCATTCATATCATTTTAACAATAGGCTTGTTAGTCTTCAATTGTAAGAATTTTTTCACATATTCTAGATAGAGTTCCATTGACAGATACATGTATTACAAACGTTTTCTACCAAGATATGGCTTGCATTTTTTTCCCATCTTTCTTCCCTCCTACCCTTTCTTCCATTTGCATATCCTCATATTTATTGAGGTAGCACCTGTATATTGAAGGAGCAAAGGAAGGGGTTGGGGCCTCCACAGGGCCCATGAGGTTCAGTCCTTTCCTGCTCAGGAGCTGCATGTGGACTTGCTGGCACTGCTGGGCAGGCAGCCTTGTTTCTCAAAGTAATCAGCCTGCAGCCAGCAGCCCTTTGCCTCCACCTCCTTGGTCACCATCAGAAGCACCTTTCACTTTCCCTCAAACAGGGCAACCACCAGGAAGGCTCTGATGCTATGACTCATCCCCCCAGAGCATGAGCAGCTTGGAGTCCAGGTTGTAGTATACATGGTCCACTTGGCACAGGGTGGCTCATTGGCAGGGACAGCAGCCCCAATGACTCAGGTGAGGGCCAGTTCAGGATCAGCTCGAGCACCTGGGGCAGACAGAGCCAGCTGGGGCAGGGGACTGCTTCTGCCCCAACACACTTCAGCCAGGCCTGGCCCAGCAGGGAGGCTGTGATAGGGGTTCCGCTGAAGTCTTTAAGAGAACAAAAGTCTTAAATTTGTATGATGCTAATTTTACCTATTTTTATTGTTTTTGCTTTGTATCTAAGAAATCTTTGCCTACTCCACAGTTGCAAATATCTCATTTTATAATAATAGCTTTAATGTATATAATGCTTCATGTATAAACCTATTATCAGCTTTGAGTTAGTTTTTGTTTACTGTGAGAGATAAGTAGAATTTCATTTCTTTTTCACATGAATATCCAGTTGTTCTAGCATCTTTTATTGAAAACACTTTCTCGCATTGACTTACTTTAGCATCTTTGTCAAAAATTAATTTATTGTCTAGATATGGGTGTATTTTGGAGTTTTTAATGCCTTTTCATTGATCTCTAGATGTTTTTGTCAAAGTAACACTATATTGATTGTAGTATCGCCTCTTACTCACAGGGTATAGGTTCCCAGACCCCTAGTGGAAGCCTGAAAATACAGATAGTACCAAACCTCTATGGATGCAGTTCTTTATACACACATACATATGATAAAGTTTAATTTATAAATTAGGCTCAGTGAGAGAGGAACACTAATAATAAAATAGAACAATCATTACAATATACTGCAATAAATGTTATGTGAATGGCTTTGGAAAATAAGGGTGTCTTGAACATAAGCAATGCAATATCGCCACAGTTGATACAATAACTGGGAAGGATGCTAAGTGACTCATGGGCAGTTAACCTATATAGTGTGGAGATGCTGGACCAAGGGGTGGTTCACTTCCTGGGCAGATGGACATGGCAGCAAGACCATGTGAGATTTTGTCACATTACTTAGAATAGCATGTGACTTAAAACTTACAAATTATGTCTAGAATTTTTCATTTAATATTTTTGGGCTACAGTTGACCACAGGTAATTGAAAACATGAAAGGTAGGGGGGAATTACTGTACTATAGCTTTCAAAAATTTATTTTATTAATGTTCAAGTACAGTTGTCTCCATTTTCCCACCACCACTTTCCTCTGCCCCACCAACTCCCACCTCCCACCCTCAATTCTACCCCCTTTTTGCTTTGTCCATGGGTCCTTTATACATGTTCATTGACAACCCTTCCCTTTCCCCCATTATCCCCTTCCTACTCCCTTCTGGTTACTGTCAGCTTATTCTTTACTTCAATGTCTCTGGTTATATTTTGCTAGCTTGCTTGTTTTATTGATTATGTTCCACTTAAAGGTGAGTTCATATGGTATTTGTTCCTCACCACCTGGCTTATTTCATTTAGCATAATACTCTTGAATTCCATCCATGCTGTCAAAAGGGTAGGAGCTCCTCCTTTCTTTCTGCTGCATAGTATTCCATTGTGTAAAGGTACCACAGTGTTTTGATCCACTCATTCAGTGATGGGCACTTAGGCTGCTTCCAGCACTTGGCTATTGTAAATTGTGCTGCTATGAACATTGGGGTGCACTGGTTCTTTTGTACTATAGCTTTATAGTAAGCCTTGAAATACAGATTTTTAAAAATGGTTTTTCTATACTCACTCTTTTTACATGTCTTAATACAGGGTTGGCAAAAATAGGTTTATAGTTTTTCATATGGAGAAATATATAATACAAGAATAAATAGTAATATAAGAATAAACTGTTTTACAAACTCAGAACTACAAATCTATTATTGTCTACCACTGTATATTTTAAAATTGATTTGTCAATTTCTTCAAAATAATCTGCTACAAATCTGATTGAGACTTTGTTATAACCACTTTGAAAGCAATGTGAGATAAAGTGCTCACATCCATGGGGTTCATTGATTTTGCCATGTATCCAACATGAGGAAGCAACAGGACTGAGAGGATAATGAAATGGGTACTGCACATTCTGTTATGACAACGGTGAGTGATGACAAAACCTTAAGGCTTGCATGGTGCTGTATGGGTTTTTAGAATATGCCTGGCATAAACATATGAAAACATTCATCCCGTCTCCAGAAAAAAGTATGTGTCCTAGAAACAAGTTTGGAAGTGAGAGTAGCTTGGATAATTTGTGATTCTTTGGACTTGGTTGAAAGTTTCCAAGAGAACTGTGTGTTTATGAGGACATGGCTATTACCAGATGGAATTTGAATTTGAGGTTTCTGTCTGGATACATTAAGTACCTTCTAATCCTGAACCAATAGACAAAGATGATGGATTCTAACTACCAAGGCAAATTATGATTTTTTCCTAAAGAATATGGACAAGGAAAAGTATGTCTAGAACCCAAGGAATTTTTTAGGATCCTATTATTGTTCCCATTTCCAGTGCTAAAGTTAATGCAGACCTATAGCAATCTCATACAGGCAGGGGCACAGTCATATCAGATCTTCATGAATGAAGATTTTGTTCACCCAACAAGTGAACAACTATTACTAGTTGGATTCTTATGAGAGAGAGAGGGTAACATAGAATGAGTAGTGGTAGAAGGAAGGCACCTGTAAGGTGTTTATGGTAGCATTGGATATTTGCAAAAACAATATCTGCATATCTAGATATATCTGTTATTGATCATCAGTCTGCCAACACACACACACGCACACTCACACAGAGCTTTCCTTTTTTCCTTCCTTCAGTAGTTTAAACACTATATTGGTATTGGAGGATTGTGACTGACCAAGTAAAGAAATAAGTATCAGCCAAAAATAAAGAGTTGTTTATAAAATTTATTTTCTATATTTTTAAAAATCTCCACTTGTATAATGAATAGATGCACCCTGTTGTGATTTGGTAATTTAGATAGAAACAGAAATGTCCTTGTGGAAACTAAGTCGCTGAAGTGATGAAACAGACTAGACCACATATTTTCTGGTGATACTCAGTGCCATCTCTGTGCTATTGAGATTTTCAGTCAGCCTCATGGATTACCATGAATATTACATTTCTAAGATTCTTTTATTTTTAATTTTTAAATATTTTTGTTTGAAAAAGGTTTAAAGATTTTATTTATTTATTTTTTAGACAGAGGGGAGGGAAGGAGAAAAAGAGGGAGAGAAAAATCAGTGTGTGGTTGCCTCTTTTGCACCCCCTACTGGGAACCTGGCCTGCAACCCAGACATGTGCCCTGACTGAGAATGGAACCAGGGACACTTTGGTTCCCAGACTGGTGCTCAATCCATTGAGCTACATCAGCCAGGGTTCTAAGATTCTTTTAAATAAAGTAATTGTTCAACCAGCGAAAGTCAGTGGCAAAAATTTGAAAGGCAGAAGAGCAGAAACCATTATTCTTTGGTGACAATGTGGACAGACACTTGGGCAAAGACAAATGACAAGCCAGTTTTCTTTCAGAGATACCCAATTTTCTGCTGCGGGAAAATTGAGTTCATTTGTGACATCTTTTGTGTTCTTTACTCACAGATTTCCTATAGGCTAGAAGTGGCCTCAATGACCTTTGTGCCTCAACTATTTCAGTTATTCTATAAATCCTATGTAGATATCCTTGGGTGAAGGAGTGACAGAAATAGAGCATGATGTGAAGTTTCAAGGTACTGACAATGTTCTATGTTTAAATCTGGGACTGTGATATGAGTATGTTTAAGAGAGTTCTTTGAGTTGTACAATATATGTTTATTTTATAGATACACATTATGATAAGTATAATATATATGTTACAGATATATATATTACTTGTATTAAAAATACTTGTATTAAATACTTGTATATTTATACTTGTATTAAAAATTTGGATAAGCCTTGGCTGGTATAGCTCAGTGGATTGAGCGTGGGCTGTGAACCAAAGTGTCACAGGTTCGATTCCCAGTCAGGACACATGCCTGGGTTGCAGGCCATGACTCCCAGCAACCGCACATTGATGTTTCTCTCTCTCTCTTTCTCCCTCCCTTCCCTCTCTAAAAATAAATAAATAAAATCTTTAAAAAAAATCTTTAAAAAAATTTGGATAACAATTCCTGCTCAAAAAGATGGTGAATGAATACCTTTTATTATTCTGGTTGATCCCTGACTGATAGACAAACATAAATCAGTAATTGTGAGATGTATTATTGTTGCAAATCTCTTCAGTCAGTTTTTTTCATACCAATTTAGCCCTGTTTGCCACTGGTTTTCAATGAAACATGACAAGCTTCACTTTGCTTTCTGTGGAAATAAGTCATTTGAAGAAGATGTGTATTTCCTTCTTTAGTGTTCTTATGGAAGTATTTGCCATTTCTGACTTTTCCCCCCTTATTCTCACATTAGTGCTCATATACGCACCAAGGTTTTACTCTCTTCAGCACGAGCTGATGATAATGTTGAAGTCTTTATCCTGATTTTTCTGGTGGAGATAAATATGCTATGTCTCTCATATACTATGAAGTAGTTTATAACACCATTATTGAAAAGCTAAGGATTATAGCAATATTCAAGGAAGGAATATAAAATTAATGTTCAGATACATAAAAAGTAGACTTTATGCAAGGCCTGGGATGTTTTTCATGATGATTCAAGTGTCTGAGAGAGAAGACATTTCTTCTTTCAACTCTAAGTTCTGCAACTCTATAAAGAGTTGAACCATGACATAAACTTTGTACTGGATAGCTACCATATAAGGAAGAAGTTCTTAATCTTGCTTCTTCATTCTCTACCGCTTATGAAACAGTAGAGCCAGCCTGGCTCAATCATTGATTGTGCAGCATCACTGTGAAGCAGAGCAGTCAATGAGCTCCTGCTCACTAACCCTTCATGTTGCTCCTCCTTGGAAATGTATGTTTATGAAGGTATTTTCTCTCATTATAAGCCTGTTTCATCTGTCCTGTACACGTCATCCAGCTTATAAATGTTCTCCTCCATTCTTGTTCAGCTCAAAAGGGAGAGTATCTGAAATAACATGGTCAGCAGAAGTGATCTAGTCTGTAAGTTCAAAACTTATAAAGAAAACTTGCTCTTAACATTTTCAGAGGAGACTTTACTTACCATAAAGGTAATTAGTTTTAAAACTACTGCCTTTTCTTGTGTTTCTTAGTGAAAAAATTTATGTGAATTAATATTTCAGAATCACATCTTTCTTTATGGTTCTTTTTTATTTATTTTTATTTGTATTTTTTATTGTTGTTCAAGTACAGTGGTCTCCATCCCCCCTCCCCCACCTCCCTTCACCATTCCCTCGAGCCCCTACAGTTCTTTATTTCAAAAGTTAATTATCTTTTTCATTTTAACTAAACACTTTGCTCTTCCTGTCTGGAGCCATTGTTGAAATACTTCTATCTCTCACCTTCTCTCATTTTTCTGAGAGAAGAAATTCAGTGATTAAAGCCAGTAGTTAAAGCCAGACTACTGGCTCTACCCCACACTAGCTGTGTGATCTTGAGCAATTTGCTCAACCGCACTGCTCATTTTCTTCATCTGTAAAATGAATGTGATGATGGGACTTACCTCATGAAGTTGAAGAAGGGTTAAATGAGTTAAGATTTTCAAGTCTTAGAAAGTATATACCATATAGCACAAATTATGTAAATTAAACTTTGTTGATATAAGTAAAGAAATACCATATACATAAAACCATATATGCACACATACAAAAATACATAACAGATTGAGCAAACAATCCATTGCTGGACTATATGCTTCATGTAATTGGCCTACACATTCATTTTGGTCAGCATTAAATCTTTTATTTTAACAGTATCTGGCATGGAATCAATGTTCAAGAAAAATTAAAGAGATTGAATATATTTAAAGCCACAAATTTAATATTATAATCTTAGATTCTCCCAAATTATCTTTTTCTGGTAGAGAACAATCACTGCTTTAGGCTTTGTTGCTTTCTCTTTATTTCTACCGTAGCACAGCTAACCAATTTCTTGTAGGGACTATTTCTCATGGGGAGGCAAAAACTTATTACTTCAAAAGAGTTCACTGGATATGCAACATCCAGTGGAAAACAGCAAAGTCCTGTTGAAATGGACATGCTATGAGGTCTGCTGGTATCAGTTACCAGCTGAGGCCTTCATCTGTTCCCTGGCCTTGGTGTAGGCAATTCAAATGCATGCTTCAAGCAAATGACCTGTTCATACATGTCACCTTGAGAATCAGGAGTTAGTTGTTAAAAACACAGAATTTAAATCCATTTAAGAGTCTAATGTAATTCTAGATTTTTAAGCTAGTTCTGACTTTTAATTTTTCTAAAAGGAGTACATGTGCATGAAGATATTAACGTAGTGTTTTAAGCAAAACAGAAAGCAAAAGAAGGAAGACTAGAAGACTGGAAATTCTTCCAGAATCTTTTTGTAAATTATATTTTAATATTATGTGTATATTACATATACCATGTATTATGTATGTATATATCAGTGAATATAAGCATATAAGGAAACAGGAAGAATGAACTTTACATGACATAATAGTAAAGATGCCAAAGATCTGTAGCATCTAAAAATCTAGGTAAACTTCTAAAACAATAAATAATTTAATAAAATATATTTAGAATATGGTATCATATACAATCAAGGAAATATTTAATGCAGGTGGGATTGTTGTCATTGAATCCATATTTACATTTTCTCTTGCTGTGTCTGGTATCTGGACAAGTGAGTCACTTTAATCCTCTGTAACAGATGGTCCTCAGTATTCATTTAAATTAAAATGTAACATTTCCTTCCTTGAAGTCATTTCAAAAGGAAGAAGCACTCAGTGATTTTTAAGCAAGATAGATTCTTCTTCTGGTTTTGTGGCTGATTAACTCAAATCTGTATTATATGGCTTATCTGAAGCATCATCTGTATCATTGATTTTAAAGATAAAAGCTCTCTTTAGGGAGGGAGAATCAATTCAGATTGTGTTAAGAATGCATAGCCTACCTTGAAAACCCCACTTATTTGCCGTATTTAATTATTGCTAATTTTTGTTATGAATGCTGGGTAAAATATTATTTTTCACATTTTGTTCTTCTTATTAGTGTTAGTGTTCTGTGTAGAAGTCCCATTAGGCTATTTGGATATTCTGATTGAATCACCAAATGAGACTGACTTAAATATGATGGAATAATCATCTCTTCAGAATGGCATAGCTGCCATATTTTTAGAGGTGGGAAACCTGGGTAGGATGCTTATTTATCTTTAAAAACTTCATATCACCACACACAAGAAGTTCTAAAACACTTTCTTTAACTTTGATATGTAGGCACCCATAAAAGGACATAAAGAGCAGTTGGGTGGAAAAAAGACCTAGATCATTAATATGGCACCATATTAGTCAAAATATAGACTGCTAACAAAAGTCGGTATTGAGTAGGGATGTCTGGCTTTGGGTGTTGGTTGGACAAAGGTAAAGGCAGTTGTGAGAAATCAATAGGCCATAGACTTAAAAGGGTGAGCTATATGATAGCCTTGTCTCAAATATGTTTGAAAGTCTGAAGTAGTAAGCTAAGAATGGATGTCCTTTGGAACTGGGTTCAAGACAAAAAGCAAGGTTGGAAGTGGGAAATGAATGTGTGCATATTGTTTGAAGATGAAATTCACTCTTTTTGGATGATGACCAGATGGAATTGTAAAATACGGAGCTTGGTAAATAAATAGCACTAAAATAAATTATTTCTTTAGGAGCTAGTGAAGTATATCTGTCTATTTCATTTATCTATTAATTTACTCATTATTTAATAATTTTGGTAATATATACCATACTTTTCTATGCACAGATCCTGAATATACAGAGAGGAATAAAAACACATACAAAATTACAGAAATAAACCATTAGAAATATAAAAATAAGGATTTACCAATTATTGTATGTAACAGGAAAAAAAAATTGTGATCCAAGATACTATACCAGGGGGTAGGAATTTATATGAAGATATCAGGGAAAGTTTCTTTGAAGACACATCATTGAAACTGAGATCTGAAGATGGAATTATCTTGTCAGTGAGTGGGGAGGAGGGACTCCCGGGTACAGAGAATAACAGGTTCAAAAGCTCCGGATTCGGCAAAAGGTTTACAAGGTTACAAGAAACAGGAAATGCAGCAAGGCTTCAGCTTTGTGAAGAAGAGAGAGTAATACCAGGTGAGGACATGGAGGTAGGTGAGTCCTGAAAGGCCTTGTAGATAGTGGTAAAATGTTACATTTATCCTCTGTGCAGGGAACAAAAAACATTTGAAGTTTTGAGAGAAAAAGGATGTACGTTTCATTGCTGTCCTGATTTCTGTGAGGAAAGATATTGAAAGATCAAAAGTGGAATTCAGTAGCATTTGTTTAAACTAGTGGTAAGGATGATGGCAGTGTCAATGGAAGATGTTGGCAAGTAGACAGACTCCATGGTCTCAGTATGCTAAAAGCATTAGGAAAGCCCTCAGACCTAAGGGTCTGCCTGTCAGGCTGGACAGCAACCGCTTTGGTGACTGGTAGGATAATATGTGTAATTAATTTTAAATCCTGCTGAGATCTAAGGAATAATGGAAATTATTGATAACATCTACATGTGCCAAAAGAACTTCTTGGCTCTATCTGCATATTAAATGCATGTGTTCTAATATGGCACCATATTAGTCAAAATATAGACTGCTAACAAAAGTCAGTATTGAGTAGGGATGATTTATTTCAGTAAAGAGTTGAAATCATACAGGTAGTCATCTAGTTAAGTCTTTGACTCACTGGTAGATTTAGAATTCTCTCAGCTATTCTGGGGACCTATCCACATTTATGAAGTTGTTTCTTTGGGGGAAATAAATCATTGTATGTTGGAAAAAACAGGGCCCAAGTAAAGTAGAAAGTTTTCAAGGAGAATTCACTTTGTAGTTCAATAAATAGAAGGTCCAAATGGAGTTGTTCTATCAAAGATAAGAAAGAATGACTTAAAAGTTCTATAAAAACACTTTCAGTTTAAAAAAATTAAAGATAATATATTAGATATATTCTTGATTTTGAAACAAAATATAACCAGAGACATTGAAATAAAGAACAAACTGACAGTAACCAGAGTGGAGGGGGAGGGGAATAACAGGGGGAAAGAAAGGGAAGGGCTGTCAAGGAACATGTATAAAGGACCCATGGACAGAGCCAAAGTCGGGTAGGATTGAGGGTGGGAGGTGGAGGTGGGTGGGGCGGGGGAGAGTAGTGGGGAGCAAATGGAGATGGCTGCACTTCAACAACAATTAAAAAATATAATTATATTTCTAAAAGAAAAAAGAAACTAGAAATTCTTGCAAAACTAGAACCAGATAGAAGAACTCTAAAGTATCTTTATTTTGTTTTAATCTCTTCTGTCTAACTTTGAATATTTTGAAGTTGAAATATTATTATTGTCAAACTTGATATTCTTAGAGCCATTTTAATGGAAATATCAACAGATTAAAATTTAAAACAACAGTTTGGTATGGTCAGACCTGTAATGAAAATTTAATTCATCATTCCTGACAGATGGTACAGAATGCATATAGTCATTAACATAAAGAAAAACACATCTCTTGAAAAGCAGCGGAGAGAAGAGGTAGAGGATACTTTAAAGTTGAAGTCAAAAGGGAGTGAGAAAGGGGCTTGGGGAAGGGGCAGGTGGGGACAGCAAAACAAGAAAGGCACCCAGGAAAACAAAGGTCTGTCTGACTTGGTCAGTGGAAGCCTGAGCAGAGTCAGGGAGGGGTAAGGTCACAGGGAGCAGAAGGCATAGAGGAGAGCATCAGGTAACTCTTGGAATTACCCAGGCTCCAAGGAAACTTGAACTCCAGTGGGAGAGCAGGTATATTTAAGGTAGTCCAGGGACCTTTAACAAAATGAGAGGAATTAGATTTCAGAAAATATTTTGTGATGTTGTAACGAGATCTCTGTGTAGGTGGATTCATGCCCTAAGGAATACAATGTAAGTCCTGTCATTCGAAACGTGTTGAGTGAGAGAGGGAAATCTACTCGAATGCTCTGTGAGGACATGCTCTGATAACATTACATCATTTATAGTATGGTTAAAAACTTACAAATTCTGTTTTGTTTTGTGATCCAGTAGCCCACTAAGCGGAGATACCTGCAGTCAGTCAGTTAGAGATATTATTATATGTGTTTGTATGGGACTGTTTTTTGTTTGTTTTAAAATCTGATGACTTTACATTTCCTATATCTAAACCTAGCCAGCTGTGAACTCAGAATCCCTCAGATAACTGGACCATCCAATTAGGGCAGCTATATAGCCTGCATAAAGCATTTGGGTAATTGGCCCTTCATTGGACCATGTAAGGGAATGGAGTAGAAATAGGAAATAGACACACTTGTTTGCTTCTCGTAGTTGGGTTGTCACTTGTGCAGCTCTTTGTGGAGCAGGCTGTTACTTTGTGTTAGCTGTCATACTAGATCAGGGAATGTTTGTCACTCACCATAGTGAAACATTTCCTCTTCCTAGGGATGCATATTTGTGCAGTTTCACGTTTGCAAAAAGGAACAGTGTTTGCAAATAGCCTAATATTTTTCAATGTGGGGACAGAATCACAACAAAGCACCTAAGCAGCATTCAATTTTTCTTAGCAAACAGAAGCTACCTTGTTCTATTTTGATAAATGATGCTAATGGAGCTTGGGGACTTTTACAGGTGTGTAATTCTTCATTTCACTATACTTTTTTTCCTGTTATTTTCTGTTAAGGCACCTACATTCTCTTACACACTGTCTATTAGACAGCCAACTTTCCCACAGCATGTTTTGGCACAATATATTTAGAAAATGAATAAGCAAACATGAATTTACTCAATTTTCTTTTGTCCCGTAGTATTTCTCACCCTCAATTTTTCTGTTGCAGATAGGCCAGGGAGGCAGGGGTCACTGTCCTTTTCCCTGTTTACCCAAACTAGTAAGTGAGGACGTGTTCCTGTTATATAGTATTGGAGTCCACTTTTGGGGGGCGAATTATCTTTACTGACTTACTGGAAGAAAAGGAGGATTTGAAAAATAAATCATAGGTAAACACAGCCTGGCAGTGCAGTTTAGTCATGGATGGTGTTACTTTTTGAAACTGTGCAGTTTAGTAGTTTGAGACAGAAGCATTTCATGAGATCCTACTAGTAAATCAGTCTGTGGAGGTAGAATATACAGTATCTGTGAATACTGTCAACGTAGTCTTGACCTTGAAAGCTAGTTGCTTTATGGGCACTCACAGCTTTCCCAAAATCCTTTCCTCTTCATTTTCTTTTCTTTTTTTTAAAAGATTTTATTTATTTATTTTAGAGAGGGAAGAGAGGGAGAAAGAGAGAGAAACATCAATGTGCGGCTGCTGGGGTCCGTGGCCTGCAACCCAGGCATGTACCCTGACTGGGAATCGAACCTGCGACACTTTTGTTGGCAGCCTGCACTCAATCCACTGAGCTATGCCAGCCAGGGCTTCCTCTTCATTTTCAAGAGATGGAGAACATATACCACAAAAGGCTAGTTTAAACACGCACTCTAAGGGATTGTTCTGAAAAATAACCAAGAATATGGGCTAGGAGTAAAATAGGGGCCCCATCTCTTTTTCTCATTTGCATTTCATCAACCCTGAGAATAAGTGTGCCTATTAAGGACTCCTGGTGGCTAACTGGGCTCAAATTTATAAACAGATTGCAGTCGTCATTTCTAAACAGGCACCTCTCATAGTCCACGTGCTTCAGGGAAACACTGCAGTAAGCTGCAAGCCTCCTGCACTTCACTCCTGACATCTGAACTGATCCTTATACAATGAGTTTCAGAATCGTATTTCAACCAATAGAAATCATATTTCAACCCATTTAATTAGAGCTGCACAGCCATATCCTCATTTGCATCTTCACTGACCAATCAGAGAAGCTCTGTTCCAACCAGTCAAGACAGTGATTTTTGGACAAATAGAATTACAAGAATTTGGAGTCCTCATTTGCATGAGCATGCACCAACCAGTAATCAGGGGTGGGAACCTTCTCAATATAAGGCAGTTTTACCTCTGTCTAGGTGGAACACACTTTCTTTTTCCACCGAAGACTGTATTTTCTGTGTTTCCCTGGCTGGAGCTAAACACCAAAGATGTCTTGGTACACCAGAGCTTAGAAGAGCCCTCTGGGCAGACCAACTAGAACAGAGCTGTCTAGACAGAGAGGGGCCAAGCCGCCTTGCCCAAGACCACCTCACAGCCATGCTGTTTCATAGTTTCACAAGTGGGCTGTAACACTATTGAGCTGTTCCACTGCTGTGCTGTTCTACAGTTGTGCTGTATCATAGTTGAGCTTTTTGCACTCAATAGTGTCTCCCCCTTTACTGAACCACAAATTGGGGGTTTTGTTGGCATTGAAATGGCACCAACAACTATCAGTTGATAATCTCTTGGTCAGATCAAGTATATTCACCACAAATATTGACAATTATGGCCACATATAAGGGCCACAACTGATTTCTTAAGTATGTATCTTTATGCTGTTTATGTAGAACTATAGAAATATTGCCTATGATGTTTAAAATTCAAATAATTAAAATATGCCAAAAGAGTGAAGTCACCTATATCTTCTTTCTTGCTCTCTCTCTCCCCAAAGGAAATTGTTTGGAATATCTTTTCAGAAATGTTTTAGGGCATACACAAACATCCTATTAGAAATAATGCCATTGTGGCCAAATTTTAAGCTATAGTTAGAATAATAATGTATTCAGACTTTTCTTGACCTTCTAATAGATTTATGATTCTGTCAAAATTTCTCATTCAAAATAGAAATGACCCTGTCAATCAACATGCAGCCCATGATGACAGCTGAACACTATTGATTCTTACTTTTCAACTACATTCTGACTTTGATTTTATGCCATCTCAGTGGTGAGACTGAAAAAGTGTGATGATAGAATGTTGCCTCTATTATAATATCTAAATAAACCAGGGCTTATTTGGCTTATGTGTACAGAGTTAGAGGAAATTTGAAATATGAAGTTTCTTGTTGGATCCTGTAGCATTTCACTAAATGACAGAATGGAAAGGAACTGCAGCATTCCTATAATACACCCTTCTGCGAATGACGAGACACAGAACACTGGAGAGGCTTTTCTGAAGCTATTGGTGGCAGGTCTAGATCAGAACACTTACTTTCAGTTTATATTCAATCACGTATTATTTTCTGGGATGAATCGATACTTTCAAACCTATGATTCCAAATTATAGTTTGCCTGTATTACTTTTTAAAATCTGCTTCTTACCTTATTTCTATCCTAAAGGAAAACTCTGGAAGTTTACTCTGCTTCCACAGCAGCCATTTCACCACTATGTGAAATATCAGTTTCCTTCCCCAGTAGACCTTTGGATGCTGATGGTAAAGCTTTTCTACAAATCCTATGAACTTGTATTTCTTCTATGCTAATTCCCTTGTTGCCATACTGATACTGGCTTAATGTAATCCTACGTTTGTCACTTAGTTTTATTATTTCAAAAACTCCCCATTTTGCTCTTGTCAAAATGGCATATCAGTTTAGCCCACAGATTATATGAAGTTCCTTTCTTCACAAATTAAAAGGACTTAAGTTGCTTCAAAAGCTTTATTATCAAATATTTCCAAAGCCCCCAAACTATGTTTTTATAGAATATGTAATTTTACCTGATATCAGTTTACTTAAGGTTTTCATGAGTTTCTGGCTCCAGACACTGGGTGAGGTGGGTTTCTTTATAAAGCAGTCATCAGGGCTTATGTGCTGATGTCTGGGGTCCCTACATGCAGAGGTCACAAGAAAGAAAAGATTTAAGACCTCAAGAAAAATTCCAGAATGTACTGAAAGGGATTAAAATTATTAAAGATTTCCTCTCCGATGGTGGGACCTGGCTGACATTATTGAGCTGAGGTCATTTCGAATAGCAACTACAAAGAATGAACTTGGTAAACTATTGTTCTATCAGGGACTATCTTGGCATTCTGTTTCTCAGAATGTTGAAAGATTGACTCTAAAGAGCCTAGGAACTAAGGCATCTATATTTTATTATGGTCAGCCAGACATTTTTCCTTCCAGGCCGGGCAGTATTTTTATACTATGTGCTAACAAATGACCCAGGCCTGCAAAGTAATGCATAGTGAGAGACGGCAAATCCCTGTTTATCTTATTCTGGCTTTTAAGTGTGAATGTTTTATCCACATATCACAACTGATGTGCTCAAGGCAACTGTAGACAACAAACTATTTACAGGCAATTATCCTGAATTGAGACTAACTTGACATCAGTTGTTCTTGTTCTTGTTCCTCCTGATTTTAATTGTTCCACTTTATATCCTGATTCTCTGTAACTTCTTGTGACGCTTTAAATTTTGGCAGTTAGTTTGAATTCACTTTTTGATTAATAAAAAGTGTACTTACCATTCAGCTTTCCTTTTTCATTTATTTCTGATTTTTAACCTTAAAAGCTCATGTGGGAAATTCCCCTTCTCATTCCTAATTTCAAGTAACACAATTGGTTGGTTTAGCCCCTCCTTGAGAAGGGGTTTGGCTGGTCTCAACTTTCCTCTGAAACTACTCTGTCTCTGTTCTGTTGGCTTCACCCACACCAGTCAGCCTCAACAAATTCAAGATGCTCATAATCACACCTAGAATGACCTGGAGGTTCACAAACCTCAACCATTTATTAGATATCCTTTGGGTTACTTTTTTTCCTAGTTTGTTATACATTCGAGTAGTACATATAATACAGGGACTTAAAATGTTTGTCAGTGTCATTTACACAAAGATTATGATCCTTTATGAATGAAGTTTATGAACCCAAATTTATTCTGTTTCCTGGAAAGTGTATTTATTTTAACATAAAGCAGTACCAATGAAAAAGGTTAACCTTGACACATGGGGATTCATAAAAGTATTAAAAAGTTTAGAGATGGTGGTGAAATGCTCAGAGAAGTGAGGTCAGGTGAAAGGAGAATCCCAAGGGACCGTGAGCATATGAAATGAGCATGGCTGCGGAAGAGGAGACGCACAGCAGGACAACGATCCTGAGGGACAGGCAGCACCCACCCCATCACTGCTCTTTCCGGGAGCTTAATTTCTTCATAGCAACAAAAAAAAAATAAGATATGACAGGTCCAGGAAAATGTTCATTTATTCACATTATCCTTGTCTTTTCTGTCCTTCTTTTCTTCTTCAAGTAGATGACAGGTTTATTTTCACTGTAATTTTCTCCAAAATCTGTTTGGAATAAGCATGAAAATCTAAGCATGTAAAACTGGGAAGGTATAGGAACTTATACTTAATGATTGGGAAAGAAAGTAGGAAACAAAAGGTAAGTGGAAAAAAATAAAACCCAGCTTATTTATCCACTCAACACCTATTTTAGTGCTCTGAGTATCCCAAAATAAATAATATATTGTTATTGCCTTAAGGAATATGTAGTCTAAAAGGAAGGCTCAGATAATCAAGGTCCGTGATAGACAGACAGATGGATTACAGTAACGGCAATGAGGAGACTTGTAGTTTCCTTAAGTGGATCAAGCAAAAAAGTCTCATTAGGGGTCTCATGGTAGACATTATATGAGAATGTACAGCTTGCTTAAAATTATTAATTTATTCCATTACTCAATTTTTGGTGTACTAATCAGGTCCTTTATTACTTGGTCCCTGACAATATTTTAGTCTTTCCTCATCTCACACCTTACTCTGATTCCACTTTCCAGAAATCCAAAATGCTCATGATTTTACGAATTGTCCATGACTTAATTTCTTTTGCAGGTGTTTCTGCAAAAAATATCTTATGGTTCATTTTCTTATTAAAAGATGATAATAATAATGGCAGGAGGAAACTTTTGGAGATAATGGATGTTTATTCCATAGAGTGTACTGATGGTTTCATGGAGGTATACTAATCTCCAAGTTCATCAAATTATATACATTTAGACAGCCTTTTGTATGTCAATCATGCCATGGTAAAGTGACTTAAAAAAAGTGAGCAGAGAGGAATTCTGATGAACTAAGATTATGGTGCAGGGTTTCCTAAGAGAAGTACTTTGGTAGGCATCAACTGGCCCCACAGGATGGCAGACATTCTTCATTACAACAAGCAGCCACCCTCGCCACCTCCCTGACACTTGTCAGCAGCATGCCTATATGTTTTTCACTGGAACTATGCGCCAACTGTAAAAATAAATCAGATTTGGTCTCAGTCAGTCACTATTCTAGCAAGCCAGTCACTAGCAAGTAGTCTAAAGTGGCTACATGATCCAGTTCTAGTTCATATGATGTAAAGAGAACTCTACTTGGATTTATGCAAAAAAAACCCACAAAACCCTTTTCTCTTTAATAGTACAAGAAGAAGTCCCTTTTTGTCTGAGTGTCTCTGCCTTGTAATATGAGGTATTCTAGCAACCATTCTGTAACCATGAGAAACAATATTTTCAACACATGGAGTTGGGCAGAGCAGAACAAATAATAAAATGGAAGACAGCATTGCGCCACTACACCAATTCTGCAATTACTGGCTTCCAAACTTTTTATTATATCAGATAACCCAGTGCCTTTATTTTTTCAGCCACTGTGATCCAAGTATGAGGGGAGATACCCCCAAAATGCAACTTATTTTAAAAAATTGTGTGTTTATTCTTACACATTTAAACTTCAGTCATCTTCAAGGTACTCTCTATTTGATGCAATACACTTATCAAGACATTTTTTGCACTGCTCAAAACAGTTTTTGAACTCATCATTTTGGATTTCTTTTAGTGCTTCTGCTGTTTTTTGTTTCAGCTCTTCCGCATCAGCAAAACATTCCCCTTTGAAGGCTTTTTTCATCCAGTTGCTCAGGTGAGATGGGGTGAATTGGGAGGGTGGGGCAGGGTGGTCATGTCATTTTTGGTCCAAAACTGCTGAATGTTCAGTGTGATGTGGGCAGGTGTACTCATAAGTCAACCATTATGAAATGGGCAAACTCATTGAAAGAGTATTCAGAAAAGTTCACTGAGGCTGACCACAGCCTCTTACAACAATGCCAGCTGGTACACTGAAACAGAAAGGTTCCTACAACACTCACTTAAAGGAAAAGCCTGTACAAGGGGCCCACCCTCCAGAAGATAATTCTGGCGTTTTTTTTGGGGGGGTGTCCCTCCTTGTATTCTATTACTTTTAGTCAAAGTATTACTAACTAATACATGGCAGCAGAAAAAAAGCACTTTCAAGTGTCTTTATAGCTAGTCAGCTACCTGCACAACAGATGGTCCAAGTAGGTGTTTCAGGAAGCAATGCTAGCATAGAGAGGGATGTAAAATGGAAGATTTACATGAGGGCTCTGTGAAACCAGTCAAGACACTCCCCTCCTGATATTTTTACTTTGGTACAGGGATATTTAAAGGGGAGATTTGGAGTCTGCCCCATAATCTGTGCATAATAAAAAAAAGTTTATTGGCTGTTATTGATGCAGACACAGGCCCGTAGTGTCTGCATCATTATGAATGAAGTGAGACAATTCACATGGACTACTGAGTCCGGTGGAGGAAAAGGAACAGCATGGCTTTTCTCTCAAGGGGAGCAAAAGCTGCAGCCTCTGCTATGACAGGCCTTTATTAGGTTTCTCTGCCCATTACATGATGGTCCTCATTTACTATGCCAGGTTCACTTTAGGTGGTTACCTTTTACAGAAAACAAAAGAGCCAATGCTGCTAATCACATCACAGAAGAGGGATATTTGTAAATGAAAAGGCAAAAGTGGTTGAACCAGTTACACTCATTTTTAGAAGGTTTAGCATGGTTTTTAGTGGTAGTAAATGTTTGCCCCTGGGGGCTGGGCCCACACCACACAGGATGGTCTACTACATATTATTGTGATGTGCTTTCTCTTACAATTGTTGAAACTTAGAGAAACAAAAGTTATAAACTGAGTAGATAAAAATTGTAATGGATGTTAATGAAATAAGACTAAAACAAGCAAATGTTATTGGACCTAGTAAAATGTCTGCCATATAGTAATAACTACTCCTTAAATGTCTGCTGAACCTAATGAAAGCATAATTCATGTCTCTTGAAGAGGTACCATTAATAAATGGGTCTATGAAGAAAAATAGGTTATAATTTTAGGTTATAATTTTCCCATATATTAGTAATACAATAATTTCTTCTTTGTTCACTCTATGACTTCTGTCCCAGGAACAGGGCTGGAGGCATGTATTTGAGTGAACAATAAGCTAACTAGGAAATGTCCGTAACTGGTAGGGAGGTATGGAAGTGGTCCTGGAAAGTGAGGGCAGTTCATAAACGGTAATCCATTGAGCCCCCTACCGAGAGTAGGCTACTTGAGCTTAAGTCCATGGGAAGATTCTGGGAAGGTGCAAAACAGTTGCCTCAAAATTATCCCATCCAAGGATCTAGGGAGTCAGTTGCAAGTATATGTTTCTTGCCATAGTCTTTTCTATAAGTCAATAGGAAAGACTTATATTCCCACTTGGGTCATCTGACACAGGCCTTAGGAACCAAAAATGTCGAGTGCCTGTACGACCACCAGTCCTACACATGACACCAGCACCGAGAAATAACAGGGAACCAGCACAGGTGACTATGCTATTCACACAGCTTTTATTAATGTAGATTCACTCAGCTTTTATTAATACAGGTTCAATCCAAATCCATACTAACCTAATAACAATAATGATCACTCAGAAACAATTAGTAATAACATCACACAAGAAACTGGTGGGATAATGAACCATGGTAGGCAGGGGAAAGTCTTACAAGGCAGAATCTCCAGAGTTGGGTCAGCAGTGGGGCAGACAATGTCCTTGGTCTGGCATGGCAGAGCCTCTGGCAGCACGGCAGTCTGCACATCAGCACAGCAAGGAGCAGTACCTTGGTGTGTGGAGCTCAGCTGTCTCAGCAGTGGTCTGAGGTGCCCTCATACACTCTTGAGGGTCATGTACTTCACCCTTCTGATTCAATAAGTGTCTTGACACCCTGGATGAGTCATCCTGGAATTCCTGGTAGGCTTATCCTGGGGTGCTTCACTCCTACAGAAGTGTCTGTTCAGGTCACATGTGCAGATATATTGAACACTCCACCCTGCCAGACATGACTTAGGTAGCTTCCTTCTTGAACTGGACTCCACTGCATATTCTCTAAACACGGCACACGGCTTCTTAGTTGACTGGACTGATGCCAGCTTAGTTCATTTCTGCTTTTCATAGAGTCACTGGTTGAGAAACAGTAGGAAGGAGAGGGAGAGGAGTAACAATTCCTTAATATTTACAGTTTCAGGAAGAAAAAAAAGAATGGAAACTTCTGGCACAGATGAATAGCCTGACAGTTGTCAGTCAGCTTGAAAGACCTGAGGGGACAGATCTATGGCCAAGGTATGGTCAGTCTTTGAGAAAAACGCCTTTTAATTACATCATCCTCTGTCAGCTCTTCATACTCTTTCTTTCTTTTCTGGAAATATGTGATTTATTTGGCAGGAGAAATTGTGGGTGAAGAAAAGATGAATAACAATGATCGGATGCATCAGAGGATTGTTGATAGACATTCCCTACCTTCTTCTGTCTTTCTTCTTGGAAAATTGAAACAGAACCTGGTGTGTGCCTGGGACAGAACCTCTGTAGCCCTCTGACAGATGCAGGGTACTCTTACTGCTGTCTCATTTTCCCTCAGGGTTTTTCTTCCAGTGCTGGAGACCCTGCTTACCTTATTCCTGAACACCCAATGTACCATACTGCTGTCTGGTTGATGTAAAGTTGTTTCCACTGACTGATCATCTTAGACATTCCCAGTGTTCTAAAATTATGCTGTTTCAAATGGAGACAACTATACTCGAACAATAAAAGAAAAGAAAGAAACAGAATTAAACCAATTAGGATAATCACAATATATGGCAGTAGAAGTGTTCAGCATGCTCTTAAATAAAGTTAGTAAATAATAGCGAAAAAATAAAATTATGTCGTTTCGTGCCTTCTTCCCTCCTCTCCATTCTCCTCTTCTATCAGTGTCCTCAGCTACGAAACATTGGAACAGTGATACTATGATAAGTGCATAAAGAAGCACCTTACATTAACTTTAAATATTTGCAAATTAACTCAAAGCAATTCCCCTCTAGGATTGTATGAGAGCAGTTGAACAAGCCAAGGGAGAAGATATGTGGTGAACAGAAGTTGTCCCAGCCATAACTCGTACACTCATATATGATTCTATTTGGTCCCATATCCCAGGCTTTGAAAATAACTTAGGCTAGAATTAGAGAGTAAGTAGCAGGCTATAGGACAATCTGCTAAAGATCATTTTAGCTAATTTATTTTCTTATAAAATATTATTACTTTCCTGTAGTACACCGTGGTGGAACTAGGCTTTTAAATGTTAATTGTTCATTTAAATATCACCTCTGTGTCTCAGTTTGCCTGAAAATGTAATACCTAAGAGTAGTAACAATTTGTTTGCTTACGTCTGGCCAACTCAGCATAGTGTGCATGATGCTTAGTAATTTGGCCCTTAATTTTCCATTCTCTTATAAAAAGGGAAAAAGGGAAATTACTTGTTTTGTTTTCAATTGGATCACAGTTCTCTCAGCGAGGGAGGGCAACTGGAAATATTTTGACTCAGTCTTTCTGACCTCTGCTATCTTCCTATGTACCTGTGTTTCTCTTCCAGAGAGAGAATATCATGTCTTCTTTATCTGGAATATTTCTCTATCAATTTTTCTTTTAAGAAAACATTCAAAAGAGGTGAATATGTAGAGCACAGGGAAATTTTTAGGACAGTGGAACTATTATTATAATGGTGGTTGTGTGTTATTGTGCATCTGTCAAACCCACAGAATGTACAATACAAGGCGTGAACCCTAATGTAATCCATGGACATTAATGAACGATAATGCATTAAGATTGACTCCAAGAGCAACAAATGTGCTGTATTAATACAAAATGTTAAAGATAAGGAAAATAGGAGAAGCTGAGGATATATATGGGGACTCTACGTTTCACTCAATTTTTTCCTATAAACCTGAAAATGCTCAAAAATATTAATCTACAAATGTTAAGTGTACCTTTTGATGACCCAGTCTTGCCACTTCTAGACATTTGGGAGAAATGAAAGTGTATGTCCAAGTAGACTTATACAGGAATGTTCATAGCAGCTTCATTTATAATAGCTCAAACCATTGTAACAACAACCCGTATGTGCATCAGCAGATGAGTGGACAAAAAATTGTGGAAAATACATACAGCAGGATACTATAGAGCAATAAAAAGAATCATCAGATGAATCTCAGAATAATATGTGAAGAAGAAAAAGATATCAGATGGAAGAGGAGAGGGTTATGAAGGAGATCAGGAATCTTTCAGTGAGGATGATATGTTCATCATCTGGATTGTGATGTGTCATGGGCATTTACATGTACTGAAATTGATCAAATTGTCTACTTTAAATATGTGAAGCTCACTGTATGTCAATTACACCTCAATGAAGATACAAAAAAAATAAAAAAACATTACACCTTCCTCCACTTTTCCTCCTTACAGAGTTGTTGTCCCTGATAGTTTCTATCCTCTCAGACCATAACACCACTCCTGAGATATTTGTGTTGCAAAAAATATCATTTGTCAAAGTTTTCCCAATTCTGGCTTTATAAATTAGGGGTTTGCATAGCACAGAAGGGAAAATCATGTTGTTTTCCAGCACTTGGGAGTTGGGTGTAACACTTTTCTCTTTCTACCTTTTGAATGTCCTCACTGTGCATTGCTCCCCTATGCTTTCTCTGTCAGGTGAGAGGAAGATATGCCTGAAGTCTGCTGCCCTGCTCAGATCTTTAACCCTCCACTTTGCCACGAAGTTTGGAGTTCTGTGGAGGAAAGCAATGTACCACTCAAGGGAAAATTCAAAAGGAAATTTTAAAAAATAAGGAGATTTTTCTATGGCCCCATTCCCCTGTGTAATTCCTTGTTGTATGTCACTAAGATGCCAATAATACTCTCTGATCCTTTAGAGGTAAAACAGCATAAAATGCCATAGCTGTTCATCATAATAATTCACATTGGCTTATTAAAAAAAAAAGACAGCATAAGCCCAGTCTCTATCTGTAGGCTAAGGGAAATTTTTAATCTTTTTACTTGATTGTATTCTTATTATTATGTTTCTTTTGAAACAATCTATTTCTTTCAACATGACCATTGAGAAATGATTTTCAGAACCTAACACACTATGGGGTTTTATGCTGGTTAATAGCAGGGCAGTGTTAGGAAGGAGCCCTCCCTAGAGGAAGGCTGCCTGGATGTAAAGAACAGCCTGCCAGTCACCATCATGTTAATATCCTCTGAAGGTTTTAGTGTCTTTATCTGCAAAATGAAGGAAATAATAGAATCTGTCATAAAAGTATGGCATTTTCTGGAAGGATTAAATGAGATATGTTGAGCCAATTTTCAGACACACCAAGGGCATAAACATATATTTAGGTAATGTAATTATTGTTATCACAATGGCATGTAATATTTTGCTACTCCTTCTTGAATTGCATAACAAAACTATTTCCAGTGGTAATGTGCTGATTAAAGACATTCATCTCAGTTCTACGAATGCTAAGCTCTAAATGACAACTGTCATCATTTCCCAAGAACTTTAGATGAAATGTTAGTGACAACTAAACAGCATAATCATAAACTGAGGATTTATTGTGATCACACATATTTTTTTATGCAAGGCCCAGTTTGCACAATTGTAACCTAGCATTATCTAAACTGTGAAAATTGTGATACATCCTAGGACATCTGCCCACTTATTGGAGACTTGCTGCATAATCATTCAATCACTTATTTAACAAATATATTGAGGGTTTACTGTACACCAAGCACCATTCTAAAAGCTGAAATACAGTAGCAGCAAGATGTATACAATTCTGCTCCCATGAAACTCATAGTCTAACAAGGGAAGGAGGGAGACAGTGGCAAATAATTAATTACTATTGTGAAGAGCTGTGGAAGAACGATGGAGTTATGAGGGTGTAAATAATAAGGGGTCCCAACCTGGTCTATGAGGGTGATGTGGTTAGGAAAAATTTGCCCCACAAAATGTGCCTTCAAAAACTCATTAAATTATCTTGAAGATAATACTTCTTAAATTTGGCACTTATTAGCTTTGTGGTTTTGGCTAAGGTACTTAAATACTCTAGATTTCAATTTCTTTGTTTATGAAGCAGAGATAATAATACTTATTTTAAAGAGAGAATTTAATGATTAGAAAAAATATGTAAATTACTGGCCAATACTAATTATTGAGTGTCTACTTATGTGTCAAAAGCATATCTGTTGGCAGCTCTTGAAATCAGAAAGAAGTTTAGATTTTAATCTATTGAAAGTTATTGTAACTTGTCTAAATTTTATAAAGATAAATATTTATTTATTAGGTGGTGGTAATTTATAAGATTCAGAATGACTAGAACAGATGTGCAACATTTGTATGTGTGTGCATTCACCTGACCTCTGCTTGCCTTGGTGTAGAAGAGAATTTGAAAATGGAGTTTTATATAGCTTTGGCAATTGTAAAATTAAATAGCAGTGAGGAGAACTAGTTGAACTGTTGAACATGAAGACCTGGTTAATCCTGATACATATACTCCCTGAAATATTAATCAACTGTATGGAGCCAGTGGCATCCTAATGTGCACAGGTGATGCATCCCAAAGCCATTCTGAGTACCTCTGAGAGGAACAGTAAGGTCCTCTCTTCACTTAAGAAATACCACTAAAGGGTTACCTTTATACCCTTTCCAACAGCTCTCTTTCTGTAGATATGAGAGAGTCTCAAGAATTTTATTGTTGTGGTTATTGTTTTAATAATTACGTGCCTCTAGGATCCTAACTAATAGGAAAAATGGGAAAACTCTATCCTTGGGATCAGCCATTATGACTGAAAGTGCACCCAAGACTATGCTTTAGATTAGAAAAACTTACTACAGGTCTTCCTAATAATAAATAAATACTGGTTTGGTGTAGTCAACTAGAACAAATAGTATTTACTTAAAATAAAATTGAAAGTGGTGTGGGATTGAAAAAACATTTTTTTCTGGGTGAATAGAACGATTCAATCTTTCAATATAATGTTCTGGGGTAAGTGAAGTTATGTATGGATTATAACTACTAGTTAGAGGACCAAACATTCCAATATTTTGTCTCTTTGTTTTTTAAAAATATACTTACAGTCATTAATTATGACATATTTTCCATGGATTCTAAAATATTTCTTTTTATTTATTTATGGCTGCCTGGACACTTTCAAATTTTGTTGACTTCCTTTGCCAGACATATTGGTCCTTAATTAATTTATTAAAATTTCCCTCTACTTAAATATCAGCAGATTTTTCCAGATTATTTTCTTTGATTAAAAAGCAATCAGAAGTTAAGAATATCCTGGTACCAAAGAAAAAGGAAAATGTTTTAAAAATAAATAATAAATCTTTATACAATTAAAAAAAGAAATAGCAAATGTATTTTAAAATTGTATATAACAATTAAAGTTATAAGAAAAGCATAAGCAGTGATTTTAAAATATAAATGCTAAAACAAGATATCATTGCCTAATTAAAAAATTATAGCATTAGATTATGAAGTTGATAACATGTAGATGTAAATTATATAAATTGAATAGTATACAAATGGAGAGGTTGGGAGGATTATAAAAATATTTGGAGAGCAATATATAAAAAGCAAGATCTAAGTATATGAGGTCTGTCCAGAAGGTATCCAGCCATGTCATATGAAAAATGGAGACATTTATTAAAGAAGATACAAGATACAAAAAACATTGAACATAGGACAATGACACCTAAATATCACCAACAGTCTGAAATCTCTTCCTTTTCAAAGGTGATTTTGTTATGGGAAAAGCCAGAAGTTGCAGGGCACCAAATCTGGGCTGTAGGGGGCCTGAATCACCTGGGTGATTTGATGTTTCACCAAACATCTCTGCATGAGATGTGATGCATGAGTGTGCATGTTATCACGATGAAACTGCCAATCACCAGTTGTCCTTAGGTGCTGCAGCCTTCTGAGTTATACAAAGAGTTTCTGTGGAGGAATGTTCAAGCTTAGCGCAAAATTTGATGCAGATTTGTTGCTCTTCTTACTCAGTTATTTTGAATGCAATGGCCACACAGTACACATGCTCACTCAATGGGGTCTACTGCCCCCACTGACTAATATAGTGAAGTTGTCATTGTTTACACATGTGCATTCCAGTCCATTCTCTTTGGCTGCCAGGCTACATGAATGTCACAAGAAACTCTTTATATTAACAATGGCTGGACTTTCTCCCAACAAACCTCATATACTGTCTACATAAAATGCAAACAAAAAATTTTGGCTGGGTAGGTCAGTTGAGTAGAGCATTGTCCTGATTCTCTAAGGTTGCAGTTTTGATCCTCAGCCAGGGCACATACAGAATCAAACAGTGAATGCATAAATAAGTGGAACAACAAATTGATATTTCTTACTCTCTCCTTCCATCTCTCTCTCTAAAAATATGAAATATTTTTAATTTCAAGATTTAGAGAGGTTGACATAATTGGATAGATAGAGACATGTCTTACAAAAAGCATAAGAGACATTGTGGCTATGTAAATATCAAATAAAGTAGAATTTAAGATACAAGTTATATACCCAATGATAATGATTATTTGGTGATCATAAAAGATTCAATTATTTCAAAGTGACATTACAATAAAAATGTTTACATATCTAAATAAAAATATCAAAGCATGTAAAGTAAAATGACAGATTTAAAGGTAGAAATATAAAACTCTATATTGATAATTGGTCCTATATACCCCTCTACCACTAATGCTAATAGCTGATAGAATGACTAGACAAAACATCAATAAATGTTTAGAAGATTTTAATGACATTATCAGCTACTTTGGCTTATTTAGCTTATTTGATATTTATAAAATACTATGACCAAAAATAAACATGTTATAAAAAAGAAAAGATTCTTTTCAAAGGTGCATAAACTAGTCCCAATATAGGACATATAGTAGGCTATAAAATGTCTCAATACATTTAAAAAAATATGGAATGTTACAGAGTATTCATTTGATTATAGTCAGAACTAACAAAATGAGAAATAGAAAATCTGACTACTATATAGTTATTAAATAAACTGAATACACATTCTATAAACTGTCATTCAGAAAGAATTTGACCATACATCACATACACTCATGATTTAAAAAAACAATACATTAAGAATAGATAAGGTTAAAGATAACTGTTTTCACCATTTTTATCAGCAATGAACTAAAGTCCTGACTAGTTCAATAAAACAAAAGAAATAAATAAAATACATAAGGATTGGTAGGAAGTAAAATTATCACTATTTGTTTACATTAAAATTCTAAGAAATCTACAAGGCAAACATAGAAAAAATGGATATAGTGACATAGCTGAATACAAGGTCAATTTATGTAGTAGGAGAATTCATAGATGATCCCAAGATTCCCATCCTCTGGTATATACATACTTACTCGAAGCAATTAAATAAAATCATAATCTCAGTGCTGTTATGAAGGAAGTTTGCAGATATAAATAAGATTCCAAATAATTGTCCTTAAAATAGAGAGATTATCCTAAGTGGGTCTGGTGAGGCTTTAAATGGAACAGGGCTCTTGCCAGTGAGAGATCTAAAGCCTGAGAGTGATTGGACGTGAGGGAGATGGCCCATTTTGAAACAGACAGGGCCACAGACCAGGACCGTGGACATTCTCTAAGAACTTGGAGCCTTTTCCAGCTGACTGCCAGCAAGGTAATGGATCCTCATTCTTACAGATATAAGGAACTGAATTATGCCAGCAACCTAAAAGATCTTGGAAGCAGATTCTTTTCTCCAGGCTCCAGACAAGAACTCAGTATAGTTGGCCCTTGGATTTCAAGCTTAGCAAACCCTGAAAAGAGGAATCAGCAGTGCCATGTCTGGGCTTCTTATCAACAGAACCAAGAGGTAATAAATGGGTGTTGTTTTAAACCACTAAGTTTATAGTAACTTGTTACACAGCAATAGAAAACCAGTAAAATATATAAAAAATACATGGTGACTCCATACACTAGAATCAGATAGCTGGAGGATGAAATTATGAAAAATATTTTGTTTTATAATAGTATCAACAAATAGTTGGAAATAAAGTTAACAGAAAAGATGCAAGACCTCTAAACTAATAACAGCAAAATACTGCTGAAAGAAACTACAGACAAAATAAATGACATTATCTATGTATATTATGTTCATAAGACTTAGTATTAAGATGTCAATTCCCTAAAAATTAGTCTATTTCAATGTGACCCTGATTAAAGTCCCAACAGAATGATTTCTGGTAGGATTTGGCAAATTTATTTTAAAATTATATTAGTATGCAAAGAATTCATAATAGTCAAAGCAATCCTGAAAGAAAAAATTTGGAGAAGTCACACTACCTGATTTCAAACTTAATATAAAGTTACTATTTAAAATTATGTGGCATGAGCATAAGTATTAACAAATGGAGGGAAAGAGAATCATTAAACAGACCAGACATAGATAATTTTCAATAAAAATGCTAAGATAACTAAATAGAGAAGGATCATCTTTTCAACAAATAATGCTTCATAAACTGAATAAACAAGGGGAAAAATGAATCTTCACTCCTACTCCAAAATAAATGAACTTGTGGTGGATCAGAGACCTAAAGGTAAGTGCTAAAACTATAATGCTTACTTAAAAAATACATCAGGGAATATCTTTCTTTGTGACCTGAGACAAGCAAAACTTTTACAGAAGGGACACAAAAAGCACCAACTATAAAATGAAATATAATAATCAGGATTCTATAAAAATTAAACATTCTGAATATTAAAATATATCCATAAAAGAAAAAGTAGTACAGGTTAAGAAAAAGTATTCTCAGTACATATACTTGACAAAGGCCATGTATGTATGATATATAAGACTTTCCACAAATCAATAACATAAAAAGCAAATAAATCAACTTTTAAAAATGGGCAAATAAACTAACTTGGAAAAAAAGATGTATCGGTGGCGAAATAATTATATAAAATGTGTTCAAAATCATTAGTCATCAGTAAATATCAAATTAAACCAAATGAGATACCATATCACACATAGCAAATGGTTAAAATTAAAATTACTGAAATTAAAATCATATAAAAAGTTGATGAGGATGCAAAATATCTGAAACATTTGTTACTGAAGGAGGTGTAACATAGTACAGCTATTTTGATAAGTATTTTGGCAAATTTTTTTTTAAATATATACTTATCCTGTTATTCAGCAATGCCACTTCTAGGGAGAAATCAAATATATGTCCATTAAAAGATAGTTTTATTTTTACAGTTCCCAAACTGTAAACAACATAAATATCCAATTTACATAAAAATGAATAAACAAATTGTGATATATCTAGTCAGTATAATACTAAGCAATGAACAAAAATAAGTAAAACTATTGGGTTGGTCAAAAAGTCTCCAGTTTTATCTGTAAGTGAAAGACACATTTTTCACTTTCAGCAATAACTTTATTTATTAGGATATTTTGAGTATGTCAGCTATCTCCTGCATGATATAATATTGATTGTTCTCAATTAATATCTCAATTTGATCACTATCAACTTCAACTGGTCTATCTGACTATGGAGCATTGTCTAGCGAGAAATCTCCAGCATGAAACTTCACAAACCACTTTTGACACATTCGATTAGTCACAGAACCTTCTGCATATACTGTAAAAATCTTCCTTTTTCTGTTTCAGTTGTGTTTTTATCATTCTTGAAATAATAAAAAATAAATGCCAAAAGTTATTGCTTATTTTCTTCCATCTTTAATATTAAAAAGGCCACACAAAAATTCACCAATTGGGATTCTTTAAATGCATGCTTATATGACAGCTATCACAATACAATCTAACAAAATTGTTTTGAATGAAGTTGAAGGCAACTAAGCACTACTAGAATCATCTTACAGAAAAAACAAACAAACTTTTTTGCCAACCCAATACATTGATGAATCACCAAAACATTTCTTCTACTGTAAAAGCAAAAGTTAAAAGACAAATACCATATGATCTCACCTTTAAGTGGGACCTGTGGGAGACCCCTTCCCCCAAAACTCTCCTGAGAATGATAGATGAGAATAAGTCTTCCTGGATACAATTTATTGTTCTTGTGGGAAAGGGGGTGGCAATTCCCTCTAGTGGAGAATGCCCTGAGTCTTTATCCAAAATGGCTTTTATTGGGATCAGTATATATAGGAATATACAGCATACGTGCGTAGCTCATCAATCAATGTCCAAAGGCTATAGTTATAGAAAACTGATATTATCTATAGATGACAATTGAAGAAACACAGAGATCTGCCTCAGGTCAGGGTGTGATAGACATGCTGGTGCCAGATGGTTGTTAAGGTGTATTTCATGAGACAAGGAGGTCACTCCCTATGCTTTGAATTTAAACAACTGGTTTACACCAAGAGGCCTGTATAAAGCAAAGCAAGGCTCAAAGGATGCAATGTATACTTCAGGCCTGATTTCCCACGGGAATCCTCAGTGTTAGTATCGGGTGGTTCCTGCCACCTGCATTCCCAGCTGGTCGAGACTTCCAGGACTCTCTCAAGGCCTGCTCACATAGGGCTACAGTTTCCAATACCACACAAAGTGATCCCCAACACAAACCTAATCAACAAAACAAACAAGCAAGCAAAATATAACCAGAGACATGGAAATTAAGAACAATCTGACAGTAACCAGAGGGGAGAGGGAGGGGATAATGGGGGGAGAGGGGGAAAGGGTTTTGAGGAACAACTATAAAGGACACATGGATAAAACCAAGGGGGGCTGGAATCAGGGGAGGGAGGTGGGGATGGCTGGGGTGGGGGGAAGTGGTGGGGGGTAAATGCAGACAACTATACTTGAACAACAATAAAATAATTTTAAAAAAAAAGCAAAAGTTGACTAGGTATTCCATTAGCAAACAGTATTTATTCAGAAGGAGAGATTGTAGTCCAGTACGTGTAGCCATGGTGAGCCATGTAGAAGAAGAGAGAGAGAATCAGGAAGCCCCTCCTATACAGAGCAGAAGGGGAAGCTAAGGAGAGAGGCTGGCACAACCACAGAGCTCTGTTGTGAGCAGAGTTCTTCCTGTAAGGCTATTTTATGACCTACAGTATGATAGCTCCTCCCACAGGTTCTCTCGATTTCCGTCCCAGTTCAGGTCTCTGTCATAAATTGTAATTATTTTGTTAACTCTGCAGAGGTCGCAGCTGATCTGAGAGATACAAAAAAACTCTCTTCTTAAACAGAAGAAGCCAGACATAAAAGTATATACATTATATGATTCCATTTTTATGAAGTTCAATAACCTGTTATTATAATAATAATCCCAGTGGTTGCATATGGGTATATTGACTGGAGGAAGACACAGGGAAACTTTCTGAAATAATGGAAATGGAAATATTCTGTGTTTTTGTAAGATATGGGTTACATGGTTATATGTATTTGTAAATTTTATCAAATTTCACACTTTAGATCTGTGCAATTCATTGGATGTGAATTATATTTTGATTAAAATCATGATGCTGTTAGGGATTTTCTAGGGGGGCTGAGTGATTTACATCATTTAACTTTGTTGTCATGTTATTTATAAATCTTTTTAAGAAACTTACTATAAAATTATACATAGAAAGATTTATCAGAAAACCATTAACCTTCATTTTGTTTTAATAGTGAACTTAGGGACCAGTAGCCATTTCTTTGGATGCTGCACACAATGAAGTCACTAGAAGAGCTTTAAGTAGTCCCACCATCATCAACCTGTCTACATAAGTGATCTTGTAGTTATTTGAATCTGACACAACAACTTTATTTATTGTCTTATTACAATTAGGGCATTTGAGCCCATATGAGTGAGTCCAATTCAGATGGAGTCAGTTGTCATTTAAACATTTGCTTAATCTTCATTTGATTTCTATCAGAAATTATTAGCATCCATATCTATCACAGCAACCATTTACAAATTCTTTCACATCTTTTATTTTATTTAGTGCTCTTAGCAACTCCACAGGATACATCCTTTTATCTCATTGCCCTAAGGTGAAAATGAGGAATCATTGAGATTAAGGGATTTTTCTAAGAAAATGTGCAACTATCAATTACCAGAGTCAAGATTCAACATCAGATCTTCTATTTCCATGTTTAGTGCTCCATCCAATATACAGGTCTGACAAGTGGGTGTAAACAGAGTGAGTTCTTGACAAATTTGTAAAAGCAAGAAGAGAAATGAGAAAATCTTGGCTGCTGTAGAGCTGAGATACTTGTCATGTCTTAAACTGTACACTAACAAAATATTTTTCAAGCTTTTACATAATTTTAGTAAAAAGTCTATACAAAACACAATTTTTAAACATTTGCTGTTGATAATTATTGCATTAGATGGTGAATGATTATTCTGAAAGATGTGAAGTATACCACAGTTTTCAACTGCAGAGCTATGAGCTGCCTTCACTTTGCTTCATTTACAGCCTCTACAACACAGCCTTCCTTTCCCCTGCCTACATCTGTAGGGTAGATTTTAAAATACTGAAAGTAGCAGATACTTCAGTGTGTCCCAGAAATCATGATTCACAGGAATCAGCACATGTGCCAAAGTAATGGTAGAGCAGAAAATATCAAATAATGACTGAAATAGGTGCAAAAAATGATCATTGAAACTGTTGAGAGGAAAGATCTGATTAAGACTTTCACAAAAATTTACATGTAGCTTCTTTGGAGGGGATATGGAATGAGTGGAAAAATTGGAAATTATTTGATCAATGGACAGTAACAATAAAAACCTAGCTATTTTAATATCAGTGTAGAGCCTTGAATGCTTCATTGACATGGATCTTTCTCAGCTTCCTGCAAGGTTATTTACATCCCTCTTCTCAATATCATTTGCCAACTAACCATTTCAGAATTACAGCTAAATTAAAGACATTGCCTATTATTTGCTATATACTGGAACTCAGATCTCCCCTTGGAGAGCTCTAAACTCATTCAATGAGCCATAGCACTTAATTTCATTTGCAGAGTTTCTGCTATCCAACTTTCCACAAATTAAATGAGAGCACTCATTGCTTCTCCTGTAGGCTAATGGGACTTATATTGTTTGTCCACATTTTATGTTGTAATATCTTGGTTTCATGGTCTAATGTTTAATAACAAATCAGTAATAGAATTGAATGTACTGTAAAAAAACATCCTTCAGCTTATTACTGTCCTACGGCTCTATAGAACCTTAGACTTCTAAATCAGAGTTGCAAAGTTAGAGGCTTACAGAGGCCAGGCTGGCTATGCATGTGTGAGCTGCACTTAATGTAAAAGAATAGCGTAGGTTGGGTCCTATAACAACCTAAAGAAATATAGTTCTTATTTGAAGGAGGGAAAATTAGTATCGAGAAAAAATATATACAAGGAGCAGAAACATAAGTGTTTGTGGATGGAATGTGCCCTAAAACTTCACCAGTTTTTCAACCTGATCTTGCCTCTCTCTCCCATTTTGAAAGTTAGGAAATAACCAATGGACAAAACAACTTATATAAAAAAAATTACAAAGTTCATTCATGATCCCTAGTACAGTGCCTGAGAAACTGTACCATCAGTCTGTGTACTTGAGAAGAATTGCCATGTTCATAATTGCAACTTGAAAGAGGAAGGGAACTGTATGTTAGAAGAGAAAGGCCGGCATTGGATTAAGATAAAGAAACAAGTAGCAGGAATCAGAGTGTGTGGTATATTAACAAGCAAATTAATAGAAAGCAAATAAAATTTATGAAGGTGGTCAGGATAGCAGGTAGTTTAGATGGTTCAACTAATTAAAGTAGACTATCAACTATATATATAAAGAGACCACATAAGCTAGTAGGAACATTAGACAGACTGACAATTATGGTCTTTGTTTCCTCTATCTTGGTTTTTAAGCCTAAAGTCTTAGGGTTAATGGCAGGCATTTTTAAGCTATAGAACTATAAAGAAAACTGGGAAACAGGGTATGTATCTATATACTGCATGCGATTTCAGTAATTAATTGAAATATATTCCATTATGAATTTCATATTTGGAAAAGAATCACAAGATACTCATATAAATTTTTATAAACAGTGAAGATTATTTGGAAACACAAGGGAAAACACATTATTTATATCAGTAATCAGTTTCCTAGGAAAAAGAGGTGATAAATCCAAGCATGCCAGCTCATGTGAGCAAGATTTGAAAAAACAGAGCAGTGATCCTGGGAATCAATATATATTTATTAATAAAACACGATGACTTTATACATGTTAACCTTTCTGTTGTGAAGTCGTATCAGTTCTTGGTGTTTCCTTTGCTGCTTTAGAAACTATTCACTCTTTTGGCTGGTGCAGCACTTCCACAACTAAAGATACGTAAGACATTTTGGACAGGTGACATTTGGCTGGAGTTTCCAAATTTGTGCTTTTTAATTCTAGGAGATATCCTGAATAATGTTTTTAGTTGTCCTACAATAATAACTTTATTCACTGAAAAAGTCAGTAAAAATCTTCAATATGACATTGTAAAAAGAAGCTTTCTGGGGGTAGATTCATCACACTGGGGTTTTCAAATTTGTAATTTTTCAAACTCAGAGATGTTCTGAACAAAAGTGTTTCTAGTTGTCCTGTAAAATTATTTTATTGACTGAAAAAGTAGGCAGGAAAAACTCTTCAATATCTAAAATTGTAAAAATGAAGCTTTCTGGTTTCAGGCTAATTATGTATGAATGGAGAGATGTATTTAAAATTGGGTATTCTTGCATTTTTACTGTAAAAGTGAAGAATATGAATGAAGTAGGTTCCTTTGTAAAGCTGGAAGTGGATCAGAATAGCAGGTGTAATTTAATGACTAAACTAATTAAATAAGAAATGTTTTAGATAAAGAGAATATTTCAGATAAAGGAAATAGTTCAGATGGAAGGAAATAGGTGAAGCAAAGTCATAAATTACATTGTCAATGTCTCCTTCAGAAGTGGGAAAGAGGCAAATGCATCTGTCTCAGAAGGAAACTGCCAGGGAGCTAACCTTAACTATAAAAAGTCCAAGAACATTCCAAGGCACTTGATACTATGAATAATGGGGAGAAAAGCAACTTTAATGTATTCAGTATCTACATTTTAATATTTGAATATAGACTAAAAACAAACTGTTTTAAACAAGTGTTGAAAGGGACCCTTAAGCAATGCAAAACTGGGAGAAAATTATGACTTCAGAGAAATTGTGAAACCAGTTAATGCCTTTTGAATTTAGGCTTACTAGTGTTTTTGATTTCTGGTAATATTTGCATGCCAAAGCTGATTTTCAAGGACAAAATGTTAATCTGCTGAATTGATTTCTTAATCTGAGAATCCAAGTTCTTTCTCCTGCTCTTTAGCTAAACAAAATTGGCTGATGAGGGGCCACTCATCCAGTTCTATCCAGTCTCACATGCTCCCAAAGCACTTTTCTACACACTTGTCCCTGCATGTTTTCCTTGGTGAGTTATTTTCAGTAATGAGAATGTAATCACATTCTAAATTATGAAATTAGTTATCAATGGATTTCAATTTTCTACAATCTATTTATACTTTAAGATATATTTAAGTAAAATGACTTATTAATTATAGATATAAGTTCAGAAAACAACAAAATGCATTTTTTGAGGTGGTATAGTCACTTGTTCTTGGCACATCATATCATCTGGCATAAAAATGCCAGAAGAAATGACTTGGCACAAGTAATTCAAATATTTACCAAATACTATAGATTGTTTTGTATTTATATTTTAAATTAATATGAATATAGGTATACATTTAAAGTGGATTGTAAGCTCTGTGAAGTCATATTTTATTCCTTGTCTTCCACAGTAGACCTGTTTCTAGCATAGTGCCCAGTAGCTAGAATGTCTCCATAAATATATCCTAAATGAAGTAATAATTTTATTTTATAGGAAAAATGAATTTTGATCAATTTCCAGGTTCTGTTATCTTAATTAGACATGAAAATGTCTAGACTTGGTATATAACAGTAATTAGCTGGCTTTTCTAAGACATTTACTAAAATTTCATTATAGTTTAAGTGACAGATACATCATACTTGGTAGAGAAAAATTGCCTTAATTTTGTATGAACCCTGAGGAAAGGATAAGATAAAAAATGGATATTCTTGGCCTCTTCAGTGCCCCTCATAATAATTTGAAATACCATATTCATAATTCAACCATATATCTCCTTGAGTGATATCTGATTATAATGGTGGTGCTTGCTTTATGTTCTGAGAGAAGGCTTGGTTTCTTCCACATTTAATGGAACACATTTTTTTCCTCTATGAAAGTAATCAACAAACCAACAAGTATTAATCAAAGCCCTATTCTAGGTGATCTTAAGACTCTTTCTTTGGATTCTGCAATATGACATACAAATTTATAAGTAAGACATACAGATTTGCATTGCTAATGGACATATTGGGATATGCATAAAGTAATAAACAAAAGACCCATAAAAGAAGGAATCAAGTATAGCAAATATGGCTCCTTAATCTTGGTGGCTTTTCTGTTTTTAAATTCAGATAGAAACAACTCACCCCATACTACTGGGATGGAACTTAAGATGTGTTCCTTGATTTTTTCAATAGACATCAATAGTCTTCAAAATATTTGAAGCAGGAAAAATGGTTTGAAGGTAATAAATGCCTACTTACCACAGTCCAAGATCAAGAGAGTTATTGTAAAAGTAGATATTTTAAAAATTTAAAGAAAACCAGAACCACTAAATTTCAGTAAGCTTGGAAAACATGGTGCTCTGGAGAACTCAGCTGCAGGAGTTCATGGACCTTTACTCTAATGATCTGCCATTACCTCCACTAGCAACTTATTAGGTTCTTGCATATCTTAGCTCAAATTCTCAAAAGGGAATCTGATTAATTCAGATTAGATTGGTTTATGGAGTTGGTCCTCTAGGGTGGGATAGCTACTCTTGGCTCAATCAGCCATGCCAGGGGAACGACACTGCTGATTAAGGATGAACAAGAGGAAATGAGACCTTTTTACAATGCCTATACATATATATTTATGTGTAAGTGCATAATAGAAAGCAGGCTATATGGATATTAATAAAATGCATATCTTATTCTAGGAAAGTATATTTATGAGCAAATTTATGATAGTATTCAACATAAATATATGGTACACAAGCCCCACAATTGCTAGAGTCAAAATCAGATGTCCTTCTGGACTGGCCCCTTTAACTTATACCACACAGCCAGTGACCAAATCCCAGCTTTTCTGCATTCTAAATAACATATTATATTGAAATAATCTCTCAGTGAGTGAAACTTTCCCATTATCTTATAAAATCCATGGAGAAATGGATTGTGTCCAGCTTTTTTATATTTGTATCTCTAGTAACTAGCGCCATGCTTAATGCCGGCAGCCCTGGCTGATACGTTGATTGTTGCTTCGTGGGACTGAGAGCAGTTGTCTCGGCTCAACTGCACCTACAGAAACTGTGAGGTCAGAATGTGTTCTGTCTCAGTTGCTAAGTTTGTGGCTATCCAGTTATGCAGCAATAGATAATCAATATAGTCAACTTTTTTCTGCATTAAATGTTTTTAAATAAGTAATGACAAACTCTCATTTTAAATTCTGAAGGTACTGCTTTATTTTCTACAACAATAACAATTTAGTGTTAATTTGGCATGTAACTCAAAAAATGGTGGGATGGGTCAGCAAGGTGAAGACCAGATGTGGGTAAATTGGTGATATTAATCTTCAGGTTCCACCACTCTGCCTTCTTACCATTGTTGGGGATTGATGTTGTAGGTCATGACCCCAAAATATTTCAGTTCAAAAGTTGCTGTTTTAGTTAGACTCATCACTGAACTTTTGTTTAGCCTCTGTGGCATGCCTCTTTCCTGTAAGATGCCATGAAGATACCAGGTGCTTTGGCTTTGTCTTGTTTAGATCAACTACCATAAGTATATCTCTGTTCCAGAAACTAAAAGAACATTTTACTCCTATTCAAAAAACAGTAGATAGTTATCACTCACAATCTGTAAATTTTTATGTTGAAATAACAGAGATGATTCAAAATGATCATTTTCTCTTGATGGTCCCAGGGAACATGATATCCTGAGACATCTAAAAAATTCTGATACCTGAAAGAAACACATTCCAAACAACTGGCTTAATGATATGTATGGGAAAGTGAATATTACCACTCAAATACTCAGAAGACATTACAAAAGTACAAAAAAGATGTGGAAATAAAATCAGAGGAGTGACATTTTTATAGTTGTGTAAGAAGCCCTCCTGATCATTCATTACTGCTATATCTGAGTATGAGCTTCTAAAGCGATGTCTTTGGCCTCTTCTATCAGGAGACAATAATCTTCTAGACACATGAGTTCCTCCTCTTCTTCTGCTCCTGTAGTTACTTACATACACATTCGTATCAAATTTTCACATGCTTCTAGAATCCCCGCTTCTAGGAATGTTAGGAATCTTTCAGATTGCCCTGAATAAGACCAAAACATTGAGATATCCTCACCGAAGGCCTTGAGGTCTATGCTAGGCTGTCTGTAAAAATACAGGACATAGAGCACCAGGAGAGCATTTAGCTGTTAATAAGATATTGAGTAACTGAAAATTGATGAAAATAAAATGTCTATTCAGAGTAAGCATAGACCGTGCAAAACAAGAAGGCAGAGATATATTTGAAATTAGGAATTCTAGTCTAGCAAGAGACATCGAGTAGACACTGGAATTTCAATATGTGTACCTGTAAGTAACTCTGTTTTTACAGGTTAGATAATCATTGTCTTAGAGATAAAAGACCTATTCCCTTGAAAAGGAGCTCTGGGTACTATGATTCATAAACCACATTATGTAAGCTCATTAAATTTTGAAATTTAGTTAGATATCTTAGCACCTCAAAAATGATTATTTGGGATGAGGCTTGCAAACAAATAAAAACATACAATGCTTGATTGTAAACACTGATTTTATTGTAAAGGGGTAAAATCTTGTGCCTGTGTAATTTGCTGCACTGTATGTTCCTAGCAAAAAAGACAACATCTCTGAACATAGTGAAGCAAGAATTTGCCTGTCATGTGTGTTCAGCTCTTCCTCAGTTACCCATCAATTACCCTGTTCACTTTTGAAATCCAAGATCATTTTCCCTCCTTCTCTCCTTTATCTAAAAGGACATATATACCCATTTTGCCTCACTGTCTTTGGAATTTTTATGCTGATGTGCATTCTCTATGCACACTTATTAAATTTCTATTTTCCCCTGTTAATCTGTGTCTGTTAGCTTGATTATTAGTCCACCTAAAAGAACTTAGGACATGGAGGAAAAGTATTATATTTTTTAGCTCCCGCATTGTGCTGCTGGCCTTGAAGATGCAGGAAAGCAAGGAGTGTATTTCAGAAGCTGGGAAAGTCAAGGAAGTAGATTCCCCTTGTTAAACTGAGAAAGGGCAGCAGCCTTGCTGACACCTCGCTTTGAGCTCCTTTAATTTCATTTTTTACTTCTGGTCTCTAGAATCTAAAATAACAAGCTTCTGTCATTTTAAGCCACGGAGTTTGTGGTAATTTGTTCCAGCAGCAATGCTAATACACCCTCCATCCTGGTATAGGGGTTCACAGGGTAGAAGGTTTTAAAAAAAATTGATTGTCTATGTAGTTGGGGTGGGGAGTGTTTGAGTAACACCCATCTAGAATTTTGATAGCCTAAGGAGTCTGGGTCTTATGCTGAGTCATAAAGGAGTACAAACAGTTTTTACATGGAAGGTTAACTGGACAAAGAATGCTCTAGGACATATTTTCCTGATAGCAGAAGGAAAAAGAGAATGAGCATGGAAGTTTTGGTGAGTAGCTGGGTGAATCTGTAAATAACATCATAGGAACTTATATGGTAGTAGAGAAAAGTGAAAGGGAAATGAAAACATTGAAAGGAATTCTCCGAAGTGGTAGTGATAGTGATAACCACTCCTGGGTTAAGTAACTGATCATAAAGATAAATAGTTTAAAATGACTCAATGATGTTGAGAATGGGAGCCTAGACTAGGAACATGCTCTTGGCAGAATTAGCAATTACCAGGGAAAATTTGTTCTAAAAACAGACCAAACAAAACTGTTATGATAGGGGAGACTAAATGAGCCCTTAGTTCATTTTCATATTCTATGTAAAAAAGCTGAGTAGAAACTGAAAATCTGAAATTGCTAGTATGATGAATAAGTTAAAGCTACAGATGGATATGTCTGCTTGGTTGAAGCTCTGACAAGAGATGAGCTGTCTTGGAAGGAAATAAAGGGACAAACATAGGTTTAAAAAGTTGATAGAGAAGGAGACAGGTGAGAAAAGGAAATGAAGGTAAAGAATCACTTGGGGAATATCACATAGCAAAAAGGTTTCCAGCTGTATTAGTTCTATTTCAACCTGGCAGCCTAGATATGTATCATATTTCAAGGGGTAAGGAACAGGCAGTTGAAAAGAAAGAAATATTAAATCTGTGTGTTTCCTCTTTATGATTCTTTGCATTTAAGTTACAAGTAGTTTTGACTCCTTTTTAAAATTTTATTTTATTGATTATGCTATTACAGTTGTCCCAATTTTCCCCCTTTGTCCCCTTCTACCCAGCACTACCACATTCCCTCAGGCAATGCCCACACCATTGTCCCTGTCCATGGGTCATGCCTATATGTTCTCTGGCTGCTCCATTTCCTACACTGTGCTTTACATCCCCATGATTATTCTGTAACTGCCTATTTGTACTTAACACTTTTGCCTTTTTGCCCATTCTCCTGACCCCCTTCCCATCTGGCAACCATTGAATTGTTCTCGGTGTCTATGCTTCTGTTTCTGTTCTGCTTATTTATTTATTTTTTAAAGTTCAATTGTTGATAGATATATATTTATTGCCATTTTATTGCTTATATTTTTTATCTTCTTCTTTGTCTTCTTAAAGAAGACCCTTTAACTTTTTATATGACACTGATCTGGTGGTGATGAATTTATTAATTTTAGGAACTCCACACCTGATGATATGGCATCTTCCCTAACAAAGGTCTCTACTGGATTGGTCATTACTTTTGTTGCTAATGATCTTCAGGGCTTGGCTTACTCAATATCATGAGTTGTACTGTTGTTTTGTGGTCTTTGTCTTATCTGTGTATTTGGCTCTAAAGGGACTTTGCATTTTGACTAGTTATCTTTATGAAAACCTTTAGGCAGAGACTTCTATTAAAGCTAACTCTGCTGTTGGTCTCAATATTTTTTTGAGCATTTTATTTGGTACAAGGCACCTGTTGAAGTTAATTTTGCTATTCAGGCATTCCTATACAGGTATGATTAAAGATGCAGTTTCCTTCATTTCCTCTTTCCACTGTCTTCTTTTATTGCTTTCTGTTCTTTCCTTTCTACTTGGTGGAAGAAAAAAGTGGCATGCTCAGCTTCGTCAAACAACACTCCAAGGTTGGCCAAATCAGACAGCTCCTGGGAAGATTAATTTCACATCTTCCAGAGTCAACAGAAGATGGAGTGATGCTCTAGTGACCATGATTCCATCTATCAAAATAACAGTCTTATTTTAATTGTGAAACTGCCAGTTTTGAGTAAAGAGCAAAATGAATCACCATGTAGTTTAAATGCATTTTTGCATTCTTCTGCTTGAGCAAAAATAGAACAACAGATGGCCATAAATTTAGGGAAGCTTAATGAATTGGCAAGTTATGGCATATAGTAACTTGGAAGGAGTAAATTAAGTGAGTAAAACAAAAGAGGAAATTATATTATTTAAAAAAATAGAACATATAGTAACTTATGATTTATGTTTTCTGGTAATTATTTTTTGATATAATTAATAAAACAGATAAGATGAGTATAACTCAATTTTAATTGTGTTTTTCCATTACCATTTATCCCCCTTAAAATCCCTACCCCCTAAACCACCACACTGTTGTTTATGTCCATGAATCTTTTTTCTTTTTGCTCAATCCCTCATCCCCTTAGCCTCGCAGAGCTGCTTACTCTCTATCTATGAGTTTAACTCTAAATTGTTTTTTCATTCAGTTTGTTCATTAGATTCTAGTATGAGTGAAATCATAGGATATTTGCCTTTCTCTAACTGGCTTATTTCACTTAGCACAATGTTCTCCAGATCTATCCTTGTTGCTGCAAAGGATAAAATTTTCTTTTTTTTTTTTTTTATGGCCAAGAAGTATTCCATTATGTAAATGTTCAATAGTTGTTTTATCCACTCACCTACCAATAGACACTTAGGTTGCTTTCATATCTGGACAACTGTAAATAATGCTGCAGTGAACAAAGGGGTGCTTATGTTCTTTCAAATTAGTGTTTCAGGTTTCTTCAGGGGAATTGTTGGGTCATAAGGCAGATCTACTTTAATTTTTTATGGAAACTCCTGTAAGGGAGCTATAGAAAGCTCCTTTTACAGAAGCTTTCCACAGTGTCTGCACCAGTCTGCATGTCCAGTAACAGTACATGAAGATTCTCCTTTCTCCATGTCCTCATCAGCACTTGTTTGTTGATTTATTGATCATAGCTAATCTGACCAATGTGAGGTGATATCTCATTATGATTTTAATTTGTATTTCTGTGGTGATTAATGACATTGAGCACCTTTTCATACATCTGTTGGCCACCTATACGTCCTCTTAGAGAAGTGTCTATTCAGGTCCTTCATTCATTTTTTAATTGGATTCTTTGCTTTCTCTGTGTGTGTGTGTGTGTGTTGAGTTTTATAAGTTCCTTATGAATTTTGGATATCAACCCTTTATCAGATATATCAGAGAATATGTTCTCCCATTCAGTGGGCTGTCCTTTTGTTTTGCTGATGGTTTTCCTTGCTGTGCAAAAGCTTTCTAGTTTGATGTAGTCCCATTTGTTTATTTTTTCTTTTGCTTTCATTACCTGAGGAGATATATAAAATATATTTCTATGAGCAATGTCCAAAACTTTGTTGCCTATGTTTTCTTTTAGGAATTTTATGGTTTTGAGTCTAACATTTAAGTTTTTAATCCATTTTGAATTTATTCTTGTGTGTAGCATAGTAGGTGGCCTAGATTCATATTTTCTGCACATATCTGTCCAATTTTCACAACACCATTTATTGAATAAACTCAGTTTAGCCCAGTTCCTGTGCTTGCCTGCTCTTGCAAAAATTAATGGGCTATAAAGCCAAGTGTTTTATTTCTGGATTTTGTCTTCTATTCCATTGATCTATGGGTCCATTTTTATGCCAGCACTATGTTATTTTCATTACTATGGCCTTACAGTATAGTTTATTAGGTAGTGTGATTCCTCCAATTTTGTCTTCTGTCTCAAGGTCACTGTTGCTATTCAGGGTCTTTTATGGTTCTATATAATTTTTAAAAATTATTTTATTGTTGTTCAAGTACAGTTGTCTGCATTTCCCCCCACCACTACCCCCACCACCCCAGTCATCCCCACCTCTCTCCCTTGACTCCACCCCCCTTTGTTTTGTTCATGTGTCCTTTATAGTTGTTCCTGAAAACCCTTTCCCCCTTTCTCCCTATATCACCTCCCACCTCCCCTCTGATTACTGTGAGATTGTTTTCAATTTCAATGTCTCTTGTTATATTTTGCTTGTTTTTTTGTTTTGTTGATTAGGTTTCTTCTTGAAATATTTTCTCTAGTTCTGTGAAATACATCATTGGAATCTTGATAAGAATTGCAATGCATCTATACATTGCTTTTGGTAGTATGGGCATTTTAATGACATTAATTCTTCCTATCCATGAACATGGTATGTGCTTCCACTAATTTGTATCTTCTTTAATTTCTTTCTTCAGTATCTTATAATTTTCCAAGTTCAGGTGTTTTAAATTCTTGGTTAAATCTATTCCTAGGTATCTCATTCTTTTTGAAGCAATCATGAATAGGATTGCTTTCTTAATTCCCCTTTCTGATAGTTCACTATTGGCATATAAAGTGCAACAAACTTCTGGATATTAATTTTGTATCCTGCTACTTTGCTGAATTAATTTATCATTTCTAGTAGTTTCTTGGTGGAATCTTTACAGTTGTCTATGTACAGTATCATGTCATCTGCAAATAATGATGGTTTCACCTCTTGCTTTCCAATTTGGATGTCTTTTATTTCTCCTTCTTGTCTGATTGCTGTGGCTAGGACTTCCAGTATTATGTTGATTAAGAAAAGTGAAAGCAGACATCCCTGTCTTCCTCCCAGTCTTAAGGGGGAATATTTGTAGTTTTTGTCTGTTGAGCATGATGCTAGCAATGGGTTTCTCATATATGGACTTTATTATGTTTAGCTATGTTTCCTCTATTCCCACTTTGCTGAGAGTTTTTATCATAAATGGGTGTTCAATTTACCAAATACTTTTGCTGAATCTACTAATGTGATTATGTAGTTTTTAACTTTCATTTTGTTTATGTGATGTAACACATTTATTGATTTGCAAATGTTGTACCAACCTTCCATCCCTTGAATCAGTCCCACTTGATCATGGTGTATGATTTTTTGTTCTATGCTGAATTCAGTCTGCTAATATTGTTTTGAGGATTTTCACAATCTATATTCACCAAGGATATTGGCCTATAATTTTCTTTCTGTGCAATGTCATTATCTGATTTTAGTATTAGAATAATACTAGCCCCATAAAATTATCTTGGGAATATTCCCTACTTTGAATTTTTTGAAATAGTTTGAGAAGGAGAGGTGTTAATATTCTCAGAATGTTTGGTAAAATGCACCTGTAAAGACATCTGTTCCTGGGCTTTTGCTTTGGAGATTTTGTTGTTGCTGCTGGTGTTTACTGTTTCGATTTTGCTAGGTTTAATCTGTCTACTCAAATTCTCTGATTCTTCCTGATTTACTTTTGGAAAATTATATGTTTCTAGGGATTTATCCATTTTATCTAGGTTGTCCAATTTTGGCATATAGTTGTTTGTAATATTTTCTTACAATTCTTTGTACTTCCTTGTTCTCAGTTGCTACTTCTCTTTCATTTCTGATTTTTAAATTTGGGTTCTTTCTCTTTTTTGCTTGATAACTCTAGTTACAGGTTTGTCGATATTGTTTATCTTTTCAAAGAACTGGTTCTTGGATCATTAATATTTTGTATAATTTTTTAGACTCTGTTTCATTTATTTCTGCCCTGATCTTTATTATTTCCTTCCTTCTACTCCATTTGAGTTTTGTTTTTCTTTTTCAAATTCCTTTAAGTGTGAAGTTATACTGCTTATTTGAAATTTTTCTTGTTCTTGAGATAAATCTGTAATGCTATGAATTCCCCTCCTAGGACTGCTTTCACTGTGTCCCACAAATTTTGTGTTTTCATTTTCATTTGTTTCAAGGTATCCTTTGATTTCTTCCTTGATCTCATTTTTAACCCATTCATTATTTAATAGCATGCTATTTAGCTTCCATGTCTTTGTGTATTTTTCCATTTTCTTCTTGTGAGTGATTTCTAGTTTCATAGCATTATGGCCAGAGAAGATACTTGCTATGATTTCAGTCTTCTTAAATTTATTGAGATTTGTTTTGTATCCTAATTTGTGGTCTATCCTAGAAAACATTCCATGAGCACTTGAAAAGAATGTATATTCTGCTGCTGTGGGATGAAAGCTCTGAAGATAACAATTGAGTCCATTTGACCTAGTGAGTCATTTAAAGCTGCTGTCTCCTTGTTGACTTTCTCTCTGGAATATCTATCCACTAAAGTCAATGGTATATTAAAATCCTCTACTATGATTCTATTTCTGTCAACCTCTACTTTTATGTCCATCAAGATTTTCTATACATATTTAAGTGCTCCTATGTTGGGTATATAAATGTTTACTAGGGTTATATGCTCATTTTGATTGTTTCCTTTATTATTATGTAGTGTCCTTTGTTTCTTACTATAGCCTTGGTGTTAATGTCTATTTTGTCAGATAGGAGTATTTCTACCCCAGCTTTTTTTCCCTATCCATTTGCATGAAATACCTTTTTCCATCCCTTTACTTTTAGTCTATGTGTATCATTTTTTTCTCAGGTGGGTCTCTTGGAGACAGCATATATATGGGTCTTGTTTTCTTATCCATTCAGTTACACTGTCTTTTTGTTGGAACATTTAAGCCATTTACATCTAAAGTGATTATTGACTGATACATATTTATTGCCATTTTATTTTTTAACTATTTTCCTCTTTTTCTTTTTTTCTTATTCTTCTTGTTAAAGCAAGCCCGTTAACATTTGTTGCAATACTGATTTCTTGTTAACAAACTCCATCAGGGTTTTTTTTTGTCTGGAAAATTCTTTATTTATCCTTTCATTTTAAATGATAGCCTTGTTGGGTAAAGTAGCCTTGGTTATAGGTCCTTATTTTTCATTACTCTAAATATTTCATGCCAATCCCTTTGGCCTGAAATGTTTCTGTTAAGAAATAGGATGACAGTCTATTTGGAGCTCCCTTGTAGGTAACTAACTGCTTTTCCCTTGTGGCTTTTAAGATTATCTCCTTGTCTTTAAGTTTTGCCATTTTAGTTATGATATGTCTTGGTGTGGGCCTCTTTAGCTCCCTCTTATTTGGACTGTTTGTACATCCTGGACACTGTACAGTGTGTCTTTTTCCTTCACCAGATTAAGGATGCTTTCAGTCATTTTTTCTTCAAATAGGTTCTGTATCTCTTGCATACTATCTTCTCCTTCCAGTATTCCTATGATGCTGATGTTGTTATGCTTCATGGTGTCCCAAAGGTTTCTTAAACCATCCTCATTTTTTAAAATTTGTTTATTCTTTCTGCTGGGTGTTTTTTTCTACCTTGTCTTCCAAATGGCTGATTTTACCATCTGTTTCATCTAACCCACTGTTTTCCTTCCTGTGCATTATTTATTTCAGATATTGTACTCTTTATTTCAGACTTGCCTTTTTTATGGCTTCTGTATCTTTTTTCATGCTCTTGAATATCCTTATAATTATTACTCTAAACAGTATATCTGATAAATCACTTACCTCCATTTCATTTAATTCTTCTGGAGAATCCTCTTGTTCTCTCATTTTGGGACCTTCTCTTTTTCTTCTCATGTTGGCTGCCTTTTTACGTTTGTTTCTCTGTATCAGATAGATCTTCACAGACTCTGATGCAGACCTAAGTCATATGCTGCCTGTGAATGGCCCTGGGTAATCTGTTTGGAGTTATCAGCAATCAATAGCTTGTGGCTCCCTCTGCTAGGCCTAGTTGTGTGAAGAAAGAACCAAGCTGTGTACCAAGACTGGCTTTTACCAGCACCAGGCCTGGGGTAGGGTCAGCTAGTTTCAGAGCTCCCAGACATCCACCTTGATCTGCAGGCTTTCTGTTAGGCTTTGTCTCTGAATTAGCCTCCAGCTGTACTCCTCAACAACCTGGTTTAAGCTCTACAGGGTAAGGCAAAAGGGATTCCCTCATGTGGGGCTACTACTTCCTGTCAGGCTGATGCCACATGGAGGGGAGTGCTCTTCCCAAGAAAGATGGCCTCTGTTCTATGGGGAAGGACTCAAAACAGGGATCCTGGCAGCTACCCTTTAGGTTTCTCCCCAGAGCTACCAACTACCAATTCTAGATTCTCCTCATGTGTCTATAGTCCACCCTGCCTTCCCTCTACCTCTGCCAAAGTCCAGAGTAAATGACTGCAAACAAAATTCTGTGCATTGTCCCTTTAAGAAGCTCTCTGTGTCTCTTACCATCTCTCCCTGGCAGACAGAAACCCCACTGCTTTTCATAGCTGAATGTTATTTGTGTTCATTTCCAGGTTCTGCTGCTCTAGGTTGGGGAGCCCAACTTGGGGTTTAGACCCCACACTTCTCAGTGGGAAACCCCAGCAGCTGAAATATCCCTCTGGAACTTCAGGTGCCACCCATGTGAGCCTAGCCAGCCATCTCATAACTCCTCATTTCTTTCCAGTCTCATTTTGGTGTTTTGGTTTATCTATAAGTCCTTGGTTATAATGCTTCTTTCCAGCTAATGTTCAGTTGGTTAGCCAGGGTGATTTTTCTATAATTTAGTTGTAATTCCAGATTGGCACTTGGAGGTTAGTGTAGCTTCTACCTACTCCTTTATCTTGGATCTTACGTTGAGTATAACTTCTTTTATAAATGAATTTTAATGTGGTGAAACTTGGTGACAGTTGTTAGTGTTTGCTTGCACCTGAACTGCAGATTACCCCTCAACTCTCGAATTTCACCTTCAAGAGTCATAATGACATATACTTTGGGCCAGACACCATGAAATGTTTACGATTCTGTAATAAATTTAACACTCACTGATGGGAAGAGCCTCTGGGGCACAAAATAAATTCCCCAGGATGGGACTGAGTCATATAAATTTCTTATTGAAATTTGCTCTATATTCTAGAAAGATATAAAGTATAATAATTTTTATATGCAAATGCCAAGATAATAGAAAAGAAAATGATTGAGTATTTTTTGAGGACTGGATAATTTGTGAGTAGTCTATATTGATTTCTTTTATTATATTCTTTTTTAAAAAGATTTTATTTATTTATTTTTAGAGAGGGAAGGAAGGGAGAAAGAGAGAGAGAGAGAGAGAGAAGCATCAATGTGTGGTTACTGAGGGCTGTGGCCTGCAACCCAGGCATGTACCCTGACTGGGAATTGAACCTGCGACACTTTGGTTCGGAGCCCACACTCAATCCACTGAGCTACACCAGCCAGGGCTCTTTTATTATATTCTTAAAATTATATTTTCTCACATTAAATATGCATTTATTGACAGACCTTGTCCAATACATAAGATACTGGAAAAATATTTGATGGTTGTTATATAAAACAATTAAACAGGGCCTGTACCCTTCTCTACAACCAATCAAATGTAGGTTTATCACCACAATGAAATATGACCTCACACCTGGCGAAATGGCTATTATTAATAAATAAGCAAACTGCAAGTATTGATGAGAATGTGGGGAAAATGGAACCCTAGTATACTGTTGGTGGGAATGCAGACTGGTGCAACTACTGTGGAAAACATTGTGGAGCTTCTTAAAAAAATTAAAAACAGATTTGCCTATGACTCAGTTATTCTACTTCTGGGTATATATCCAAAGAAACCCAAAACACTAACTTGAAATGATATATACACCCATGTTTATTGCAGTATTACTTATAATAGCTAAAATATAAAAGAAACCCAAATGTCCATCAGTAGACAAGTAGATAGAAAAGCTGTGGTACATATACACAATAGCCTACTACTCAGCTATAAAAAATTAAAGGTAACCTTTTACAATAGTATGGATAGATCTAGAAGGTATTATGCTAAGTGAAATAAGTTAGACAGAGTAAGACAAATACCATATGATTTCATTTATAAGTAGAATCTAAAGAACAAAATAAACAAAATAGAAATAAACTACTAGATGCAGGGAACAGACTAATGGTTAACAGATAGGATTGGGGTTGGTGGAGTAGGTGAAAAAGATGAAGAGATTAAGAAGCACAAACTCGTAGTTACAGAATAGTCATAGAGATGTAAATTACAGCATAGAAAATATAGTTAATACTATTGCAATAACTATGTATGGAGCCAGATCATAGCTTGAAATATCAGGAGGGCCACCCTGTAAAATATATGATTGTCCAACCATCATGCCATACACTTGAAACTAATAATATTTAATGTAAACTGTAATAAAAAATAAAAATATAGATTTTTCAGAATGAGGATATACAGTATGAATATAACAGAGAAGTAAACAAATTGCCAAAATTTTTTATGAAATGTTGATCTAACACAAAACACTAGATGATAACACTTCCAAACAAAGAATTCACAGGGAAATCAGTAGAGACCATTCTGTTCTTTAAATCAGGACATATTATTGCATTTATTTTAAGTATAGATACTTTGCATTACTTACTAGGTAGTGTAAATAATTCAAATGCTTAGCAGTATATGAAGTCTGCCTGGAAAAAAGTCCAATCATTGTTAATATAATGAGAATTGTCTGCATGACATCAGTGTAACCTGGCAGCCAAGAAGAGTGGACTGGAATGCACATGCATGAACAATGACTACTTCACTGTACTAGTCAGTGGGAGTGGTTGACTCATCATTGAGTGAGCATGTGTACTGTGTGGTAGTTGCATTCAAAATGACTGAGCTAATAGAGCAATGAATCTGCATCAAATTGTATGTTAGGCTTGAACATTCCTCTGTGGAAACTATTTGGATGATTCAGAAGTCTGTAGCTATGGGCAACTGGTGATTGGCAGCTTCATCAGGACAATGCACCTGGTTGGACATCACATTTTTTGCAGAGTATTTTGGTGAAACATCAAATCACCCAGATGACTCAGTTCCCCTACAGCCTAGATTTAACATCCCATGACTTCTTACTTTTCCAAAAACTAAAATCACCTTTGAAAGGGAAGAGATTTCAGGCCCTTGATAAGACTCAAGGAAATACGAGGGGACAGCTGACGGCAGTTGGGAGAACTGTGTGAGGTCCCAAGGTACCTACTTTGAAGGGGAGGGTCTGAGGCATCATTGTAGTGTGTACAATGTTTCTTTTATCTTGCATCTTCTTCAATAAATATCTCTGTTTTTCATAGTACATGGCTGGATACTTTATGGGCAGACCTCATATATGGATCATTCTTCAAAATGATATTTGAAATAAAAGCAGTTAAGTCTTTTTTCCTTTTCTAAATTAAAATTTTTAGGGTAGCATTGGTGAATACCATCATATGAGTTTTGAGAGTACAATGCTACAATACATCATCTGTATATTACCTCATGTACTCACCAAAGTTAAGACTCCCTCGGTCACCATATATTTGACCCTTTTTGCCCTCTTTATCCTCCCCCCAACCCCCTCCCTTTCAGTAACCACCACACTGTTATCTGTGTCTATCAGTTCATTTCTTTGTTTTATTTGTTCTTTTGTTGCTCTCTGTTTTATATCTCATATATGAGTGAAATCATATGGCTCTTGTCCTTTTCCATCTGACTTATTTTGCTTAGCATGATACTCTCAAGACCTATTCATGTTGTCACAAATGGTAGTACTTCTTATGGTTGAGTAATATTTCCTTGTATATATGTATCACATTTTTAAAAGATTTTATTTATTTATTTATTTACTTACTTACTTACTTATTTTTAGAGAGAGGGGAAGGAAAGGAGAAAGAGAGGGAGAAAACCATCAATGTGTGGTTGCCTCTCACACACCCCCTACCAGAGACCTGGCTCACAACCTAGGTATGTGCCCTGGCTGGGAATCCAACTGGTAACCCAATCTACTGAGCCACACCTACCAGGGCTGTATCACATTTTCTTTATCCAATCTTCCATCAAAGGACACTTAATTTGTTTTCATATCTTGGCTACTGTGAATTATGCTGCAATGAACATAGGGATACATACATCTTTATGAATAAATGTTTTCAAATTTTTCAGGTAGATACCCAGAACCCCAAACAGGGGTTCCTGAGTCATATGCTACCTGTATTCCTAATTTTGGGGGAACTTCTTTGCTGTTCTCTATGGTGGCTGTACCAGTCTACATTCCCACCAGCAGTCGACAAGGGTTTCCTTTTTTTGTACATCCTCTTTAACACCTGTTACTTCTTGTCTTATTGAGAATAGCCATTCCAACAGGTTTGAGGTAATATCTCATCATGATTTTAATTTCTTATAGATAATAAAGTTGACCATCTTTTCATATTGCTGTTGGCCATTAATATGTTTTCTTAGGAAAGGTGTCTGTTCAGTCTTTGAAAAGTGATTAGGTCTTAATAAAACAAAGTTTCCATGGTTCTAAGAGAAACAAAGCAATTAAAATTGTAAGAACTATAAGTTTCAATATAAAGATTGAAGAGCATCCATTGAATACTGTAACATAAAGATTAGTTTGAATGTGTGAGTTAATTCAGTGATGTGGCAGGGCTGGAATCCAAATTATGGAGAGCCTACAAGAAAATGCCAGTAAATAATTGTAATCAGTGAGCCAAACTACTATTTCGGTGTGCTTAACTATAAAGGGCAGGAGAAGAAAGATATAAAAAAACATATTTTTGGAATCAGACATTAGCATATTTTAGTAGAATGAACCATAAAAAGGAGGTAGATTATTAGTAAAATAAGATCTCATTCTATAATGTATTTATCTAACATGTTGAGAAGATCATACTTGGCTGGAATGTGGGAGGAATTTTTCCCCCTTCATATATAGACATTGGCAAAAGTAGTTTTACAGTTTTAATACAAGTGAATAACATAATCATTAATAAATAAATAATGCAAAAACACACTGTACTCACAACTGTAAACCTACTTTTGCCCATCTCTGTACAGCTTTCACGGTTTCCTTGAGGGCTGTTTACACGGATTTCAACAATATTAGGTATAATATCCTTGAGCTTTATTTCACAAAAATTTTTTATAAGTAATGTGACTACATTCAGGGGAGAAAAAGTATCCAAGCCCTCCACAAAATGTTCATGTTGGAACCTCAGAAATACATTTGACTGTTCTTTGCACAAGAGTTAACAACAATCAAACTGCCATAAGCACTCCCAGTATTCTTTCCTCTACTAAAATATAGAGCTACTTTTTAAAAAAATTTTTAAATATATTTTATTGATCATGCTATTACAGTTGTCTCATTTTTAGGGCTATTTTATAGATCAACTTTAAGTGTCCAAATTTAAATTTTGGGAACACAATAGGATAGTTATTAGAATAGGACATTGTTATTAAATATATTCATTGGGGAAAAGTCCCTACTGGACCTACAAAAACCAAAGGGAATAATAAAGTGTAACTCAAGAATTTCCAACATGTTTTCTTCTTACTTAGAGAAAAGTAGATTTTTTTAAGATGTTATCCAACCTTGCAGCATCGGTTGGATTCAACAATTTATATTTTTAAGCCTTATAACTTTTTAAGCCTATAACAGTGTACAAGGCAAAATAAAGTGATTTTTTCATATTTTTCTTTTTGGTATCTTATTTAAAAAGATAAAGAGATACCAATAAAAATAAAATTTAATAAGGTAGGAGTTGCTCAAACTTCTAAGGGTATTGGAAAACTTTATTTATTTAGTGTGTTTTTGTAACTAACACACGAAATAAAGTTATTTTATTTAGGCAAAATTATTTTTCAAAAACATTTAAATATACAACACTCATTTAAAGATTAAGATGCAAAATATCATCCTACTAATAAACTATCTAGAACACATGTCCTTGATTTTTTAGTATTCATAGATCACTTAAAGTAATATAATGCACAATTTAAAAGGAGTTCTTGGCCAAACTTTCTTCATGACCTTGTGCCAAAAGAAATGTGTTCTATTCCTCTCTGTCATTTATTATTTGTATTATAATTGGAAATACCTAATTCTGTCTGAAACTCAATGTTTTCATTTGCAAAATGGGGAGATGATGTTTTCTTAAAAGAATTACTGTGAAGATGTAACAAAAAATGTGAGAAAAACTCATTTGCAAATTATAATTGAAACATAAGGTACTACTGTTAAGAGAGCATTTATTTTCTCCTCAGATAAAGAAATTTCCTTGAAGCATTTACAAATTTATGAAGCAGATTATATATAAAATATTGGTCTTAAGCATCAGACTTCCATTGAGGAAAGTTATATATATATGAAGATGTTTAAGCAAAAACATTATCCATTCAATAAGTATTTATGAAATGCTAGCTTATGCTGGGGATTGAATGGTGAACAAGATAGAAATGATCCTTTCCCTTACAAGCTTACAATCTAAGCAGAAACTGTGAGACAGAAGTCATTTGACACATATTAAAATATGTATATGTCTGGCCCTATCTCAGAGTTATTGAGTCATAGTCTCTGATAATGAAATAAAAACATTCTGAGAAATTCTTAGGCACACTATATTTGACATCAATATTTGACAACTTACAGGGGAGTTTCCATGGAGTATAATTTGTATTATTAGTGGGTCAAGAAAGTGGTGGCTGTCTTTCGTTCACCTGTTGTTCATGTGGCAAACTCCAGTGACCAACTTGAAAGAGAATGGTATCACAGAAAGTGGTAAAGATTCTGAAGACATGTGATCTGTCACAGAAATATTGTATTTGATGACTTAAATAATCAAGAAAAATTTTATCTCAGACACTTGCAATAGTGGAAGGAGATTTGTCTCAACTCCGCTAAAACAAAGGTAGAAGACTTGTAGGTGCTGGCATGAGCTAGCTGAAAAGCACTGGATGACATTACTGGGGAGGATGGTCAATGTGCTTAGGCCGTTGGTGTTTGCAGATTGGTGAGCATCGAATTTAGGCTCCTTTCCCAGAGACTGGGAAATAGGGGCATTATCTCTCTTAATGGTTTTGATTCAAAGGCATGGCACCCAGTGCCCGGGTTGTAAAACTCGAAATAGGCTTAGAGAAGATTTACTTGTCAAAAGGGCAGAGGAAGAAATTTCAGTTTCAAGTTTTCCAAAGTGAATGGTCTAAAAAAGGGAGGTCAGGAACCCAGAGTCAGCAAGAACTCTGTCTAAAATTTAGTCAAGCTGAGGGAAATGTTAAGGCTATTCTCGCTCATTTTAACAACTATGTCTGTGACTAATTGTGTGAACTTGAATAGGCTATCTGCCCTCTTATGGCCAGAACAATAGAATATTTGATTACAGACCTTCCAGTAAACCTATAATGTAAAAAGTCTGTGCTTCAAAAGCTGTTACTTTGCTACTAAGAACTCCAATCTCCTGTTATTACTGATTTTTAAAAAATATCACAATGATACTGTAATAATTTTGAATTGTTTGTAATAGCCTCAGGCCCTCCCCAGTACTCCTGGATCTTCCTAATACACAGTCAATGCTTCCAGGATTCTGCTTCAAGATCGTCATGCCTATCATTAGGTGTTAAGTATTTTGAATATTACTTGTTTATATTACAATATTTAGTGAGAAATAACTCTAATAAAACATGGCAATAGCAAAAAAGAATTCCTAAGATTTCAATATGTCACATTTCTCTAAGAATCTGTTCTAGCCACTTTAATTGCAATATAACTCAAAAAGTGTCTTATATTAGATAATATCTGCATTCCAGAAAATAGACAGGGGAGGGCAAGAATAGTATGGGAAATGTAGAAGCTAAAAAACGTATGACACATGGACATGAACTAAAGTGGGGGAATGTGGGTGGGAGAGGGTGTACAAGATGGAGGGGAATGAAGGGGGGAAATGGGACAACCGTAATAGCATAATCAATAAAATATATTTAAAATGTTTTTTCTTTTATGTTCAGTTAAAATCTATTACTCTTCATCCCTTGCAAATGTGTGGGAGAACACAAATAAATTAAAATCTTAACCTTCTTATTTTACTAAAGGGAGAAAAATAAGTGACTTATCTCCAATGTGCTAAGAGAATACCTGATTGATTATGATTGTAGGTAATGATGGAGTAGAGCTGAGATGTTTGGGAGAATTAGGACCATTTTCAGTAAGGTACATTTGAGGATGGTTTGCTTGTACAGAAGAAGGTGATTTAGGGGAACCATTAGAATTCTCTTCAAATAGTTAAGTGTTTTCCATGTGGAAGAATTAGACTTGTTCTGTATGGCCCCAAGGCTTAGAACAGGCTCAGTGGAAGAAAGCTACAGGTATATATGAGGTTAATGCAAGAACTAGTTTTTAAAATCAGAGCTAATGCACATGCCCTGTTCTGTACTTCCACAGCTCTTCTGCCAGAGCACTTACTTTCAACAGTGAATTAAGTCAGAGATTAATTCATCGGATTCTCTCACCAGACTATAAAATCCTGGGCAAAGACAGCATGGGTTTCATACAATATCTGTTGAGTTTTTTCAACACATATTGAATCTTAGTGTGTGTCAAGTGAATGAATTAATAAATAAAAGTGAGTCTTTTTGTATAATGTTCCAGCTCAGCCTGGAAGGCCCATTCACAGATATATTGTGGGAGAAGCCCAGGCCTCTTATGATTCTTTAGTCTAGAGGAATTAGCACAACCCAACAGAAATAAATCTCCTTATAATACAATACCCTGAAGGGTTTTGGATGTTCATCCTGCATCTGGACTTCAGCAACTAGGTAGATTTACACAAATCAAATATATGTAAATGCACCTAGAGAAAGTCTTTGATTCAAGTCCTGAGGTAGATACACACACCTAGTTGAGAATGAATAAATGGATCTTTAAGAATGATTATCTCCTCTGGATTTACCGTATAGTCAAATATAAGTACTATAGTTAGTCTCTGCCATAAACTTGTAGTCTTTCTCATTATGAAAAGAGGGGAAGTTTTCTATGCCCCAAATGGAAGAGTAAGTGCACTTTTGATTTACTTACTGATCACATCACTCTTTAGAAAGTGTAGCTACTACAGACTAGTCAGAATAGGTAGATAAGATGAAAATTAGTTTCAAGTCCTGGTCTAAGGAAATCCTCTATTGCCAGTCTAGTGAGCGTTACTTCAAGTCTTGCTGTGTTTATCTCCCACTCTTATAAACTTAAATTGTCTAAGCTGGGATGATAATGTACAGAAATACATGCCTTTGAAACTATTTCCAAATAAATCTGCTAATATGATTCCTCAAAATTCATTTTGGAATTAATATTTATTGAAATTCATTCTAAAATTAATTGTTTTATTTTGCCAAGTGGTATAATATTTTAATACATATTCAGATTTCTGATTTTCTGCTTAGGAACTACTAATGTTTCACAAAAATAGGATTCTTTTTCTGGTTTGAGCACACTGTTTTCATTTTGTTCAATGTCCTGAGTCTTTGGAGATGAGAGGGACACGTTAAACTCTTCTCATGAAAAGAAACACCTGGAGGTCACACATAAAAATGGATCACTCACTGGGTAGAAGTGATGACTCAGTGGCACATCTAGTTTCATGCCATTAATCTACTCTACTCACCTGAGTCTCCAAACCCCAGAGTCGAGAGCATGATCCATTGCAACATTACATGGACATTTTGGTTCTCTCTATCCTTTCCAGCTGTGAATCTTTAACTTGACCTTATCATTAACAAAAGTATAAATGAAGTCAGGCAGGGGACATGGACATTGCTTTTTTGTATTTTTTTTTTAGAAAAAAGCAAAATGAAGGTCATTTCTACTTGGTTTTAATTCTACTATTTTTTTTGTAAGAAAATTATCCATATTGGTCCTGCCAGAATTTGGTCCTGAACTTTATCATTGTATTCAACCAGTCCCCTTATTTGCCCAGTATTCCAGCTGAATATCGTTTCCGGATATATTCAGCATAGTCATTAATAGGAGCTCCAAATAAAGATATAAGCCAGTCTGTGAAAGACAGATACCATATGATCTCACCTATAAGTGGAACCTAATCAACAAAACCAACAAGAAAGCAAAATAGAACCAGAGACAGTGAAATTAAGAACAAAAGCACACTAACCAGAAGGGAAGTGGGAAGGAGATAAAGGGGAGAAAAGGGGGAGGGTTTTCAGCAACATGTATAAAGGACACATGGACAAAGCCAAAAGGGAGGTAGGATTGAGGGTGGGAGCTGGGAATGGCTGGGGTGGGAGGAAAATGGAGACAACTGTACTTAGACAACTGTATAATAAAAAATAATAATAATAAGTAAAACATTTAAAAAAGATAACCAAACTGTACTTTTTCTCTAAATTATGAAGAACTGCCTCTACAGTCTGAGCAAAGTCAGGATATATTCTGTCTTTCAAGTTCTCTGTGTCTATTGTTCTTGTCACTATGCAACAGAAGGAAATTAAGTTGAATTGACAGGATTTGTTTTTCACAAAGCCAGGAAAATTTTACCAAGAACCCCATGATTTTCTAGGTGCTTGCAAATTGATTTCTTGATAATATGTTTTAGTAAGTTTCCAACTAAGTAGTGATGATGACAGGTCTATAATTTTGGGGATTATCTTTTTATTTTTTTTAATCTTTCCAGGATAGGAATAAGAAACATACTAAGATAAGCATTGCATTTAGTATTTCCAATATATTTGGGTACCAAAGTCTCTTTTGAATTAAAAGATGTTGGGTTAATTGTTGTTCATCAACTTTGGCAAACTCCTGAAAAAATGTTATGAATCATCGGAACTTGAAGTTCAGAAAGCAACCCATTTCTGAAATTAGTCTTACTATACAATCTTTGTATCACACCCTGTGTTTTTTCCACCTGCCATGTGATAACTGTCCTACATTTTAAGCTTTCAAGCAAGACTTATGAAATTTATCATTTGAAGACTAGCTAAACTCTGCAACTATTTATATGATTTATAGTCCTTTTATGTATTAAAATTCAGTGGTTAAATGTGTAAGTTTAAAATGATACACTAAAATATATTTCTACCATTGGACTCATTTATCCAAAAAAAAAAAAAGGCAACATTTACCTGGATAGTATCACTTTAACACTTATACATGAAAATCTCCATCTTGGAATAAAATCTATCAGAAAGACCAAATAAAATCAGGTGATGAATTGGAATTTGTGATTATATTCCCTCAGACTTTTAATAAAGTAGATTGAAATAATATATAGTTCAAAATATATAAAATAAAATTATCTCAAAACTGTGATCTTCTATAATTTGATTTTCAAGATCTCTTTGGGCACCAGCCACTTCACTTAAATACTGCTAACAACTGTGGTAACACTTGACCTCCCAGACTCCACTGTGGCTAGGACTGGTTCTCTGCTGTGGGATGTAACTCTGGCCACTGAGAGGTAGTCAGGTTTCTGGGTAGGAAACTAACAGAATATAGTCTTACCAAGAGAACACATTTGACCCTTCTTTTTCTTTCTTTCTTTTTTTTTTTTAGACCAAGTGTATATGGCAGTTTTCTTGTAAACTTGGGAATGAAAGCCACAAGCTCAGATGGGTAAAGAAAGACGGATGGCATAACCTACCCTGGACTGCTTCTGAGTTCACGCATGGTTTTCTGTGTAAGCACTGGTAGAAATTTCTATAATTTTTAGTCACAGAAAATATTAATGGATTCCTAAATGTTAAGAAGTACAGTGATTTCCAAACAGTATTTTAATCATAACATGATTGTTTTAAATTACTTCATGTATTAAGGTGTACATGTATTACATCATGTACACCTTAAGCATGAAGTGGTTAAAGGCATTGCTTCTAAGCTTAGGGTGAAGTATTACATGCGGGTTTCCATTCTCTTTATTACATAAGTTAAGCAATACCTGAATCTATCTTCATGTCTCAGGTGAGCTGATGAATGTTCCCATTTCCCCTTGATTTGGGTGTGTTTGAATGGGAGGAGGTGCAGAGGGTGGAAGCACCAGGGATTGGGTCTCTTTGCCTTCAGTACCAATACAAACATTCTCTTCACCACAGTGATATCTATACTGTTTTATCACAGTAATCACTTTACCGGTCCACGTTCTGATTACTATTTGCACAGTTTTCAATGACATGTTTTTTTTGCATTTTTTCATTGTAGTAAAATATGTATATACTATAAAATGTACTATTTTAACCATTTTCAATTGTATGGTCTCAGTGGCATTAGGTACAATCACATTAGCATGCAAACATCACCACCATTCATTGCCAGAATTTCTTCATCATCCCAAACTCCCACACTGAAACTCTGTGCCCATTGAACAATAGCTCTCCTTCTCCTCGCCTCTCAGCACCTGGGAACCACTATTCAACATTCTGCCTCTATAGTTTTGACTGTCCTAGGCATGTCATATAAGTGGAATAGTACAATATTTGCCTTTTTATGATGGACTTCTTTCACTTAGTATAATGTCTTCAAGTGTCATCCCTGTAATAGCATGAGTCAGAATTTCCTTCCTTTTTTAAGGCAGAATAATCTTTCATGGCATGTATGTATTACATTTTGTTTATCAGTTTATTCATTGATGGGCATCTTGCTTACTTCCACCCTTCCACTACTGTGAATATGATGCTATAAACATAGGTGAATGAATATCTGTTTGAGTTCCTGCTTTTAATTCTTTTAGTTATATGCTCTGAAGAGAATTTCTGGGATCACATGACAATTTTAAGTTTAATTTTTTAAGGAACTACCATACTGTCTTCCAGACCAGCTGCACCATTTTACATAATTTTGGGAAATGTGCAAGGGTTCCACCTTCTCAGCTCCCTCACAAACACTTGCTGTTTTCTGTTTTTATGTATTGTTTTATAAATCTTTATAAGTACTTAACATAGTACCATTCCCATATTAAGGTATCCGCAAGCATTTATTGAATTGGTGAAAGATGTTTTGTCTTCTTTCAGTTGATTAATACTTCTGTTAATATTGGAAAATGTTTTTTAAATTCAGACATCACTTGTGGTGCCTTGTAAGAAAGCACATTCCCCGGCCTCATTCCAGACATTGAATTTGGAACTCGCTAATCAGGACTTTAGGAAGCTGCCATGTTGAAATGTTGGGGGATGTTGGTGCATAAAGCTAAGAAGCAATGCATTTGACCAGACTGACAACTCTTGAAGGCACAGCTTATCTTTTTTAATCCTTTGGCAGCTCCTCACAGTAACTCTAAAACTTTGTTTTTCTTTTTCTTATTGTCAACATCGATATCATATTTTAAATGTCACAAGAGCAAGTTTTAGATGGTTGCTTTCCTACAGATATATTCTATATGTGAGAGTGGTAGAAGCTTCCTGTGTGACAGAACATCAGCTTTGTGCTGAATAACAGGTATTGTCTGGTAACTAGCTGTGCGGGATAATCTATAAAATATTTAATGAATATCTTCTTTTATTAAATACTAATTATCCACATCCTGCACAGTTTCTTAGGATGCTGTGAAATAGGTCCTTGGACCAAGAATGAGGTTTTGTTCTATAGAATTTGGAAACAAAAGCTGCTTCAATCAACCTTTACCTGGTAAACCTTGTAAACTGAGTACACAGCACAAGCAGGGGTTATGGTCGGGAGTGCACTTCTCTCTTCCTTGACTTACTAAATAATGTAGCTCCCAGAGCTATGAGAGATTTGGTGTCTTGTGACCGCTATCTAGCGACGTATGTCCATCATGCGTGATGTTCATTAGTTAGATGAGATCAGTGAGATAAAGAACTGTTAAATTTGTGTTTTCCTTTAATGGATATGTAACTGTGGTAGCCGAGTCACGAGTCACAGAACAGGAACTTGACAGAAAAGGACATGGCGGTAAGATAAGCTTATTGCAAATATACAACTTCATAAAATTCTTTTAATAACTTGTCTTAGCAAGGTGCTTTGCCAGTTCTCTTAATAAATGTTAATGAGAATATACAAGACAGAAAAATAAACTAATGCATTATTCCTATGTTTTTCTTCATGTATATGAATTATGCATACATCTTATTAGTGGCAAATTAAGTAATGTACTAATTTTAGGTACATTTTTGGAAGGAAAACTAATTGAAAATCTGTTTTGATGAAGTTAGAATAGCCAGAAAAATTAATGAAATTGGCAACATCTATTATTAACAAGCCTTTGTTAGATATTTTTAATATTGAAAATGCCATTTCTTTGAAACTTACTTCTTTCACATTCTTATCAGGTGGATATTCAGCAACTGTCAGCCAAAACTAATTAAAATTTCCCTCTCTAGAAAATCAATTAATTTTTTGACAAACATTTTTACTTATTGCCTTTAGAATTTTTTCCTCTTGGGGGAAAAAGTGTCATCTGAGAATATTTTGGAATCACAAAAGAAATACTGATACTTGGTTTATAACAAAAATAGAAAAATAAATAAAATTGCACTAATATTAGTGTTATAAACCTAATACCTTGGATGCTTACCCCTTTCAGAAGGTGCTGGTTGAACATATTTTCCTAACCTTAGCTTACTTTCAACGGTTGCAAGACTGAGGATTTCCTTGGCAGAGAATCTGGCTCAGTGACAACATAAATTTGGCAGGTTCTTGGAAACCTTTTTGTTTTGTAGCTTGAAACTGCAGCTTGCTGATTCTGATACGTCTCCAGTCTTCTTATGTTCTGTCATCTTGTTGGAATCATTAGCTACTGTTTTAAGGAGCTAGCGTTTTATTGCAAAATATGTTTCTCTTCCACCATATAGTTGTAGTTACCAATGATGAGACACCAATACTAAACAAAATTCTATTCCACAATACATTTTTATTTCACTCTGATATCTTTTTTATTCTTTAATTGGTAGAGCCTTATTTTTATTAACAAAAATTTTTTCCTAACTTCAGGTGGTATGAAAATTTCTAATTTATATTTGAGAAAATGTGTATATTATGGTTTTATTGAAAGCACTTCAGGAGCTGTTCCTATCTCTGAAATGAAATGGTTAGTGGGGGATAGTGGGTGTCAGGAAAAAAGAGAACATGTAGTAATCAGTAGAAATCATGAGAATGGAAGCAGGCATTTGGTACTTTTCCAAAAGAGAAATAATTAAATTAATTTGTTACTGGAATTATTATGGCTCTGTCATGAATCCAGACCCTATGCTGCATGCTATGTTTTCAGACCTTCAAGATAAATGATTGAATTGAGTGAGATGGGATTAAATAGCCCCCTGAAGAGGTCCACCTGCCTGCCTCTGGCAAAAGACTTTCCTTCCAGATCCCCACAGGAAACCTTTAGAGGAGGCTTCTCAGGTTCCTGGAGCTGAGTTTGTATTCTTTTCCAGAATAACCTTTGACCCGTTACTTGACAAAGAGTGCCACAATTTTAGAGCAGTGGAATGAAGACAGTTGCAGTCAGACACAGGTGTCATTTCACAGAGGCAATAGAAATACATATTTATATAAAACCACCAGAGGGAAGAAGGAGGTATCGCATGCTGATTCTGGGGAGGGTTGGGTAGTGCTGTAATTTAAAACAGAGGTGACTGCCGTAAACTGACTCTGGGGTTTAAGTTACTGTCAGTGGTAATTCTCTGCTTGGTGAAAACTGAGAATATTGGAATTTGATGCTATAAATATTAGAGTAATGGGTGAGTGGGACACTTTAAAATATTCTATGAAAATTCATAATTGATTTTAAAGGCTTTTTTTTCTTTCATGTTAGGAGATAGTTTAATGCTGCTAAAGACAATATTTTTTTTCTTTAAAATGTGGAAAAGCCAATTGCCTCCACTCCCAATAAACTGACACAGTTATTTTCATCTTTTAAAATGCTTTCAGTTTTTGAACATATATGTGTTTGTAAAATATGAAATCTATTCAATTCTGAATATTTCTTTGCTTAATGTTATATTATAAATTCACTTTAGTATTTGTATGTTTTCTTCATATTCACCAGTTCAGAGGGGTACTTAATTTTATTTGTGGCTAGCATATACTTCATTAAATATTCCTTTTGCTTTTAACTTTAGTATTTTATATTTTTAGATGGCTATTTATATGCTGCCGGGAACACATGCATATATAGAATGTTCTTCAATTAAATTTTTCTTTAGGATAAATTCCCCTTTTTGAAGATATAGGTCAAAGGCATCATCACTTTTGTCACTCTTGTCACATAGGCTGTTTAAAACTTTTTATTTGCTGTCATCCTATAATAATCATGTATTTCTGAGATTTGGAAATATGTTTCAAGTTGATAAATAGCTCTGCTTTAAGCTTCAAACCCTCTCACTAGAAAAGTATACCAAATTCAAAGTATGTCTTCAAATTCAAGAAACATGAGTTATGATTTATAAGAAGTCTTAGTAAATCAACCATATGAGACCATTTACAAAGCTTGCTTAAAATTTGACTTCAGGGAATTTCAGTGGAATGGAGAAGCATTTGGTAATATTTCTTCTCACCAAGAATTACTCAGACTTAATTTTTCTTTGAGCAGATTGGTGAGGTTGACAGGCAAAATCATTGTCCTTGTTGTTTTATGAAATGGGCCATGAACCTTTTATTGTTATTATTATTATAAATAACTTCAATGCTACAATTACAGAGGCATGAGGCAGTTCTTAGAATTATAGAGATAACAAAATGTAAGAGTACTTTTGTAAGAATCCAGTCATTAAATATACAAACAACTTAGTTTTAGACGAGGCTTTCCTTTCCTTGCTTAGAAATTCTCCATCTACATACCTGATGCTTTTTCACATGAGACAGCACATCATCTCGCAGCACCTAATGTGAATGTCAGTTTTTATGTGTATATTAAATCCTGGCAGATTTTCTGTCAGTCCAGGCAAACAATTACTCTTCTTATTAGTGTTTCTTAAGTTATGGATTTTAAGTCACGTTCCTTAAAATTATCTCAGAGGCTTATTAAATAGTGATCTATAATATCTTTGATAAATCAGGAATGATTCTCTGAGGAAGTCATGTCTTAAGTTGAGACTGGACACACAATTAGGAGTTACCAGGAGAATGGTGGAAGCAGAGAGAGGGGAGAGTACTGAAGCAGAAGAAACAGCATTTGCAAAGGGCCTGTCAGAGGAGAGAAAAGGAATACATGAGGCTGAAGGGACAGAGTAATTAAATCCTAGAAAATAAGGAGAATGGAAGGAATCTTGTTGAAAAATCTCTTAAATTACCCAAACCATTCCCTAAACAAGGAAAAGTGCAGAGATCACTTACTTAGGTTAGACCAAAACATTTGACATGTTGTATGTGACAGTGCAAAATAGCATGCATTTCTGCATAAATGCCAAGATTGGATATGTAATGCCCTAAAATTTTCAATTTTATTTTGCCTGAATCTGCCTTCTACAACCTCAATCTCAATGATGCAACAGAATGAAGGCACTTGCTTGATAAGGAAAACCAAAGTTCAAAATTCCTGAGCTCATGCTGTTCTTGAACATTGCTCACCTGAGTGGCCAGATACGATGGCAGGCAGGCCCTATCACACCCAGCAAGAGGCTTCTGGATATGTGAACAGAAGTAAATCCTATGCAAATCAAAGCTTCTTTCCCTGAGTATGAAAAAAGGGGAGTGTTGTAACCAATTGTCAACCTTTGTAGATAGTCACGGGGAAATAACCTTGGGATCTTCATTTCAACTCAGGTTTTTTTCCATTTAAACGACTTTTGCTATTATATAATATATAATTACTTTCCTCAGTTCATACATATCAAGATTCTAACGTATTATACAATTCCCTCAATGCTGGAAAAGCCTTCTCATTTTATACACAAATTTCAGTTTCCTGTGTGGTTTTTAGCAGATGCCAGCTATATTTTTTTGTATTTTTTTATTGTTGTTCAATTACAGTTGTCTTCATTTCCCCCCATTACTCTTCCCTGCCCTACCCAACCCCCCACCTCCCACATTCAATCCTCCCCCCCATTGCTCTTGTCCATGTGTCCTTTATACACGTTCCTTGACTTGACCCTTCTGCTTCTTTCCTCTGTTAGCCTCCTCCTTTCTACTCTCTGGTTACTGCCAGTTTGTTCTTTATTTCCATGTCTCTGGTTCTATTTTGCTTTATTATTCATTTTGTTGATCGGGTTCTACTTATAAGTGAGGTCATATGGTATTTGTCTTTCACTGCCTGGAATATTTCACTTAGCATAATGCTCTCTGGTTCCATCCCTGCTGTTGTGAAGGGTAGGAGTTCCTTCTTTCTTTCTGCTGCATAATATTTCATTTTGTAAATGTATCATGGTTTTTTAGATTAACATTTACTGATGGGCACTTAGGCTGTTTCCAGCACTTGGCTTTTGTAAATAACGCTGCTAAGAACATTGGGGTGCATAAATTCTTTTGAATTGGTGTTTTAGAATTCTTAGGGTATAATCCCAGCGGTGGAATTGCTGGGTCATAAGGAAGTTCCATATTTAATTTTTTGAGGACACTCCATATTATTTTCTACAGTGGCTGCACCAGTCTGCATTCCCACCAATAGTGCACTACGGTTCCCTTTTCTCCATGACCTTGCCAACACTTGTTGCTTTTTAATTTGTTAATGATGGCCACTCTGACTGGTGTGAAGTGGTTTCTCACTGTATCTCTCTTATGGCCAGTTATTTTTTTTTAATTTTATTTGTTAATTTCTAGAGAGGGAAGGGAGGGAGAAAGAGAGAAACATCAATGTGCAGTTGCTGGGGGCCATGGCCTGCAACCCAGGTATGTACCCTGACTGGGAATTGAACCTGCGACATTTTGGTTCGCAGCCCACACTCAATCCACTGAGCTACGCCAGCCAGGGCCAGTTATTTTTTAATAAAATAAAAATACAATGTTATTTTTTAAACATGATAATTATTAACATAAGTACTTTAAAAATATTTTAATGTCATGGAAAAATGAGATGAATGATTAATTTCTATTACTATATATAGACTAAGAAGGAATCTAAGGTTTGCTTTTTAAAATTAATGATTTTTGCTTTATGTTAACATTTACTAAAATGACTTTGATGGAAAACAACACCTGAGGATGTTACAGGCACTTTGTGATAAAAGATTTTCTTGTTAAATAGGTTTAAAACAACACTGAATTAGCTGTTTGTTTGTTTGTTTGTTTGTTTTTGTCTGAAAGAATTTTCAAAGCCTTTAAAATGCAAGTGCACATTGTAGTTCTCTCAGAATGGAGTGCATATTACCTTTCTCAAACTTGTCTTGATAGCCCTTGCTATAATGTTTTCTGAGGAACACCTTGGAAGACTAGAGTTTGGTAGGAACTTTACTGAACTCAAGGAGTGCCCTATTCAAAAATGAGATATGGTTGTTGAAAGGTAGTTTTATTTACTCTCAGCAAATAAAGGAAACAGCAGATTCATACCCAAAAGCGCTGTCTCTGGAAGGGAGGCTTAGTCAATGCTTTTATACACAATTTTGTCAATTACATGTTGATTTCTTGCTACATTTATCTGAATGGATGTCAGCTTCTCCTGTTACAGTTGCAACTGCAAAATACCATGCTACATTTTAACATTATAAAGAAGTAACCTTTAAAACTGCCCAGACCTGGACGCCCTTGTCCTATCCGACAAACATTTCAGGAAATGCTGTTCTTTGCTATGTTGTTTGCCATTTCTTGACTGGGAAGTAGAGGAAGAAGAGCTGTTCACGGCTACATGTCACACCCCAGGACACTTGATACTGAAGGGAACAATGGCATGCATCACCATGACAACACTGAAAATATGTGTCAGCATGACTTACTATTGGAATTAGAGAGTAAGCATCTGTTATTGAACAAAAGTATTATAGCAGTTTGGGTCCAATCAGGAAATAGAAACCATAATAAGTTAAACAGGAGTACATGGTCCTCAGGGGCCAAGGAGAGCCACCAAGGGAGGACAAACCTGCAAAGGGCACAGGCCTCCTTGGAGGAGCCGTGGCTCAGCCCCCAGAGGGCAGAGAAGCTTGCTCAATTGGCCAGACTGGAGCCAGTCTGGAGTTCCTAGGCAAGCAATAGACCACCCTCTGTGGCACAGACTGAGCAGGTGATTAGCAGCTGGTGGCAAAGCCATGTGCTGGAACTCAGAGCACCTGTCTGGGCAAGAAGCCCTCAGAGCACACAGGCTAAGCAGGGCTGGCAGAGGAAGCAGCAGATCAGTGTTCACCTCATGGGCCACTGGTGGGTTGCATGCAAAGGCTTGACGAATTAACGACTGCTCCACGTGTGACCCTCCAGGCCACAGGCAGCTATTGGATTTGTATCCAGGCTGAGAGGGCTGTGGAAAGATTATCCCAGGCCAAAGCTATGAGATCATAGAGGGGTGGCATTCAATGACTGGCTACACAGGCTCCAGTGCTGTCCAGCCACATCCATATCCCTGGGACACCTTGCCCACAGGGCTCATTTAGGGAGCCTCTTCCTCCTGCACTGTTCTTCTAGTGCCTTCTACTGAGAAATATGAACATTGTGCTCACTTTAAAGGAGAAACTTCAAGGGTTTCAGTTGTTTATCATGGATCATATATCAAAGGATGCACCTGGAGTAGAGAGGCAATAAATTGACAACTGACACAAGTATGTCACTTATCATTTCTAACAGTGGCCCACGCAGCAGCATGCCTTGTCACCCAATGTCACTACATGGTGTGAATGCTGCTACTACTTTCTATGTTTCTCAACCTCCCCTCCAAGTGGAATACCTGGAGGAGTGACTACCACATCACTTGTTTATTTGTTTGGCTTTTCATATTTTATTTTGAAATAATTATAGATCTGGATGAAGGGGCAAACAGTGCAGAGAGATCCTGTGTACCCTTTGTCCAGTTTTCTTCAGTAGTTACATCTTACATAACACATTCCATGATTAAAACCAGGGAATTGTCATTGATACAATGTGTGTATGTAGTTATGTGCCGTTTTATCACATGTGTACAGTTACACTTTTATGGTAGTTATTTCTTCATGATAATAGAAATTGTGATGCAGAATTTTTCCATTCCCACACAGATAGATCTCCCTTGTTCTATTCTTTCACAGTCAAACCCACCCAAACCCCACATTCATAACTCCTGGCAACCACTAATCTGTTTCCTATAGTATCTGTATACTTTTTATTTCAAGATTGTTATGTAAATTTTATTATACAGTATGTAACCTTTTGAGACTGGCTTTATTTACTAGCATAATACCCTTTCATATACATGTTAGACAGTGATTTTTATCTACAATCATTGTCTTTTCATTGTTTTTAGATCATTTACATTTTATGTAATAATTGCTGTTATAAGCACGCACTGCTTAACAACAGGATACATTCTGAGAAGTGTGTGGATAGTCAATTTTGAAGTTGTAGGAACATCATGGGGTATACTTACACAAACCTGAATGGTATAGCCTGCTACGACCTAGGCTATATAGGTTGCCTAGCCTGTTGCTCACAGGCTACACACCTAGCCAGCATGTTACTGCACAAAACAACCCAAGGTTAAATTAAGCACAAGAGAAAAAAATGTGGTGAAGACACACAGTAAACACCAGATGTATGAGGCTGCTACTGGAGTAACAAAACATACTGTTTTATGGCAAACTGTTTTTTATAAGTAGAAGGAATAAACTCTAAAATAATGATGAAAACTATAGTGCATAGTAGATATATAAACGAGTAACATAGTTGTTCATTATTAACATTATGTATTATGTACTAGACATAATTTTATGTGCTACACATTTGTACATCTGGGAGCACAGTAGGTTTGTTTGCATCAACATCATCACAAATGTGAGTAATGTGTTGCACTATGATATTACTATGGTTATGACATCACCAAGTAATAGGAATTTTTCAGCTCTGTTATAATCTGTGAGACCACCATCACATCAATATATGTGGTCTGGCATTGACCAAAATGTCGTCATGTAGCACATGACTATATGGGGCTTAGGTCTGTTATTTTAGTTTGTTTTATCTTTGTTTCCTCTATTTTTAGTTTCTCTATCTCCTTTCCCAGGCTTCTGAGAGTTACTTGAATATTTCTTAGAATCCATTTTAGTTTATCTGTAGTATCTTTTAACATCTCATATATGGATTTTTTAGTGGTTTCTCTAGATATCACATTATATATACATACATAATTCATCACAGTTTATTGGTGTCAGCACATTGTCAGTTTCAGTGAAGTGTAAAAACTACCTCCTTTATATACTTCTACCCTCCTTAGTTTATAATATAATCATCCTAAGTAACTCCTCCACATATATTGAGAACCATATCAGATAATGTTACAATTTTTGCTTCAAAACATCAACCATAATTTTAAAATATAGGAGGAGAAAGTCTAGTGCATTTGTACATGATTTTGCTCTTTCTATTGTTCTTTCTTCATATCCTATATTCTAGGAGTCCTTCTTCATGATTTTCTTTGTATTTCAAGAACTCCCTTATCTGTTCTCTTAGGGTAATTTTGGTAGCCATGAATTCTTTTATTTTTTTTTAGCATGCCATCCTTTTTTCATTCCTGAAGGATAATTTTGGAGAAATAGAATTTGGAGCTGACAGCTATTTTCTTTCAGAACTTGAAAACTACTGTGTGACTTCCTTCTGGCCTCCATGGTTTCTGATGAGGTATCTCTGTCATTCAAATTGTTTTTTCTTTATAGATGGGTGTCATTTCTTTCTGCCTTCAAAATTTTTTTTAAAATTTTGTTTTCTGGAATTCTATTTTGATGTACCTTGAGGGTCATCTCAGCTTTTTCTTATGTAGGTTTATGTCTTTTGCCACATTTGGGAAATTTTCAGCCATGATTTCTTTGAAATCTTTTTCAGTGAAATCATCTTCCTCCTCTTTTTCTGGGACTCCAATAGCATGAAGGTTAGAGCTTTTGTTATCATCTCACTGGTCCCTGAACTCTATTCCTTTTTTTATTTTCACTGTATTGCCTCTGTTGTTCATATTGGGCAATTTCTATCATTTTATCTTCAAGTTCATTTGTCATTTTCTTTTGTTCTTTCCATTCTGCTGAGGCCATCCAGTAAGGTTTATTTCTATGTTATTTATAACCCAATTCTGAAATTTCCATTTGTTTCTTCTGTATATCTTCTATTTGCTAAGTGGTTTCCATTTAAAAAAATTTTCGAGCATGTCTGTAATTGATCATTGAAGCAATTTTACAATGACTACTGTAAAATTCTCATCAGGTAATTCCAAGTATCTGAGTTATCTCAGGGGTGGATTTCATTCATTGCTTTTCTCCTTCAAGTTAGGTGTTTCTGGCTCTTGGTGTGATTATTGATTTTCAGACGTACCCTGGATATTTGGGCAATTATGTTATGAACTTCAGATCTTAAATCTGTATCTGAAGATGAAGGGAGGAGTCGTATCATTTTTGACAAGTTGAGTACAAGTCCACTTTCCCAAATTAGCCTACTTTCGCTCCCTGGAGAGGGGTGATCTGTTACTATTAGGTGGAGATGGGATTTCACTGACATCACCCTGGCTGTGTGTGAAGGGGAGAAGCCCCACCCACCCTGTCCATTGCTCTCCACTTGGCCTCCACTGGCACCACTGATGCAAGAGAGAGTCCTCATCACCGTGGCAAAAGTTCTAGCTGCCAGTGAGGTGTCCTCTGATGCAATCAAGGAAGAAGAGAGAATCTCATTACACTGGGTGGGGCAGAAGTACAGGAGCCTCAAATGGCTGCACTGACCCATTTGAGTGGGGCTGAGAAACCTGGCTCCCCACTCAGTGTTCGCTAATACCAGGCTTGTGGGGGGAGGGGGAGGGGACAGCCAGGGTAAAGTCAAAAATTTTCATGGTGTTTATGATAAATGTACATGTTTGATCTTTGTTCCTAGTTCTTGGCATATATCTCTTAAAATTCTTGGAATCTCTAGAGTAATAAGGACCTTTTGTTTGCATAGGGAATGACTGGTGGCTGGGGTCCTAAATAGCTTCATAATTGGGAGTTTGTCACCAGAAAGACCAAAGCATGATTAGAGGATTGGAACTTTTAATCTACCTTCTGATCTTTCAGGAGGGGAGAGGAGCTGGAGATTGGATTAACCACCAATTGCCAGTGCTTTAAACAATCAAGCCTATGTAATGAAACTTCCATAAAAGTCCCTAAATGATGGAGTTTGGAGAACTTCATGTTTGTCTAATACATCCAGGTGCTGAGAGGGTGGCAGACCTAGAGAAGACATGGGAGCTTTGCATCCTCCCCTCCCCCATACTTTGCCCTCTGCATCTCTTCCATTTGGCTATTTCCAAGTTGCATCCTTTATAATAAACTGGTAAATATAAGTAACATGTGCCTTTCTCAGCACTGTGAGTCATTCCAGAAATTATCAAACCTGTACAATAGGATCATGGGAACCCCTGATTTAGAGCCATTGGGTCAGAAGGACATATGGTAATATGAAATTTGTGACTATCTTTTGAAGGGGAGGGGCAATCTTGTGGAACCGAGACTCTAACCTGTGGAATATGTGCTAATGCCAGATTATCAGAATTAGTGTCAGAATGAAACTTAATCATAGGACATCTAGTTGGAGTCCAGAGAATTTGAGAATTGGTTGATGTGGGGGAGAAAAACCATGTATACAGTGGGTGTATTTTAATATTTTCCTAGGGTGTGGCAACTATGTATTAAGCATTTTTTTAATCTTGTTAAGTTGCTCCTTTCTCACTTCTTTGGCTAAAGAAAGCTGGCTTTCTTGGGGAATTTTCTTTGTTCTCATTGGAGTCTTGGGGTTACTGGCTCTTTAGAAACAAGTTCTGAATATAAAAAGAATGAAAGAAAACCCAGGGAATTTACCACCATATTGTTTCTCAGGGGCACAGGCAGCCTGCTTTCCCTCTACCTTTCAAAGTCCCTATTATCTATCTATCTATCTATCTATCTATCATTTATCTATCTCTATCATCTATCTATCTATCATCTATCTATCTATCATTTATCTATCTATCTATCTATCTATCAATCACCTGTAATTTCCAGGGTTTTAAGCTATTTTAATAAGAGAAATAGAGGGAGATATGTTTATTCCACCCTTATCTAGAACCATAAATTCCAAGTCAGTTTTATATGCTAGGACCTCCTTCTCCATAGTGGAGAAATTATTTTCTTCTCTCACTTACCAATTTTTCTTTTTCTTAGCTTTTCATTCCTAGCTATGTAAGGTTGGCTCAGGAAAAATTATCTTATTAAATGACCTTACAAGGTCATTATTACCAGCTGTGAAAAATGTCTCAACCATTCCCTTGTTAATAAGATGTTTTCCAAAGTTCATTCACACAAGACACAGACATTTTTAGTATGTTGATTAAATTCTCAGCATATACTAATCAGTTTCCCCAAACAGATATTCATGTCTTGTTTGTTTCTACTGTTTTATTGAGACTTTTTTATGAAAGTGACTAATCCAAATTTATTAATTAGTAATTTTATTAAAACAAAATATTTTAGTATGTTAAGTTTGGATCTGTGGCTTAAAATACCCTCTTTCTTCTCCTAAGCACTCCTATATGAGGCTCAGGTGTAACATAAATATTGGAGTGATTTAAATGATGTTGTTTTAGTTAGCAATAGGGGCTGGGAATAGAATTAACAGCTATTGGGTGGTCTAATATACACCAGAAGTTTTATATGCATTATCTAATATATTCCTAAAAATAAAGCCATGATGTATATAAAATTCATTTTACCAGTGAAGTTTTCACAAAGTCACAGAGTTAGTAAAATTCAACCTGGGAATGAACTCATGCTGTAAGTATAGATCTAGCCAGTAGTCCATGAACCATTAGTAGACCATTAAATCAATTTAGTGAACAGCAAATGCCTTTTTAAAAAGTACTGAAGCATAACGGAGTAGAAAATATCACTCTACATTTCAATAGTAAGGGAAAGTATTATTTAATAAAAACAACAGTTTTCTTCCTTTATATGTGTATTAACATTGTGTACACACTGAGTCCCAACACACACATTGTTTTTCATAGCACACTGTGTGGTCTGCACAGAAGTATGGAGCATTGTGTTAGGTGACCTTTGAGATATTTCCAGGGCTTAATCTAAGTGACATTGTTTACCATACCCACTGGGCTAATACTTTCCCAGGATAATGCATCACCCCTCAAGAATAAAATTAATTTTCAAAGCTCCAAATTTGCTGTGTAGAATTTCTAGTTTAAAACAGAAAGTAGTGATTTCTATGGCAAAAAAAACAGCAATTTCTAGTTGTCTATGATTCCTGTGTGTTTGTGTGTATTTCTGTTAAGAGTTCATTGTGTCACTTGATTTTTTCCCCATTATCCTCAAAACTTAAAAAAAGGTAAAATTCTAATCAGTTCCACAATGAGATATAAATTGGATACTTAAAATGCAAAAGAGACTACAAGTATCTTTAAGTATCTTTAAGAGACTTGAAGTATTCCAGTGGTTAAGTGAACAGATTCTGGAGTCACACAGATGTATTTCAAATCCAGGCTCTGTCACTGAGAGCCCTGGGCAAATTATTTCACAATTTCCTTATCTGTAAAATAGTAATAATAATAACAAGTAACCCATTGTGATGCTGTTAGGATTAAAATGAGATATAAAGAAAGGGGCAGACCACTCCAGGATGGTAGACACAATTTTGGTAAACAAGGCAAGTTACATACAAGACGTCTTGGGTGGACACAAGACAAGTAGGTCTCTGCATCAGCCTGCCAGATTCTTAAATGTTTACATAGAGGTCTTAGTGGGGTTCAGTCATGTGTACAGTCCAGATGGTCCCAACAACACATTACTCTATCAAGGTTGTGTCCTTGAAATGGCTCCTACTGTGAAACAGTGAGCAGAACATACATTCCAAGGATAGGGGAGGAGGTAAGGAGCCTCTGATGGCTTGGGTCCAGCTCGAAGATCACCCAGAGGTCATGTCTTCTCAATGACCTCCTCTGATATTATGGCTGTATAAATCACTCCTCTCCATAATCTAATTCTAGACTAATTGACATAATTTTGTAGGGTTAATTCAAGAGCCAGAAATTATATAGCAAAGTTCGATTTCTACACGGAAGCACCAACTCCAAGAGCTGGTACTTCTAAACAGAGTGTTTTGAAAATGGCACATACACCCGAGCATATCTCTGATGAAAGGACTTTTGACATTGCAGGAAAACCTGGAGCCACCCATGTACCCGATGCAGAAGGGCTCTCTGAACCTCCTGAGGCAGAAATGGGAATCCAGTGATTACCAGAAAAGTGAGTGTTGCCCTGGGGGCAGTCGTTGCAGGCTCTTCCAACCTCGAGAAAGCAAATTGCTTGAACCTGAAAGAGAGGTAGCAGTGTCAGCTCCAGATCCCCCGAGTCTGCCCTGCGGGGTGGAAGAGATGTTCAGCTCAGAGCCTGAAGAGATGGGCCCTGCAGACAAGAGTGACAATATCAGGGAAGGCAGCCAGGCTGAAGTACTGAAGGAGGATACCCTGACTGGTCGGCGCAGGATAGAGCGCTTTTCCATCGCCCTTGATGAGCTGAGGAGTGTGTTTGAGGCTCCGAGGAGTGGAAACAGACAAGCGGGACCAGCTGAGTATGGCCGAAAGGTAGGGAGCCGCTGAATAACAGTCAAAGTTTACAGTTGCCAAGTTAGGCAGATTCCCTAGCCTGCCATTTATTTCTAAGTACGTTCCCCTTCCTACCTGTCCTCTAGGCAGATGTCCTGAAGCAACCGTATAATATGGTGTACAATGTGGCATCCTCTGTTACTGACTTCCTCTATGATTTGTTCCAGTGGGGTTTCCACTTCCTTTCACTTCCACTGAAACAGCTCTGATAGGTCCTCTAATGCTGATGTCTCTTTGTGCGAGTGCCCTGTTTTCACATCTGGGTTATAAGTTCCTTAGAAGCAAGGCCGATTTCTTACCACTCTTTGTACTTCCAATATCTAACAAGTGGTGCTGCATTTAGCTTCAGCTCAGTGAGGATTTGTCAGTAATGATGGCAAAATGGAACAGGTGAAGGCTTCGGAACTACGGTGACCTAGATTTTAATCCTAACACCTGCCATCTTCTTCTCTAGCTACATGGCACCTAACCTTGTGAATACAAGTGTCTTAATCTGCTACTTTACAGGGATCATGTGAGGTTTATTGATAATATATTTAAGCCACTACACAGAGTCTGGAATACTTTGCAGTATATGATGATCACGCCTCAGTGATTATGGTGTACTATGTCACATATAAAACATGTCTATTAGCTAAAGGGTCATTTAATCAAATGCAGAAAGTAGGATTAGCAACATCATTAATGGAGACCACATTTATACTTCCATTGTCAGTTAAAACACACTGTTTAAATGGGAGTAGCTTGGATTCATTACACTCATTAGGGTCCATACATAAAAGATTATATTTGAATTTCATAAATAATTAATAAATGATCTCGGATTTTCCACTGGGAGGCAAACTCATGCTTTGTTAATTTTTTACCTCATGACAGTTATCAGAAAGGTACAGTCCTACTTATATTAATGGATAATTAGCTTCACAAAAGGCTTCACAGAAATAGAAAATTGTTCAAAATAAATTATTTTGCTAATATTTGTTCTCAGTTTTCCTATTGGGACATATAGAGTAGTTACAATGAGACCATTCTTGTACACGAAATAACTTGACTTGGTTTAAAGAGAATAAGTGATATGAAGTTATCTTTATGAGTTTTTACTGAAATCAGAGGATTTCTCAAAGATGAAACCATTTGCCAATCCCTAATTTGACAATTTTCTTTCCCTCCTTTTCACTCAATGGGTGTGATTCTTTTTGTTTACAACTTTATAATATTTTTTTAGTTGGATGTCTAGGGATTGGGGACCACTTACACAGATATTTATAGTTTCATTTATTTTTTATTTTTTATCTGAACAAATTAAGAAAAGTGAAGTTGTAGAAAAGTTTTCATTCAATCCCTTTTGACTTCAGCATAAAAAGTTTGGGCATTTACAAGATATAATGATAAAAAATAGTGAAAGGCAGAAAAAGTCATCCTTATAAATAATGTAATGTAACCTATCCCCACCTGGGAGAGATGCAGCTGATTAAATGCAATAGTAAGCATTAATAAGAGTTTCTAGTTGAAATGAGAGATTATTACTATTGGGTATGGCATGTGATTTTCAATCTAGTGCCCAAAAAATAATTATGGAAAGAAGCAGATATATGAAAACCGCCATTTGGTTTACAAAAATGGAACTTAATACACTGTGTTCTAAAGTATTGGGTCATAATGTGACATTCCCCTTGATGTATGAAGCATAGATTATGCATTTAGAGATTTCTCTTCTGTAGCAGGTGCCCATGATTTCTAGAACCAGTTTACGTACATGAGTATCAGGAAAGTTTGCCAAATTCTCTTCATAAATTCCATGTGGCTTCTAGAACAAGGAGAGAAAAAGGGCAAGTAAAATGAGAAGACAATGGGGACTTAAACTGCTCTCTTCCAATTAAGTATTTTGTTATATTATTAGGCATGTGAAAAGAATCCTAGTTTAGCTTGATTCAGAATTATGTATTTCACACAAAGCATGGTAATTATATACAACTTAACTCTTTGTTTCTATAGATCCTTTATTTCTTTCTCTTAGCAATACTTTGCTATTATTATAAAGTAATGAGATAATGTTTATTTGCATAAATCATGGAAAAATATTCTAGCTGCTTTATAACAATGACATTTATTGAGATATTGATGACATGGGGAAAGGTATTCAATATTCATGAAATTTAAGACAAGGCCAGAAAACAATTTTAGATAAGGAAGTTCCTTGCAATTAGCAAATTATCTCAACAATAATAAATAATGGACTGCATTTTAATATTACTATAGAAGGAAATTCTTCAGCAATAAACAATTGCTTAGAAAAATTTTTATAAGATATTGAGGTTTAATCTAAAGTTTGCAGACTTTTAAAAGGTGTCGACTATTTTACATATGTGTATATATATATTTACAGATACACACATTGGTTTAAAGCATTTTTAGACAGCATAGGAGAAATATGTCTTTATTTATTAAACAGAACCCATTTCAGGATAGTTTGGTTCAGAAAGGTATTTGGAAAAAGGAACTATGAGAGTATTATTTTCTATAAGTGTACAAATTCATTAGAGATGATCTCAGACCCTGCAAAATATTCACTCTATTCCAGAGCTTTTGCTAAAATAATTTATCTTAATATAATTACAACATAAAATTAATGACAAAATTTTAATTCTTAAAATTAAAGAGAAGCTTTAAAATATGTTTATATTTTCTAAAGAAGGATACAACCTATCATTACCATTTCTAAAGTATGCTGTAAGAGCAATGTAGAATGAATGTTTAAACTGAAGGTTGTTATGCTCATGATGCAGACTGCAACTCAAAAATATAAACACTAAATACATGGTGTTATCCCAAATGAATGGTGTACAACATGATTTTTAAAAAGTTTTTAATAATTTAAAAGAATCTATAAGAGGGAATATCCCACTCACTTACAAAACTAAGTAAATTATATACATTGTGTTATATAATACAATGCATCAATTAGCATTTGCTGTATAACAAACCATCCCAAATTATCAGCTTTGAACAATAAGTATTTATTATTGCTTACAAGTCTTTGGAGAGCTGGGAAGTTCTAGGTGTTGCTGATCTCACTCATGAATCTATGGTCAGATAGCAAGTCATTTGGGTCTGGTTATTCTAGGATGGTTGTAGAGTTAGGACAACTCAGTCTACCCCGTGTGATCTCTTCTCTTATAGCAATTTGCCTAGGTTTATACATAGGTCATAGAAATTTTAAAGAAGAAAATGAAACTGCATTGAGGCTTCTGCTGATAACTTGCACATCCCTTCCCTATATTCTATTGTTCAAAATACTCATAATACAAGCCAGATAAATAATGTGCTGAAACTGACTCTAGCCCTTGATAAGAGAAATTGCAAATTCATACTTCCCAAGGTTAATAGATACAAAGGGAGGAATAACTGCAGAAAGCTTGCAGACACAATTGCAAACAGTCTACCACAGGCAAGTTTACTTAAATACACTCAAGAATCAGAATGCTTTAATATGTCACAGATTGATGCAAACACCAGGAGGAGGACCTTACACAAAGGACCCATGTTGACAGCTATTGGTGGACAAAACTCATATTTTATTCTTCTCTTAGATTCAGTGAAGTGACTAACTGATGGTAGTCACTGTGAAAGGAAGAGTAATGGCTTGCAAAGATGTCCACATTCTAGGTCTCATAACCTGTGACTATGTATCTGACATGGCAAAAGGGCCTTTGTAAATAAAAGATTCTTGAGATACAAACATTTTTCTGAAATATCTGAGGTAAAAACTGGGTCTTTATAAAAGAGTCAGGAAAGTCAGAGTGAGAAAGAGTCAGGAATGCAGATATGATGACAGAAGCAAAGGTGGAAGTGATGCAGGGCCATGAGCCAAGGAACCTGGGCAGCCTCTAGGTACTGGAAAAAGCAAGGAAACCAATTCCCCCCTAGAGCACCCAGAAGGCATGCAGTCCTACTTACACCCTGACCTAAGCCCAGGGAAAGTGATTTCAGGCTCTGACCTCTCAAACTATGAGATAATACATTTGTATTGTTTGAAACCACCAAGTTTATAGTAATTTATTACAGCAGCAATAGGAAACTAATGCAGTTATACTGTAGGCTCTTCAAACATTGTCAAGAAATGGTTGGGTAGAATATGATTTTGGAGTTTTTCTTTGTTCTTACCTGATTTCAAAATCAGTTCTTTGACTTTCTTCCATTTGTAGTGGATGGTAAGAATGCTTGTGATTTTAAGTCATCAAACAACAATAATAATTTTAGTTATGGATGATATGTATTTAATGTGTAACATATAGTCACTTAAAAGAATGAATTCTCAGAAGGGGAGAGAGTTTGGGAAAGGGAAGGGAAGAAAGGGAGGAAGGAAGGAAGGAAGGAAAGAAGGAAGGGAGGAAGGAAGGAAGGAAGGAAGGAAGGTAGGAAGGAAGGAAGAAAGGAAGGAAGGGGGAAAGAAAGAAAAAGAAAGGAAAGGAAAGGAAAAGATTAGTGATGCTGAGCATCTTTTCATATGTCTATTGACCATCTGTATGTCCTCCACTAATCATCAGAGACATGCAAATGTAAACCACAATGAGATATCACCTCACACTGGCCAGAATGACTATCATCAATAAATCCACAAACAACAAGTGCTGGCGAGGATGTGGAGAAGGGGAACCCTTTAGCACTATTGGTGGGAATGCAGATTGGTGCAGCCACTGTGGAAATCAGTATGGAGATACCTCAAAATATTAAAAAAGGATCTGCCTTTTGACCCAGCAATCCCACTTCTGGGAACATATCCAAAGGAACTCAAAACACTAATTTGAGCCCTGGCTGGCGTAGCTCAGTGGATTGAGCGCAGGCTGCGAACCAAAGTGTTGCAGGTTCAATTCCCAGTCAGGGTACATGCCTGGGTTGCAGGCCATGACCCCCAGGAACCGCACATTGATGTTTCTCTCTCTCTTTCTCCCTCCCTTTCCTCTCTGAAAATAAATAAATAAAATCTTTTAAAAAACCCACTAATTTGAAAGAACATAAACACCTTTATATTTATTGCAGTGTTATTTACAGTTGCCAAGCAGCCCAGTTGTCTATCAGTAGATGAGTAGATAAAACAACTATGGGACTTTTACACAATGAAATACTACTCAGTAGTAAAAAGAAAAATTGTATCCTTTGTGACAGTGTGGATGGACCTGGAGAGCATTGTGTTAAGTGAAATGAGCCAGTTAAAGAAAGACAAATAGCATATGATTTCAATCATATGTGGGATCTAATGAACAGATTAAACTAACAAAATAGAGACAGGATCATAGATAGAAAGCAAGCTGACAGCTGTGGGTCGGGGGAAGGATCAAGCAAAAAGGAAAAAGAACTCATGGACAACAGGGTGGTGATTGCAGGAGGAGTATCATGGGAATAAATGATAATGGAAAAAATATAATTAAAAAGAGGAGAAAAGGAAGGAAGAAAGGAAGGAAGGGAGGAAAAGGGAAAATAAAGATTATATAATGTTATAAAAGAACAAATAAACACAAAGAGCTTGTAGGATACACATGATTTTCTCTATAGCACTTCTCACAATAAATTTTTATCAAACATTCTATGGATGATATATTTTATGTGGAATATTTGTGAAAATTTTAAACAAAATGGACTCAGTTCTGGCTATACAGTTCTAACTAGGAGCTACATTTACACTAATTTGAAACAGAACAAGACAACATAAATTCCTTCTTTCAGGCTCCCCACTGCTGTCCGTGGAGCTCAGACCGTGAGGACCCCTCAGCCTTCACTGTGATCCCTGTGTAAATAAGAGGTTTCTCGATTCAATTAATTAATTAAATTTGCCTTTTTTCCCATCATGACTCCAAATGGTAGGCTATCTGATTGTCACAGTAGGTTACTTAATGATCTCCAGTTATAATCCTTCCCTCAAACCACAACTCTCTTGTGCAGTCATGTTGAATTCACCTAATGCCCCAACAGAAACTGTTTCTATCATTTACTCAGGCTCTAGGTTGGCAAAGGCCATTCAAACATAAGCTTAATTTGATCAGAAAAAGTAAGCACAATCACCACATCCTGGTCGTGCTGCCTCAGAATACATCAATTCTATCCTTATACGACTACAGACTTGAAGAATAACATGAATATACAAGGCTAAGGGACTGTGGAACTCCATGTGCATCAATGATTAAACAAGATATAAATAATTAAATATGGTATAGTTTGCAGAATATGTTATTTTCATTTCTCCCAATAATCAAAGCCTCTGGTTTTTCATTTAATGACCAATTTGTCATCTCCTATTTTTCAGGACTGCATAAAATCAGGCCTTAAAAAAAACAGGTGAATCATGGCTTGCTTGCACTTCAGCTTCCTCTACAAAATCACTTCATTAGGTGCTTGACATTACGTTTGCTCCTTAACCTCAGGCAGGTGGGGACTTGGGGATTAATTTAGTTCTCATATCAGAGCACTAAGCCCTAATTTTCTGTCACAGCTTTCTGACTCCACTACCTCCCACCCTCCTCTCAACAATGTTTCTTAGAACATTTCTGTCCAGTGCAATTTATTTTGTAAAAGCATTTAACAGGACAGATGCTGTTCCAATCACCAGACTTAGAGCTAAATAATTTTTTTCCCTATGGGAAGATTTTAAAAACCTTTAAAGAAATAAAGTATATTTTCTTTTCTTGAAAATGGGCAAATAGCATTTTGTAGAGCTGAAGTAAATACTTTACTGAAAAAATCACTGCATTTTTTTGTGTGAGAGGACATATATAGAATCATAATTTTTATTTTATCTTAGCATATAAGAGAATAGTATTTGATGACTAAGGGTCACTTAGAAACCTTGGGTCAGCTACTTCCTCATTGCATAAATTTTAATGAATTATTTCACCTCATTAATCCTTAATTTTCACATATATAAAATGAGGAAATTAATACAGCACAGGATTTTTGTGAACATAAAAATTATGTAATATCTAAAGGAGAAGTGGTATTTATGAGGCAGCACTAAATGAATTTCAAGAAATAGTACCAAAATATCACCAAATGAACATTTCTTCTCTTTTCTTTTCTTTGAAAGCATTTCTGTAACTCAGTATATGTCCTTGGGGAAATACTCAATCTCAATGGACTTCTGTTTTCTTACCTATAAGAGCAGAAGCTTACAGTATGGTTTCTGAGTTTCATGTTTGACAACACCTTAGTCTTTTGCAAAGGCCCCACTTAGAGGGGCTCCCATTGCATATTCAATGGAGCAAATGCTAATGACACTGCCCAACAAGAGTTATAATTCCATCTGGACATGATGAGAAAGAGAACTACAATTTGTAATATATAGTTTACAAAGTTTTATTAAAACCCAGAGAGAGATGTTTGGCAGCCTCATTTCCTGTTTCAATGAATAGAAAAGGTCACTGCTATTTAGGTAACCAAAATCTGAAATCAAAAGAGGTGCAAAACAAGGTATAAAAGTGCTTATCATATTTAAACACACAGACACGAAAGAATTAGAATTAGACTCAAATATACCACAAGGATGGGTCATAATGTGTTGTTTCATTTTATGCAGCTTTTTCTTAGTGGGGTAATGTTTTTTCCCAACTAATGTCAGTGCTCTTTGGTTGTTCATTTCATCCATTCATATGTTATTTTATAGCCTCCTGTCCAGTGTTTTATGTTAGTTGGAAGAAATATTAGCTCTGTTGATCCAATGGTAAAATTACCAACTGAACACATTTGCGTGGCCTTTAAGACTTAAAAAGGAAACTGCCATCTTGTCTCATTAGTGTCTCGCAGTGATATATGTAGTCACAGTATGATGCTGTTTAAAAATGTAGTGCCAGCCCTGGCTGGCATAGCTCAGTGGATTGAGCGCGGGCTGTGAACCAAAGCATCGCAGGTTCAATTCCCAGTCAGGGCACATGCCTGGGTTGCAGGCCACAGCCCCCAGCAACCGCACATTGATGTCTCTCTCTCTCTCTCCCCCTCCCTCCCTCTCTAAAAATAAATAAATAAAATCTTTTAAAAAATGTAGTGCCAGTAACCACAGAAAAATGTTAAGCAATATTGACTCACTTTCAACTGGGAAAACTGCTATCAATTCATGGATTGGCATTCTTTGACAGTTTATGTAGAAGACTAGTGAGGGTTTCCATCTCTGTGATATAACAATATTGATACCAGCTCTGCTGCCTCTGCTGTGAACCCACTTTCTTTTACTCATTCCATAGATGCTTATTGAACATTGCTACCTACTGACTAAATTAATTCATTAATGTATGGCTCTTCTTCCCCTTTCCTGTCCTCTCACTGCTAATTTTCACACCCTACCAGTTTCTGTGGGAGAATCCACTCATCATTCAGGTCAGCCAAAGGGGGTAGTGATTTTAAAAAAGACATTGTTAAAATACTCTCATACATTGAGATCGATGATTTATTAGGGAGAACTTTGATCTCTCTTTAGGGCCTTTGACTCCACAACATCCTTGGAGACGATGTTTCAATCATTGCAAGTCCACCAGCAATCCAAAGGCTATTCTGAAAGAAGTCAACAGAAATTCCTTTGATAACATCCAGGCAGATAAACTTCTACTTATTATGGAGAAACCTGGAAGAAACTAACTTAAGTGATTAAAGTGAATATCATTAGTAATAAGACAGATTGATACCATGTAAATCCTGATATGATTTATGGTGAAAAGCAAAGCATCACTCCTGTGGTATTCTTGCCAAATTATGTAATATCCATTTATTCATGGGAACACATCAGATACATTCATGTAGTAGGGGGCATTCTATAAAACTGTTGGTCATTGCTCTTCAAAAATGGTAAGGTGCTGCTGGAGAAATCCTGAAAACTGCCATAGACCACAGGCAACTAAAGGGACCTGATAACTAAAGGGAGAATGGGATCCGCTATTGAACCTTGGACCAGAAAGGAGGGCATTAGTGGGAAAGTTGGCAAAATTCTAATAAGATCTGATTAATTCCTGATTTCAAAATCATACTATGGTTAAATAGAATTTTGAGGGAGAGCTGGACAAATGGCATATGGGGATTTGCTGTATAATTTTTGCAACTTTTTGTTAAGTTTACAGTTATTGCAAAATAAAAAGTTAAATAATTGTTAGCATTGTTGAGTCTTCAGCACAAGGTAATAGAGAATTATGGTCTTTTTTGTTTTGATTTTTCCAAAATATATCTAAATCTTAGATATCTAAATCTTTAGATAATATCTAAATCTTTAGATATATCTAAATCTTTAGATAATATCTAAAATCTTAAAATTTTTTAGATATTATTTTTTTATTCACAGATGTCTCACTGCTTTAATTAATTTCAGGACACTTTGATTTTGTTTGACATTTAAAGACAGATACATAAAAAATACATCCAAAGAACAAAATGTATAATATTTAGTGTTTTTAAACTAAAATTTAAGGGAAATGATACATTTTCTGTATCTGTCATAGAAATCTCTGTAGTCTAGTGTTCGTAAGATTCTGAAGTGAGATCATCTGTGCTTGATTTCAACCTCATCACTACTAGAGGTTAAGCTTGGTCCAGTTTTTTGCCTCTCAGTAGTCTCAATTTTAGAATATGCATAACAAAAGCACATCATAGTCATTTTAAAAACCTGGAAATAATTGACTAATGATGTGTAACATCCTTACAAATAACAGCAAATTACCACCCCAAATGGCTCACCCAACAAGGGAATTTACCTGCTCACTAACCAGCAACTGACACTCCATCTCCCACCAAAGGTCCACCAACAACAGTACAGGACCTCCCAGGATCGGCTGCGGGTGGCGCCAGCGGGTCAGGGTATTCGAGTAGCGGGTCACCAGTGGAGATGGTGGCCTGTTCCAGCCAGGCCTGGCCAAGCTTGTAGCTGTCAGCCAAGAAGGGCTGGCCTGGAGACAGAACTGGCAGGTAGCAGGGCATGTGCAGGAACCCTGGAATTGTGCCTTTTGACATGGATGTGGAAAGTGTCTCGGGCCATAATCTTGGAGATAATAGTGTGGGTGGGTTTTGCCCAGGGCAGATGGACTCTCGACCTGCAATCAACACTGTGAGAGGATCCACCATAGCAGTGCCTGTTTGCTGTGCTCTGCTCCAAGCCCCACCAAAGGTGGGCTGCTGCACATGGCTGTGCCGGGGCCAAGATTATTATGTTAGAATAATAGTATATTATGTGATCTTTAGATCTTACCCTTAAACTTCTAACCTTGGATGTTCCAGCCATTGAATCTTTGCCTATAATTTAAGGATCTCTGCAATTAATTCTTCTCCTAGCAAAGAGAATTTCAGAAGCCTAATCATTAGTTCAGAAGCTGGGATTGGACAGTTTTATGGTTACATCTGCTTTATATTTATATTCCATTTCCACTGACTGAGTTTCACCACATTTTCAGTAGAGACCTGGTCTTTTTGTTATTGTTGTTGTAGCTTGTTATTGTTATTGTTGTTTAGACCCTTGGTTCTGTCTTGACTATAGTCCATCCAAACCATTGCCTCAAATTCAAGGAACTCAAATTACCTCTCATCTCAAACTCAAACTCCAGTGCCTATAACTATGGCCTTTCTGATGCTGATTTGACAGCAAACTTCAGTCTCTGTAATACATTGCCAGCCCTTCAAAACACTCACCCTTTTCTAGGGAGGATATGATATATTGTCTTTTGATGGATTTCCTAATTGCTACTGAAGTATTTTTTCTTCTGTTTTGGGCTATGTCCTCTGATAAACAGATGCCTTAACTCTGCAGGCTCTCCTGGCTGGTCTTCCTCACAGTGAAGTAAACCCAGCCCCAGGGTTGATGGAGTAAAATCTTCTTTAATGTAGTTGCTTTTTAAAAAATTCAGACAAAGCCCTTTATCTGAACTTAAAAGTCTGGCATTGTTTGTCAGGGTTGAAGTTGAACATATTTAGTATGGAGTGCAGTGCAGGCTCTGACACTTCTAAATGGATGTGGCTGTAACAACAGGTACCCTCTTGGTGCCCTCATTTTGGAATTGAACTGACCTTCAGACACCGAACTGTGTTCCTATGTAGCATTTGTTTAGCATTCACTATATTGTGTATGGAAAGCAAATGGTTAACACATTTTCTTACTCAGAAAAATATTTCTCTCTCTGTTTAATGTGTAGTGGGGAGTGACTGCAATGAGTTCCAAACACCTGAAACAAATTCAAGCTCCATTAATGTTTCCCATCTATACCAACTACCAAATATCATGATTTATGATACTTAATAGTATACTAACTTGTTTTATGTCAATGTAAGTCATTTATTGGACGCCATGAGACAAATTGCTCTTAAGTGTAGTAATGCATCATAATGCAGGCAGCTCTCTTTCTCGCAGCTCCCGTACTCCCAGCTTGTGGAAGTACGTCAGGAGCATGCATTTAAATTAATCAAAATGTACTGATTTCAACACTGAAATCATATTATTTTATTAATGATAAAATGATATAAAACATTTGCAGTTCTGATCATAATGATTTAATATTCTAAGACCTAATCTCTTTCCCACTTATCTTTATTTTTGTTAGGAGCTATTTTTTCCTTGTTTGAAATTTTCATGGAACAAGAAATTCAAACTATGAAACAACAACAAACCAAAACCAGGAGTTCCACAGACAAATCTCTCTCTCTCTCTCTCTCTCTCTCTCACACACACACACACACACACACACACACACACACACATATGCACTAGTACATAGGCTTTTAAAATATTTCATATTTAAAAATAAATTTGAGATCTGAGACACATGTGTCATTGTTTCTAAGACTTATTCATTCAGGACCAGCAGTTGTATTTTCAACCAGATATGTTTTCAGGTTGCTGTTTGCTTTACAGCTATGGGCTTTTTCTGTGCAGGGCCCATACATTGTTATCCCTGAATGCCTCACCTCATCCTAACATTGGCCTGCCCCTAGACCACTAGAGGAGGTCTAAGGGCTGGCAAGTGGCAACTGTTGAGCACTGAGTATGTGCCAGGCATTGGCTGAGGGCTTCATGGACATTGCTGCCATCTAACACAGCTATTGTAGGACTCAGAATTATCATGATTCCCATTTCACAGCAACAGGGTGGAGAAGTTAAACAACTTGTCCATTAGTAAGTAACAGAGTGGGGATTCAATCTTATCCAGACCCCACAATATTAAAGATACTGCTCTCTGTACTCAGGCTGTCCATTTTCATACAGGATCTCACAGCCGTGTTTCTGGTGTGAATGTATCCTAGACAGTCATAGAAATCACCGCAACCTTTACACTTTCAGTGCCACAGACACTATATATCCTCAATTCTAATATACATGTTTTTTTAACATGTGAACATCTTTGAAATTGACCTTCTTATAGTTGATGGCATTTCATTGTTCATCAGGATTTTCCCCCTTTCTTAGAAGTACATAAAACAATGCTGTCATTTTAGTTTTAATAAAACATAATATAAATATAACACATATTTTGACTATGTATAATAAAAACTATTGACCCAGCTGGCGTAGCTCAGTGGATTGAGTGCGGGCTGTGAACCAAAGTGTCGCAGGTTTGATTCCCAGCCAGGGTACATGTCTGGGTTGCAGGCCATGACCCCCAGCAACCGCACATTGATATTTCTCTCTCTCTCTCTCTCTCTCTATCTCTCTCCCTTCCCTCTCTAAAAATATAAATAAATAAAAATTAAAAAAAAACTATTGAACATTTATTGTATGCCAAAAATGTAGTATGCACTTTACATATATTTTCTCTATTAGTTTTCATAACTACCATATAAGTTAAGCTAGACTGATATCACCATTATGCAGATGAGAAAATAGAGGCTTAGTATATCCTTTTTGTCTGTGAAGTATATCCTACCTCTGTGAAGAGGTGGTTGAAAAAGTAATCTGATCCAAACAAGCTGACTCCAGTGCTCTTATTCTTAAATTCTGTGGAAGCTAGTTTTTGCATTATGCCTATTTGGCTAATAAAGTTTAGAGTAAGCTGAAATTTTCTAGTTTAATGGACAAGTAACTCTGTGCAAAATAACTTTCATGCTAATAAGGAGTTTTATGAGGAAGTGAAAGTAATCAATAATGACTTGTTTGGTTGGAAGAATAGCATTATATGTATTTCTTTCTTCTTTCAGGAGCTAGGACTAAAAGCAGAAATTATTTTAGTGCAGCCTGGCCTGGAGAAAGCTGTTTGGAGATATTTGAAGGAAAAGAGAAAGAGAGATTTGTGTGTGTGGGGGGGGGGAGAAATGTTTGAAGTTTATTTTAATATTTATTATAAGGCAGAGTTAATTCTCTAATTGATAAAAACAAAATCTAGAAAAAACCCTAATTCTAGGAATTGCTTGAAACCTAACAGCTGTGGGAGGGGGCCACCAGATAGAGGGAAATAGCAGGCCAAGACCACATCTAAAATTTTAAATTTTAATAAACAGGAATGGTAGTCTGCTTTTTCTGGTTTGGGGGCCTTCTTTTAATTCTATAAATTCCTTCCTGTGGAAACTCGGTTATTTAGGTTCAGTCTTCTTTTTTTAATTCCAACTTTTGATTCAATGTAGATAATTCTGACATATTCATCTCAAATCTTACCACTTTACCTAAGTTCTGACCCCAAATTTTCAACTAAAATCTTCCACCTGGATTTTTGCTCAAAATGCCCAAGTCTGAACTCACCCTCTAAGTAAATCAACTTCATAAGCAAAGCCCACACATTGTCAGTAACAACACCTTGTGTGCCACAACCAAGAGTCCTCTCTGTGGCGGTAAAGCCACAGCACCTGTCGTTCCCACAGCTGTGGGCTTTGTGGACCAAGTCATGTACTTACATACATTCCACATATGCGTTCTATTTTATAATGCTGCATTGTCAATGACAGAGTCTCTAGCCACATATAGTTACTTTAATTTCAGTTAATTAAAGTTAAATTAAAAATCTGTTTCCCTAGGTATACTAGCCACATTCTTAGCTACATGTGGCTAGTGGCTACTCTACTGGACAGCATGGATGTAGAATAGAACGTTTCCATCATTGCAGAGACTTTTACAGACTATTGTGCTCTAGTGGCTCCTATGCAGGGCTCCAGCTTCCCCATTTAAAATGTGTCTAGAGGTTCTAGGTATTCTAGACTTCTTCAGATTTATTGCAGTTTATATCTCTGCCTTTTCATTTAGTAATGATTCCTCAAGAGGACTATTTCTAACTTCCTTTTTTTTTATTTTGATTCTGAATGCAGACATACACTCTATTGTTGGAATCTGTCCAAACAGCAATGCCAGGGGATGGAGAAGGCAATGCAACACGAATCTACTTTCAGTATCTTGTCATGAATGTCAAGCATGTTATTGGGACTAATTATAGCCCATATAAGTCCAAAAAGAAGTTTAGCAAGCAAGCTTTATTGGGTTTTCTTATTTAATAAAACTTTTTTTAAATCTACTTTTTTCTTTTCAGCTCCTTATTCATGCAGACACCTGTCCGGTGGTGCTGTTTTGGGCCCTGTAGGCCTGTAGGCAGATTCTTTGGTTTCTTCCAATGATCATGTCATGATAATATTTCAGAGCTTGATATCCCCTTTTTAAAATTTAATAAACTTTATTATTAAAGTTTCAGGTCTAGAGAAAAATTGATCAGAAAGCCCAGAGTCCTCATATGTCCTTTCCCTCCAACCCCCAATTTCCCCTCATATTAACATCTTGCATTAGTGTGGTACATATCTTAAAGTTGATGAGCCATTATTGACACATTATAATTAAGTAAGGTTCTTAGTCTACATTAGTTTTCACTCTTCGTGTTGAATATTCTATGGGTTTTAACAAATGCATAATGACATGTATCCACCATTACAGTATCACACAGAATTCTTTCATTGCCCTAAAAATCCTTATGCTCTGCCTATTCACCTCTCCTTCCCTCTCCCTTGATGCCCTGGCAATCACTGGTCTTTTTCCTGTCTCCATAGTTTTGCCTTTTCCAGATGCCATACAGTTGGAATCATACAGTTGGAATCATACAGTATGTAGCCTTTTCAGACTGGATTTTTTCACTTAGCAATATGCATGTCTTTTTGTTGATTGCTAGCTCATTTCTTTTTATTACTGAATAATATTCCATAATATGAAAGCCCTATAGTTTGCATACTCATTCATCCACAGAAAGACATTTTAGTTGTTTCTATGTTTTTGCAGCTTGTTATTAGGATTTAGTGTGGACATAAATTGTCAACTCATTTGAGCAGATATTAAGAAGTATAATTGCTGGATTATATGGTAAAATATGTTTAGATTTTTAAGATATTACCAAACCATCTTCCAAAATGTTTGTGTCATTTTGCATTCCTACCAGCAACGAATGAGAGTTCTTGTACCCCCACATACTGGCCAGCATTTGGAGTCACCAGTGTTGTGAATGTTAGCCATTCTTATCAGTGTACAGTGGTTCAATGTTCCTTGTCTATTTATTATGTCTTGCTTGTGCAAGTTGGTTCTAAATTGACTTGTTATTGAACTAAAAGAGTGTATTGTCCAAACAAGTCTATATGTGTGTGTGTGTGTGTGTGTGAGTGTGTATTCTTATAAGGAATATAAGTTTTATATATATAAAACTGTTATTTCAAATATAATTCCTGAGTTTTTTATCATTTAAGCATGGATTACATATATCTGATTTACATGTCAACCATATGGCAACTGTCTTGCTTTGTGGAAATGTGAAAATAGCCCTATTTGCATATGTTGCCCCAGCATAATTATCAATGATAGTACCCTTTCCATTCTCAAAAGTGTCCCAGTTTTAGTGATACATTATTTTATTATTCTGCTTGAATATCACCTGGATTATAGGGTGGACCCACATCTTCTCTTTATCTTCCCTTCCTTGGCCTTTAACAGAGTACTAAGATGTGGTGAGTGTGCATTAAGTACCTTAACAATGGGTGGATAGAAGACCCTTGTAAAAATGAGTTGGATCTTTCAGTGGCTACTTTCCAGGACATGTGCTTTAGCATTACACTCTTAGGACTCAGCTTCAAGGAAATCTTACAGCAGTTTTTCAACCTACATCGCCTGTCGTAGCACAGCTTCTGCTCATTTGACAGCAGGTGTTTGGTAATCTGACGTCATTTGTCTCTTGCATATGGTCAGCCCAGTATAAGCAATCTTTTCAGTGGCTGTGTGCCAGCCTCTCTGGGTTAGACACCCTATCTTACCACTCTGTGTTCTTATAGATGACACTGGTAAAATTGTTGTCTGGAGTCTAATGTTACTTTGACATCAAGCTATGTCTGCCAGCCTCCCAAAGGATAAATTGCCTTCATGATTCATATTTATTCTGTTTTCAACTGTGGTCTGAATATGCAGCCACTTTCAGAAAGAGCATCGGTCTCTGTGTTGCATAGACTCTCTTGGTAAAGTCTACCTCATGAATTGCCAACCTACAACCAACCCACTGCCAGTGCCAGCTAAAGAAATTTCTTAATAATGTACTGAGATGTTTGGTCTCCTTTTCCTACTCTAGAAATTAATTAAAATCAATTATTACCAATACTTTAAAATTATGAAATATGTCAGCCATAGAGAAATACATGGAAATATATTCTGCATCTTCTTGCAGCTCTGTATTGAAGACACAGAGGTGAACACTTAGAGGCTCTTATATAGTGATATTTTTTAGGTATATGCTACCATAGAGGTGAAGATTTTTTTTTGGCTAGCAAATGCTTTGCCTTATACAAATTTCCAAATTTCCTTTTTCCATAATATTTGAAAATTTCGACATAAGCAAAGAGAAAATAAACTAGGCAGATATACAAGACTCAGAGTAAATATTTATATATATATATATATATATATATATATATATATATGTGTGTGTGTGTGTGTGTGTGTGTGTGTGTGTATATATATATATACACACTGTGCCCCACAGACATACATATACATACACAACATTAAAAATAAGCCAACAAGAAAACCAGCATTTTTTTCTACTTTTTGAAGGAAGTTAACAAAAGGTCTACAGCACATATATATGTAAGTGAAATGATTTCTAAGACTCAATGTGGAATAAGAACAGACTCATAGATCAATTGAATAGAATATAGAGCCAAAAAATAAACCCATGTCTTTATGATCAATTAATATTTGACCAAGGAGCCTTGGTCAGTATGGCTCAGTGGATTGAGCACTGGCCTACAAACCAAAGGGTCACCAGTTTGATTCCCAATCAGGGCACATGCTTGGGTTGCAGGCCAGGGCCAGGCCTCTCTCTAAATAGAAATAAATAAAATCTTTAAAAAACCTTTGACCAAGGAGGCATGAACACACAGGAGGCATGATGGAGTAAAGGTAGTCTCTATAATAAATGGTGTTGGGAGAACTGGACTGCAACAGGGCCGAATGTAATTTTAACTCCTTAACAGTTAAGGAGTAGTTACATTTATACAGTCCTAAAATTATTTTGGCCTTCTGAAGGCAACTACAAGGCTGATATGGCCCACAGTGAAAATGAGTTTGATACCCCAGTCCTAGAGGAAAACATAGGCAGTAAAATCTCAGATATCTTGTGTAGCAATATTTTTCCCAATGTATCTGCTAGGGTTCGAGAAATAAAGGGAAAAAAATAAATGAATAGGGCTATATCAAAGTAAAAGGCTTCTGTACAGCTGAAGAAACCATCAACAGTATGAAAAGGGAACCAATTTGGGGGAATGTATTTGCCAATGATACATCAGACAAGGGTTTAATCTCCAAAATATATAAAGAACTTACGTGGCTGAACAGCAAGAAGACAAACAATCCAATTAAAAAAATGGGCAAAAGACCTGAATAGGCACTTCTCCAGGGACATACAGATGGCCCATAGATATATGAAAAAGTGCTAAACATCACTAGCCATCAGAGATGCAAATTAAAACCACAATGAGATATCATCTCACACCTGTCAGAATGGCACCATCAATAAATCAACAAACAAGAGCTGGTTAGAATGTGGAGAAAGAGGAACCATTTTACACTATTGGTGGGAATGCAGATGGGTGCAGCCACTGTGGGAAACAGTATGGAATTTCCTCAAAAAATTAAAAATGGAACTGCCTCTTGACCCAGTGACTCCAGTGCTAGGAATAGAGCCTAAGAATTCTGAAACAGCATTTCAAAAGAATTTATGCAGCCCTATGTTCACAGCAGAGCTCTTTGCAACAGCTAAGATCTGGAAATAGCCTAAGTGCTTATAGTAGATGAGTGGATTAAAAAGAACCCCACAACTGTGGTATATTTACACAATGGAATACTACACAGCAATAAAAAAAGAAATTCCTACCTTTGTGAGAGCATGGATGGAACTGGAGGCTTTTATGAAGACTAAGTGAAATACACCAGTCAGTGAAAGACAATTACCATATGATCTCACTTATAAGTGGAATCTAGTGGGCAAAATAAACTAATGAGCAAGATAGAACCAGAGGCATAGACTCAAGAAATATTCTGAAAGCTATAAGAGGATAGTGGGGAGGTGGGGACTGATTGAAAGAATGTAAAGAGAATAGTCAAAGAACACATATGAAGGACCCATGGATTTGGACAATGGTGAGGGGATTCACTATGGAAGTGGGTGGCAGGCTGGGTGGAGAGGTCTGAAAGGGGAAAAATTGGGACAACTGTAATAGCATAAATAATAGCATATTAAAAACATTAGAAAAAAAAGTGAAGTGGTCATAGACAGGGTTGTCCTGAATCATCATTATGTTCTTTTCAATTCTTCATCAGTGAACAAAAACAAGGTTTTGGTTCCCGAGGGTGTTCAGCATCTGAGTTTCTTCGCTGTTAAAAGAAAAAAATGTATAGGTGACATGTTTACCATTTCAAAGAGAAGGGTGGGGTAGGAAATGAAGAGAGAATGCACTGCTAAGAAGCACAGGTCCTATTCTCTTATAATGCCATTAATAATAACTTAGAAGTACTAGCTAGTGTATAGATGCTATACAAAGAAAAATAAATCTATACTAAGTGGTTTTAATGTTTGAAAGGTAAAAGTAACTGCAAAGTTAAAGTCATGTCACTATAAACACCTTCTCTATAGCAGTTTATTTTACCAAAGTCCTCCCTGGAGTTTCTCTGGCATACTGCTCAGAGATGCCTCAATAGAATATATCTAATAAGATATTTTTCATTCATTATTTTCTACTGAGAGATGCTTTCCCAAGTGTAGAAATTAAAAACTGTAAATTCTTGTATTTCTCTTTCAATTGAACTTTACTAATAAGTCTTCCAGCATGAGATTACACTGATTTTTAACTAGCAAATGCAGTTTTAAAATAGATAATCATAAAAACAAGAGGCAATCCAGTTTCTATAAATACATGACAATTAAAGTGATTGAAGTAGAATATTAAGAATCATAAAGGAAAGAACTGACCTCAGATGACATTGAGTCACACTCTGCCCCAAGGTTGAAATCCATTTTATATTCTGGACAGATGGCAGCCCAGCTTCCCCTTGTATACGTCCAGTTTCAAGGAGTTCATGCTTTTGCAAAGCAGTCCTTTCTAGTGTCAGATGGCTCTTTTTCTTGGAAGGTTAATCCTCATATTGAGTAGAATGCACTCCTGAGAACATCCACATTTTGACTAAAGTTTTGCCCTTTTAAACAACACAAAATACCCTTCCTTTGTCACTGGGGGAAATGACAGCCTATGTCTAACCTTGAGGGCTCAGGATACAGCCCAGCAGTAGAGGTGAGGTTGAGATACTCCTGAGTGACTCAGGGAGAGTCAGGGCCAAACCTGTGAATGACAAGGGCATGGCATGACTCAGCAGGTTCAGACTAAGGAAAAGCAGATACCCTGAACACAACACAACACAACACAATACAACACAACAACACAACGCAAAACATTAAAAATCAAGAAGTTTGTACTACATAGTGCAGTATATGAGAGTATCTTCTTGGTAAATGTTTTAAAAATCTTTGTTTGGGGGTTTTATATGATTTTTTTTGGTAGACATCAGAAACACATTAGTAGACTGATTTCAGAGTGCCAGCAACTATGACAGAGACAGATGCCATTGACTGTGTTTTTCCAAGTGTTACAATAAGCACTTGGGTTAGGAAGGTATAGGATTTGACAACTGTGGTTTGCATCCAGAATTTTTATTATCTTTCTTGAGTGCAGCTGATACTCTTCAGAACTGTTAGCACCCTGCAGTGCTGACATAATATGTCTCTTTTGAGGCTTTGCTTTTTCTGGCTAGGCTTCAGACTGAGGACTTATAGAAGGTTTATTTGCATAAATAGATTAACAAATGTGTCATTTGTGTCTATTTTACTGCCTTCTTTAAAAAAATTCTTCAATTATAACTCCAGTCACAGACATATGTATGCTAATTTTTTGATTGATTATGCTTGCACACAGCCTCTACCCCCCATGACAATGATCTCCTCTGTTATTACAAGCAGGTTAAGGACCAGAGTCCAAGAGAAGTGGCTTTCTGAGTGTGTCTGCTGCTAGAACCCTCTTTTGTAGGGTGCCAAATAATAGAACAGAAAATTCCCTCCAACCCACCCCAGCCAGCCCACACCCCCCAACTCTGCCTCCCAGCACCCAGCTGTGTGGCACTTTTTCCCAGTTTCACAGAGGTAAAATTGACAAATAGAACTGTAAGATATTTAAAGTATAAAATGTGATGGTTTGAAATGTTTACATTATGAAAGGATTCCCCTCATCAATTTAATTAACGCAGTCCTCACTTTACATATTTATCGCCCCCTTTTTAACAACACAAGTTCTACTCTCTTAGCAAATTGCAATTATACAAAACAGTGTGATTAACTACAGTCACCATGTCATGCGTTATATCCTCAGCCCTTAGTCATCTTATAACTGAAAGTTTCACCAATCTCTTCCTACTTTCCCCATTCCCAGCTCCTGTCAACCACTTTTCTACTCTTTGTTTCTGAGTTCAACTTTTTTTAGATTGCTCATATAAGTCATACCATGCAGTATTTGTCTTTATCTGGCTTATTTCAGTTAACTGAATACCCTAACTTTCTTCCATGTTGTCACAAATGACAGAATTTCCTTGTTTTTAAAGATGAATAATTTTTCAGCATGTATGTGCCACGTTTTCATACATATATAATCATATATATCACATATATGCATATATATCACATATATACAAATATCACATATGTATATATACATCATGCACACACACATATCATATATGTATCCCATTTTCTTGATATATTCACCCATTGATGGATACTTAGATTGTTTCCATACCTTGGTTATTGTGATAATCCTGTAGTGAACATGGCAGTACAGATAAATCCTAAGATCATGATTTTATTCCTGGTGGTATATGCCCAGAAGTGGGACTGCTGGGTCATATAGCAGTTCTATTTTCCATTTCCTGAGGAAGTTCCATGCTGTTTTTCATAGTGGCTGTACTAATTTACATTCCTACCAGCGATGTACAGGGTTCCCTTCTCTCCACATCCTCCCCAATGTTCGTTATCTCTTCCCTTTTTTCTAATAGCCGTTCTTACATGTGAATGATGTCTTGTGATTTTGATTTGCATTTCTCTGATTATTAGTGATATAGAGCACCTTTTCATGTCCCTGTTGTCCATTTGTATGTCTTCTTTGAAAAAAAAAATGGCTATTCAGGTCCTTTGCCCATTTTTATTTGGGTTATTTGCTTTTTGCTATTGAGTTGTATGAATATCTTGTATATTTTGGATATTAACCTCTTATCAGACATAGAATTTACGTATTTTCTCCATTCCATAGGTTGCCTTTTCATTTTGTTGAGTGTTTTTTTTTTTTTACTTCAATGTAGTTCCGCTTCTTCACTTTTGCTTTTGTTGCCTTTGCTTGTGCTGGTTATTCAAGAAATCATTGCCAAGACCAATGTCACAGAACTTACTTTTAGGTTTTCTTCAAGGAGTTTTGTGGTTTGAGGTTTTACATTCAACCCTTTAATCCATTTTTAGTTTGTTTTTATGTATGGTATAAGAGAATGTTCCAGTCTCATTCTTTTGTATAGCAAACTGATTTCCCTAACACCATTTATTGAAGAAACTGTTCTTTCACCATTGTTCATTCTTGGCTCCCTTGTCAAAAATTAATTAACTGTATATAAAATGAATTATTTCTGAGCTCTTTATTCTGTTCCGTTGATCTGTGTGTCTGTTTTTATGCTAATATCATACTAATTTGATTACTATAGCTTTGTAATATAGTTGAAATCAGGAACTGTGATGCCTCTGGTTTTGTTCTTTCTCAGGGTCACTTTTGCTATTTGGAATCTTTTGTGATTTCATACAAACTTTGGGATTGTTTTTTCAATAGCTATGGAAAAATACCATTGGAATTTTTATAGGACTTACACTGAATCTGCAAATTACTTTTGATCTTTATTGTGGAGCATGATGCCAAGTTTAGCAGTTATGGGAGAATAGTATTGCTGCAAGATTTAAATTAACCATTTAAATTTAAAAATTATTGAGGGTTCCATAGAGCTAACATTTAAATGTTGATGTTTTTTTCATCTTAATGAAAAGACAGGGAGTTTATATTTTGTTTCTTGATCAGAAAATGAATCTTTTGTCTGTTTAGTATTAAGAAATGTTCCAACTTTAATAGCATGCAGGCTTGTCTCTCCTCTTTCCAGTCTCCAGTATGTTGTGCCAAGCCTGCCCTACTACTTACATTTTTATCTGTATTAAAAGTATTACAGGCTATATTTTTAATATAATAGTAGCTATATTTATCAAAATCTCGTCAACTCTGAAGTAAGACAGCTGTCAGCTGACACTTGGCATTGTTCTGTGAAACATCTGAAGGAGGGCTCAACATTAGTATAAAAGATTTATATAGTTTTTCTTGAGACACATATCTCAGTTTCTAAATTAGAATTTCATTTTTTTAAGATGAAAAATTCTTCAAGCTCCTGTAATTACTGAATGAATGGACACCCACTCATAAATACTATTCTGACCATTGCTAGGTATGTTTTGGAGGCTACAATAAAAAAGAACACCAAATTTTATTTAAAGTCAAACTTTTCAATTATTTAATAGATGCTCCAAGCACCATAATCAACACACTAGCTGCAACTATCTTTAAATAAGTGCATATATTCCAATGTTCCCACCAAAAATATTTGTGTATATTCCTCCCCACTGTTCTCATGGGGAAAGACTATGTCAAAATTCAACTTGGTGTCCCTGTTGACTAGCAGGATGATAAAAACAAGGCAATATGCAATCAATGTTTGTTAAATAGCAATGCTATGCCTTTGACAATTTTACATATATAATGTTTGAAGTACCTGAACTAACTTGATTTTCCAAAGCACTCTTCTATTATCTCATTTATTCAGGGGGGTTAGGGGTGGGGTGGAATACATATTTGTTCATTGTATGTTGAAACATAAGTCTCAAATTTCTTTGTAAAATGTTTCCTGTCTACTTACCTTACTTCATTATTACAATTTTAAGTCTATGATTGTTGAAATCTGGCCAGAACGATAATCTATACATTCATTCCCACCTGTAATGTAGAAAGCCATCTGTCTTGATTTAAAATAGCTACCATTCTAATCTGTGGCCACCTATTATTTCATCATTGCCATTTAAGAGGATCTTTGAACACTGGAGTCTATTTTATTGTGGCATTCATAGAGAGCAAGAGGCCAACTGTAATCTCTTGCTTTGGTAACAAATAGCCAGATTGGTCTGTCTTGCATAACAAAATCCTTTCACTCAGTGACAACCGTTTGTCTTCCACATAGATCCACATTAAGACTAGTGTAGTTTTTGATAGGACAGAGTCATATTTTCAGTTCGCATCGTTTTACTGTTCAAGCTTTGTCCAAAATTTTTCCTGATATTAGTTATCTTGAATGTTTACTTCCTGTCAAAGAAATAGAGTCTCATTGTCTAAGAATTTACTCAGTGGGCAGACTATAGAGCCAAGAAAACATCAGCCCTGCACAATGTCTTTCAAGCATAATATATAGTCCAGGAGTCTACAAATAAATAAAACAATAGCTGTCTACTGACCCAGCAGGCACAGTGCACCAGCCATAACACAGTCAGCAATAGCTCAAAATTCTAAGAACCTTGTTTATTTTAAATAGTCAACTCTCAGTGGTTCTGGGTAATGGGAGGCAAAGATGAGCATGGCTCATTGAGTTGAGAATACAATTTTAAAAGACTCATGTTTGCCATTAGTTTGAAATGTTTTCCTACTCAGTATTATTTTTCTGAAGTTATTTTCAGATAGGAAAACTAATATTTCAGTCTTGGTGTCTCTTTACAGGTATAGATTTTAAACCTAGGGCTTATAATGAGCAATTAAAGAAATTATTAAAATAGAAACCACATGGGAAAAAAAGGCAATGGAGGGGTAAGATGAGCTTCATTTTAGGTTTTTCAAGCCACTTTCCAATTTAAATCATGGCATTAGTGTCCTATTGGTGCTATAATAAATTACCGCAAACTCCATGGCTTAAACAATACAAATGTATTATCTTACAGTTCTAGAAATCACAAGTATTATATAGGTCTCATTTGGATAAATTCAAATTCAAAGTGTTGGAAGTTTTACATTTCCTAATGAGGCTCAAGGCGGAGAGTCTGTTTCTTTTTCTTTTCCAGCCTCCAGAGGCAGCCCATGTACCTTTGCTCATGGCTCCTTTCTCCATCTTTAAAGCTAGAAATAGAGGATTAAATTTTTCTCACATAGCATCACTGTGATCTCCTTCTGCCCTCCTTTTCCAATTTTAAGAACTCTTAGTTATGGGCCCTGGCTGGCATGGCTCAGTGGATTGAGAACGGGCTGCGAACCAAAGTGTTGCAGGTTCGATTCCCAGTCAGGGTACATGCCTGGGTTGCAGGCCATGACCCCCAGCAATTGCACATTGATGTTTCTCTCTCTCTCTCTTTCTCCCTCCCTTCCCTCTCTAAAAATAAATAAATAAAATCTTTAAAAAAATAACTCTTAGTTATACTGGGACAACCCAGGTAATATAATACAGGATAGTCTCCACGTGGTAAGGTCAGATGATTAGCAACCTTAATTCCATCTGAAACCTTGACTTCCCTTTGTGACATAGCCTACAAGGTTCTAAGGATTAAGACACAGACAACCTTAGAATCCATTATTCTACCTACCACAATAATATAATAAAATTACATTAAATCATGAATGAGTGTTTTTGCTTTTATCACTCCCAATATATTTTCAGCAGTTGGCTTCTATCACTCATCTAGCTGTAGAAGAGATTAGAAATTTCAAAGAATGTTAAAGAAAGGCTTTAAAAAATACCTTCTGTCATTTAAGTATGGAACTGTTGAAAATAATTAAGAAATTAAATTTTTGCTCTGCTTTTAATATATCAATGTCTATGGCTAAAAGAACTAGCCAAAAGAGTTTCCTCACATTATAAGTAAATACTACTTCTGCCAATGACAGGAAGGTTCTGAGGTTTTTGCTATAGAGTAGATGCATATGAAATTGGAGTCATTAAAGAACAGTTAGCCATTCCCCATACCCAAGTGAAGTTGGAAAGAATAAAAGAAAAGATAAGGTATATATATTTGGAGAGAAGGTGGCATGGAAGTCACAGAGCAGGCTGTAGGGAGCCAAGTCAGAAGTTGTCAGCAAGTACCACTGACTTCTGAAAAAGTTTTGAGGACAGTAACTTGTATTACACCCAGCCTGGTATTCATGAGACATGACCTATTGGCAAGAGTGCCCAGGGCACACTGTGCGGAAAGATTTGTTCTGATTGGAAACTTTGTGAGGCACATCCTTCCCTGTAGCTTTACAGTGAGAGATCAAAGCAAGAGGAAGCCAAAGAGACTGGGCATTTTATCCAGAAGAAACTGAGCATTACACAAAAGGATTAATTGTATTGTTCTAACAGACTATGTTTTAAATTAAACACTGCTAAGGAACATGTGGAGCTTGTCACAAAACATGAAATTAGCTAGGGACAAAGCAAAATGATTTCTGGTCACACTATATGCAGATAGGTGGAGAAAAATGCATCTCCTTTAATGTTCTATAACTGATGTAAATCTTCACCCCAAGTTCTTATCTACTGGTCATTAGGAAAAGAAGTAGAAAGAGGAAGGGAAAATTTAATTCTAGACCTATTTGTTAAAACCTATCATGTTCCGATAATATAAGCAATTATTTCTCCCTGGAGAATAAAACTCAGGTTGTCTAGGTTCTTATTTCATAATCTTCCATTTTCCTTCCTAACTTCATTTTTAAAATCACATCTATATTAGAGGCAGAGGAACAGCTTACCATGCTTGCTCCTCTGTTCTCCAGAAAAACATCCCATATTCCCTGAAATGCCATGTAACCTCCTGGCCTCTGATGCCATAGTCTATGCTTGGTTACTGCACAGTCCGTAGCTTTGACTAAAATAATGGTTAAAGGAAGCAATGGCATGTGTCTCTATTTGAGTCCACATCCTCCTTAGACTCTACTGACCACAGGTAACTGATCCTCTCCCTGTCTTCCATTACAGTCTCTGTGGCCAGAACCATAGTGTCTATGGCAGGGTTATGTTTTCATCATTACAGTAGGACCATGGCCAGTCCATTGCCTTTCAGCTAAATGATGGCAATGATTTTGAGTTAACTTCTCTCATCGTTATTGCACCTTCTCTGGGAATGGCTGGAACTAAGGGAATTTCAAGAATGCTAACTAAAGCCCTTCCATCTGTGGTCATACTGTTCTGCTTCTTAATTAGTTTGTTTTGTACCAAGTTGGTGCTCAATGCACTACATAGAAGTCTTCTCAAAATTCCTAAATATGGAGCAAGAAAGGGTCTTCTGCCCTTGGGTTTTTCCCTTACTCACCTCCAGATGGAGAAAAATAGGAACACAAATCTCCACGTCCTCTTCTTGTTACCTTTCTTCTGTTCTCACTGTCTCACAGAGCCTTAACTTAAATGGTTTTCTTTCTACAAGTAGCATCCTCTTGACTTAAAGCTTAATAACAAGAAGAGTCTCTTGAATGAAATTGCAGGTAATAGCAGCCAACTCAAAGCCTCAGCAAACTGAGTGCTCAGAGAAGGGTTAAACCTTAAGTTAACAGGATGGGAAAATATGCAATTGAACAAAATGAACTACTCTACCTAGAGCATTGAACTCCATGGGGTCTTCTTTCTCATTTCCTCTTCCTCCCTACTCACATATTTTTCCTGTCCTATAATAACATCAGTTCAGTTCTTTATCAGGGTGAGCCTTCTTCTCCCACTTGCTGGGAATATGACATCCGTTCCATTCATCATGATCATCATGGTGGGGAGACATAACATCCTTCCCTTAGCATCTGAGTTTGATTAACTGTTCATCACAGGACTAATCAAATGTGGCTAGGAGAAGAGTCAGATAAAAGCATGGCTACCAAGGATCCATTCCTGTTTAGTGTGGAGCCATCTCCAGAGAAGGGGATGTCACTGTGGGAGAATTTGGCCCAAGGTCATTTCCATTATTTAAGAATCAGAGTGGCCTTGATCCTATTTCCCTCATGGAATTAAAATAACCATCTGAAACTTTTATTCAGCCAGTATGTTGAACTGGTATTCTATTTATAGAAGAAAAGAAATAGCTGATGCTGTAGAATTATAGTAAACTTTCCTCATCTCATCCTCTAGCCAAATATGGTTACGAGTCAGGAGGGACATTTATGTATGAGAATTGCCCTGGATGGTCAGCATGCAGCAGAGGGCTCATAGTGGAATCACCCTTGGGATACTTGATTATCCTGCCATGTTCCTTAGAATTGTAGAATTAGGATAGTGGACATTCCTTAGAATTTTCATTCTTCCATGTATAATGGTGGAGAGAATATCTGCAGTTGTCAAATGCTAGAGATCACTATGCTTTTGGTTATTTATTTCAAATGAATTTCTTAGTTATTTAAAAAATCTTCTGAGTTGATTATTTTGTATGGATAAATTATTCTCAGTCCTAGGAGTGTTTTAAAAATATAGAGAGACTGATCCTCACTCAAGACCAGATTAAATTAAAATAGTTAGTGGTTGAGATACAGAGAATTATTGCTGTTTTACAATGAAAATTATTAAACAAATGATGACAATATACAACTAAGGTTGAAGATCACTGGTAGGATTTTCCTTAGATCCCAGCTTTTCAGAACATAGTTTTAGAGCTATTATACTAGATCCTATTTTTTTTGTGCATGTGCGTTGCTAATGGAAATTTTCCAATGCTGGTGGGACATTAGCAATATGGTTGATATTTTGATTATGTACAACATAAGGAGCCTCCGTTATTTTTAATGTGATGCATAATGATACCTGTAAGTTTCTCATAAGGCATGTTTCAGAAGTTGGGGTAATCTGCCTGCAACATCAAACCCCACATACTACCAGTCTTGAATCTGCTCATTAGCTGGCCACATTCCCTTCCTCCCTCACTGTTCTAATAAACAACCCTCCTGAAACAGAGCACTGATCACAAAGTAATTTTTCTTTTTTGATTTTAATTGCTAATGTTATGCTATATCCACTACTGAGAATTTCGTTTTGCATTTGCACACATTTTGGATTTTTATTTATAACATGTATTTCAATAGGTTCATGGAAGACATAGTGCACAATAAATTGAGTGAGTAGTTGAATAATTGACATGTGAATATTAAAATTATTTTGAGATAAACAAGTTTGACTGCATGAAAGTAATTTTGAGTATATTATCTTGTTGTTTGGATAGATCCATTAGAATTAGAAACATGGAAAAGTAATATATGAATACACTTTGTGACTGACATTAATAAAATTTACTGATGATGCTAGTAATTCATTTTAAATTCTAAATGTCAGTTTTCATGTCCCTAAAACAATTACCCCCAAAACTGCAGTAGAAGCTCTTCCACTTTTCTTGTACCATTTCTGCTCTCTTTTCTTCTGTTCTGGACTTTATAAACAGAGTTGTACCATCTCAGAACCTCCCTGTTGGAAAAGGATGTGAGAACGAGTTGTGGGTATCAGTATACATTTTGAGGGTAGGTAACTCTGTTACTTTGTACTGGTTAGCTAAGCTCTTAGACTTCAGTTTCCTTAGTTGTTACCAAGGAATAATAAACAAGGTGAATGGATTTTCACAGCCAGGCACAGCCAGGGCACAGCCAGCATCAAAATACAACTCAGTGTTTCTTTGCAAGGGAGGGAAAGGCTAATCGCAGTATCATGTCATAAAGCCAGTAAGAAGAGCTAAAAATTCAGAAAACATCAGATTATTAAAAGAGGAGGTTTTGAACCAAATATAGAAGTAACACATATGAAGTAAGATTAAATATTAAGATTAAGATTAAGCAAAGGCCCTGGTACTTGTAATTGTAATGCAGTGAGATCTGGGGGCAGATATGAATGGGCAGTTTTGCTTTTGGTGTGCCTCTTAATTTGACATGATTAATTTACGTGTAGTAAAGTGTACAAATTTCATGTATTGCTCTGTTTACTTTTAAATGTATATGTTTCCATTCACCCATTTAAGCATCACTCAGCCTAAGATTTTACCTCCAGAGCTTCCCTTACACTCTTCAGCAGTTGCTATTACACCCTTTTCAGAGCTCCAGAGTCAAAAGCTGTTCTGACTTCCATCAGGATATATGTTACTTAACTTTATATAAATGAAGTCAGACAGTATGCACTCTTTTGTGTCCCTCTTTTTCCCCTCAGTATAATTTTCCTGGGCTTTTTTCATCTTACTGCGTCTAATGATAGTATGTTTTTATTTCTGAGTTGTATTTGTTGAATAACTATTTTGCAATTTGATTATCTGTTCTCCTATTGGTATAGATTTAAGTTGTTTTCATTTTTGACTAAGTTTTCAATAAAAGTACTTTGAATACTTTAAAATAATTTTTGGTAGACATATGCATTATTTCTCCTGGATTGAAATAGAAATACTGGCGCAATTGCTGGCTTATGTTTAGCTTTAATAGATTCAGCCAAATCATTTTCCAAAGTGACTAAACTAATTTACATTTCCTCTATCAATGTATGAAGGTTCTAATTATTCAATACCCTTTATGTTATTTGTGTTTTTTAGTATTTTTAATGGTAGACATTCTAGTGGATATGTAATACTCTACTTACAGTTTTAGTTGCTGTTCCCTGGTGACTAATGGTGTTGGCCACTTTGTCGAAGTCCACAAGCCATATGGAAGTCTTATTCTGTGTATTTTCCAGTTCAGTTTTTCTCCCCATCATTTTAAATTGGTATTTGTAATTTTGGTTTGTAGGTTTTTTCATATATGCTAGATATAAATCATTTGCAGATTACCATCTTCCTGTTTGTGTCTTGCATATTTTCATTAATAATGATGTCTTTTGCTCATCAGAAGTGCTTTGATGAAGTCTAAATTATAAATTCTTACTTTAATGTTCTGTTTCAGAAATATTTGCCTACCCTAGTTCTCTGATATTCCTATGTTTTATTCTATAAGCTTTATTATTTTCACTTTTAGACCCGTGGTTCATTTGAATTAAATTTTGTGTGAGGTTTGTGTTAGAGGTCAAGACATTTTTTTCTTTTTTGCATGTAGGCATCTATTTGCCCCAGCACCATTGCTTGAAAAGACCATTCCTGCTCCCTGACCCACACTGAAGTATGAGGACATTGGTTAAAAGTCAAGTTATCCTCTGCATATGGATTTATTTACAGACTCACTATTCCATGCCTTGGGTCTCTTTGTCCATCCACATGCCAATATCACACTATCTTCCTTATTACAACTTTATCATCAATATTAGAACCTAGTGAATTTCCTCCACCTAGTTCTTCTTTGAGATTTTCTGGGCTATACTATTCCTTTATGTTTGCATTTAAGTTTATAGAATCAGTTTAACATGCACATACACATGACTTCTAGAATTTAAATTGGTATACTGAAAACTATGCATTAATTTTAGAAATGAAGTCTAAAATATTAAATCTTTAAATAACTTTCCTTTGTTGAGGTATAATTGACATGTAAGACTGTTGTTTTCGGGGTACAGCACAATGACTCAGTGTTTGTGTGTGTTGTGAGATGATTACCACTGGCGCTAGTTAGCATCTGTCACCACACATAGTCACAAAACATTTTTTTCCTGGTGATGAGAACATTTAAGATTTACTCTCTCAGCAACTTTTAAATATGTGATACAGTTCATTTACAACAGTCACCATGGGGTAAAGTGCCTACCCGTGACTCATTTATTTTATAACTAAAAATGTATATCTTTTGGCCTCCTTTACACATTTTGTCACCTTCCACACCCCTACCCCACCTCCGGCAACCACTCATGTATTATTTCTTGTGTCTATGAGTGTGGGGATTTTTTGTTTTTGTTTTTGTTATTTAGATTCCACATTTAAGTGAGATCATTTGGTATTTATCTTTCTCTGAGTTATTTCACTTAGCAAAAAAATCCTCAAGTTTCATCCATGTGGTCACAAATGGCAAGATTTCATTCTTTTTATGGCTCAATACTATTCCATTATGTGATATATATCTATGTATATGTGTATACACTCACAATTTCTCTATTCATCCATCCATCCATCCATCCATGAATACTTAAGTTGTTTCCATATTTTGACTATTGTAAATAATGCTGCAATAATCATAACAATCATGGGGAGGACTGACCCACAAGTGGATCAGTTTATTAATGTTTTCATTTTTGTATGAAAAATACCCACAAGTGGAATTGCTGGATCATATAGTAGTTCTATTTTTAATTTCTTGAGGAACCTCCATAATGGTTTTCATACTGGCTTCACCAATTTACAGTCACACCAACAGTGCACAGGGTTCCCTTTTCTTCACATCCTCCCCAACACTTGTTATTTCTAGTCTTTTTGATAATAGTCCTCCTAACAGTTGTGAGATGATACCTTAATGTGGTTTTGAATTGTACCTCCCGGATGATTAATGATTTTGAGTATCTTTTTTTCATGGTCATAGCTATTGGCCATTTGTGTGTCTCCTTTGAAAAAATGTATATTTAGATCTTTGCTCATTTTTAGTAATTCTTTTTTTGCTATTGAGTTGAATGAGTTCTTTATATATTCTGGATGTTAATCCCTTATCAGATAAATAATTTATAATTATTTTTTCACATTTTGTAAGGTGCTTTTTCATTTTGTTGATGGTTTCTTTTGCTGAGCAGAAGATTCTTAGTTTAACATAGTTCCACTTGTTTATTTTTGCTTTTGTTTCTTTAAATTTTGGTGTCAGATTTAAAAACCCATCACCAAGATCTATGTCAAGGAGCTGATTGCCCATATTTTATTCTAGGAGTGTTATGGTTTTGGGTGCTACAGTCAAGTCTTTAATGCATTTTGAGTTAATTTTTGTGTGTGGTGTATGTGGTCCAGTTTCATTCTTTCACATGTGACTATCCAGTTCTCCCCATACCATTTATTGCAAAGACTGTCTTTTCCTTCAATTCTTTAACATAAAACATCTCTAGCTATTTAGACCTTTAAAATTTCTCTCAGTAATATTTTATATTTTTCAGTTTAGAGATCTAACATATCATTTGTCACATTTATTTTTATGTGATTGATATTTCTGAAGCTAATATAAATGCCAATTTTAAAATTTCATTATGTTAACTGTTTTAATGTTGTTTTAATGTTGTTTTAACACCCTTTTGTTAAAAATTAGAAAAGAAATTTACCTTTTGTCTTTTTGCAAACACAACACATGTTTATTGCAGAAATTTTGAAAATCACAAAAATGTGGGGACAGATCTTAAGGTGATCCCCAATAATCTCTGCCTTCTAGTATTCAAGCTCTTGAGTGAGGACACGACCTCAAGTTTACTGCTGCTGCTGCTGCTGCTGCTGCTTCTCCTTTTTTAAAGATTACTATCTGCCTTACTTTATTGTTTACTTTCTTTTCTTAAATGCATTAAAAAATCACTCCTGTGAACATCCCTATGAATAGTAATGGAAGACCATTCAAACAAATACTCTCTAAACATTAGCTCAACCTTTAATCTGTGTTGACATAGAGAACCCAACATACATGCATTTTATTTTTAATACATTTTAATACATTTTATTTTTATTTATTTTTAATTTTTAAAATTACAGTTGACATACAATATGATATTAGTTTCATGTGTTCAACATAGTGATTAGACTTTTATGTAACTTACAAAATGATCACCCTAATAAGTCTAGTACTAATCTGACATCATGCACAGTAATTTGTTCTAATCAATATGATGTGGCAAAAGTGAAGGATGTCACTCCCATGATTATGTGAGTTATGTAGAGTCTATCTTGCTAGAAAATTAGAGAGTCTCTGTTTCTTTCTTTTGAGAAGCAAGCAGCAATTAAGTAAGTGGTTATATTGGAGAAGCCCTTGCGGCAAGGACTACAGACAATCTCAAAGAGATGAGGATGGTCTCCAGCAAAAACTAATATCTTCAGTTCTGTTGCCAGAAAATCAATTTTGTTAAAAAGATGAAGAGTCTTGGAAGCAGATTTTTCCCAGTTGAACCTGTGATGAGGACTCAGTACTGGCTGACACCCTGATTACAGCCTGCTAAGACCCCGAAGCAAAGGACCTAGTTAAGTCACACCCAGACTTCTGACCTACAGAAACTGTGAGCTATTAAATGTGTCTTTTGGAGCTGCTAATTTTGTGGTAATTTATTGTCTAGGAATAGAAAATGAACACATAGAACTTACAAAGAAAGTGTAAACATTAGTTCCCTTAGAAGGCCCCAGCTCTGTCACCTAAAGCCATACCTTCTCCCACTTTCCTCTTAATAAGGTATGAATCCTATGTGGGTGCTTCAAAAGTCAGCATTTGTCAAATATGAGATAATAAATAAACATTTCCTTGATTTAGAGGGTGGATCTGACATTTTTCCTAAATTATGAAGTGTTAACTTAGGATGCTCCCAGAGGAGTTTATTGTAATTGAGGACATGAATGACCCTGGAGCTATTATTGTGCTAGTGAAGTTTTTGAAATTTATTATAAAACCATTAGGAAATGTGTAATAGGTGGTAACCACAACTATTTTATTTAAGAAATGAGTCTGTGATATGGGAAAATGGTGATTATATAATGTTATAAGAAAAAATTGCGATATCTAAAATCAAATCTAAAATATATTTCCAATTATGCAAAATAGATTAATGGGCCAATATAAATAGATTAATAGCAGATAGGAGTACATGGCTAGAAAGAGAAAGAATATTAAGAGTAACATTATTCATATCTGAGTCTTAAAATGCTGGGATTTTAAAAATAAATTTTTATGTTATTATTTATGCCTATGTAGCTTTTCAAGAATTTTACAATTGTTTTTATCCCCAAATTAAAATGTGTTCCAAAAAGAAATGATCAACAGAATAAGTGTTCTACAAAAAGAAGAGGAAATCATGCAAACATGTTAGTTTACATTATTTCAGGGCAATTATACATCCTCATTTGAGTAGAGAATTCTGCCAAATGTTTTTACCTTTTCATACCAATCTTTACTAGAAGACATACTAATTACATGGAATTAGCATGGCAATAAATATATAATAAAGGAACAGTAATAAAACATATTTTGTGGTTCTGCTCTCTGCCTTTTTTGTGAAAATTCTAACCCTTTAAATTCCTTCCAGTTAATTCTAAAATTTTCCATACAAATCCATTTATTCTCTTCAGTAATCTGTAGGCACTGCCACCCTCAGCCTGCTGTTTCTGTGTCAGCTGATGAGGGACCGGTGCTGCTATGGGATTGTTGCAGGCACCCCTGCTCTAGCCGAGGCTCCAAACTTGCCAGGTGTCTCAAAGAGGCCACAGGACTAAACCCCTCTTCATAGTACTTCTGTGCTTCCAGAACCTGCCCTGGCTCATCCAGGCTTTCAAAACCCAGTTGACCCCATGGGCATTTTTGGAATCCAAGGACAAATAAGACTTTAGAGGTCATGCAAATCCCCTGTAACAATATTGTCTTAAATTTGTATAGCCTTTTGTGAATATACAGCATGCTTTCACAGATATTCTCTGGCTTTATTTTATGTATAACTTTAAGACACAAAAATGAATTCCCCAATATTATTCTTTCCATCTTATGTATAAGCAAAATGAGGTCCTTTAGAACTGTGGTCAATCCAAGGACACACACCTAGCTGGTGGTAGAGCCAAGAACATTCATTATGCTATTTCTATGAAAATATTGTACAGTCTAGCCATAAGCATCCAATTCTATGTATTATTTAAAGGCCATTGTGTTATACATATTTCATAAACTGGTACTGATAAACAAATTCTAAGAGGAGGCAGGAATTTTTAAATTATTACTTTCAAATATGAAGAGGCGATAAGCAATGACAGAAGGAGATTTGATTTGGGGGTGGTGAACATATAGTACAATATACATATGATGTGTTGTACAGTTGTATACCTGAAACCTAAATGATGTTATTAACCAATGTCATCCCAATAAATTCAATAAAAATTCAATGAATAAACAAATCTGAAATCTAAAAAAATATGTAATCTTTTCATTGAGAAGTTCTATTTTTCACTGTCAAGTATTTTTAAAATGCAAAATAAATGCCTTGAAAGCAACTATTTTGAATGTTAAGCTCTACAACATTAACCAAATTGCTGGCATAAGTTAATTGACATCAAAATATTAGCAATTAAATCCTAAAATGGCATATCTTATGTCAATAATGAAAACATCAAAGCCCTGGCTGGCATAGCTCAGTGGACTGAGCTCGGGCTGTGAACCAAAGTGTCACAGGTTCGATTCCCAGTCAGGCCACATACCTGGGTTGCAGGCCACAGCCCCCAGCAACCACACATTGATGCCTCTCTCTCTCTCTTTCTCCCTCCCTTCTCTCTCTAAAAATAAATAAATAAAATCTTTAAAAAAATAATGAAAACATCAAAATATAAATAGATCATCAAGAATAATATCTAAGGAAGGGTGCATGAAATTAAAACATGTTTTCACAAATTTGAATTCCATACCGTCAAAGACAAATAAATGGCTATCACATAAAATAATTAAGTAGTTTTAATTGAAATAGTCTGCTAGAAACTTTACTTTTTTTGTTATTCAGAGTGAAAATACTTTTTTCTTCAGGATTCACAAGAGTAAAGTAACAAAACTTACCAACCACAGATCTTTCCCTTAAGACTAATAATAGAATTTAGATATATTTGTATAATTTTCTCTAAATTTATTTTAAAAACAATAATATATTATTTAGAAGACACATAATTTTTAATTTTAATTATAACAGTACATAAAAATGTAAAAGATAGCAAAAGCATTCAAAGTGAAATACTTTTTAAAAGATTGTCATAAAATGGCTCTGCTTTCTCTTCACTCTGTCTTTGCTCAGATCATATATATATATATATTTTTTTTTATTTTTGGTCTCCATTATAGAGCCTATTTGGAAATACACTGCAAAGTATCAATTCCTTGCAATAGTGAAAATTCGGAGGTTTGGCTCATTGTGTAGCCACTTGTCCTTACATACACTTGACTTCTTTTGACAAACAATGCCCTCCTACCTCAGTTTATGTTAAGTAGGGTGCAGTGCTGCCCCATCTCTGAAGTAGAATAGGCAAGTGGCTCAGTCTGGCCAAAACGAGCATGTTGTCCTAAGCCATAGTGACTGGCTAGTGGTGGTCATATGACTGGCTCTTGTCAGACCAATGAGAATGATGTAAGTCCTGTGTGGAAGTAACCCAAATTAGAATTTTTGAAAATCTTTCATTTGAGTCTCTTCCTGTTTTAATTTTTTATTCAGGTGTTACTCCACAAAACAAGCTGGGTCAGTGACATGATCTTTAGCCAGGACTTTTCTATCAAGATGATTTTCCTCTAGAGTAAATACTCATGTTCCAGTGGCTTTGATTTCATGTCTAGTTCGATTATTTTCAGCTTAGAAATATCCCTCAGCAGGAATTCTCACACACTAAATTTCCTGACGTCTGTAATTGGGTGAAATGGCCAATAATGAGAAGTGAAATATAGGTGATGGCAGCCCTTTCATTTGGCCCTCTGATTTTTTTCCATCCAAAAAATGAATAATTGGTACAATTAAGATTGCCATGAAACTTACTGATTTGTAAACCACATTTTTAATCTAACTTTTCTTTATGGGAGAAAGAAAATCAGTACCTCTTCCAGCTACTGATTTTAATGTATACCTATTTTCTCTTTTAGTTCAAATGAACATGTACTTTAGTGATTAAATTTTCAAAGTAGATGTATTTTTAAAAACTGTCATTTGTCCATCCATATCTCCTTTAAAAAAGAAAGAACAGCTATGGTTTGTTACTTACTTGGTCAGATCTCCAAAGCACATAGATACTTGTATATTCTGTCCATAAAGTTATCTGGGAGAAGCCAGTTTTGAGGTGGCCCTCTGAGGATCCAAAACAAAGAACACTTCACGCTGGGCCAATGAGAAGAGCTTCTAGCACCACAGCAATGATGAAATCTGGAATGGTGACCAGGTTGCTTTCCTCCGCAGAAACAGGAGTCTCTTAGCTAAGGGAGTGCAATGGGAGTTACTGTTCATGTCATAGAAGACGTGGGCGCCAGAAGTGACTCTAATAATCATGGCAATGTCAACTGCAAGTTACAGAAGCCTAATTCAAACTAGCTTAAGAAAAACAGATATCTATTTTTGTAACTGGGATAAAAGAATATTAACATATTATTTAATATGTATGGCATGGTTTTAAGTACTTTATATGTTTTGACTCTTTGTCCTCACAAAAATCCCACGATCTAGGTGTTAGTACTATTATCCTCCTCCTCCTTCTTTTTGCTTTGAAGAAATCAAGCCATAAAGACATTTGGTAATGCGAATGGGACACAAAAGCTAATAAGCGGCCGAGCTGGGATTTCTCTACAGGCAGCTTGGCTGCAGAGACCACGTAGAGTCCAGCTAGAGGGTGGCAAGTGTTGCTGGTTCCTGACGTAGCCTCACAGGCAGCTGTAGGACTTGCAGCCCAAAACTTCACAACAGGACTCTTCTCGGTTCATCTCATCAGCTTGGCCTGTCTCTGCTTCTCTCCCTATGTTGACCATATTCTCTTCTACTTAAGCTGGCCTTTCAATCTAGCAAAGACTCTGTCTTCCATCAGACTCAGTTTACTGACCCCAAACAGTAAAAGACTGGATCTTGGTTACCTGTCCACTTCTGCAGCTTGGGGCAAAGTAAATTTCCTGAGGAAGGCTCATTGGAAAGCCTGCTGGGCAGCCAAAAACAAACAGCTCCACGATTCCCTGTCATTCCCACCTGCAAATGGTAAGAGGCTTTGCTCTCTTTTTATTCAGTGAATGTTGTCATTCCTGAGAAAGCATGAAGATAGGTCTGTACGACTTACATGGATTTTAAAATCCAGAACAGGACATTTTAAGAATTAGTTCCTCTAGGAATGTGGTTAGATCTATGCACTTTCCAAGACCCATGTAAAAAGTTCTGAGAGCTTGAAAAAAGTTGGCTAAAAAAATAAAAAAACCTTTAAAAATCAAAATATATAAATATCTAGTTAAATGTTTATGAAAGTAATGCTTTGGAAATATAACTGTCATCTAACTCACTTATATACAGATGGATTTTAATAGGTTTGGTATGAAGAGGACTAAGTTCTCCAGAAGTACGAGCACCTAGATCCTCCAGAGGACTGGAGACGGCACCGCTGCTCTCATGTAGCACCTGGAGGACCAGAGCACCCAAAGGGATTCGACAAAAGTGAATGTTTTAACCATCCTATGAGTTTCATTTGCCACCTTGTCCATGTCACCTCAAAACAAGTGGAGCTATTTATACTTTGGTTATCTTTTCTAAGGTTTCTTCCTACGATCTCACAAATGAGAGATTCTTTATTTTCTGTTTACTTACAGTATAAAAATGATGATTAAGATTGCTAGAGCTATTAAATATATGTATGTATTTTAAATGAAAGGTCTAGAACAGCTATGCTGATTATTGTAGTTAAACTTAGACTCATAAATGATCTGTGCTGCTTAAGTAAAACCTACTATTGCAAATGACTAATTGTTCTTGAGGTATTGGATATAAGTAATTAATTTTATAAGAACATTCAGTCCTTAGGCCAATAACCAGACACACCATCCATTTGCTTGTCCTTTGCCATTCTTCACCTAGATGAGGAGAATCTCCTTTTCCTTTTATTGTGATGCTTTACTTTATTACTCAGTTGCAGAGCTTTTCTGTGTGGCCTGGATAATTCCTAGTGTGGCTTGGGCATCTACTTCTGATGTGCAGCAGTGATATGTGAAGTGAGATGGTATATATGGCCCATTTTCAGAGAATATCATTTTACCCAAAGGTTTAAGGAGATCTTATAAATATACTAACATAAATATTTATAGAGATAGATTGTTAGATAAGGGATATATATTTTTTAAAGATTTTATTTATTTATTTTTAGAGAGGGAGAAAGAGAGAGAGAAACATCAATGTGTGGTTGCCTCACACATGCCCCTTACTGGGGAGCTGGCCTGCAACCCAGGCGTGTGCCCTGACTGGGAATCAAACCAGTGACCCTTTGGTTTGCAGGCTGGTGCTCAATCCACTGAACCACACCAGCCTGGGTGGAATAATTTTCTTTAAAAGGTAAATCATGATTCTCATACAAATATAAAAGGATTATGTGCTAAATATTTTATTTTAGTCATTAATTAATGAGGGAATCAGTAAGATGTTACGATCAGTTCAAAGAAGAATTCAAAGTACCATATACTGATAGATAAAAAGTGCTAAAATTCATGAATAAATGCAAATTTGGTCAATATTCAAGGGACAATAACCAGATTCCAGAATACAATTGGGTTTCTATGAAAAAATATTTTCAGTGCTATCACTTATCTAGAATATGCAGAGCTGTGAAATAGCTTAAACACAATGAAAAGCATAGCTTCCCCCTGGAAACTGCTAACACTGAAGGGTTTGCTACAGATCTTGTTTTCATTGGTCCATTTCAAATCTTTTATAATTGTCATTGAAAAAAGGAATCTATAAATAAATAGGTATAGATAAGGGAACCTATACATTTTAAAGTAAAATGTCAATTGCCAATATCACATTAATTTTAATTATAAAATGGGTGATATCTAAAGCATTTCTTATTTTTGGTCATGATTATTGCTTCATTTTTGATAATTCCACTATAACAGAGGTTCTTAATCTGGTATGGGGGCAGCATTTTTAATTTTTCATGGGAATAATTATTTGCTTTCATCAAAGTTTGAAAGTGTTTGTCACAGTGATTTGAAACAAATTCTTTAGGGAGCATGCTGTAAGAAAGTTCTGAGATATAAAGTCATTTATTCAGGTATTTCCTCAAATACAAAGTACGTAGAAGTTCTACTTCCCTTGGTCTAAATGTTTTCATACACTTGAAAACAGACTCTTGTTTTCAAAAGAAAAAAGAAAAAGGAAAATTTCGTTTAATGTTCTCTCATATTATTCAGTTTTGACATTTGTGTTGTTCACTTTGGTTACCTTTCTATTACTCTTAGTTTTTTCAAATCTGCCCTGACCCCAACACTTACCTAACTATGGTGTTCAAAAGTCTATTGTGTATTGGCAGAACACTTTAATATTCATCTATCTCAGTTTTAAAAAAATGAAAGGAAAGGAGCTAAGAATTTTAGAGAGAATGTGTGAAGCTCACTTTAGTTGTCTCAGGAATGTTATTTTTTATAATCCTTTCACCAGTCCTTATGAGCCAATAGTTAACTATCCTCATTTCATAGATGTTTTTGCTGAGGCTCAGGGGGTTACTGATTTGTCTGTATCCATGCATGTTCCCAGGCTGGTCTGGCTGGTGTTTGTACACTTTTAGTACTATGCCATGGTGCCTCTTTATTTCAGCCTTTCCATACCAATCTGACAAGATAAAGTTGTAAAAACATTAAAAAGAAAAACATAAAAATGGATAGTGGCCACATGTCAAAGATTCAGTAAATTAATAGTAAAGCAACAAAAAGACAAAACAGATGGCTTCAAGAGTGTTTGATAATCGTATTCAATAAAGAAAGAAATAACTACGTAATATTGTTAAATTAAATACAAACCAGTTGTGACTGGTTGTGTCCTACTAGGGAATAAATCACACCTCATTAGGTTTCTTTTTTAGCTGCAGGTGAACCTCTAACTATCTGCATGTAAAACATCTGGGCCCTTGATAGTGAAATAGAACTACAGTCTTAGAGTTGAAGGAGATTTAAACAGGTTTGTTAGTAAGCGCTCTAGCATGATATTAAAAAATGGAAGATGTGTCATTTTACTCAATTTCCAGTTTTGAAATAGATGATTATTTTACACAATAATATAATTATTTGAGAGTAATGACTCTGGGGCAAATGGCTTTGGTTCACATGCTATCTCCCCCTGCAAACTCTGTGTCCTAACATAGATTACGTATCTGTGCCTTTATTTGCTAATCTTTAAAATGAGGAAAATGATCTCTGGATTTACCTTACATGGTGTTATTGGGCATTAAGGGAGCCTTGCGCATGGTTGATAACTAGCATGGCAAGATTGTAATTCATGGGTCTTCATTTTGGCCTTTTCCACTTCGGCCACAAGGTGGGGCTTCAGCAATGACAACTCTGGGGGATTTTGCTTTGCTTTGTTTCGTTTCTCTCATTTCTAAACCTTCTTGCATTACCTTGTTTTCATTTCTCCATATCAAAACCATCATGCATTTAACGCTATTCAGTTTATAAACGATGTTTCCAGTTGGTTAAATATGTAAATTGTTGTGCTCAGACAAGCCGTCTGTCAGCAAAGTGTGGTTAATTTAATATCACCATGAGCAGGATAAGCATGTTCATGAATCTAGAACTAGGTCATCAATCAAGGATTACATAAGATTGGTTCCAGAACCATGCACTAACATAATATAAAGTTCTTTGAATTTCACATAAAATTGCATCATACATTGTATTTATAACTAGGACATTCCTATAGTTTCTTTATTGACCTTAAAACTGGGAAATTAGCCCTGGTCAGGTGGCTTAGTTGGTGGGAGCATCATCTCATGCACCAAAAGGTTGGGGGTTTGATTACTGGTCAGGGCACATGTATAGGTTGCAGGGCACAAATGTAGGCTGCAGGTTTGATATGTCGGTTGCATGGGAGGGAGGCAACTGATCAATGTTTATTTCTCTCCCCCTCCCTTCCTCTCTTTCTCTAAAATCAATGAATACATCCTCAGCTGAGGATTAAAAAAATAACTAGAAAATTACTTCATCTGAAGTGTGTACTTCAAAAATCTGAATAACTCAGTCTCAAATCCATGCTTTTTGTTTTTAAATTTTGTTCACTTTCACAACTTGCTGTCTTTTGAGGAGCAGAAACTGAAGAGCAGACTCCACAGGTGGATATAAAATGATATGCCATCTGTACAAGTGATTGTTAGTTCCATACAAATAGTTTTACAAATGTGATGGCTTGCATTCCCTTAAAATTCCAAGGTAGTACTCCACGCTGAATAATTGAAATTAGAAACGCAAACCAAATGTGGAAGGTAGCATTTGGCAGTGTTCTTGATTAGAATATCTGAATGTACTATTTGTTTATGCAGCAACTGAAGTGCCCTCCCTGGTTGTTTTGCTATTTGAAGATTCTTCATAGAATTTCAAGCACTTGTTGTCACTGAGGCAAAAAGTAATTTGCTTCTCATTATAACATCTGCCTTTCCATTCATGTATTTAATTGTGGTGAGGTCTTGGGAGTAATTTCTGGCCTTAATACAAGGAAAAATGCGAGTAGAGTTGTTACTTTTGACAGCTCACAAATAAAAAAAAAATGAAAAATAGGTTGAAGGCTGAATTAAACCCAAACCATAAAAAGCCTTAATTAGTGAAAGCATAATTACAGGGAACTATTGCAGAAAAAAATCAAAGTTGTATTAAAATATTTTTTCAGCTGATCTGAAGATGGCAAAAGCATGTTTTACACTGCAAACAGCTTCTCTAAATTACTGCCCATCATCGAATTTCATAAATTAAAACTGAGTGTTAAAATGAAAGCTTGTTGCTGCCATTGTTTTTGTTTAATTCAGTTTGGAATAATATCCTAAGGTATTTCATAGCAGTAACATTGCTCATTCCTGTAGCATACTATGAAAGCTGTCCAATCATTTTCAAGATCAGGGATATCAATGATTATTAAATATATATAATACAAAGCTGCCTTTTTAAAATTGAATCAATAAATGAACAATTATTATTTATATTCACAGCACAAAATAGGCTCTCTGCATTACTCTTGGAACAACCAGGAATGGTAGGAAGAGCTGAAAATGATGCTTAGGGGGTTTTTTTCTCTTCTTTTTTTGGTCCCAAACACTCTCCAATGAGGCATGAATAAAAGAGATATGGCAATAAAGGAAAGGTTGGTCGTTCAAAGATAACTAAAAATAGTAAGTTGTTATTACTACTACAGAAACTATTTTAAATATAAATATACATATATTTGAGAATTTATAGTGTCACATTTAAGCTTGACTCTTTTAAAAAATTATCTTATTGGCTTTCAAAGATTTTTGTGTGTGGTTGTGGCTCTCAGATTTTCAGCTTTCATGATGCGGTAAATTTACACACACACACACACACACACACACACACACACACACACAGCAAGTCCTCCAATAACTTCATTTTATTTAAAATCATTTTATTATAAGATTCATGAGAAAAAAATAGTTGATTCCCAGCTGGGGCCACACACACAGTGTTGGGTTTTATACATTCTCCATATCTGTGTGGGTTTTCTCCAGGGACTCTGGTTTCCTCCCACATTGAAAACTGCACACATTGCATGAGTTGGCGGGTCTAATGTGTCCCAGTGAGTGTGTGTGCGTGGGTGAGTGCACCCTGCCAGGGAAGCATGTCTTGACTTGAGCCCTGAGCTGCTGTCAGAGGCTCTACCACCTGTGACCCCAAAGGGAGTAAGTGGGCTGAAAAATTATCATCTTATGTGTCTTTATTAATCTTACCTAAGTGTATGTATAGCTTGCATTTATGTCAGTGTTTAATATTAGAAGTGTTCTTCATCTTTATTTAGAAGTTTAGTGATGTTTTTGTGACAAGAAATATGCCATAGGAATTTAACTCATTTATATCAATTAGCATATTGTAATTGGTTCCCTTACATGCCGTTTTACTTAAAATTATAGTTTCTGAGGATCTATGGCTAATGGTTAAGTGAGGACTTCCTCTATATGCAGAAATGCATGCTCATGTGCATACATACATATATATATTATTTTGTCAATTAGTAGCATTAAGAAAGCAAATACAACTGTATATTCTCACCATTATCTTACAAATTAAAGTGTATTTTTTTAAGTTTAGGACTCATTTCCTCCCTTCCAAGGGAGGAAATGAATTGGCAATCCAAACATATCATGTACTGAATATATTATACTTTTTTATTCGGTTTGTCATTGATTGAGCAATATTCTATCAGACTAAGGTGAGGAATCATCAGGCCAGAGGTTAAAGGTACAGTGTATGAGTCTTTCACAATGTAGATCCAACCTAACTTCCTACTCTCATCTTTTGTGAAGTTTACCCATGAACTGGAAGCTTCATCTAAACTGAACCACTTGTCACACCTGAAAAGAGCACACGCTTTGGAATGCACAGACTGCAAATCTGATCTCACTGTGAGCCATTTCACTTTCCCTGAACCACCGTGTTCTCATACGAGAGGAAGGACCTGACATAAGATCATGCTCTGTACTCAGGCTGCACCAGTTATTACTGTGACTTTGAGAAAGTCACTTAGCCTCTGTGTAGTGCTGTTTCCTCATCTATAACGTGGACAATGACATTACCTTGCCTGTTGAATTGTGTGGATTAAATGAGTTAATACAAGAAACCTTATCAGTGTCCTATTGCTGTGTAACAAACCACTCCAAAGCATAATGACTTAAAACAACAATTTAGCATGCCCTACTATCTTTAGGTTGGCAGGGCAGCTCTTCTGCTCCATGTGAGACCCCTGTGGCACTCATGCAGCTTAATTCTGCTAGTGAGGGAGCTGGGCTGGAAGGTTGCAAACACCTTCTTTCACAGGTCTGGAGAGTTGGTACTAACAGTTAAATGGCTTGAGTCTTCTTCACATTACCTCCTCTCCACATCGCCTCTCCTTCACAAGATGTTTTATCTGTCCTGCTTTGTTTTTTGCATAACCTCTCGCAAAAAATCCTGAACTTCCAAACAGCATGTTGATTGAGTTTTAAGAGAGTAAAAGCAGAAACATGACGACATTGTAAGGACTAATTCCAAACTGGCACAACTTTATCTCTTCTGCGCCATTCAACCAATCAATGCAAGTCACCTGAGGGAAAGGGAAATCGACTTGACCTCTTGCTAAGAGTATCGTACTCATTCGAGAATGGGAGAAATTGTGGCAACCATATGTACAGTCAAGATAGCACAGAATATAACAAAATTTAGTTTTTATTATTTATAAAATGGAGTTAATGCTTTCTACCCACTCGGATCAGTTTGAGGATTAAATGAAAAAAGTGAAAAGATATAAGATGCTGATATTGTCATTGGCATCATTAATAATGATTTTCATGTGTAAAACATGCTCAGTCCAACTGTGTTGTGGAAGCTCTAGTAGCTGGGATTCTGCTGTAGCTGAATCATCCCAGCACATGATTCTCAGGCCTGGGGAACTGCAGCAACAAGAGACCACGTGTCCACTCCTTTCCTGCCTGGGCCTTAAAATGCTCCAAGTCACAGGTTGTGCTAAATCTTTCTGCCAGTTGGTAGAGAGGCAGGTGTAGGAGGGGACTTGGGTCTAGAAAAGTGGTTTTATGAAACAATGTCTACTATAGAAACAAAAACGGCGATTATGTTCTCTAGAACATAACATTTAAACATGCTTTTGGTATTGATGGGCTTATTTGAGAGGTTAAATTTTCGAGCTTTTTTTTTGACTTGAAAAAACTGAAGTTTTGAACCAAGGTTATTTCTGAATTGAGAATTTACAATGTCAAGGAGGTAGACTTCAGACCTAATTATTATAAAGACCCAATTTTAATAGTTAAGTATCATTTGAAGTATATAATTCACTGTTTTTCAAAAAGACTAAACCACTAAACCATTTATAAAATCTCCATTCCCTGCCAATACCTTATCTTTTTACCCTCTTATCTTCTATACCAAACCACTTTTATACTCTTAATATTCAGTCAGTTTAAAATGAACAAAATTCAAATTATAACACATTTTAATTTAAGTAATATCTGAACTTCTAAGGTTTTCATATGCCAGTATTTGACTTTAGAAAGTAATAGATTTAAGAAATACCCTGCAGAGACATGAGAAAATCCATTCTTCTGGGATTTTTGCAATTAGGACAAGTATGTCTGAAGTTATATATATTTCACACCTCTCCACATCCAGGGAGTATGTTTTTATCCCCATGACCACTGATTATTTTTGGTGATTAATATTACTATTCTCACAGAATCCTGAAAAAAATGAATTGTTATTAGCCTTCCAAAGGTTTAGTGTCTTGATATAGCGACTTTGATCAGTTCATCATATTTTAAAATATATAAAAACAATTTATATGTTTAACTTTAACTCTGTGTATTTCTTTTATCCAGACTTTGGCTCTGAAAGGCTCACTTCAAATAAAACTTGAATTTTAGACAATAGTGGTGTTTCAACAAATGTTATAAAAGACTATAATTTTGTACTATCAATAATGTTCACAGCCAGCAAAGATTATACTAAAACAAATTATTAAGAAAATCTCCAATTTCATTATGAATACTTCAATCTTCAATTATATGGACAATGTCAAATTCAAATTTGAAATTGAATACTTTTATAAATATGATTATTATTGCAGATGTTGATAGAGATATGTCAAGCAACACGTACTCGGTTTCAAAGGAACTTTTTTGTTCCTTAAAATACCCTACTGCTTCTGGGACCAGCTCTGGTACCCCTGTCTCATACTGTAATGTCCCTGTCCTGCCATGCAAATGTAACATGTACTGCATGCTCTTAACAGTACATACACAGTATACATCAGATTGCCACTTGTAGAACTAATGCTAGTACTATTGCCTCTTTAAGAGAAAAATTCGATATCATATCAGCATGAATGTAGAAGTTCTCTTGAAGACGTGGGATTCCGACCATGTTATCAGCCATATGAACATGTCTAAATTTTTTGATTCTCTCAACTTAAAGTTTAGAAACCAAATAGGTTCTGAGAGTGAGGACTCAGAATCATTGCTTCTGATGTGCCACCTCCTCAAAAGACCCTTATTCTACACATAGCATCCATCTACTACGGGACTTTCTTATGGCATTCTTACAGTCTCTTTAACGTCCATTACTTTCCTTCCTTCCTTCTTCTGTTCTGATTCTTATGAAGTGATTATAAATCGATCTCTCTCTCTCTTAGCCTACCTTTGTTTAATCAAAAACAAAACATTTTAATTATGCTGATATGTACAAAAGTACTATAAACAGTACCTCCATATTGAGAGAAGAAGAAATCAAAGGAATTTTCCCCATGTAATTTATTTTTACATTGTATTTTTTCATTGTTAAAGTAATATAATGTTAATATTAGAAAAATGCTTTATAAGAGCATCTGATAACTAATATATTTTTAAATAAACATGTTAATCTTTTATGTGTGTACGTACAGGCAGACCTCATGCTGCATGGTAGTGTTAGGCTGAAAAATGAGAATTCAAGCTAAACCATACAAAGTGATCTTAATGATCAATGGGAAAAATTACAAATGTTCCACAATCTGCAAAAATTTTCTCCAAATATTAAAAACTCTCCTACTATTAATTATAAATAAACATGGAAATTAAAAATTCATAAAATATATGTTTGTAAACTGTAATTTAAAACATTGAAAATACTGACAATTAAAGTGTTTATTTCTTTGTAAAACACACAAATGTGTTTTTCAAATATTCTTATCAAAACACGCAAATATTCTAGTGGCATTACTCATAAGAGCCAAAATTTGGAAACAACCTAATGTTCATCATCTGGTAAATGGATAAACTAATGTGTGTGATATAACCAGACAATCAGATATTATTCAGAAGCAAAAAAAGAATGAATTAGTGATTCACATACTACATACTACATACTACAAGGTGGATAAACCTCAAAACCATTATGCTAAGTTGAGGAAGGCAAACAAAAGAGACTACACATGGTATGATTATATTTACATAAAATGTCCAGGAAAGGAAAATCTATGGAGAAACACAGGTTATTGTTTGCCTATGGTGGAAGTTGAGGGGAACAGGATTTACAGTAAATCAACATGAAAGATTTTATTGGGATGAGGGAAATGTTCTTAAAATTCTGAATAGTGATGGTTGCACAACTTCATAAATTTACAAAAAAAATCACTGAATTATACCCTTGAAATAAGGGTATAAGCTGACCATAAAATATGCCTTAATGAAGCTACATATTTTTTAAAAAACCCTTATCAGGAGTGATTGAATAGTGATTGCCTTTTCCTCATCCATATAACCTATAACATGAAATTATTATCTTTTCTGTGCCCTGGTAAAATATTATTTTCCTTTCCAAGTCTGAATCAGCTTCCCAGATTTTAAGCATTACACAATCAGTATTGTGAAATATTTCTGAGCATTTATTTAATATGAAGTTTGTGTGTGTGTGTTTTATTTTTAGCATTGTTTCTTCTGGGACATCTTCATTCTTTTCATCATGAGCTTTCCTCATTTATGTTGGTGGATTTCTCTTCACTAAGCTCCTCTGGCATATCTAGAGTCTCTCAAATGGCTGCAGGGTCAACATTCCCATGCTTAGCTATTTTTCTATGATTTCATTGCATTTGACTAGAAGTTTTTACTTTTCATGTCTGTGCTGCATTTCCCTCTTCATCAGCCAATTCCCTCTTTCCATTATCCATTTTTGAAAAATGTTCTCTGGACTTTACCAGAAGACAATCCCACTATACACTTTGCTGTCTGTGTGTGAAATGAAAAACAGATGTGCAATAACCAATCACCAACAGACTTTTGAAAAAGTAATATGATTGGTCATTGATCAAAATGAGCATCTGGTTTTCTGTGTAGTTATTTGTAAACTGAACAGCTAGCAATGGAGTTTTTACTTAATGCAATAACTCACTGCTAATATTTTGTAGTAACTGAAATTAGAACTGTGGTTTTGAAAAACTGTTGTGATTTAAACTAAATTATAGTAGCTGAAATATTGTCATAGTGAGACTGTGCAAAGGTAGGATACCCACATTGTGTATGTGTGTGTGTTTGCGATCATTGTTTCACATAATTTGTTATGTTAGTTGTAGATTGCATTCAGACCTAAGTAACACATCTTGAGAAATCCTGCGAAACAGTGGTTTAACATATTAAACCATATTTTTCTTCACATGAAAAAGAAGTACAGGAGCTCCTTCTTTTTATGGCCATATACCCTTGCTAGGTAGTTTTTATCCTCATACATTGTCTCATGCTTTCAAGGTGGCTGCTGTGGGTGGAGCATGACAGTGGACTATTAGGCATAAAGAAGGGGAAGAGCAGTGGCAGAGTATACACAAACAGATAATGTCCTTTTTAAAAAGAGCTTCCCTGGAAGATCCTCCTGCTGATTTTCACTTACATCTCAATGTCCAGAAATCTATCACATGATCAGCTGTGGCTGCATGACAGTCTAGCAAATGTTTCTTTATTTTGAATCTAGTAATATTGTTACTTCTTAGAAATTGGAGATGCATTAATTTAAAAAAGGTTAGAATGAGTATTGAATAGGTAACTAGCAATATATGCCACATTAAGTATTTTAAAAATCACTTTATCGTGTCATACAAATTTTATACATTGTTACCCATTGTTAAGAGCATCTTGCTGGAATATTACATAATATTCCACCACAGGTAAGTGTTACTAATAATACCTATTTTTGTTTTGTTGAATTCCCCATATTTATTGTTGATTTTCCATTTATTTGGATATTTTCCTTAGTTACTGATCAGAGAATATGAACATTTATGTTCTTAAAATTGTCACTTTGGAAAAGTCATTCTTTACTAAAACTAAATTCTACAAGGGAAAAAATGTAGGAAAATGCCCCTTCTGAAATTTAGATTTGCCTTTTCTTACTCCTTTGATTAAAACAATTTTATTCAAACATGAACATTCAAAATAAAAATATCATTTTATTCATTTTTATCACTCTAATTTGCTAGAATTTGGAAAGTGTCACTTTATATATTTTCTTAGGCAAATATACATTACCATACATTTATGATTCAATAAACGGATTAACCTAGAGCTTGAAACTAATAATTATCTTTGTTTCTTTGAATTTTAAGGATACTGCCTGAAATGCACATATACAAATTTAACTATACCCAGTTTCCAAGGGTGAAGGGTGGGTGGGGTTCCTAAATATAAGTCATGTGTTGTATCTTATGCTCAGCAGAGTAAACTGGTCTGTTCCTGCATGGAGGAAACACTAAGCATGTAGAGACCCTATCAAGAGACAACTCTGTTTAAAACAAAAACCATGTAGACAAGCCCATTGTGTGTGATTTAAGATCTCTTCTGGTATAATTTTTTTTCTAGCTGATATTCACATTAATCATTGACTTTATAACCTAACCCATGTAAGATACAATTCTACAGAAAAATATACTGCATTATCTAGAGCCGATTTACTTTTGAAACTGTCAGGAACTTCCTGTGTTATCTTACATCTTTCTCTCTATGTAGTTGCTAGGTACTTGCTGTGTGTTGATGTTAGTTGAATATAACTACAAACTAATGAAGAGGGAAAATCTTAAGAATCCAAAATAATGATGATCTTGGAGCTAAGAGTTGTTTTTGTTTGCCCTTGAGTTATGAGAAACTTTGCTAGTTGTGTTTTTCTTAGATTAAAATATGATGAAATTCAATTTGCTGCCTGGACATTCCCCAGAAATGCAATGAACAGACAAGACCAGGTGACAGAAAGTAAGGTGACTATGTCACACAGTTGTAGAGGGTGGTCATTAAAAATGCTGGAGAAGTTGTATAAAATAGATATATACTCAGCAGTAACAAAGCTGACTTGACTGCACAGGAAAAGCAGTTGGATTTAAGAGAGAAACTGAGGGCAGGTTTTATTTTTCTTTGCAAATAGATTTTCAGGTGTTCTTGAAGGGCATTTAAGAGTTTTCCCCATTTGAAAATCATCTTCAGAATGATGATTTTCAAAGAAAATATTGTTATTTATACACCGCAGTTAACAGCTGGAGTTCGGAGCCATACTGCCTACATTCTAGTCTTGGCCCTGGTACTGCCAAGTGTGACTTCGGTGAATTACTAAATTATCTTATGTTTTTGTTTCTCTTTGTGCAAAATAACAATAATAATAGTAGCTGCCTCACAGGGTTATGAGATTAAATGAAAATACGTAGTAAATACTTAGAATGGTGCCATGGTATTAGAACTTTAATAAGTGTTAGAATTATTATCATTATTATTATTGTTTAATTTTACTGGGCAAAAGAGGATCAAGAGTATGCCATCCATCTTTCTATGGTGGCATTTCTTCTTTCCATGTCTGTCTCTTTTAATGTATAATATGTATCTTCTTGTCCCAGTGTCTTAAAAATTAAATTATCTGCACCATGATTATATTACCAGCCAGTCATTCATACATATGCTCATGGAACTTCAGTGGAAAAGGGATGCTAGAGTACATCTATTCCAATCCCCTCTTTTTCCCAGGGGGTCAGGACTGCCTCCTCTGCCTTCTACAGTGACTGCCCCACTTTCCCATAATGCTTTGGCAGGAACATCTCTGTTCCTTCCAACTTCTTAAAGTAGAAACATTCCTGAAAGAAAATGGAGAGTCTCTGTGGTGATTGTCATTTCTCTGGACTCAGGAGATGTATTTTTTAATGTATTTTTGTCCTGGGCATACTCCTGTTTCTTTTCTTGCTGTTGTCTTTAACATATATCAAAAACAACTTAAATGCAAAAAAGTGCAAATGTCCCTGTTGTAAGAAATAAATCTCAGCCATTTCTCTGATCAAGCCATGAAAGGTTGCCCTTGGAGAGAGCCAGTTAAAACAAGGGCTATGGAGACCTTGCATAGACTAGTGTAATAACTCATTTTTGTGCATTTCCAATGCTAGGATTTACTCTGCAGTTCTGCAGACACAAGCCAAGAGAAGTAGTGTGATTAGATTCTTAATCCCATTAACTCTAATTGCTTCTCAGAAGCTGTGTACTTACAGTATGTGTCTGGTTTTAGAAAAGCAAGGGAAAGGGAAAGTGATGAAATGTTTCCTTCATTCTGTACAGAAAATGGAAAAGCAAGGAAAAGAGTGCACAGGCAACCTGTGGTGGAGAAATGCTGGCAAGGTTTTTAAAGATTCTATTACAATGATTAGATATGCTTTTGGATATAGAAATCCTCCTGACTGCTCTGAAATTTCAGTGTAGCCACTCATTTTGCTGCTTTTCATTCCTTGGGGTTGGACTCTGACACCCTTATTGTGCTTTTGATAGTTTGCCCACAAATGACTGCACTGAAGAAAATAGGGCTCCAAGGTTAAACATCTATTCCAGAAGATATAATCCCAGCAATACTTTGCGTTTCCAAACAAACTCTATTAAACACAAAGCTGACCTAGTGGAACTGATAAACACAATTGCTTTAAAGAAATGGAGATGAATTGTAGCTGAGGTTTAGGAAAATAGGAAAGCATAATTGAGTAAATTAAAAATAGTTTAAAATCACAATTACAATAGTGCTTCATTTACTTTTGCCCTGCTGGTTTCCCATCACATGGTCTGTATGTGGAGACGTTTCCATGCAGCTAAACTTACTGTTTTAAAAATGCAGTTATTAATAAGGAAATCCATTTTGTTTTATACGATATCTATTTAGTAGAGAGCACTGGGCTAAAACTCGGGTTGTTTTTAACTAAAAATAGCAACATTTTGGATTGTTCAGCAGTTGGTGGAAAGGAGATATGTTAGTTGAATGATGAGAGAAAAGATGGGAAAAATGAGCGGAAAAGAAATGCCAGCAACAAAATCCACCTGTCTAGAGCCCATGGAGTGAACAAAAGAGGAGAGGGTGGGAGAAAGGGGAATATATGTGAATGTGTCAATTTAGTTAGGACAAATGAAAAGGGCATGCGAATGTTTCAAAAATAAGGATCATAGGTCTCCTCCCAAGATCAGGTTGGACCCACTCTTGCACCCTCTGCTTTGATGATCCTAACGCCCATTCTCACAACTGAAAGGAATTTGGGGAAGGAATAGCCCCCTTTGTTCTGATTCGGTACACCACTCTTGAGAGGCCAAATTTACAAAGATTCACTTCAAACATCCTTATGAATCTCAGATTAAACACAGCATGTATTATTGGGGGTAAACTTTGTAAGGGATTTTAGCTTTCTAAAGTTTGTGCACACATATGAATGAGAATTGAGATCAATTTCCTTTATCTCAACACAAGCAGACATGAGAATAATTAATATTAACAAAATACTTGATAATGAATGTCAAGTCAGGAGCTTTTTAAGGACTTTACTAGAGAGACTAGAATAGAGATTTCCACCCCCACCCCCACCCCCACCGCCGGCCCAAAGCTACTACTACAAAGCATTTACTGGCCTACTGTAACCATTTCCAACTTTTATCCTCTCCAGGTGTGGATTAAACTCATTGGGAGGACACTGATTTTTACCCTTTGAGACACATGATTGCCATTAGAAAGTTCAGTTTCAGTGCCAATGTTGCATCAGGGTGCTATACTTGCTTCATTAGCATAAAACATGGACGTGAAGAGGGTCATTAGTATAAAGTGCCACTGCTCACTCCCCCTCTCTGGGGCTCTGTGTGGTATTCCATGGACTTACTGGCAAACCTGTAGCTAAGAAGAGGATATTTTTCAGAGATTAGAGTTAACCCTCACTTCTGGGTGAGAGATTCACTGCCATTAACAACAATGATTGAGTCATTTTATATTAATTATCATTTAGAGCTTGTTTTTCCCCTTGAACAGACTGTGACCTGCCCAGCATCAAAAGGAGCTATGTCAGAGGACACTGAAACAGGCCTCATCTAAATTCAATGGAATAGCATCAAATTACAGCTTTAGAATATTTTTCTGAAGTATTTCTTCAGAGACTTCAAAATTGATGTCCAATAAATTTCAAGGCCATGGAGTTGCTTTAAATTGCTTTAATCACTCTGAGTTTTCATTATTAGTTGCTTAAAAAAAGAAAAAAATAAATTAGAAAAAGCTTCAGATATGACAGCTGAATTCTCCTTCAAACAGTTAATATAGCTGTTTATTTAGTTTGTACTTTATTTAGAAAACAAAGAAATGAGATGTGTTATATGCAGCAAGGGAATGCAGCAATAATCTTGATCAAATATGCTTCCATTTTTTCTATTTTGTAAGAAATAGATGTGATGTTTTTACTCTCTAAGTTTAAGTGTTAAGGGCCTAGAAAAGGGACAATACAACCACATAGAAATGTCCCTACTTATAAATGCACCAAATGTTCATCTTGACTCTCTATTTCCCGAAAAATACCTTATCTTCTTTACTTGTCTCCTGTGGAGTAGAACCCTAATTCAGCATACCTGAAATTTCTACCATTAATTTCATTATTTTTTGTATTAGTTAACAAATGTAAAGGTTCTATGGCTAATGGAACACATTAAAATGTGTATAATAATCTACTTCAAAAAATACATTGAACACTTGCCTGGTAGGGAAAATAAGGATGACTCAAGCATAAATCCAAGAGTCAGTCAATGAATCTTTAGTCTAGTAGAAGGATTATAATATGCACATGAAGGGTGACTGGAGCCCCAAGAAGGGTCAGTGGAGGACAAGAGGAGTTTAAAAGAGGGTGAGACCTTTCTTCACCTGTCTCAATGGCAAAATACCAGCGTCTTGGGCAGAATAATATTGTGCTTAGAATCCCTTGCTCCTGTCACCCACCACTCTTACAGCAAATTAAAAAGTAAAAATACCCACATATTTCCAAAAGTCATCTAAACGGCCTGAATTGCCATTGTTCAAAATCAAATATTTCTAGAGAATTAAAAGGAGATTTGGAAGAAGAGATATTCTTGGGCTGTGCTGTGACACTAAAGATGTTCTAAGCATGCAAGAATGGGATGGAAAATTCATCTAGGGAATAAGTCTAAGGAACAGCACAATCAAAATGACAGAAACTGTTTGTATGTTTCATACAAAAGCTTGTAGGAGGTTAACAGTGAATTACTATAGGATACACTGAAGGTAAACTTACCTCATTAGGGCTGGTTTGTTACACATAATCTAAATTATAGGGGAGGCAGAAATAAATGCCTTCATTACCATTTACCCCCCTTTATACTCTCTTGCACTTCCACTCACCCCTATTTTCCCTGCAACCACCACATTGTTGTCCATGACCACAAGTCCTTTTTCTTTTTTACTCAATCCCTCCAACCCCGAACCCCTCTCCCAAGCAGTTGGGCTGTCAGCCTGCTCTCTATCTATCCATCTTGTTAGTTCAGTTTGTTCATTAGATTCCACATGTGAGTGAAATCATATAATATTTGTCTTTCTCTGACTGGCTTATTTCACTTAGCACAATGTCCTCCAGGTTCGTCCATGCTGTCACAAAGGGTAAAATTTTCTTCTTTTTTATGGCCTAGTAGTATTCCATTATACAAATGTCCCATAATTGTTTTTTCCACTTGTTTACTGATGGACACTTGGGCTGCTTCCAAATCTTGGTGATTGTAAATAATCTTTCAAATTAGCATTTTGGGCATCTTCAGATAAATTCCCAGAAGTGGAATCACTGGGTCATAAATAAAATAAAAATAAATAAATAAAAATTTAAAAGATAAAGGAAGCAATTAAAAAATCAAGAAATACTTGTCTTACCAAAAAGAAAGAAGGAAGGAGGGAGGGAAGGAAGGAAAGAGTGATGAAAGGTAGCAAGGAATGAACAAATAAAGAAATGCCTCATTCAACTACAATAGGAATTTCTTTATACAATTATAATCATATGTTCACAATTTATTTCAGACTTTCTTCAAAGACTAAAAATAATCTAAGAAAAGCAATCCAAAGATTTTTCTTAGACAAGATGAAGAAGGTGATACAATGAAGAAATACCTTGTTAAAGGCATTAATTTGTCACAGGATGATCCAGGATCAGTAATTTATGGGAGGGTTATTCTAACTTCCCAAATGGGATTCTTAATCTCATCAAATTCTATTAAATGTTGCTTAAAATTATATCATGAATATTTGATACTTTCTAGAAGCAGTAATAATTTAGAACAACTCCCAAATTTCTGCCTCAGAACCAATTTAGACCAATTTTCTTTTTCACATCTTAATATACTAATACCATGCTAACAATTCAAAAATAAAATGTAAAAATATAAATACTTGTTGAGTAACTTATAAGCAACGTAGATCCATACTAGCACTAAATAACTATTCAGTTATTTATATTTCCTTTTGACAATTTTTCAGTTCATCCTCTCATTCATTCAAGCTACTGGAGATTCACAGATGACAATTCTGTCACTCTCACTGAGTTATATGTTCAGGGAAGAGTAGACTAAAAGAAGTAAATAATTAAGGTAATTTTAAATAAGTAGCCATGAGTATTCATAAATGCAGTTTTAAAAAAAGAAGTGGTAATGAAGATAAAGTTGTGAGAGTGGAGAGAACATTTTATAAGGGATAGTTCGACATAACATGTCTAAAGAAGAGATATTTGAATAGAAGTCTCAAAGATAAGTGAATTATCAATGCAAAGATTTTGATTAAGAGAATTCCAGGTAGAGGGATAAGTTATAGCAAAGGAACTAGGGCAGATGTGGAATGGTTTTGGGGACCTACTAGAAAGAAGTCCAGCTTGGCTAAGCAGAGCAAAGGAGAGTACTCATGGAACAAGAAAGAAGTCAGAGAGGCAAGGGATTTTGTAATTAATGGTACAGAATTATTACTTTATTTTTAAATCAGTGGGAAGTCCCTGAGAACTATCAAACAAAGGAAGTTTATGGTGATCTAGCCATTCCAAGGAAAATGGAGGCAACAATAATGGGAGGCAAATACAGTTGCCCAGGTGAAGAGATGGTGTATTCTATAGCTCAGGGTATGAGAGTAGAGAGATGTGGTTAGAGTCAGGACATATATTTAAAGTAGATCTGACGGGACTTCTAGATGATGTAAATGTGGGAGCTGAAGGAGAGGAAGTACAGATGACTCATCTGCTTATGTTCGGAAGGTATAAGTAGGTTGGGATTGGAGTGGTCATTGTATTAGGCATTGTAATTTGATTCTACATATATGCTAACTCTAACTGATATTTGAATTTTTACTATAGCAGCTGTTTTAGATCTATCATTTAAAATAATATATTTAACAGTTCCAAATATTTAGTTGTATTAAATACACTGTCATTTTGTTAGTATATAGGTGAGTTGTGTGTTAATGTAGAAGAATGTTACAATTAGCAGAAGAGTCGAAATTCTGATTTACATAAAGTTAAGCCATCAAACTATATTTAAAAAAATGTTAGTGCTATAAGTTAAAAATGAATATTTGATATTCATTTCAAGTGATACTATCACTTGAAAAATATTTTAAATTTAATTACCACAAATATAAGGTTTTAAGTGACTTTTAATAAAGAATAAAATGTGTGTGTGTGTGTATATATATGATTGTTCTGTTGATATGCAGGTCATAATGTATGTTAGTCATTCACCAAATATTACTGATATGATATCTATATATCCATTCAGAGAGAAATGAAGAGAAATACCTGATCCTGCTTGGCATTGAATGTCTCTCACATGTGCTTTAGTGATTTATTGATTTTTATAATTTCACATGAGCACAAATGGACAGGTTAGGAATCTAGGAAATATCAACATCAAATATACAAGGTAGTACAGAGCTTAATAGATACTCAATAATAATAGATTTGTATAAAATGCTGCTATGCTCATAGAAATTATTCTGAATTCCACACAAAACTACTTAACTTAGCATTACAGTTTAATGCATTGAAGATCTTTGATTATTAATTTGACATTTATACATTTGAGGGTATCATTTCATAAGTACATTTTAAAACTCTCATAACCTCAGGAGTATGATATGCAGAAAAGGGAGCTAAGGTATATTCTGTAAGAGAAAGATTCTTCTTCTAGCTGAGACTAGTCAGTCCTTTACTGATAAGTCAGATGTTATAGTTTATGCAGCAGAAGAGGTTCAGAGTTGTTACCTTGACCCCAAATCCACTCAGAAATAATTCCTTAATCTTAATGTATAACTTCTGGCCAAACCTTTAGATAAGCAGATAGCAAAAGTAATGGTGTTCCCTCCTGGCTTTTTCATATGGTTCTTCTATATTCTTAGCCAATCTCTTGAGTGGTTATTGGTCTTTATTTGCTCCATCTGATTCTGCTGCTGGAAAAAGATAGGTGGAGCTTTGGATCATGAAGGTGGAAGATGGGGGGAGTAAAGGCTCTCTAAATGTTCTGATGTCAGTGTAAATTGTAGACAATAAGACCATTGGCAAATAAAAGTCAATCTACAGTTTGTGCATATTTAAGTTGTCATATATCCTAGCAACTTGTTCCTTAAAGTATGGTGTTCAGACCGGCAGCATCAATGTCATTTAAAACCCTGTTAGAATCTCAAGCCCTTCTCAAATCTACTAAATCTGATTCAGCTTTTTGACAAGGTCCTTAGGTGATTTGTACGCACCCCAAAGTTGGAGAAGCATTGCATACAGTCAATAAAGTACTGTGCTCTTTGTCTTTCTCCCTTCCTGCTTTGAGTTACATTATAAAATGTCACTTTGCATTGCCCTACTTTTGATAGGTTATCAGAATCCTGATAATTAGTGCAGTGGGAAGAAACAACTCATTCCATTACCCTAGTTTAGAAAATACAAAAAGGAGTAAAATAAAATATTTTAGAAACTCTATAGCAAGTTTTTATAGAATTCAGACTCACTGTTAAGAGTCAAACTTTCCCAGGTTGAGGGAAAAGATTACTTTTATATTTTTGAATTTTCTTTTGTTTGGGAAGCTCAAGTTCTTTGAAATGTATGAAATTACTTTAAAGCAACTTTGGTGAGCCACTTACTCCATGTAAAGCCCAAAAAGAACAAATGACATATTGCTAAATCATATTGATTCAGATATTGATCCTGTTTTCAGCACAAAGCGGTCTAGGCTCTTCTGAAGGAGTAGTGGAGAGTGCTTTTTATCACTTTCTCCAGCACGTTAGGCTACATGACCAGAAAGCTGACATGAAGAAATACTCAGTAAAGGGAGACCCCTTTGTTCTCTGCACAGAGAACAAATGTGTTCTGTTCTTACATAACCATGTGTAAGCATGCAATTGTCTACTAATAACTATATTACATACTCTTACCAAGACTGTGACTGTAATTAGTAGAACATTTCATTTCCAAAAAGAATAGCTTTACCATTTTAATCATGCCCCACATAACTATATAATAGTAAATGCAAAAGAATTTTATTTATGTAACCCTAAAAGACAATAGTGGTAATTCAGAAGTCATTGAATCTATACCAATGAAATATTTGTTTGGTCACAAGCTATTAAACTTCTTTATATAAATGATTGTGTGTCTTAAGGAAGTCTGAGAGAAATAAGCACAGTCTGATGACTGAATATAGCAGAGTTCTCCAAAAGACTGTACTTAGCTACTGATAAGTTTATATAGCTTCAAGGAATATCTAAAGGCTAAATTTATAGATGGAGGTATAGATAAATTTATAAATTTATAATTTATAGATGGTTACTACCATTATCACTGTATGAAAGTAGAATGTGCTTCTTAGGAGCTAATGAGAACTTCACCAACAAAAGAATTTCGAAAGAAGCTCAACAGTGACTTTGTGGACATGCTTTAAGATCTACCCAATATGAGAAAATCTTTCTAGTTCAGAAACTTTTAGGATTTGAGGTTTTTAAAATCAATATCATCGAATTGTTCTTTTATGCATATAACTGGATATGCAGAAACAGTGAAGAATATCTGATCATGGAAAATTTAAACATCATCAAAGATTATCTTGAGAAAAAACATGCAAAGAACAGACAGAAAATCTATGCTTTAAGGACTTAAAGTAGGGCCCTGGCTGGTGTGGCTCAGTGGATTGAGTGCTGACCTGCAAACCAAAGGTTTGCTGGTTCAATTCCCAGTCAGGGCACATGCCTGGGTTGTGGGTCAGGTTCCCAGTAGGGGGCGCATGAGAGGCAACCACACATTGATGTTTCTCTCCCTTTTTTTCTCCCTCAATTCCCCTCTCTCTAAAAATAAATAAATAAATAGAATCTTAAAAAAAAAGAACTTAAAGTAGGAAAACAGTAAGCCTATTTATAAAGGACTGGCGGATCCCAGCTTTCCTGGTGATGTCCAGGAGACATCCCACCTTAGCCACTTTCCCCTCATACCTCTAATTCTTCACTTGCCATGGATTCATAGGGCATGAAAGCTGGAAACTTATAAGTCACTTGATACAAAGTCTGTTTACATATGAGGAAATATATCAAAGCTGGTCTTTTGCCACAATGTTCTTTTATATTGAATGTTTTTCTGCTTTAAAAAATATTTATAAATCATGTTAGACAGTTAACTCTTAAAGTTAAGAAATTTGATTTTCATATTTTCTATTTTTCTGCACAAACTAGCATGTGTGAATATTTTTTACTGGCAGAAACAAAGCACAAAAGGTGCATACTAGTAACTTTTACAAGACTGATTAAGATCAACCTTTTAGTTGTTAACAATGTGACTTAAAGTTTAAAATGTCAGCTTTAAGGGCCTAAGCTACCTGAATAGTTCATGTGAATCTAAAGAAGCAATTAAATAATTTATGCTTTCAAATGGATACATAGTTTCAAAATTAGCACAATGATATTTACCAAAGGCAGTTCATGTCCCTCTTTGATACCATATTCTCGGTTCCAAAGGGGCTTAAATAATAAAGATAATGTACTTCTTCACATAACAGAAAAGCCAGGGACCAAGGCAAGTGTCCAGAGAGTTTTGTTAAGTTTTGGTTCTTCTCTGCAGTTACACCCTGGCCTGTGTGTCCTCCTTATCTTTAGTCCTCATGGAGATGTAATGGTTTGCAGGAGTTCCTGGGCCCACAGTCTTCCTAATTCCCACCCAGGAAGTGAATTAAATCATTGAACAGAAGTCTCGAACATCATTTTGATGAGAACAAATGAGGTACATGTCAACGTCTGAAACAATTGCAGTAGCAACGAGATGGGATCAATTCCACCCACCCTCAAACCTGTAACAACACTTTGAGGAAGGATTCATAGAGTGGGGAGACTGCACAATGCTTACAATGCAATGTAAATGTATTTATGTGTGGTCAATAGTCACGGATTACCGAGGTTCTTTCCATGTGTGAAAGTTGTGTATAAGAGCTGCAGCCTTTAAATTTGATAAATAACTGCTTATTAATATGAAATATAATAATCCATTAAAATAATGCAAAAAACCCTGCTGGGTTTTGTAATTTCTTTTGCATTGTACATGAAAATAAAGCATATTGCAATAAAAAATTTCTTTTAATCATAGTTCCTTTAAAAATGGTTAAAATTTTAAAGCTTTATATGTGAATTTTCTAAAAATATTCTAAAGCATCCCAACTGGGAAAGCAATTTCATGCTTGCTTTTTAAAGAAGCTATTCAAAGCACTCATTAAAACCACTCATTTAAATAATCTCATGTATGTTCATTATGCTCTGTCCTTTGGGAGAAAAAAAGAAAGTATAAGCTGCTGCCAGCAAGCAATGAAGGGAACAAACGTTAAATATAAAAGGTTAGCCCTTCATTAAAATTGTTTAAATAAGCAATAACTCCCCCAGTCCCCTTAGAAACCCTTCCAAGAAACATTTGTACACATTTAAGATAGCAAATTAAAAGCAGCAACAATGGGAAAAAACTGTGTAGGTCAGTTTCACTAACTGTTAGCATTAGGATCATTTTTGCTTTTCACTTTGGTTCCAGGTGGCCAAAAGGGACACAATCTGCCCACACAGTGTGAAGTGTTCGTGAGCATCATGAACCTGAATATTATGAGGGCCCTGTAAAGGGCAGATTTTGTAAACTTCTATTTTAAAAAGTATCTGACTTTTACTTAAATTCTTTGCTTGCTGTAAGTGTTTCAGGCTTAACAGGTTCATTCACCCTTACTCTTTCATAAGTCTTTAGGATCTGCAATGGTTTCGATGAGGAAAACATGAATAATCTAAAATGGTTTGATTTACCATTTAGGGTTATAATATGGCATTTCTTTTATCTTTACTTCTTGCTTAAGTGTGAAAATCAATATAATATTACCTGATTGTTACACATGTCTTAAATGTGAGTTCATGAAAAGGAGATTCCTTGTCACATTTATGGATTTTGTTGTTTTCCTTACATGAACTCAGTTGAATGTTGGTAATTGATAGAATAATAATATGACAGGTTGGAGTTAGTATCTGATTCTTAGTATCTGATTTCTAGTATCTGTTTCTCAGTTAATGGGGTGAACTATTCTCACTTCTAGATTTTATTGAACTTATAAAAAAACCCAATGGTTATATTCTCAATGAATGGATATGTACTTGAGCAACTCACGGTAGACATGAATGAATGAAAAAACATGATTTTAGGAATATTTAACCTTGGGAGATGTCAATACTCTCAAATTAACATATAAATCTAAAGTGATCTCAACAAAAATATGAACAATATTTTCCTTCAATTGCATATAAAACTGATTTTGAAGTTCATATTTGAACATAAATATGATTATCCTATTAAAATATCATAAGACTATAATGAAAATAGTTTATAAATAAGAAATGAAACCAAATACAAAGTCTAGAAATAGAACCAAATACATATGCCAAATATATGGTAAAGTATCATCCATATTTTTAGGGGAATGAAGATCATTTGTTATAAGTGTTGGGACAATGTAATAGCTATCTAAGGAATTCAGTAGCCTGAATGAGCAAGGAACTAAGCATTAAGAGCAGCGTGTCTATTATTTTTCTAAGTATGTACTTTGTTAATAGTAAATCTCGCCCTCTTAGCATTTAATACAATTGTAATTTTACTTTTGTTTTCTTAATGTATCAATCAGTCTCTTTCTTTTCCTAGAAAGAGCAGGAATCAGGGCGGGAACTGTGGGTGATTTGGCTCCATGTTTTTTAGAGCTTAATACACTGCCTGGGTTCATTGCAGGAGCTCACTAAATGCTGGCTAAATAAATGAAAACTAATACAAATAACCCAATTGCTTCTAGAAGATAGTTTGGAGAAAAGAAAAATAAAATACGTAAATTTAAGTAATTTATTGGGCTCTCTGATAATATTAACTTGGGAAGTTTTTTTAACTCAAATATTTTGGTTCATTAGGGCAAAACATGGATTAATTAGTTCTGATATTTTAGACTTCCTTCTCAGCTACTTTCTTTCAGAATTTGTGATTTATGAGGTAATAGATTTTAAAATTTACTTCATAAATTATGTTCATCAAGTAAATTTTAAAGGTATAACATTATATTGACCCTTTAAAGGTATAACATTATATTGATATCATGCTTATTTTTCAAAGTGACCATTTTTTCTGTGGCTTCTCTAAGTCCTTCTATAAAATCAGACATTGATCTGAAAGATTGAATGTAGGATTATGTCAGAAAACTAGTGAAAAACATTTTGTAAGTATCTCAGATATCCTTTAAAATTATTTTTAGTGATCAAACTCTGAATGAGGATATTTGAACAATGTTACAAAAACATAGTATTACAAAAGTAAAGAACTTGGGTGAAGGACATTGCTTTTGTACAAAGTAGCATCCATAGTTAGCTTAACACTTGCATGCTGCTTTTTACATACAGTAACATGAACATACATGATGTAAATGGAAGTAAACATGTAGAGCACTTGTTCTGAACTGAATGTGTTCTCCCAAAACTCATACATTCCATATGTTGAAACTCTAATCCCCAGTGTGATGTTATTTGGAAGCAAGGCTTTGAGAGGTAATTAGGTTTAGATGAGGTCATGAGAATGGAGCCTTCGTGATAGAATTAATGTCCTTATAAGGAGAGGGCGAGCCAGAGCCCTCTCTGTCACTGCCACATGAGGATACAGCAAGAAGACGGTGTCCTAACATGTGGTCTGTCCTAGATAATGTTCCATGTGCACTTTAAAGGAACATGTATTCTGTCTCTTTGGGGTAAAATGCTCTGAAGATATCAACTAAATCCATCAAAAAGAATAAAATACCTGGGAATGAATTTAACAAAGGATGTAAAAGACCTGCAGTTGGAAGATTATGACAATGAAGAAAATAATATTGAAGAAGATACAAATAAATGGAAGCATACACTATGCTCACTTATAGGAAGAATTAACATTATTAAAATGGCCATACTACCCAGAGCAATCTAGAGATTCAATGTAATTCCTGTCAAGATACCAATAGCATATTTCACAGAACTAGAAAAATATTCCAAAAATTTATGTGAAACCACAGAAGACTCCAAATAGCAGCAGCAATCTTGAAAAAGAAGAACAAAGTAGGAGGAATCATGCTACCTAATATCAAAGTATATTATAAGATCATAGTTATCAAAACACGCTGGTACTGGCATAAAAACAGACACATAGATCAATGGAACTGAATAGAGAGCTCCTAATTAAACCCACAACTTTATAGTCAATTAATATTTCACAAATAAGGTAAAAACATACAATGGAGTAAAAATAGTCATTTCAGTAAATGGTATTTGGAATATTGGACAGATACATGAAAAGAAAAATGAAACTAGACCACCTTCTTACACCATACACAAAAATAAACTCAAAATGGATAAAAGACTTAAATGTTAGATTCAAAACCATAAAAATCCTAGAAGAAAACATGAGCAGTAAAATCTCAGACATCTCTTGTAGCAATATTTTTTTCTGATATATCTCCCCGGACAAGGGAAACAAAAGAAAAATAAACAAAGGAAACCATCAACAAAATGAAAAGACAACCTTCTGAAGAGGAGAACATATTTGCTGATACATCTAATAAGATGTTAATATACAAAATTTATAAAGAACTTATAAAACTCAACACCAAAAGAACAGATAATCCAACTAAACAATGGGCAAAGGGCCTGAATAGACACTTCTCCAGAGGACATACAGATGACCAATGGACACTAAAAGATGGTTAATGTCACTAATCATCAGAAAAATGTGAATTAAAACCACAATGAGATATCACCTCAGACTTGTCAGGATAGCTATCATCAATAAATCAACAAACAGCAAGTGCTGGTGAAGATGTGAAGAAAAGGGAACCTTCCTGCCCTGTTGGTGGGAATGCAGGTTGATTTGGCTACTGTGCAAAGCAGTACTGAGTTACCTGAAAAAATTGAAAACAGAACTACCTTATGACCTAGCAATTCCACTTCTAGGAATTTATCCCAAGAAGCACCAAACACTAATTCGAAAGAATGTAAGCATCCCTATGTTAATTGCAGCACTATTTACACTAGCCAAGATTAGGAAATAGCTCCAGTGTCCATCAGATTAGTGGATAAAATAGCATGGTACATTTTTACAGTGGAATACTTACATAGCCATGAAAAAGAAGGAAATTTTAACCTTTGCAACAGCATGAATGGACCTGGAAAGCATTATGCTATGCTAAATGAAATAAGCCCGTCAGAGAAAGACAAGTACCATATGGTTTCACTCATATGTGGAATCGAATGAGCAAAATGAACTAACAGGCAAAATAAAGACAGACTCATAGATGGAGAGCAGGCTGACAGCTCTGGGGGAACGTGGGGAGACTGGAGTGACTGAACAAAGGAAAAAGGAGAATGAATCATGGACAGAGATGAGTGTGGTGATTGCCTGGGGTTGGAGTGGGAAGTTGGAGAAGGGTATAGCAGGGATAAATGGTGAAAAATTAAATTTAATTTAATTTAATTTTAAAATGCAAAAAAAAAAAGGTTGCTGTTTGCTAACCAGGAAGAAGGCTGTCATCAGACACTGAATTTGCTAACATCTTGATCTTGTACTTTTTCACCTTCAGATCCATGATAAACAAATGTTTGCTCTTTAAGCCAACTAGTTTAAGGTATTGTGTTACATCTTCCCAAAATAACTTACACAACTATTTTCTTTTATACTACATGTTAAGTAGAATGATCTCCATATGCATATGAATAATCAGCAGCTCAGTGGTATCAACAGGAAACAGCCACCAGCTATTACTTGACTTAAACTAATCAGGATCTATACTTGTTATTGGATCACCTTCAAAGCTTCCCTGGGAAAAAGATTCTGTTAGGAAAGAAGAGGAAAAATGTGGATTAACGGGCACTGGAAAGTGTGCACTAAAACACGAATCATATTCTGCAAGCTCACCATAACATATTTCTTTGAATTATATACAAAGGGATACCCCCCGACCCCGCAAAATGGACTTATCTCCTGGAAGGTGGGCCCCTTGCAGTAGAAGCTTCCCCCTGTTAGGTGAGTGTTCTAGAACCCATCTGTATCAGTGTTCAAGCTGGCATTGTTGTGTGAGGCTGTGTTTGACTTCAGTGAAATTTTTTAAAACTCTTTCAATGCATTTGCCCATCTCATAATGGGAGATTTATGAGCACACCTACCCACACCATGCTGAGTGTTCAGCAGTTTTTGACCAAAAATAGCATGACCCCAGTACCCCACTCTCCCTATTCACCTGATCTTGCCCTGAGTGACTATTTTTGTTTCCCTGGATATAAAAGACCTTAAAAGGGAAACCTTTTGCTGATGTGGAAGAGGTGGAATAAAAAATGGCAGGAGTCCTAAAAGGCATTAAAATGTACAAGTTCAAAACTTGTTTTGAGCAGTGGGAAAAACATCTTCATAGGTGTATTGCATCAAATGGAGCATACTTTGAGAGTGACTGAAGTTTAAACATGTAAGAATAAATATACAATTTTTAATCAATGAATTCTGGGTTTTGGGGGGTTCCCCCTCATAGATGGTACTATTGGGTGTGGAAAGCAGAGGAACAGCTGTCTGCAGGGGACTGTTTGAGTTTTTATGACACTATGTTGTTATTCAGATTTAAGGTGCAGCTTGTGATGAAGGGGAGAGATAGAAAGGGGCCTTGTCAAAAGAAGAGTGGCAATTCTTGTAATCAAATATTTCATATTCCAGATATCTTAATAATACTTTCTAAATTCATCATTACTTGCCTGAAATGATGTGAATTTTGGAAGTACATTTCATGTTTCAAAAAGATCTTGCACAATTTTTTTAGCTTAGCCTTTTCTAACAAATTCATTAAAGGGATGAGTCAATCCAGTTTGAATTACTGCTTCATATGACACCATTTACATTTCATTGGCTATTTTTCTTTTGTATAAGTTGGCCATATGTGGGCACGTGAAATATTTTTTTAAAAGGGAGAAGTTATTATAAATTTGACAGGGAATATAGCACTTTAAGAAAGAAGAATTAAGTGAGAAGTAACTGCTTATGTGGAAATTTGATGTTTCTTTATTAGAAAATTTCAGAAAATTTGTTTTTTCTAAGGATAATAAGATTTTTCTGTTTAACTAGTTAGAGCTTCTATGGTTCTCTGTTAACTTTGGGCTTTGTTTGAAGGACCTTACAAACATTAGAGATACAAATGTGGCAGTAGTTGTGTCAGGTGGTGTAATTATTCCCTCCTATTTAGTTAAGATAGTAAGTTTATTTACCCAAAGTCACACAGCTACAAAGGCATAGACTGGCTTGCCAAACCCAGATCTGTCTGGCTACAAGATCCACAATCTAGGCAATGCCACTGTGAGAGAGGACGAATCCCCCACTTTTCCCTCTTGATTCTTCTCACCTAATAATTTAAATGGCATAAGACAGATTAACAGGAGAAAAGCAAGTTTTAAGAGGTATGTATGAAGAATTCACATAAGCATGAAAACTCCAAAGACAGTAAGGCAAAATTAAGTATATATATCATTCTAGACTATAGGAAGGAGGAGGTAGGGGTCTGAGACTTCAAAGGGAAGTAAGCAATTTATAGGGAGAGGAAAAGAGTTAATGTTAAGTAAACAAATGTTTCTGAGACATTTAGTGACAGTGGAACACAGAAAAGACTTTGATCAAAAGATCTTGCCCTGTCTACTACTCCTAGCTCTGATTAAACTCTGGTTATCTACAGTGATAGCTCCTCCCTGGAAGAAGCTTTCTATGCTAAATTCTTTTAGCCTTCTGGGTCTGAAAATTTACCAGCTTAAATTAATTCATACTCTAAAGAGGCATATTTTGGGGGAGTAAGCTCTGCACCCCTTTACCACTCTCTAAAGCAGGCCCTCACCAAGTGCACACCATAGACCCACGGTCTCTGTGCTGCTGCTGAGCTCAGTGGGCTGCCAAGCACTGCAGAGTCTCTGTGCCCACCGGGGAAAACTAAGCAGAATCTGGAGTCCATTAAAGTGCCTTAGGCCATTTGTGTCACTGAAGACAAACTTTGGCCCAATGACGCAGTGTCTCACTGATTTTTCCATGTATGGAATAGGAAGGAAATATGAAAATCCCACAATACTCCTAGCCTTATATTCAGATTGTTAGACATGAAATCATTTGGTCAACTCCTTATTTTGAAGAGAAGGAAAAAAGACAGATAAAATGATTTGTCTTGTAATCCATGGACATTTAACCAAAAATGAATCATATAGCTACATACTATTTTCTAACAAATACTCTTGAAAACTGTATTCTAATACAGATGGATGATTCCATTAATTTCCCATTAAGTTGTGGATATATTTATTACTAATGGTTATTAAAATAGGCCTATAATGTTATAAAACTCAATTTTAAAATTGAGCAAATGAAGGGGTCTAGTGTGAACAGTGGGAGACTGTCTCAAAACAGATAAACTTGCCCTTCCTGTATGGCTCAGTTGGCTGGGTGTGTCCTGCAAACCTAAAGGTTGTGGTTTCACTTTACCCAGGGCACATACCTGGGTTGGAGGTTCTGTCCTCAGCCAGCACAAGCACAGAAGGCGGCCAACTGAAGTTCTCTCTCACATTAATATTTTTCTCCTTCTCTTTCTTCCTCTCTCCCCCTCCCTCAAAAAACAAAAACAAAAACACAGACAACTTTTTAGAGATAAAACTTAGGAATTTAGAATAAATTATAAAAGACAACTATGTAAAAGGCCAGCACAGCAATTCAATGTAGGCAGAAACCAGAAGATATTTTTCCACTGAAAAAGGGAATATGTCCTTAATGCAGTATGTATTGATATGGCTTTTTCCCTGAGATCACTCCTCAGTCTGCTCAATGTAAGTTGGCTAGATGCAAGCAAAAACTCTGTGGTATTATTGGCTTGAGGTTTCAGAGAACAGAGTTGATGGCAGACTCATACTAGAAGAAATAATAAAGGAAATCCTCAGGATGAAGAAAAATGATACCAAGTGGAAACTCTGCTTAGGCATAAAGAGCACCAGAATGATAAAGAGTGGATGAAATATAGGACACTGTAATTTTTTCTGCTTCTTTTCTTTAAAAGATAAAAACCTAAAAAAAAAACCCTTATGTTGTAGAGTTTTCTATGTATTGAAATTTTATATGTACTTAAATTACGGGGCCCATGTTTCTACATTTTATATGAAGTGGTACAAAATTAACTCTAAATAGACTTTGATAAGGATAAATATTATAAACAGTAGTACTATCATTAAATAGAAAGTAACAATTAAAAAAGGTAAAGCTAAAAGGAATTAACATGTTGCCTATAATTGATTATATCAAGAGAAAGCAGGATAGGAAGAACAGAGGAATGGTTTGAACAAATATAAAAATATTGCAAATATGATACACCTAAGTCCAAATATCAATAATAACATCAAATAAAAGTAGAATAAGCATTCCAAAGCCAGGGACTCGAAATAGATGAATAAAAAAAATAACTCCAACAATATACTGTGCAATTGAATTATATTTTAAAATGAAAAAAAGCATACATTGGTGAAGTGCTGAAGAGATTCACCATACAAACATCAGATGCAAGAAAGTTGGTATAATTTATGAATATCAGAAAAGACTTGAATGCAAGAAGTGCTTTCAGAGATCAAAAGTATAATTTCATAATGATAAAAGGTTTATATATAAATGAGACATAAGTCAGTGTAAATATACATTTATCTAACAAAAAAGCTTCAAACTACATGAAGCAAAGACTGACAGAATTAAAGCAAATGGCTGCAGATTTTAACACATTTTTCTCAGAAATTGATAGAAAAACTAGAAAAAAATCAGTTAAGGCATAGAAGATCAAAGAACACTGCTGAACAACTTAACCTAATTGACATTTGTGGAATACATGAACAAAGCACAGAATGAGCATTCCTACAGAGTGCACATGGTATATCCTCTAACACATACCATATAGTGAAACAAAATGTAAGTCTAAATAAATTTCAAATGTGAAATCTACTAGAATATATCCTGTGACCCCAACTGATTTAAGTAAGGAAACAATGCAAAATAAAATTCCAAAATATTGCCAAGTATTTAGAAATTAAACCTCTGAATAACAGATATATATAAGAAGAAAATGCAAGAAAAAAATAGAAATTATTTCAAACAGAATGAAAATGGAAACATACATATGAAAAATTATAAGCTATAAATAAGTGTTTAGAGAAAACTTTATAGCTTTAAATTTGTTAGAAAAAATATTTAGTTAATTTATATAATGTTCCACTGTAAAAAGCTAGAAAAAGATGAATAAAATAAAACAAAAGTAAACAGCAGGTAAAAAAATCTAAAATAAGAACAGATGTGAATGAAAGAGAAACCATATAAAGAGGAAAATAAAAAAGCAAAAGTATTTTTGAAAATATTAATTTTCAAAATAAGTTGATGACACTTTAAGGAGACTGATAAGAAACAAGGGGAGAATACACAATATTAGGAATGATAAAATAAATATTATCAGAGATCTACAATATTGAAAAGATAATAACAGTATATCAGGAGAAATCTTTTACCAATAAATTTGATAATTATGATAAGATGACAAATTTCTTACATAACCAATATACCAAAACTAACTCAAAAGGATAAGAAAATATGAATCACCCTATGTCTATTATATGCATCAAATTTTGTTTGTATTAAAAACACTTACCATAAATAAAACTTGAAGCTGAGATGTTTTCACTTCTGTACTCTCTCCTTTATGTCTTGTTTTGGAACCCCCAAGGTGTGTGCCAGTCTCCCTGAACTTGATGTGATTCGCTCCTAATTCCGTCTTCTCCGGGGAACCTTGTAAATTGTCCCAAGACAAAGACCCAGGGCAGACCTGTAACTTATCTCATGAGTTTCCTTCTCACAAATAGTGGAGAGTTTTGCCATATAATGTAGAATGCCTATAATTAATTGTCATATATTGGGTACATGCTTACAATCATGTATGTCAGGAGGGTTGTTCCGTGTTAGTTACTCCCAGATGAGGAAGTCCCTATTCTCCAACTCTACCAGTTCCTTCTATCAACTTTTAAATACTGTCATATCTTTTCCAAAAAGGAAATTACCAACATAATCCTTAAAAATCATATTACTTTCTACCTATCACTTTATTTCTCCACTTTCTTCTATGGCCAATCTTGTTCAACTATTGTCCAATATGGGCATCTAAACTCAATATCCATTCATTTTTTTAATCATACTGTAACCTGCCTTCCAGCTTCATCAGGAGACTGCTTGGGGACATTTTATGGTTATCAATTATTGTCTTATTGGAGGAAAATTAAAAAGGAAATTTAAATTAGAGGAAAATTATTCCCCCAAATTTTAAGAAAGAGAGATCTTACTTATGCTTGAATCTTTACAGTCTCTCATATTGGAGAATTCTCTGATGTATTTTATTTCAACAAGATGCTCCCTTTGAAGAAGACACATCAGTCTGAAACAACTGCAATCGGTGATACTTTTGAAGGCTTGTAATGGTCACATGAAATAATCAGTTAAAAAATAAATTAGAAACTTAAGACAATTATTAATTATACCAGTAATTATTTCCTGAGATGTTGCCTCACATTATTAATTTTTTTAATATTTAGAGATAAGCCTTTTAATATTCCTATAAAATAATAATATAAGATAAAATATAAGTATCACAAATATATATCTACAGGATAGACATCACAAATGTGTATTTATAGAGAAAATGTGTTCATTCAAGACAGATATTATCCTAAAGTTGTTGTACGAATACTTGAGCATCAAAAACATATTTTTCAAATGTGCTGAGTTCAGAGGGTACTGAGGATGCTATATTAGGGAATTCTGTTTGAAATGAAGCAAAAGCTCATTCTGTGATTATGAAAACACTCCTATCAAACACACACACACACACACACACACATATGTTTGTGTGTATGCATATACAGTATTTAAATAGCACTGTTGCCTGAAATATCAGAGTTCGGTTTCTGTCATGCAGACAGGAGTCCTGACATTGAGGTTAGAGAATTTTCTGAGGCCAAGTTACTCTTCCGTTTCTAGGCTGGTGGGGTATTCACACTGTAAGACAACTCAAACTTCACTTTCTCTTTGAAATCAGTTCCAATTGCTGTGCCCTGGCCTCCCCCCACAAACCAAGTGTTCTCATATAACCTGATTTGTTCTGCTCCTCCTCCTACTTCACTGTGTTGTGATGATTTGTCAACTGTTACAAAATGTGTTATTTATATAGTTCTTCACTTTCATATCTTGCACAAAGTTAGGTTCTTAATAATGGTTGCATTATTACTGAATATATACTATGACATTTTTCTCATATCTTCATAAAAATGGAAATCAATTAGAATAGCAATAAAAGCAAGTATGAGTACAGCTAAGTACCCAGCTAACAGGCAGGAAAGAGAAAGAGAAAGAAGGGAAGGGGAGAGGGACGGGCAGAAGGAGGGAAGAGAAATCTTTACAGTTAAAAGAGCTTGTAACCATGTGTATCTGCTCAAAAATGTAGTTTTTATTCACTAGCTAACAGTGCCAAAATGTTTTATTTATGACTACTATTTTTAATTAGTCCAATTTCTTTACCTAAATATCTTTTGGAATAGCTAGTTTTAGGGTAGGTCTGGGTATGAAAAGATGTTGGGAATTTCTGATTGCTCAGTTCTGAAAACTATAGTAATAATACTTTCAGCATCCATTTCTTATGAAGGGGAAGCACATTTCCAAGATCAAGTGATGTAGTTATCTGGGAAGAGAAACAACATGGCAGAGAAGGGCTCTTAACTGAGAAAACTGATGTAGCCAGGAAGCCATGACCTTCTCTCCTGCCAGGGCAGGAGAAGACGGGCAAAGTACAGATTGTACCAGGGAGAGAACACATGTCCTGTAATGCCTCCCAGATGCATCAATAATGTTTTTATCCGATAAAAGAGGTTTTGAGAAAAAGGCACAAGTTCATGTAATTGAATTGACTAGGGCACTTCATAATACTTTGGAAAGTCTACAGGAATGCTTTGAGATCCCTTCCACAGTGGGACACCATAAGTGACCCTGTGGTTTTGAATATATTCTCCCAGTGTCCTCGGACCTTTATCAACATAGAGCGGGGATGGACATTGCCAGTATCTCAAAAGTCCCTGTACTGAACATATTGCTGCCGCCTGATAGAGGGAGGATCCTTACATTTTCAGTTCCTTCAAGGCATAAACAGTAATCTTTACAATGTCTTATTTCAACTGATACCTTCCTTAATTGTGGAGTATTTACACATTGTGACATTCATTTTGTTGACAGATGGAGAAATCATCACAGCATTAATGGCCTCAAACAAGTCAGGTCTGCCTTGAGATTCTGCTTTCTCTCTAGATGCTCATGTCACCAAATAAGCCCTAGAGAGCAGGAACTACTCTTTTTTGGCAATCAGTTTTAAACATTTCCTTTATGATATTCTCCATGTAAATTTATGAGACCAGTCACAAGAGATTGTCCTGTTAAATGTTCATCTGAGATCTTTGTATTGAATTAATTTAACTCTTTTGCACTGTGGAATGGTGTTATAAAGCATATGTTTAGATAAATGAGGCTTATACCAGAGGCTAAAAGTGTAAATATGCTATATGCAGATTCTGACCTTCTTTCTTCTCACATACTGAGAAAGAAGTAGGATTATCTGGAGTTAGTGTTATGCATTTTGGGGATTTTACAAGGATTGTGATACCATACAAAATACTTCCCCTGCTTCTCAACATATTTTAGTTTGCTTTATTACCAGGCCTGGAATTCAGTGAGTTAATAGTCTCATTTAGCATTAAATAAAACTTGACACTCTAAATGGAGAGTAGATGTCAGTGATATTAAACCTAATCATGTTTAAATCTACTCCTTTCCTCTCAACATTTAGTCTATGACAGCAATTCTGAGGATTCAGGAATTTTTACTTGGACAGAGAGAGGGGAAAAAAGTGATGTAAGATAAATCTCCCATAGGGCAAGGTAAGCTAATCTAAGTCATCTCTATGTTACTTCTGAGTACTCAGGAGGCAGCACAAGGACAGTGTCTGCCCAAGGGGTGGGGCTTGGTATGGAGTAAGTTAGGAATTTAGGCCCAAAGACAGACTGATCATGATACAATAACTAGGGGAAGGTAGGTGGCAACCACAGGAAGGTTGTGTAAACTGGAGGAGGAAAACCAAAAACAATTGCAAGCAACCTGGGTACCACCAACATATGCCCACAGGACATCTCTTCATGGGAGTCTTGGATGCCAACATCTGTACAAACAGTGAGATGGCTGGGGTAAATATTAACAAAATGCTATTATGTTTTGATGTGTTCATGTGTTCAGTAGTAACATGGGCTTTAAAGTCACACCATAGCATCAGTGAATAATGACAACCTCGCCAGTGAATAATAAATGAACTTTAGAAGTAACAAATCTTTATTCTATAAAGAGTTTAAAAGTATGCATTTAACTAACATCCAGATCTTGATCTCTGAAACCCATTTTCCAATTAAAGGAATCAGGGCTTTATGTAGGAATGGTTGAGTCTGGGAATTGGAAGGGAAAATACAACATGTACCTGGAATATTTGATGTGCCAGAAAATAAAGCTGTGTTCAAACAATAATGGGGATGCCGGGTCCTATCTAAAGGAGTTCCCAATGTCCAAATATAGGACAACTTGAACAGCAAAGTAAGTAACAAAAGTAGCAGACTATAGCCAGTAAGATGAAGTGAATATCCATGCATGAGTCCATATTAATATCAATAAAGAAGTGAATACATAAGAATGGGAAGGAATGTGATCTTCCACACAGCAGATTCCAATTAACATAGAATATATGGTAGAAATGTAGAACAACTATCAGGCAACTTCTCAGCACTTGTGGCAAGGAAGAAATATCAATGGGTTCTAAAGTTAATGAGCAAAAGTATGGTGAGAAATACTAGGTTTTCTTAGTCTCAAAGCATCTCCCCACAAGATACTTTTAATTACAAAGGCAAAAAGGATAATTTTGCATCAGCAGTCATAAGATACATGGACATCACATGCTTCCCACTGTGACTCACTGAAAAAGGCACATCACCTCTGTCATGTTCTTGCCAAATACATATAAACTCAATCTAATAACAGGAAAACATCAGGCAAATCCAGTTTTGACTACATTAAAAAAAAATCACCACTGTTCTCCAAAAGTGTCAAGGCCCAGAGGACAAGGAGCTGTCACAGATTTGAGGAGGCAAAGGGGACAAGGCAACAAAGCACGATGTGGACCCTAGATGGGATCCTGAACTAGAGATAGAGCATTAATGGGACAATGGGTAAATTTTTGCTAAGATCTGTAGATTGTAGCTACTACTGTATCAATGTTAATTTTCAGATTTTAATCATTATACCATGGTTATGTAAATGGTGCTATCACTATGGGACACCGATTGAAGAGTTCATAGAAAATTTGTACTATATTTGCAACTTTTTTCTGTCTGTAAATGTTACAAAATCTAGTTAAAAATGAGACAAAAATGTGCTTTGATTTTTTTATTTTAACAAAAGCTGCATTAATAATTTCATTTAACTTTAGTAATTTTAAATTTTAAACATTTTTTTAGTTTCCTAGATTTCTTATCAGTTCTAGAAAATGGCTAGTGTATATACAACAGAAGATGGCATTTGGGTTTAAAGATTGTTGAATGGTTAAATTATATTAAATTTATTTTTTACAGAAAAAACATTAATAACATCCTTTCTCTAAGTGATGCTTTACCAGAAGTGCTGCCTCTCTAAATTGCTGGCTATACTCTCAGGAAATCTTGGCCAGAATCAATTACGGCTGACAATCAGTTGTGATGTAGTTTTAAGGATGCGGGATCAATAAGACCCTTTTTATCATCTACCAGATTCCTAATAACATGTGTTCTATTGCCATGAATCTTAAAGAGATTGACAAAAGGTGTCTCCTGAGTCAACTATAAAATTAAAGAGCCACTTCACTTTCTCCATTTCTTACAATAGGGAGATAAAAGAAGAAATAAAAACAATTACCACAGAGCAGTTTTGCCATGAGTGATTTTCATATATAAATTTCTTAGCAGGTGAAGTATATTACTGCTACCTTTAAAACTGGTATGAATTTGTAGCAGATTAAGTATTTAGGGAAAAAATCCTTCCTTTGGCTGTTTCCTTGAAGAAAATTGGTATTAACCCTCATGCCAAGCCATCAAATGCCACCTTCTATTTCAAAACCTATGCTTAGTGTCCTGAAGTTTGCTTTCATCTGTCTTTACCAAACTAACTTTTATCATCCTTTACTTTTTGGTTCCTCACCTTCATTAACTCTCCTTGATATCCCCCTCCTTTCCCCTCTTCTGTATTCCCTCTGAATAATATAATCAAACAAGTCACAGTGCTTTATAACTACTTTATGTTTCAGATTCCCTCACTAAATTGTAAGCTTCTTGAGACTTATTCAAGGGCTGAATCTTATTTTTTTAATATTCCTAGTCTTTAGGAGAGTACCCAGTACATAATGGACATGCTGGAATTGTTTTTCAGAGAAATAAGTGAATGAGTGAATGACCTGGGAAAAAAAGAGAATAATTGGTAACTGAGGTGATGAATGAGTTAATAAGCTTGATTGGGATAAACATTTCATAATATATGCATATGTTAAAATATCACATTGCACACCTTAAATATATACACATTTTATTTGTTAATTGTGCCTCAAGACAGCTGTAAAAAACAAAATCTATTCTGCTCTATATAAACACAACTCAAAATAAAGAAAGAAAAGACAGAACATGATTCAGTTCAGGAAAGAGTAAAACAAGACTGAGTTTCAAGCTTATAAAATTTGTCAACCTAAGCAAAAATTATAAATTTCTCCTTGGGCATGTTTTTTAGTATATTTTAGAATCTAGGTATCTAGGGTAATATGGTAAGATTACAGTCAACCTGAACTAAAATGATGCATTGCTGTCCTTAGTGTGGCACTCCTTTTTACCACCACCCCGGTTCACAGGAAGGCACTTGCACACACATACACATCCCACTTCACAGAAAGGCACACACACTCAGCTCTCAAATTTACAAACTCATCCGATCTGCAATTCTGGCCACACCCTGTCTCCATTTCAAAATTAATCTCACATGCTCCCATTCCCAAAAGACTAAATTACTTTAAGAGGGAGTACTGTTTGTCTTTTCTAGATAAGATTTACATCTTAATAGAGAGGCCTCAAATAATACACCAAAAATGAAAATACCTAGATCTGACAGAAAAATCAATGAAGTTAAATTTACTTAGCTCTGCTTATGATAGGAAGGAGGATGTTCACTTGACCTAAATATAGGATAATTTCTACACCTTTGGGGATAATCAGAACACATTTAACCCTGATATATTTCAAGAACATAAAAAGTTATTTTCACATAATTTTTAATAATTTCTAGTTTTTCAAACTGCATCTTATTCTTTATCAAATTCTTAACCTTATTTTTATCATGATTCTTTATAATGTGCCTTGCACCTAATAGGCATTTTTTGTTTTACTTAAAAATCTTCAGGTTATAATTATGTGCAATTTTCTAGGTCCCAACTTGTTTCCTGAGAGCAAATTAATAACTCATGTAGCTTAAAAAAGCTACACATAAAAATGTTCAAATCAAGAAACAGGTTAGTTGCTAAGAAAATCTGTTTCCATGTGTCATTCATGCGGGGAATGGGTCCCATTTAGCTACTTATTTTCCAAACTTTGTCACTACATAAATATAAATTACTCAGAAATGACATTTTGAGGTAACTTTTGCAAAAAAATTTATGCTTTGACTCTGCACAAAATAAATTTCTATATGAAGTTTAGTTGACTAAAGATTATTGAGACACTTTGGCTTTGATGTTTATTTCCTTAGGTCACATTAAAGAGTTTAAACTTGAGAAAGAGAGATAATGTGTTTCATTAGGAAGTTCATAAATGGTTCCATGCATTGCTTATAACTCCTTCATCATACACATCAACCGTATGTGACTGAATTCTATCTTCTAGAATTAACTCCAAACTTAAAATGTCTTCATGGTTAATTTGAGAAAACAAACTTTAAAATTTTTAAAGTTTTTAATTTAAATTTTATTTTTAAATTGCTTTTTACTTCTCAGTAAATTTTTAAGAAAGCGAGTGTGGATTGTAGATGTTAAGTTAAATGTTGATTTTTAACTGATTTCACAGTATAAGAAAAATATCTAACTAAACCTATGCACAAATACACACCAAAAATATTAAAGCATGACTATTTTTATTACAAACTCAAAGTAAATACCAGTGGATTATTTTACTCAACTCTGGACATAGTTACTCAACTCTGGACACAGATTTATAATAGCTACTCTAAATAGGTTTGAGTCCTACTTAAGAGCAATATTTGCTAGCTTGGGCAAAGTGATATGCTCTTTAAAGTTAGAAAGAGACACAGGAAAGTGTTTTAAAATATTCATTATAAATTTTAAACATTTAAAACACCTTAAAGTTAATGTGCTTTGCAATCACACATTGCTTTCAAAACACAAGACTCCTATCTCCCCTACCTCCACAATGACAATAGAAGTAATCCAGAATAGGCACATATAGGGGAAAATTCCAATCTTCCCTTTAAACTAGAAAAGACAGCCATAAAAATATTCACTAATTTGGGGGATTGCTCTTTGACACACTGTAAATTATACTAGATTATAGGAAGTCATGATCAATTTATTAATCACCTGTTAGACAGTTGTTGTATTAGAAGGAAATCAGTCAAATCATGAACCCCTGGAACAATACTGAACTTGCAGGATGAATACCTACAGTTGGGGTGGGGGTGGTCAGCTGGAAAAAGCTCAATTGAAATCATTTTCATAACTAAATTTTGTTAGTGACAAGACAACAGCAGAATTAGTGACAATAACAATGAGCAAAAAACCTAATGAGCATTATAGAGGCTTTTGATGGATTTTTCCCTGAAAAGCGGTTATTTTTGATACTTCAATTTAGTGGGTAATTTAAACATTCCAGTTGGCCAGGGATTAATGCTGATTGCAGAAACAAATACTGAGCACAGTATCTGTGGCAATGGGAGGTGTAGCTGGCTGCTGTGATGGCAGAAGCTCTGAAGGAATGCTGTTTCAATGAACTGCTCACTTTCGGTGACACTGTTCATGGGAAACCTGACTTGGACACTGTACATACAGGCCCATTACCTATTGTATCATCTAAACCAGAATGCTTTTGTGAGTTATAGTGGATGCTGTTGCTATTAGCCAGGGAAGAATGGCATAAACAGGGACCTCTGGACAGAACAGATTTCATTTTCACCCCATCGTATCTGGCAGTGGGCTCTGGTCTTTGCATAGGTCAATGCATGCCAGCTTCTCTCTCATTGAGCAGTCTCACAGAGTACTGAAGTTATTTGTTGCTTTGACTCTGGCTATATTGCACAAAATATAGAAAACTATTACTTTTCAAGCATGAAAATTGTCACATTGTGTTTGGCACTTGGTAGAATGGCTTTACCTAAAGAAGAGAAAAAATTGCAAAAATGAATTTACTCTTTAAAGATTACTCCTGACCTGCCTACTGCATACTATTTACATTTTGAAAAACTGATCTCAGAACTAGCAAGTGTCAATGAGTCTTAAATGCTGAAAGGAGGTCTCTAAACCATCTGAAACAAAGGGGTCATGGGGGTTGGCCAATTCTGTATTATAGCTATACTTTAAGTGTCTCCTCATTTTAGGATAAGGTATCAAAAAACAAGAACAAATAGATGGTAGACAGATAAGTTAACACAGAAATATATATATATATATATACACATATATATAAAGGAAATTTATATATTCAACACAGAATTGTACAGAGGTAGGCAAAAGTAAGTTTACAACTGTGAGTACATGAAACACAGTTTATTCTTGTATTACTATTTATTAATTATTATATTATTTTTTTAAGGGTGAGAGAACTAAGTTTTCTTTTTTTTAAGGTTTTCTTTTTTTATTTTTAGAGAGAAAGGAAGGGAGGGAGAAAGACAGGAAGAGAAACATCAATGTGTGGTTGCCTCTTGCATGCCCCCTACTGGGGACCTGGCCCTCAACTCAAGCATGTGCCCTGACTGGGAATCCAATCAGCAACCCTTTGGTTCATAGGTTGGCACTCAATCCACTGAATCATACTATCCAGGGCTAATTATTGTATTATTTTTTATACGAACAACTGTAAACCTAAATTTTCCCACCTGTAAATAAAAAGGAACAGCTACAAATTCTTGGTGTGTCTCTCTCATAATTTTATGCAACCCAAGCTTTCTCTGACTGAGAGAAAAGGATTAGGACTTTTGGAGGCAATCATGTAGTTCATAGAACTTGTAAAAAGTGCTGTAGAACTAGTCTTGGAAAATATGAGAAAGAGAAGGGAGAGAGAAAATCAAGACATGTAGCTTCATAGGGAGAGGTGGAGGATTGTCTCAGATAAGCATAGATGGACTTACTTTTGAAGAAGAAAACAGAAAGCTATATAATCAAATATATATCATAGGTTTATATATACATATATGTTTTGAAAAAAGTGAAGTTAGTGTCTGGAATAAAAACATTGGGCTAAGGATTAGGGATCATATTTAATAAGCAGTTTTCTTACTTTGATTCAATGATGTCTATACTAAACAATGTTCTCAATATATCTTTTCTTACCTATTTTGCATACACAATGATTCTTAAGCTCTGAACATAAAATTATTATTTGTATAAGATAAACAATACAACTAGAAAAACATGCTTTTGGAAATAACAAATTACCCACTGGTTACCTAAGATGAAATCCTTATCAATACAAACTTTTTCTCTTGAAAATATCCCATTATTAGCATAGGGAATAAGGGCAATGATATTGTACTAATTATGTATAATGTACAACATTCATCAGTGATCACTTTGTGAGATATATATATGTGTATATATGTATATATATATATAATCATTATGTTGCATACCTGAAACTAATATAATATTGTATGTCAACTAGCATTTAATTTTTTAAAAATTATTTTATAAAATTATAGCTGTTATTATTTAACTGTTTAAAATAAAAGTGAAATGTATCCTTCAAAACCTAGGATTTTTTAAGTGCTCCTAGAATGGAAACGTATGTTTTGACTTTCAGGTATCTCGTATCTGGACTTTAACTTATTGTGTTTGTGATAATTACCTTTTCCTTCAGACTTTTTAATTTTTCAAATGTAATACTAGCTAAAAAGAATCATAAATGAGAGATGAATGGAGCCAGTGCACATAAATTGATGTTTTTATTTTCTTCATTTTACCTTTTATTTCAATCAGCCATAGTAAAGATTATTCTTCAATTCCAACTACTTTTTGTAATATTGTACTTTTATTTAAAATAAAATATTATTTAAAAATTATTATTCAACTTGCACACAAAAATAATATTCTTTCTCTTTTTTTGCAAAAATGATATAAATTCTTAGCAATACAAATCAACAGAGAATATCCTAGTTTACATGTTTTGTTTCAGGTTGACTGTGACCCAAATATAATTGGATGACTGTATGATAATGTTATTTTTGGGGGGTTTTGTCAGATTTCAGTTATCTAAAATATCCAGATGAAAATAACTGAATAGTCCCTACTGGAAAGGGATAGTCATAAGCCTTAAAAAATCTGTTAGAGATCTAGTTTTTATAACCCATTATTAGAAAAATTAGTTAGACCTTAACTGAACATCTAATATTCACACAGTTACTATCATTATGATGTGAGACATTATATTGTTCTTATTGTAATTTTAGTATGTTTAAAATGGTTATGATATGATGTTTAATATCTATATACTCTTATTCCCTAAGAATTCAGAAAAAGAGATAACTATTGAAATGTTAAGAGGTTGGTAATTTTTTTTATCATCACATATCCAGAGACTGTTAATGTCTTAAGGAAGTGATTTTCAACCTTTTTTATCTCATGACATATATAAACTAATTTCTAAAATTCTGCACACACCAAAAACATATTTCTGTCAATCTGACAAAAATAGGTACAATTTTGTTTTATTCACAGTGGGCGGCTATTGTTGTGTTGGCTGTTGTCATTTTTTTCTCTGACAGTCTAAGGGAAAGAGGTCAGTGCTCCTGACACAATAGTCAGGTATCGCATGTTTTAAAAATTCTTGCAGCACACTGGAAAAAATATCACTTTCTTGAGGTATAATTAAAAAGTTTCTTCTTTATTTCTAGAACGGAATTATCTTTCCTTACTCTGAACTTTTATTGTATTTCAATATTACCTCATGTCATTTATCAACATTTGGCTTATTCATATGCATGCCTGGTCTCACCTCCTAGAATTTAAAATTTTTGAGAATAAAAAGTACTTCTCAGAGCATCAGGTCTAGTTTCTTATATATAGTAATTTTCACTGTTTGTTGAATTAATGAAAAATTAATTAGTGGAATTATGTCAGTAATGCAAAAGATGATAATGTTATTTTGTCTGGTAAATAGCTCTTTAAATAGTCAAATGCAATCAATGCAGTATTAATGCATTTCAGGACATATGGTGTATCCCTTTTGATGCTTGACTTATCAGATGCTCATGGATTATTTACCCTGTATCTTATAAAACTTGAAAGAGAAGTCACTAATGTGTAGAAGACATATTTCTCAAAACCATTATTTCTTATGTTTCTCCTATTGAATAATTCATAACATAAACAAATAGTTTTAAGTAAAAATATCAAGAGAAATAAAATGTCTATATTAGAAAGAAAAGAAAATAGAGATTTAATTCAACAATATAAAACATAATAACCATTAGTTGCAGGTGAACAGTACATACAAAATAGTCTCATTTATTCAATCAATAAACACTTGTGTAGGACTGGGATAGGTCAAAAGAAATGATTTTTTAAAAAAAGAACATTTTTTAAGGAATTTGCATCATTAAGTTATAAGATAAAAATATAAAACCCTACATATAATATGACAAATTGAATAAGTTCTCTGAAAAGATGAATAAGTTCTCTATGGGACAGACTGAGTTGTGTGGGTCTGTGGCAGAGGCCACTCCCCCACCTTACCCCAGCCTGACTGGCACCTCCTCCTCATGAGATCCACTAGCCCCAGCCTCCTGACTCCTGGTGGCCTCTCCCTGTTGAGATCAAGCTCCTGACAGAATCGGGGACAGACTGAGTTGTGTGTCTCCAGGACAAGGGCCATTTTTTCCTCATAAGCCCAATTGGGGCAGAGTGCCCTTTCACATGTCCAAATCTTTGTCTGTTTAGGCCTGATAAACTCTGCTGGCCACTCTCTGAGATCTCCCTGATATCTCCTGAGAACTTACATCATACAACTTGAATACAACCAGAGGCTGTTTTAGTCACTGGACCTAACAGGCAGTCAATAGGCAGAGTCTGGGTGGCGGTGAATCTCAGGGTACCTTGGTGCTTTTGGTGACCTGCCCCACAGCCTTGAACTGGTAAAAGCTGACCTTGGTGTGCAGCTTTGTACTTCCTGTACATACTCAAGCCCAGTAAAGGCAGCCAAAAACTGTGGATCACTTTGTACCCCCTCCAAACAGGTTTCCCAGGGCCAGTAACAAGCTGTGCCTCACATTGGTTTGCACCAGAGTCCCTCTCAAGAGGCCCCAGAGACAACACGCCCAGTGGCCAGCTTCAGACAACATCAGAGCAAGATCCAGTTAGCTTCACAAGTGATGTACCCAAAGGGAAATCTCAGCAAGCACCAGACCCTGCTGAGGTGAATTCAGCTTTGGGTGGTCAGCATCTGCTGAGCAGCTTGTAACCTGAGGTGTGGGTCAATCCTCAGAGTCAGCCAGCCTGAGGTTTGAATCCACACATGAATAGACCAATAGAAATCAAGACTCAATTACAACAGGAGGGCCCATATAACCTACATAAGACACATTCCTTGAACACTCAGCTCAGGTGGTAAAGTAAACTGTGCCACTGTGTTCCACAGGACACCTACTACATAAGGCCACTCTACCAAGACTGGAAGTCATGGCAGATCTACCTAACATATAGGAACAAACACAGGAAGCAAACAAAATGTGAAGAGAAAGAAACATGCCCCAAATGAAAGAACAAGAGAAATCTCTAGATAAAGAGCTAAAGGAAATGGAGGCAAGCAATTTCCCAGGTGTGAAGTTCAAAGAAATAAATTTAAGGATACTCAAGAAACTTAGTGAGAATTTCAACATAGAGATAACAAGTATAAAGAGAACATACAGACCATAATAAAGAACCAGTCAGAAATAAAAAAATACAGTATCTGAAATGAAGAATACACTAGAAGGAAGAAATAGTAGGTTGGACAAAGCAGAGGATAGAATCAACCATTTGAAAGACAATGTAGAAAAAAACACCCAATCAGAGAAACAAAAAGAAAAAAAAATAATTTAAAAAGTGAGGATAGTTTAAGAGACCTTTGAGAGAACATGAAGCATAACAATATCTGCCTCATTGAAGTACCAAAAGAAAAAGAGAGAAAGCAAGAGTCTGAGAACCTTGTTGAAGAAATAATAATTGAAAAATTTCTACCCTGGTGAAGGAAAAAGACATACATGTCCAGAAAGTGTAGAGAATCCCAAACAAGATGAACCCCAAAAAGCTTACACCAAGACGCATAGTAATTAAAATGACAAAGTTTAAAGACAAGGAATGAATATTAAAAGAAGCAAGGGAAACACAGTTTCCTACAAGGGAGCTCCCATAAGACTGTCACTTGATTTCTCACAGAAACATCTCAGGCCAAAGGAGAAAGTATTCAAAGAGATTAAAAAAAAATGAAAACAGGGACTTACAGTCAAGAGCACTTCACAGAGCAATGCTATCATTTAAAATTGAAGGAGAAATAAAGAGCTTCTCTGAAAAGAAAAAACTACAAGAGTTTTGTTTGTTTTATTTTTTACCACCAAACCAGTATTACAAGAAATATAAGGGAAGAAGAAAGAAGAAAGGAGAAGAAGAAGAAGAGGATGAGGGGGAGGAGGAGGAGGAAGAAATAGAAGAAGAAGAAGAAGAGAGAAACATAGTTAAAAGAGTAAAATGGCAATAAATATGTAACTATCAAAAACACTTTAAATGTAAATGGCTTAAATCCTCCAGTCAAAAGACATAGGGTAACTGAATGGATCAGAAAACAAGACTTATATATATCCTGTCTCCAATAGTCAACCTCAGAGTGAAAGAAACATACACACTGAAAGTAAAAGGATGGAAAAAGATATTTAATGCAAATGGGAATGAAATAAAAAGCTGGGGTAATAATACTTATATCTGACACAATAGACTTTAAAATAGTGGCTATAGTAAGAAACCAAGGACATTACATAATGATAAAGTGAGCAATCCAACAAGAGGATATAACCCTGGTAAACATTTATGCACCCAACACTGGAGTGACTAAAAATATAAAGCAAATCTTGATGGACATAGAAGGAGAGATGAACAGAAATACAGTCATAAAGGAAATGTTTAACACCCATTGACATCAGTGAATAGATCTTCCAGACAGAAAATCAACAAGGAAATGGGAGTGTTAAATGACATACTAGTCAGATTAATTTAATTTATATTTTCAAAGCATTTTTCCCCAAAGTAGCAGAATATATTCTTTTCAAGTGCACATGGAACATTTTCTAGGATAGATCACCTATTAGTATACAAAAGAAGTATACAATCTTGATAAATTTAAAAAAATTAAAATCATATCAAGCATCTTTTCTAACAATATTATGAAACTAGAAATTGATCACAGGAAGAACAATGAAAAAAACTACAAAGACATGAAGACTAAATAACATGTTACTAAATAATTTCTATATTCTTTCATTTTAATAAAACTGTTAAATCTCTTTTAAAGATTATATAATATTTTAAAAGTACATGGAATATTTTTGTTTGTAGGTCACTATAAGGAAAGCCAAAACCCTTTGATCTATGAGGGTAGTTAGCAATATAAGAAGGCATTATCATTTATTAAATACATATTATGTGTCAGTCACATTTTTATCTGCATTTATATACATGATTCCATTGATTCTCTTTTACTCCTCTGAGATGAGTAGATATGGAATCCAAAGCCAGGAGAAGTTTAAAACCTTCCTCACAGTCGTTGCAATACTAGTGGCACAGCCTTTGGGCCTCAGAAAACAAATCAAGTTAATAAATAAGTTTTAAGTAACAGCTATTTTCAAGATACTCTCTTAGCAAATTTTATCTGTTACATGTAAATGCATTTAAAATATTTAGAATTGCAAGATGTCAGACTACAAACTGGATAAAATGTAGAATAAAGATATTCACTATTGTTACCAGACTAAAGGGTTTTGTATCTCTGAGCACAAATGCCAACAGAAGTTTGCAGCCATAAAGGAAGGGTTTATTAATTGAGGAAATAGTGCCAAGCCCGGCACTAACTCAGATACCTAGCTCCCCAATATCTTCAAGGGGATGAGTTATATAAGAGGAAAAATCATTAATCATGGTGGCTAAAGGAGTTAGGGTATTGGGCTCTACAGCTTTTAGGGGGCTAGGGTAGGGAGTAGTTGCCCATTGTATCAGGTCCTGATGTCAGCCATAGCATTGTTCTGTCTGGGTTCCTGAGGGTGTGGTCCATAAGGTAATTAGCTTCCATGGGCCTGGGGTTGAAACATGACTGAAATCAAGATGTTATCTATAGTTTGATTGAAACTGTCCCTGAGGTCAACAGACCTGAGGCTTTGTTCTGGTCGATTTGAGATTGACCAGAAGCTGATGTCCTAAGGGCTTAAAGGTTAAGGAAGGGAGTGAATGTGGACAGAAAGGTGAAAGGGACATGTTAAAGAATTGGAGTTTCTGTGTGGTTACCCTACCTCAAAATGAGTGGGCAGATTCTCACAGAAGTGGGATCATTGAAGGTCCTGGCTCTAGTTCTCCATGTATAATCTCCATTTATACCTGAAATCTAGTACAATGTCCACTGTTTCCCAAGGAATTTAGTCACTCTTACTATTACCTGGTATTAACAGGGTCCCCACATAGGTAATAGTGTAAGTATCCATTGGCAAGAGATGATAATTTTTTTTGAAAAAGCAACTAAAATATTTTAACATAAAAAGTACCATAAAATATTTTAACATAAAAAGAAACATTTTTTGTCATAACTGTTTGTTGTGGCACATTTGCAGGTAAAAACTTAGAACCAATTTTGGAGCTTCTTTAATTTTTCTAAAAGTCATCCTACATACAATATGATAAGGAAGTGAGTTATATTTCAATCTAAATACTCATATTCTTTCTACCTATTCTGTAGAAAAAACAAAAGTGAATTTTATAGCATTCTTGAGAGACTAGATTAGCCTAGGACATGGGTACTACTGTTTTGTTTGCCCTCGCAGACACTACGGGTAGTGTCATAGAATGGTCTAGCTGGAGGAAACCTTTAAGATAGTACTGCAGTTCAAGCCCACTATCTACAGATGAAGAAACTGAGATGTAAAGAGATTAAGTTCATCTAATGAGTTAGTGGGTAATGAAAATGTTGAAAATTATTTAGAAAAACTGAAAATAATTTAGAATAATTAAAATTTTCTAGAATAATTATAAAGACTATAGAATGAATGACCACATAAGTAATTTATGGGGAATACTCAGAAGTTATGTAGGTGTAGTCAGTTTATCTGGAGATTAACATAGAGCAAGATGAATTTAAATTCTTTGGTGAAAAAGTACAAAGAAGAACATCTAGAAAGTACTGGTCAGGTTTTATGTGTGGCAGGAAGAATCTCCTTATTGAAAGAACTGACCAGTTATACAACTGGTTGTTTGCTGAGCCAAGACTAGAATCAGCTTAAAAATGAAATCTCTGAGGTAGTATGGGTTTAAGGGTGGTAATGTTAATCTTTTCTTTTTCTGTTGTTTATATTTTATTTATTTTTACATTATTTTTATTATATTTTCTCCATTACCATTTATCCCCCATACTCTCTTCCACCCCCACCCACCGCCCTGCCCCTGCAATCAATGTACAGCTGTCCAAGGAATGTAATATTATTCTGAACCAATTTAGCCTGGTGAATACTACATCAGAATCATTAAGTGTTGTCTCAGTTGTAACTTTAGCAGTATTAATGTGACTAATGTGTGTCGTATTAGTTTACTAGGACTTTCATCATAAAAACACAGACTGGGGAACTTAAGCAATAGAAATTTATTTTCGCACTGTTCTGGTGGCTTAGAAGTCTAAGATCAAGGTGTTGTCAGGTTTGCTTTGTTCTGAGGCCTTTTTCCGTGGCTTGCAGAGGACCATCTTCTCAGTGTGTTCTTTTTTCTTAATATGTTATACTTTTTATTTTTGTTTTTAAATTTAATCTTTATTGTAGTTTCTTCCATTACCATTTAGTCCCCTTATATATTCCCTCCCCCAGAAATCATCACACTGTTGTCCATGTCCATGAGTCCTTTTTCCTTTTTGCTCAATCCCTCCACCCACTACCCTCCCTGCATAGCTATCACCTGCTCTCTATCTATGAGTATGTCCCCATTTTCCTTGTTAGTTCAGTTTGTTTATTAGATTCCACATATGAGTGAAATAATATAGTATTTGTCTTTCTCTGACTGGTTTATTTCAGTTAGCATAATGTTCACCAGGTCCATCCATACTGTCGCAAATGGTACAATTTTCTTCTTTTTTATGACTGAGTAGTATTCCGTTTTGTAGATATTCCATAGTTGTTTTATCCACTCATCTACTGATGGACACTTGGGCTGCTTCCATATCTGGGTGATTGTAAATAACACTGAAATGAACATAGAGGTGCTTATGTTCTTTTGAGTCAGTGTTTGGGTTCCTTCAGATATATTCCTACAAGTGGGATCACTGGGTCAAAAGGCAGATTCATTTTTATTTTTTGAGGTATCTCCATAGTGCTTTCTACAGTGCACCAATCTGCATTCCCACCAAACAGTGCAAAAGGGTCCCCCTTTATCCACATCCTTGTGGTAACTTGTTGTTTGTTGATTTATGATAGCCATTCTGACAGGTGTGAGATGTTACCTCATTATGGTTTTAATTTGCATTTCTCTGATGATTACAGACATTGAGCATCTTTTCATATATTTATTGGCCATCTGTATGTCCTCTTTGAAGAAGTGTCTACTTAGGTCCTTTGTCCATTTTTAATTGAGTTGTTTATTTGTTTGTTTTGTCACTAATACATGTCCATTTTTAATTGAGTTGTTTATTTGTTTTGTCACTAATACATCTGATAAGGGGTTCATATCTAAAATTTATAAAGAAGTCACTATGTTCTCAAATTGGTTTTCCTCTGTGTGCACACAATCCTTGTGCTTTTCTATGTGCTCAAATTTCCTCTTCTTGTAAAGATGTGGGTCAGATTGAATTAGTGTGCTCTAATGGCCTCCTTTTAATTTAATCACCTCTTTAAAGGTGATGTTCTGAATTACTGGAAGTTAGAGCTTCAACCTGTGAACTTTGGTGGGGACACAATTCTGCCATAACATCTGTCTTACCTTTTGAGTGTAAAATTCATGAGGCTATGTACTGTACTAATTTTATTTCAGAACCTAGAACTGTGCCTGGCTTGTTTAACATGTTCAATGGTATTTTTGAATAATGATGAGATTAAGCAGAAGTCACACAAAAAATTTTGAGGCAATGTTACAACTGAAAATAAATGTGTTCAGTAACTTGCTATTTTTGTTTTCCACAGACTATATATATTGTTAGCAGCTATAAAGGACTTCTTTTTTCTGAGAGTTATAAAGGGCAGAGTGGATGGCAAAAAAAAGCACAATTCTAGGCAAAAATGGAGTGTGAAGGAAATCCATATTCTTTGGCAAAAAGAACATCCATATTCTTTGGGAAAAGTTAGCTGAAATCTTGTATATAAAGAACTGTAAAATTATTATTTCAAGACACTTGACACCTACTGACAGATGAGGAATATTCTTCTCTGGAAATAGAATGTGTTTTTGTCCTTCTGCATTTAATATATACTGCATGAAATTTCCATATTCATCTAGCTGATGAGCAAAATAGTCCCCTCTGAGTTTGAAAATGAAACTATGGTATTCACAGCCAAATCACATATACCAATTCTTTGGGTATGAATGAAACCAAGCATCCCAGAAAAATGCACACTGCTTTCCTACCAGTGGCTAGATGAAAAATCCTTTGGGTCAATTGAAAGCATCATTAAAATCTCATCACATCAGTATATTTCTTTTGTTGGAAACATTTTTTCTTCATTGAATAATATTCTGACCATCATAAAGATTTATATACTTTACCTTTCTCACTTTTCTTTATAGTCTTATCTTTCCATTCTTATGAAGGTGTTTGTTTTAAAGCTATTCATATTTTAGTAACCTAGAAAAGTGATAAAATTAATTGGAACAATGAGTAAATCTTTCAAGGATTATAGATATAAATTAATTGGATATACTATACCAAAAGGAAAACACCCAAAACAACTTGACTTTTAGTGTGCAGCAATATTTTATTTAAAATAGCCCTTTATTTTTCTAGTGTATGGATCTTTTGACTCTTCAAAGATGTTGGCAATAATTTTTCTTATAAGAAACATCTAATTATAGCCAAAAAAGACTAAATTAATTATATACCTGATAACCACACTCAAGACTAGAAACTAAAATGAGATTAAAAATGATGTAGCCTCAGAGTCAGAAATCTCAAAGTTAGAAAAAAAATACATTACTGGTAATGAGTTGTGAAGTTCATTAGAAAAAAATTCTAAGTTATTTAAAAGTACATAATTGACACTGCTAAAGAAAAAAAATGAGTTATCCTTTTTTTAAAAAAAATAGGGTGGTTGGGTACCATGTCTCCTTTTAAAAAAAGGTTTTATTTATTTTTAGAGAGAGGGGAAAGAAGGAGAGAGGGAGAGAAATATCCATGTGTTTCAACCATGTCCCTCTCATGTGCCCCCTACTGGGGACCTGGCCCACAGTCCAGGCATGTTCCCTGACTGGGAATCGAACCAGCAACCTTTTGGTTCACTCCACTGAGTGCTCAATCCACTGAGCCACACCAGCCAGGGCAAAATGCGTTATTTTTTTAATACCTAATTGAAATTATATTATAAGATTATTATCCAAAAAATATATGATGAAATGTATGCAGTCTAAAATATAGGGGCAAAGGTATCACATAAGTATATCAGATATTTGGCTAATTAAACTATTAGGCTATTTTTTAGATTTTGTAATAGTTACTGAATTTGACATTTTTTTAAAAATGTACATTTTATTGGATAGTTTCTCATTCTAAATATTTGCTTCAGTACCTATTTTTATAATCCAGTTTTATATTTCTATTTATTGTCTTAAAGATGATCCACCAAGGTTGCAAAACTTCAGGCCCCACAAAGCCAGGAGTCATCCTTGGATTAAATTTATCTCCAATGCCATTCCTTCATAGGTCATGTTACTAGAATTTTTTCTTCATATTAAACTCAAACTTATCAACCTATATCTTTTAGATATAGATCTCCAGAGGCCAAACACAACAAAGTTAATTTTTTTTCACATTTTTTCATTATTCACGTACAGTTGTGTCCACTTTCTCTCAATCACTCCCCCTGACCCCAGCCGTCCCCACTTCCCACCTTTGATCCTTCCCACCTTTGGTTTTGTCCATGTGTCCTTTATACTTGTTCCTGAAAGAAAATTATCATTCTCTTTATCCTCTGTGTATTTTTGCTGGAAAATATCCTAATTTCTTCACTAGTTTTTCCCTCTTTCTTTTTTTTAGTAGAAGGTATTGGGGTGACATTGGTTAATAAGACCATACAGGTTTCCAGTGTACATAACTCAATAAAATGTTATGTGCATGCTACATCATACGCTCACCACACAAAATCAAGTCTCCTTCTGTTCCCATTTATCCCCCCTTTGCCCACCTCCCACCTTCCCTCACCTCCCTTTCCCTATGGTTATCACCATACTGTTGTCCAGTTCTATGTGATTATATATGTATATATATACATATATGTATGTGTGTATATACACATGCATATGTGCGTATATATACATATATAATCATATAGATATATATGTTCTTTTTTGCTTAATCCCCTCACCTTTTCTCACCGAGCCCCCAAACCTGCTCCCCTCTCACAGATGCCAGTATATCTATGATCTATGCTTCCGTTTCTATTTTGTGTGTTAAATGATTTCATTTATTAGATTATACAGATAAGTGAGATCATATGGTATGATATCATTTGTCTTTCTCTGACTAGCTTATTTCACTTAACATAGTAATTTACCAGCCCATCCATGCTTTCACAAAAGCTAAGATTTATTATTTTTTATGGCCAAACAATAATCCATTGTGTAAATGTATCACAGCTTTTAATATGAAAGTATTAAACTAGTTTCTCTTTTCTATGCTTCATGTCACTCTTAAAGTATGTTGACTAAAACTGTAATAAGATTTAATATGATGAATTTATAATAAAGACATAAAATACTGATATAATATACCTGTATTTTTTCTATTTCATTTTAGATACTATTCAAAATATAACTGAAATAAAATCATCTTTTGTTGGTGAGGGTATCCTCACTATTAACCTCTCTCCCAGGTTGAACTAATTCAGCAACATTTTTCAAATAATCATTTTATTCTCATTAAATAAGGTTTAAATCCACCATTACAACACATATACTGTTCAATTTTCCAAAAGGAAATTTTCTAAACTTCAGATATACCATGCCTGCCAAATATCTCTGCTCTGCAAATAATAAAACACTTTTTAAGTGGAAACTCTTAGCTCCTTGTACCTTATCTTAGTGAACTCATTTTTATTTTCAGTAATCTTCTTTCAAGTGCTTACAAAATATATTTTAATAATACTATATGTAACTCTATACAGAAATGGCATTATTCCCAGTCTTTGGACATTAATAGAACATGCTTCCTCCATATTTTGAATATCAAAATGACATTGTTGGGATATACTTGTCCTTGGATCTCTCCAGCTCCTAAACATTGTGTTGAGGGTGAGTATGTAGGAATATAAAGTCCCCTCACTCAGGTCATTTCATAAGATTGTGGTTACAGCAAACAACTTATAAAGATGAAGTGAATACTTCTGGGACAAGAAGCTGGCTTGCTTGCTGATGCTGTAAAGTCGTGAGTTTGTTAGACTCGGAGTTCTTCTCATATAACATTACACACTGTGAGCACTGGTCCGTCTAGGCCCTGAGGCATCACCTCTGTTGGAAGGCAGTTTGGGGAACCGCCACAGACACACATCTGGATATACATTTTGCTGTGAGTAATAATGTCTTTTGTCTGTGACCTAGGAAACTCATGTCTGGTGGACCTATACATGATACTATGACAAGTTAATAGTTTTTAAATAGGTTAAATCTCAGACCCTTCAGAGTTTGTGACAGACATACAGGGGTGAGCAAACGTAGGCTTGCAGTTGCGAATATATGAAACAGTTTATTCTTGTTTGTTTGTTTCTGTATTATTTGTCTTATTATTATTGTTATTATCTCATATCCTTACTTGTGATTTATCTTTTAGATAATAATGGCTAGTAATTCAACCTGCTTTTGCCAAACCCTGTATTTTGTGTGTGTGTTCTTTTCTCTTTATCCTCATTTCACAAGTTTTCAAACAGGTTAATAGTAGCAATTTGAGGACTTCTAATATAAAATGTCTGTTAGCATTCTATTTATCTTGGATATCATCCAAATTCAATAAGGAAAATAAAAAGAAAAAAACCTTTAACTTTCACTTTGGATAAAAGTGGGAAGTACATATAATTGCAGCTTCCAAAGTACATGAAAATACTACCCAAATTAGTGAAGAATGCACAGAAGTCTTATGGGAAGCATGGAAGTCATGGAGAGTAATTAAGAGAGCCCAGCAGCAGTACATCTAAGCAGAAATCCTCCTCTCGAAAGAGAACATTGAGGCTCATTAGTGTAAGTTACGCATTTTATTTTTTGAAAACTAGTGCAGGAATGTGGGGATGAGCTGGCATGGTGACAGAAGTTTCTGTGAATCGAGTTTGGTTTTGAGAAGGTAGAGATACCTAAACAATTACCTGAAAAGGTTGTATATTCAGGAAGCTCTCTAACTATATCTAGATCAGAAATAATAGATGCTGATCCATATAGGACTGCTTACATAAATTATGGTGCATATACATAACAGAATGGTATGCATCTGTTTTTTTAAAAAGAGAATGTAGATGAATAATGAAATACAGGGCAATTAAAACTTTAATTCAAATATTGGCATAGAAAACTTAAATATATAAAAATTCATGAATTCAAAATGAGAAAAAAATATCCCATCAGAGACTCTTGCAGGATACTGGAACACCAATTTGTTATTCCAAAAAATGACAAATATCTTGTGTTTCCTGTATGTATTTCACAGTACCCAAAATGTTGATGAATAAAAGTTCTTTATCAAAAATTACAGAAAATTAAAGCAAGAGGGAGAATAGAATTGTAAAAGCTATTGTTTTGCAACTCCTTATGAAATAATCAATCTAGGCAACAATCATCAATGGCTTTCTAAAGCATCCATGGAGCATCAAAGGGAATTTCCTCAATGAATCAGGCTGATACAACCTAAATCCACTGGTTAGCCACTACTAATGTAACTATCTCATGATGTGTGCATCTTGTTGAGATGCATCAAGAGAAAGACCAAATCACTTATGAAGAATACTTGTAAATAATTATAACTGAATCTAATAGAGCACCTGCCTCCAATAACACCTCTAGTTCTAACTATCCCTTTATAGGAAGTAGAGTTGGGGAGAGACCCATGTTAAATACCAGGAGGATACATTCAAACAAATCTTTAGGTGGAAATGGCTAAATGTGAATGTGGGACATTCTGCAAGACAAATGATTCTTAGATTTAAAAAAAATAATAAAACCAGGAGAAAAGAGAGAGAAATCTCATGGGTTAAAATAGATTTAAGAGACATATCAACTAAATGTAGTATATAGGCATGTTTAAAGAGGAATTCAAATAAACCAATTGTAAAAATTAATTTTGAGCAAAGACAAGAGGATCTGAACATAATCTGAGTTTTAAATTATGTAAATGAGCCTGGCTGGTGTAGCTCAGTGGATTGAGTGCAGGCTGCAAACCAAAGGATTGCTGGTTCGATTCCCAGTCAGGGCACATGCCTGGGTTGCAGACCACTCCCAATGAGGGACACGTGAGAGGCAACCACACATTGATGTTTCTCTCCTTCTCTTTCTCCTTCCATTCTCCTCTCTCTAAATATAAATAAATAAAATCTTAAAAAATAATAATAATAAATTATAAAAATGAGTTATTATTAATTTAGCTGCATGTGATAGTGGCATTGTGGTTATGCAAATAAGTAAATACCCTTATCTATTACAGATATGTAACAAAGTATTCATTGAAGAAATAAATATCAGATTTTTAATATTCTAAGAAAAATAGAAATGAGGAATAGATGAAGCAAGAGGGGCAGAATATTAATAATTATTTCTGGAACTTAGTTATATGATTCTTTCTACAGTTATATGTTTTGAAAGTTTCCATACTAGAAAATGAAAATAGAAGAGAATAAGAAATCTCTTTATGTATGTCTGTCTGTGGAAAGATTTCCAAAGCACATTGAAGTTGGGAGATATCAAATTGGAAGAAACTGTGTACACCATGCTTCCATTTGTATATAAAAAAAGGGAAAGAGGAATAAAAAGGTAGTTTTGTATTTGAATAGTGGTACATAGAAAAGTGATGGAAGTTTACATAAAAATAACAGAAGTAGTCAGCTATGGAAGGGAACAGGGTAAGAATTTTATTTGCATCACACAAATAAGCAAAGTAAGCAATAAATTGTTAACATATACAATTGTAAAAACTAGAAACTGAACATAATTACCACCATGGAATTAAATAAGAACAGATTTAGTTATGTACCTTTATAAATTCTAATACTTTTAACTGTGTTTAATGCTGAGAATGGTCTTCATCCTTGCAGTAGATATAGCAAAGAGAGCTAAGTAATATCCATTTAAATATAAGCAAAATGTATAGAAAAATGTAAATTTGGAGTTTTATTCTTCATGTTTCTCATTTACTTTGTATCGATTTAATCAAGACCAGTGCACTGTACTTACTGTTTCTCTTCTCTGAGTTCAGTAGACTTTCTTTTCACCTGACTTTGAATTTTATAAAATTATAAAAATATTATTTAGTCACTATGATAATAGTTTTAAGTATATATTAAATTTAAGAGATAACTTTTGTTTTATAATAGCAGTTTCTGCTATTCCCTATTGCCAATATTTATTCTTCTCTTCATTTAGCAGAGTTGAATGAGTTTTACTTTAATTTCATAAGTTTCTACCTTAATGTAATGAGTTTATACTATACTCAGGTGATATCAGAATGAATCAAATAGATGTCTGTCATAGATTTAGTAAGGGAGACAGATGTACCAAATAATTATAATACAAGTACAGAGAAAGAAGCAAAATAAGTGTTGACTAATTCAGCTTTTTCTTGTGGCTGTTAAGATTATACCACGATCTCAAAATAATTATCTACATTTTTGGTCTATGTAGATTTGAACTTATTCTCATCATTTTGACATAATTAAGCCTATGTTCATTCTTTTTGTTGTTTTGTTTCTATTTTCTTACAGATTTTTTCTTTAGAAATTTTATTTATTTATTTAGAGAGAGGGGAAGGGAGGGAGAAAGGGAGGGAGAGAAACATCAGTGTGTGGTTGCCTCTCACATGGTTCCCCCTGGGGACCTGGCCTGCAACCCAGGCATGTGCCCTGACTGGAAATGGAAGCAGCAACCCTTTGGTTTGCAGCCTGAGCTCAATCCACTGAGCTACACCAGCCAGGGTGCCTATGTTTATTCTTTATGTCTCCTCATCTTTATGTGTCTATGTCCTTGTAAAGCTTACAAGGACCAACGCCAGTGGTTCCAATGGCTACTATAGCTCTCTTCTCTCTTCATTGTAATCATAAGTGATGATGTTTTTGAATGCCTCTCCTTTCACCTCTGTTCTCTTAGAGTCTCAGGCTAAGGGATCATATCTCACATTATTTCTTTTTTTTTTTTGAAATTTACTTCCCACAATCTAGCCTGTCAGTCTAGCTATGCCTAGATTTCCCTCATTATCACAGACTCTAAAACAGCTCACTGTAACTCTCCAATGTCCTATTATTTTCCATTCATCAACTGGCTCTTCCATGATGGTAAAATAGGACAATAGCAGTAAAACTTGTCAGTTATTCTTCCTTCTCCGTGGTGAAATCAACATTAAGTCACCCATTAAAGTGAAAAATGTATCAGCTATCCTGCTTTTGCACCGAATCATCCAGAAACTGTATACCTAGTTTAAGTGTCCATCATTACTATATCTTAGCTCTGATTCAGTTTTGTCATCTCTAATATTATCATACCAGTTATTTTTCTGTTTGTTTTTAATTTCACCAGTTTTTCGGTACATTTCTATTCCCAAGTACATAGATTTTTGTGTAAATATATAACATGAAATGCTAATCATTATTCTTCTCTAAGCTTTTGTTTTTATTCTGAACATATTATACCAAAGCTTCTAGGATTTTGAAGTTTGATTTTCAACATAAAATATATCATAAGGAAAAACCAGTTCTAGAATAAAGAATGGTGACTCTCAATTTGATTTTTTTTCTGTATAGCAGTACAAACTTTAATAAGAATTATTAATAGAATCAGCTAGGAATCTTGTCAGAATGCAGATTTTAATTCAGAAGGTCTGGAAGGAACTGAGATTCCACAGTTCTAATAAGCTCCCAGGTGATAATGATAATCATGGTTGGTTTGGTGCACCAAAGCTCTTGTTCATATTAAAAAGTGTATAGTAAAAAGAACATGGAGAAATGGGGACTCTAATGCACTGCTGACTGACATGTAAATTGGTACAACTAGCAGAACTGCCCTCACTGGTGTGGTTCAGTTGGTTGGAGCATCGTCCTATACACCAAAATGTTGGGGGTTCGATACCTGGTGCATATTCTCAGGTTGTGGGGTTAATTCCCAGACAGGGTGCTTATTGGAGGCAACCAATTAATGTTTCTCTCTCACATTCATGTTTCTCTCTCTCTCTCTCCCCCATTCCTCTCTCTCTCAAATCAATAAGCATATTTAAAAATTTTTAAAGTATATACTAAATATATTGATTATACAAGGAGTGAAAATTAATATAAAGACTACACATTTGAAAATATGAATATACTAACTACAATATTATTAATTTTTATATTTGCTAAAGATGAATTTGTCTGCCACGTACAAATCCTATTGGGCAAGAAATGCATATAAGCCACTGATTTAATTCATATGTCACATCCTAAATCATCATTTAAAGATGGCATTCCATCTTTTCAGAGTGTTATCTCTAAGCTGTTGTTTTGTTTCACCTGTCCATTTAGAAGGCCATTATGTGCTCTGTAAGTCCCATTGATTCTGGAACTGAGCAACGTATTGCTATTTTTATGGGAGTGACCACTTGACCTGTATTCTTTCATTCTTGCCCTTTTCTTATTGTATGTATTCAGTATCTTTTTTAACTGTCTCTCTAGTTGTTCCAAAGACACCTTGCTCTATGAAACACCTCCACAACTCCCTTTGAGTCAAGCCTCTCTGGTCTTCTGTTTAAATTTTAAGGTTATCACATTCACTGAATTTCTGAAATCTGGCCTCTGATACTGGGAGGGAGGAGTTATCCTCACAGATATTAATGAGCCCAGTTCTCACTGCCTCTCCTATTATCATCTCCTTCCTGACCTGCAAAGGAGAGTTACCTCTAAACTACTTGGTGATGATGGTGTCCTTCCCCAGTACATTCCAAATGACCTTGGTGAACACTGTGTCCTCTGCGCCTTCCTGTAGAACATAATCTTCTGGCTTCACATAATACATTTATTATAATATGCTAAATTCCTTCACCTCTTTATTCGCTCCTCTCCCATCTGCCAATATAACTCCAATTTCTCCACTTTACTCAGCATAGGGCATAGCTTCTTTAGGTATGTAAGAGACTCCCTAGCAGCAACTTTGCTTCATACCCTAGGGTGAGGCCGGGTGTTAAATCCTGTGCTCCACGAAAGTGCTGCAAAGTGAATGAATGTTTGATTACTTATTTTACATCTCAACCCATTGATTAGACACATTCACAATTGAAACCCAGATTTAATCCTCTTGCTTCTTTCACTAACTAATGCTCATGTTTGCTTCAGTGTATTCTGTCTTTCCTCGCTTAGGCATATCCTCACCCAGATCATGCTGGGATTTGACCCCAGTCACCAGTCTGGCAGCCAGGGGAGGATGTTGGTACAACTTCTGAAAGATGCACTTGTTGCCTCAAAGCCTCAAGCAGGGTGTCCAACCTGTGGCCCACAGGCCACATGCATCTCAGGATGGCTATGAATGTGGCCCAACACAAAGTCATAAATTTACTTAATACATTATGAAATCTTTTTGTGATTATGTGCCACAATGTATTTAATGTGTGGCCCAACACAAGTCCTCTTCTAGTGTGGCCCAGAGATGCCAAAAGGTTGGACACCCCTGCAGCATCTTCTAGCACAGCAGATGTCCTACTTCTTACTAGGAAGAGGAGAACCTGCAGACTGGTTGTTCAGGGGGTTCTTCAGCACCACCACCCTCAGAGGCATTTATCCAGATGTACCCACCCCATATTTCAGGGTCCCAAGGTTTCCCAACCAGAGCCTTTACTTCAGGATAAAGAACCTACCTTGTTTAAACATTTGGACATCTCTGGAGCTCTGTGAATCTACTTACCAAGACATGGGTTTTTGCCTCAGCTGGGTCCACAGTTTTACTGTCAGAGACGGAACATTCTGTAAACTACCGACGAGAATCTCTGGCTCTCATACTTAGTCCTTTACTGCTTACTAACATCACTTAGTTTATCATTGCAAGAAATTAATTCAATATAGCAATAAAAAGGCAATTCTGAGGTCTTTGTAGGAATTTTTGCCTCCACATTTTAAAAATGCCTGAATCTTTGCACCTGCATGGGGCTTCTCCTGTACCAGGATGTTTTCCCAGCTCACCTCCAGTGAACTCTTAGGCAATTAGGCCAACACCTGTGCCGGAGACTACCCGTACACAGACACCATTCAGGACGGTGCCCTTTCCATACTGGCAACAAGTGAGCCAGTACCCAACCTCATTTTCCTTGGACAACTCCTGGTACCACCTGTGTGAACTCAGGCTTTTAGATAAACAACCTCCAAAAAAGGATTAGTTATGAAAGAGATGTTTTGGGGGAACCAAGTATGAATGATAAAAAAGAGGAAGAAGAAACAGAGATGAATGATTCAGTCCATGATAAGACACCTGACACCTAACAAAAGAGAGAGAAAAGGAAGGAAGACTTAGAAGGTGGATCCTGACTGCAGCACAATTCTAAGCCAAGAGGAATGGAGCCAAAATCATCCTTTGGAAGAATACCACATCCCACAGGAATGGACTGGAACAAGTACCTCTTGACTCTCGGTTTTTGGCTCAGAGCTGGGCAAGAGCAGTATGGTCTCCACGTCAATGGAGTGATGAGTCTAACTGAGGCTGTCAGTGATCTATGTTCCCTGCAGCAGGAGACCTGAGCGGTGCGTTTTCCTGACTAACAGAAAGCTGAAACATCATTCCCCACCACTTACTGACATTTATCCATCATTCAAAATTTAGCTTAGTGTCTATTTCCACTAGGAAAACTTCCCTTCCCACTTCCCTTTGCTTTCTCTGTGTCCTTATAACACGCTAAATTTTAATTCACCCCCCAGGTTCCCCGTGTACATGGAATTTCTGCTTTCTTTGTTCTATGGTGTTGAGCATCTGAAAGGCAGGGATTTTTCCTTTTTAAGTTTAATGCCTAGCACAGTTCCCAGGATGTGATAAATGCTGCACAAGTATTTGCTAAACGAATAAGTATATGCACAAGGGACCTAAAGAGGCCTGTTTAGGTTGGACATTGAAAAATCTGTATACCACAGCAATAAAAACAAAGTACCAAGAAAACTCTAAAATGTCTCTGTAAAAAATGAAATATTTTCAACTTCCAGGGATACTTTGGAGAATTAAAACTTTGAAGTGATTTAAGAGGTAAATGACACCTCAAGATGGCATTTTGTCTCTGCTATTATAAAAATCTGAGAGTCAACTTATGGGGGGAGGGCAGTTGTCTTTTAATCTAATAGCAAGATGTGACACTCTGATTATAAAAATAGTGACCCCAATAATAACACCATGAATAGGAAAAGTTAGCAGATGAAATAAGTTACCAGAGAGAGGGTGAGGAATGCAAAATATTATTTAAAAGGTTGCAAATTGCCCTGGCTGGCGTAGCTCAGTGGATTGAGTGTGGGTTGTGAACCAAAGTGTCGCCAGTTCAACTCCCAATCAGGGCACATGCCTGGGTTGCAGACCAGATCCCCAGTGGGGGCCACGTGAGAGGCAACCACACATTGATACTTCTCTCCCTCTTTTTCTCCCTCCCTTCCCCTCTCTAAAAATAAATAAATAAAATCTTTTAAAAAAAGGTTGCAAATTTAGAAGAAATATATATGGAGGGACTTGATCTCTTTGCTACACATCTAATCTCTGGGGTGGTGTGGTTGTCAAGAACTTTTGTATTCATTAAAGAAGAAATTCAAAGTGAAAAAGAACAAAGCAGTAAAGTAAATGTCAAACATGCCCAATTAGCCAGCTACGATAAAGACTTTGTCTTGAATTTAAACTCCGATTTGCAGTGTTTGCATTCATTTTTTACTCTGAAGTGCAATGTGGTCAGAAGACTTTCCTGTTGATTAAAGCTAATTTAATTTTTAAAATATTTTCATAACCTTGAGGTTTTATTAAGACATTTGGCAAAAATATCATGAAATGAGTTATATACTTCATGGGTTATGAATTTCTAAAGTTATTACACTTTCTCCATCTGAGAAAAATATCACATTTTTATTAATACATTAAAACTTGGATACATTTTATAGCAGTCATTTGTCTAAGTGCTTCTATTTGCACCAAGATGACTTTTTAAAAGCTTGTATTTTTATTTTGTAGTTTTCAATAAACTCAGCTTTTAGGGGATAGATGTTAATATCACTCATCCTTTCAGCATAACCAAGACCATAATAAAAAAAATGCCCACTGATCCACTTGTTTCCATTTGTCTTAGGGCATTTATTTCAATTTTCATGTAGATTGCATACAGCCAAAATTGAAAGTGAAAAGAGAAACCCAGGATGGAAAAATGTGTAGGTGGTCCTGAAAACTAATATTAAACCTTCCTTTTTATCTCATCTAGCTGGATCTTTCAGGGAAAAGTTCTTTAATGGATTTTTTAGCTATTTAAATAATAGCTAAAATATGTTTACATAATATTTAAATATAACATTCAAATTTAAAAGAAATGTAAATAATAACCAAAAATAGATTTAAAAGTTCTAAATCTGTAGTCTTCTCTACCATTAACAAAGGCCACAGATCATTAGTTAATCTTTTAAAAATGAACTTATATATGTATTTGTATATATACAGAGTAATTATATATGCTCCTATATACACACTATATTACATATACTATATAATACATGTATTACACAAATTGTGTATGTGTGTTCTAACTGAAAAGTTCTTTTTCATTATTATTTTTTTTCATTTTTTATTTTATGTTGTTCAAGTACAGTTGTCTGCCTTTTCTCCCCACAACTCTCCACTACCCCAGCCTTCTCCACATCCCTTCCCTGGTTCCCCATCCCCCTCTTGGTTTTGTCCATGTGACCTTTATAGTTGTTCCTGAAAACCCTTTGCCTTTTTCCTCCCATTATCCCTCCCACCAAGAGTAGGAATGAAGTCTACTCTCAAGTGTATAACTCCAAGCATCTCATCCTAACTAAGCAATATATATTGTTAATTCATTGGCTAATGCTTTATTTTTTATCTCTAACTGACTCAGATGAAGCGATTTTTCTTAATATCAGGTGGCTTTCTTTCCTATTTCATAATTATTTGTTTTATACCTGTCTGTTATATTTAATGTCATCACACCCTCCTCTGCTCAAAGGACTAGGTAACTTTATTATATTTATTCTCAAGCTTACTGTTATAAAAATATTACTTATTTTAAAATATAATTGGTTAATTAATTGTCAGTTGGGGACAATCTGCCATTCCAGTAGTCTTCAAAGTCTACTTTGGTCTTAGGTCTTAGGTTCCGAAGTTGACAGGAGTGATCCAAGTGAATGGGTCTCCAGGTCACCCTCTCATTCCTCCCAAGCCCTGGTTTTCACTCACCCCTACCTGCATGTTAGAATCACCTGGAGGGTGATTATTTTTAATTGTCTGTGAAGCAGTCTAATTTGCATGCTCTTAAAACTTTCCAGATGAACTCATATGTAATAATTTTGGCACCTGTCATTTCAGAGAAGCTATGTTTTCAGATGTGTTTCATAGTACGATTGCTTGTAAAATTTATTTGAATAAATGATCCCTATTCAAAGCAAGTTGAATGTTATACTTTATTGCTCTATTTGCAATGCACTGCTTTTGTCAATAATTTCAATAATTTTTGCAGGAAAAGTTGTATGGTAATAAAACTACTTATTAATTATATTCTGATATCTCTGACCCTAAAAGATACTATTTTGATTATACTGCTGTACTGGAAAAATGTATTAGTAGTATTATTGAACATTATTAAACCTCTTACTTTTGGAATCCTACTTTCAAGCTCTATTTTATTTTTTTAATGAGTGATTTCTAAAATTTGTTGGAATTTTCTTAAGTTGCTGTTATAGGAATAATTAATTAATTATATGAATAAATCTTTAAAATTATTTTCAATTTCCTAACTAATTTTTACATTTCTTTTTCAAAAACTTATTTATTTATTTTTTTAGAGAGAGGGAAAGGGAGGGAGAAAAAGAGAGAAACATCAATGTGTGGTTGCTTCTTGTGCATCCCCTGCTGGAGACCTGGCCTGCAACCCAGGCATGTGCCCTGACTGGGAATTGAACCAGTGACCCTTTGGTTTGCAGGTCAGCACTCAATCCACTGAGCCACACCAGCGAGAGCTAGATTTATTTTATACATTTCATCATATTAATGCTTTCTTTATTTTGAAAGTTATTATTTCTATAAAAGATCCCAAAATATAGGATTAAAATTAAATGTTAATAAATTGCTTACATATAATATATTAATGACCACTACAATAGTTTTCAATGCTCAAAGAAATTTTCAAAGCAGCTTTAAAATTCTGTAGTTGAGATTTTAATATAACCCTTTATTTTATTTGTCCTAGAAAATACAAACACACATTTAATATTAAGGTAGAATATTCTTATAGATAATAGAATAGCAATATATGAAATTGTGAGGGTAGCAATATTTGGGGTTCCTGAGACATCAAAACTTTCCAAGTAGAATGACTAATCAACACTATAAAAATGAAAAGTCACACAAAATAAACTGAGAATAATTTTTGCAATATATGTAAAATACATAAGTACTTTATTTAACCAATACTATCTATATTTATTGAGTGTGTGTTCCTGGGTAGGATACTAATTATTAATTCATTTAATGTTCTGATAACATATTAACTCTCATAATGTTATATATCAATTCTTACAGATAAGAAACTATGTTCTGAAAATGTAAAAAAACAAAAATAGAATCCTGCAACTAATAAGTGACAGAGCTTGTGTCTGGACCAACACATACTGGCTTCAGTTGCACGGGTTCTTAATCACACCAGAACCCCACCACTCAGGGATCACAGATCATCTCCCACCCCCCCAAAAAAACATAAACCATAAACAGATAATTACTGTGATCAATATGTCTCTTAAGACTTTTGTTTTTTAATCCTGACCCAAGGATGGATATATACATATATTTTTAGAAAGAGAAAGAAAAACATGAATTGGTTGCCTCCTGTACATTCCCCAACCAGGAAGTGAACCTGAAGCCTAGATATGTGCCCTGACCAGTTTCAAAACCTCATCCTTTTGGTGTATGGGACAATGCTCCAACCAACTGAGTCACATAGCCAGAGTTCTTACGACTTTTTCTACACTTTCATTATTTTTATTCTACATACTCCATTCAGATTATATTCTATTTCTCGACATTGATATACAAACTGGAGAAGAGTCTTATTTTTGTTTATCTCCCCTTTCCCCCCCATGATTCTGGCATAAAATTCTGGCTCCTTTCATATCCCTGAATTCCAATTTTTTTGTCCTCCCTAGAACAGTGAGTTTGCTGAAAGCCCTATTAGCCTCTCAGCCTCTTGGCTGCTTCCATCTGCCCAGCTCCTTGGCCTCTTGTCCTCGACTCAGAATAGACCAATGCCTGGAAGAGAAAAGTAGTATGAAAATTTTCAGTTTATCTCCGTGACTTTTTTTTCTTTTTCTGTCTTTGAGATTTTTCTTCTCTATTTCTATTTTTTTGGAACCTCTAAGATATTTTCAAACCAACATTTTAAAAAAATCTGATTTTGTTAATCACTCTCAGTGTCATTGGTCTGGTGCAAACTTTGCCAATATGGTCAGAAATTGAAGGGTTTTTAATTTTAAAATTTGTTTTTAAATATATGGTGATAGAACATGATTTAACTTTGGGTGATAGGCACACAATCTAATATACAGATCAACTATGAAAGAAACGTACACTTGAAACCTATATGATCCTATTAACCAATGCTACCCCAATAAATTTAATTTTAAAAGATTGTTTTATATTAAAATTTTGTCTGTATTTAATTTACTAGAAGTAAAAATTAACATTATATTTAACTGACTGAAAATATTAGATGTTCTTTGCTTATATGTTATAAAAATGAAGTGTCAGCAGAACAGAGTGCCATGGTTTGTGTTGCCATGGTTTGTTGTTTGTTTCATAGACGTATTTTTAAAGTAATAGAAACTCTACCCAGAAAATGCACATATTTCCATTAAAATTTTTAAATTACAGTTAACATACAATATTATGTTAGTATAAAGTATACAACATAATAATTAGACACCTATATTACTTACAAAGTTATCACCCCAGTAAGTTTAGTATACATCTAACATCATAGATAGTTAAGACAATGATATAGTTATTGGCCATATTTCCTATGCTGTATTTATATCCTGCAACTGTTTTTATAATAATTTGTATATCTTCCTTCTCTGCCCTTTTTCACCCATTTCCCCAACTATTCTCCCATCTGGCAAGCATCAAAATGTTCTCTTGTCTATTAGTCTGTTTCCATTTTGTTTGCTTATTTTGGTTTCATACATTTCACAGTGTTAAATGAAATTGTTAGCTCTTTGTCTCTCTCTGACTTATTTCACTTAGCATACTACTCTCTGGGCCCATCCATGTTGTCCCAAATGGCAATATTTAATTTTTTTAATGGATGACTCATATTCCATTGTATAGGTGCACCACATATTCTTTAACCATTTGTCTATTGATGGACTTTTAGGTTGTTGCCATATATTGGCTATGGTAAATAATGCTGCAATAAACATAGAGGTGCATACATTTTTTCAAATTGTTATTTTGGATTTCTTCACATAAATGCCCAAAAATGGGATTGCTGGGTCATCTGGTAAATCTATTTTTTAATTTTTTGAGGAAACCATCATACCATTTTCCATAGTGGCTGCACCAATTTACACTCCTCACAGTGCACAAGGGTTCCCTTTTGACATATTTTCGCCAGCACTTGTTGTTTGTTGACTTATAGATGACAGCCATTCTGACAGGTGTAAGATGATGTCTCATTGTGGTTTTAATTTGCATTTTCCTGATGATTAGTGGTATTGATCATCTTTTCATATGTCTGATGGCCATCCATATGTCTTCCTTGGAGAACTGTCTATCCAGGTCATCTGCCCATTTTTTAATCGGACTGATGTTTTGGTATATTCTATGAGTTCTCTATATGTTTTGGATATTAACCCATTGTCATATGTATCATTAGTGAATATCCTCCCCTATTTAATAGATTGTTTTTCATTTTTATGTCATATGTCATGGTGCAAAAAATCTGTAGTTTGATACAGTCCCATTTATTTTTTCTTTTGTTTTTCCAAAAATGCCCATAACTAATGTAACTTACTCTTTCCTTAGTTTACAATCTGTTAAAATGTTTTCATGAATCCTAAATTTATTACCTCTGTGCTTATCTACTGAAAATACTTAGCACAGGAATTATCTTTTTACATCCACAGTAAAGAACATTAGAATGTTTAAATTAGCTTTTGCTTTCTTATCTGGCATTTCTGCTGGACATTTTTTTTTTTTGGAAACACTAATTCTTTTCAAAGTACCAATTCATTTTAAAACAAGATAGAATGGAATTCATTTTAAAAGAAGATAGAATGGAATTAAAGACAAATGAAAAATTATAGTGTGATATAAAATAAAAGTAGAATTGGAAACTATATGTTAGAAAGTTCCCTGCTGGGATCCCCTGATGAACATAATAGTCTTTGTTTTGCTTCAGCTACTGCTGCTATTTTCAAGATGAAGGATTTAAGATTCACATTCCCTCAGGCTTTGATTTGGATGAAACTATCTCAGGAATGAGTTTGGGATGCTGGCAGAGTCGCTACACATTACAGTTGTAGGTAACATTTCTTCAACTTCAATGCCTGAAATTTCAACAGCATCTGTTCTATGCAGAACAGTATAGTACTATTCATTTTGAAAGCCAGTTGCCAATTTACTTGATTTTTTTTTTTTGCTTTTCTATAGTTCCTAATGTAACTAGTGATGGAGTAATAGTCCACAAACCTGGACTGTTGTTTTGAGATACCTTTCAGCGTTTACATATGGCAGAACATATACTACTGACATCAGTGGGATTTCAGCTGTGACTCAGCCTAAAACTACAACAGTCTCCAGACTACTTGGTTATCACATATTTACATGATGCTCATAGGAAATCTGTGGACACAGGGGCTCTGATTAATACACATTTGAGAATTAAAGCACTATAAATATAGTTAGCTCCATTGCTTATCTATTTCATTATCCAAGGGAAACCAAAGTGATACACAAACTCAGAGTTTGCAGAGTGGATTGTATACTGGGAAGCCAGCATAAAACAAAATGATGTAAATCAAATGATGTTTTGCCATAAAATTGTTGGAATGGGGCTACACGGGATCTGAGGGCACCAAGCAGGAGTGCTGGGGAGGGCAGTCTAAGGGGAATCCTAGGATTGCTCCCTATATTTGTATCACCAAAGAGAAAAGATTGAACCAAAGTTAAGAATCTGGTAAAAGAAAGTTATCAGTAGAACCAGAAGGATGAAACAGAGAATGAAATAGGAAAAGAAGGAAATGGCAACAAGCAGATGTAAGTGGAAAAAAATAGAATGAGTCAATTGATATTATGATTATTGAGCATCTGCTAACATATTTTGTATATTACTCTCTGACTGTCTTGTTGGACAAAGTGGAAGAGGCTTAAAGGAGATGTACATGACCACTGAGATGATGCTTTATTGTCTTCCATAATGAGGTCAAATATTCTGTCCTGGAATTCAAACTTCCCCAGTGTATACACAGAGCTCTTTTGTTTTACTAAATTCTCACAGTTCCTCTTCAGGCACTCTAGGCATCAACTGAACTGCACTACTATGTTTGCAGAAAGCACTCAGTACCTTCTCTTAGAGCTGTATTTCGTACTGGTCATTCCTCTTCATCCTCATATGTGCAGGTATCAGACCTCTTTTAAATCTCAATCAAAATCTCACCTCTTCTACCAGCTAGCATGGGAATTTCATGAAGCCTTTTGTATCTCACACTAGCCAGAAATGATCCCTTAGATCCTAGTACTTGTAAGACGCTTCATTGTATCTTTGCACACTTACTGTTTTCTAAATTGACTTACCATTAATAATGTGTCACCTCCCTTAACTCACTGTAAGTTCTTTCATAACAGATAACATGGATTATATATTTTGCAGTATGCACAGTACTTATAAAAGTATCTTGAATGCAGTAAACTCTAAAATTATTCATTTTCAAAAATGAATACATGGACAGTTAAATCGAGTAAGCATGATAAAGTATTTTATTGTGGGTTTTAAAAAGTATATGTGTGTGTGTGTGTGTGTGTGTATACACACATATAAATAATACTTTAACTCCTACAATATTCTTCTTTCACATAACATTGTTTAAGTATATCCATTTTTCAAAGAAACCTTAAGTTAAAAATACCATATGATTTTACCTATATGTGGAATCCAAGAACAACATAAACAAACAAACAAAAAAACAGAAACAGACATAGATACAGAGAACACTGATGTTTGCCAGAGGGGAGGGGGTTTGGAGGACTGGGTGAAAAAGGTGAAGGGATTGAGAAGTACAAATTCATTGTTACAGAACAGTCATGGGGATATAAAGTACAGCATAGGGAACATAGGCAATAGTGTTGTAACAACTATGTATAGTGCATTTTATGCATTGCCCTTGTCTTAAAGAGTGGTGCACATGATGGCATAGAAATGAATACAGCTTTTACACCATTAACTTAGTGTGTCATGTAGGTGGTTTACTCTGCATATGATCCTATCCAGACATATAAAAGGTCACGCTTGGTATAAATTACCTACGATTTTATTCCGTGAAGCTAGATAATAACACATTTTAATTTGTAGAATGAGGATTCATTTATTTATGGCTTGTATGCTCAGATAGGAAATTAGAATATATTGGGACAGATGCAGAAAAGTCACATATACCACTATAGAATAAAATAAATGCTCTCATCAAAAAGCCATTCTTAAGTAATTGACAGTGGAAACATTAGTATCATTGTTTTGTGAAGCCTGAAAGTCAAAATCATTATTTACTCTGACACCCAAAAAACATGACTACCAGACATAAAGTACTGGGTGGAGCTAGTCTTCTTAAAACACCTGACTTAAAATTTTTCCTTGATGCCAATTTATTCAATTGCATGTTGCACTACATGTCCAAAACTAAAGCCAAACTTTCTTTTGGTAATACACCGACCCCTGAATTTAAATATTGAGATCCTGTGTGGAACGCCCAGACCAAGCAGGGCAGTTAATGAGTGCTCAGAAGGATGAGCCCATGATGTTTCTACTCTAGTGGCATTCTCCCTTACCTGTTCCTCCATCTCCTGCTTCCATTGATCAATCATTATTGTCTTTATATTATCAGAATTTTTTGACACATATATATGAATTCTGTGTTTTTGTTTTCCAAATTTTTTTCAAACCTCACTTCCTACTCTGTAGATATAACTGAGAGAATCCATGTCTACAATGTGATACAGGGTATATGGAAAGATTACAAACACTGGTGGCATTTACTTCTATGACTATATTTACATGCATCTTTGTGCATATATATGTCCAATGTATATGTTATGAATTTGATATAATTCATTTTTTTTCATTTGACAAAATATAATGTTTAATTGTGCTTCAGTCTGTCATTTAACATTTGAGTCTTTTCATTTTGGCTACTTTAAGATATTGAATCCCTAGGAGGACAGGGCTTGGTAGATTGTTTTAGTAATTTCTCTATGAAAGCGTCTTTTACAGAGACAGCTATAAAATGAGTATCTAATAAAAAGTGAAATGATGTATTAGAAAACCAAGTGCCAAATTCTATTCTTAGCTATAAATCTATATGCTATGGGAAGAAAACAAATTCTGTATGCAAACACTTTATTTTTTTAATTAGTGGTATTCCATGCCAATTTTGATCTCTTATCATGTTTCATTCTAAGCAACAACTGTATGGTAATAAGGTGATTAAACATTTAATGTGAAACTTCCAAATACTGACCTCTGACATCTTACCTTCCTCTTAGTTCTCAAAATATCAAACAAAAAGGTATGTTGCTTCACATGTTCATCATTATAACAATTTGAGAGAGCCAAATGTTTTTGGTAAGGACTGGTCTGAGCAAAGAGACACTTAAGTCATTTTCAATAGTTTCCTAAAATAATATTTTAGGGAGGTGATCTATATTATGGCTTAAGAATTTCTTTGCTTTAGTCCTTGAAATTTTCCTAAACGTATTAAGAATGTAGTTGCAGTAGTTTCCATAATTGAAGTTAACAGACTAAAATACATAGAAAACTCAAAAGATTCTATCAAAAACTACTAGATATATTAAATGAATTTGACAAAGTATCAGGATACAAAATTAATATTCAGAATCAGTGGTATTTATACACTAATAGTGAACTCTTAGGAAGAGAAATTAAGGAAACAATCCCATCTACTACTGCAACAAAAAAATAAGGAACCTAGGAGTAAATTTTACCAAGGAGGTAAAAGCCCTTTACTTGAAAAATTGTAGGACTTTGAAGAAAGAAATTGAGAAAGATTCAAATAAGTGGAAACATATACCATGTTCCCAGATTGGAAGAATTCACATCATTAAAATATCCATACCACCCAAAGCAACCTATAGATGCAATATAATTTCAATTAAACAACAGCATATTTCACAGATCTAGAACAAATATTCAAAAAAAATTATATGGAACGAAAAAGACCCCACAAAGTCTCAGCAATCTTGAGAAAGAAGAAGAAAGTTGGAAGTATCACAATACCTGATATCAAACTATACAACAAGGTCATTATGATTAATACAGCCTGGTATGTGCATAAAAACAGGCATGTAGATCAGTGAAAAAGAACAGAGCACCCTGAAATAAACTGATGCCTTTCAGGGCAATTACAATTTGACAAAGGAGGCAAAAGCATACAATGGAGTAAAAATTGTCTCTTCAATAAATGGTGGTGTTCCCACTGTGGACAGGTACATGCATGGACAGGTATAAGTAAAACAATGAAACTAGACCACGAACTTAAACCATACACAAGAATAAATTCAAAATGCATGAAAGAGTTACATATAAGTTGCAAAACCATAAAAATCCTAGAAGAAAATATAGGCAGTAAAATCTCAGACATCTCTTGTAACAATAGTTTTGCCAATATGTGTCCTCGGGTAAAGAAAATGGAAAAAAACAAAAAAATGGAACTACATCAAACTAAAAGGCTTTTGCACAGAAAAAGAAACTTGGAAAAATGAAAAGGGAATCCACTGAATGAGAAAACATATTCACCAATGATACATCTGATAATGGGTTAATATCCAAAATATGTGATGAACTTCCACAAGTCAACACCAGGAAGACAAATAATCAAATTTTAAAAAATGGGCAAAGGACTTGAATAAACTCTTCTCCAGAGAGGACATACAGATGGCCAGTAAACATATGAAAAATGCTTAATGTCACTAATTGTTAGAGAAATGCAAATTAAAACCACAATAAGATATCACCTCACACCTGTCAAAATGGCCATCATTAATAAATCAACAAGCAACAAGTGCTGGCACAGATGTGGAGAAAAGGGAACCCTAGTGCACTGTGAGTGAGAATGTAGATTGGTGCAGCCACTGTGGGTAAAAGTGTGGCATTTCCTCAAAAATTAAAAATTTTGTTGACCCAGCAATCCCACTCTTGGAATATATTCTAAGAATCCTGAAACACTAATTTAAAAGAATATATGCAGTACTATGATCTCTGCAGTATCATTTACTATAGACAAGATCTGGAAGCAGCCCAAGTGCCCATCAGTAAGAAGATGAGAGGATAAAAAGCTGTGGTACATTTACACAATGGAATACTATGGGGCCATACCCCCCCCCAAAAAAAAATTAAATCTTATCTTTTGTGAACATGGATGGACCTGGAGATTATTATGCTAAGTGAAATAAGCCAGTCGGAGAAAGACAAATATCATATGATCTCATTTATCTGTAGAATTTAATGAACAAAATAAACTGAGGAACAATATAGAAACAGAGACATGGATTCCTGAAACAGAATCACAACTGTCAGAGGGGAAGGAGGAAAGGGAGAGTGGATGAAAGATGGTAAAGGGTTTAGCCAAAAAAACATGTATGTAACACTTCGACACAGACAGCAGTGAAGTTATACCCAGAGGGAAAAGAGGGTGGGGTAGGTGGAGGTGGGCAAAGGGGGTGAAATGGGATGTAAAGTGACTTTGCCTGGGGCAATGGCCACACTGGGTTTTATTAAGTTGTACAGTTGTGTGGTTTTGTGAATCAATGTCACCCCAATAAGTTCAATTAAAAAATAAAATCACTAATACCTGGACTATAAAAAATTATAAGAATAAAATTCAATAATTGTATGACCTCTTAATATTTGATCAGATAGCCAGCACAATATTTTGCATTTACTCCATTAAAATATTTACTAGCATAATTTTATCAGAATTTGAACTAAAAAAATGCAAAATACCCAAAAAAACTATTCTTATTGCACCTTTATTTTCAAGATTTGATTTCTAACATCAACTATAATAGATGCCTTGCAGTTTTTCAGTATTGATGATCTGTCTGATAGCAGGCACTTAACATCTTTGTTCAATGCTTTAGGAAAAAAAAGTTATTAGATAATAACACAGACTTACTAGTGATTAATATGTGTTTGGAAGTCAAAGTGATCAGGATCAGGTTTAATCCTAACATTTACTCACCATGTTTGAATCAACCCTTGTTGGCAAGATAGTGAATGTAATTTTCCAGAGTTAACTGAAAATTCTGTCTTAGTGTCTCTCTTCTTTCCCTCCCCAACCCCTCTGTTTCCTTCTTCCTTTTCTCTCTCCATCCCTCCTTCCTTTCCAATCTGTGTGCTCATAGGACCTCAAAGATGCTACTGGTATTTGGATTTACCTTTCACAATTAAAATGGATCACTTTCTACCATAATACATTAATTAGTTTTTGTTACATTAAAAAAAAACACTTCAAACCTTATTATTTAGCTCAGAATTTTTGCCTGAGTTAGATATGGAGTTCTTCTGATGTGTGAGCTCAGCTAGACTCACTAATGCATATGTGGTCATGGAAGTGAACTAGTTAGGATAAAGTCAGAAGTCCATTCAAGCTTTGCATGCCTTCTATTTTAATGTCCTTTTTGTTGTACCTTAGTATTCTGTAAAATCTTTAAAAATGCCTCCCTTTTTAAGTGTGCTGAGGCCAACAAAGAGAAAAGCTCTGTGTCTCTGCTTGAATAAAAATTATAAATGCTACTAGCCTAGTACAGTAAAGAAAATATATTGGGAGAAGAAAGAATACTTCTAATAAAAATAAACAGAAAAGCAGTTAACAGATATAATCTAAAATTCACAACCTGACCTCAGATTAGATTGTTATCACCTTCTTCCTCTCCATATATGCACTAGTGTGATAGAATAAAGTTGTATCTGCTACCTTAGACTGTAAGTTATAGGATTCAATTTTTATGAAATTCATCAATATATCAAACATTTGCAATTTTAAGTGAGAACTAATTTCATAATTATGTGATGTACTTACACATATGTGATGACTTCCTAACTATAACAGGTTTGGTAAATTTATTTACTTCCTCACTAATTTTCACTTGGAAAAGTTAAGATGTTCCTTAATAAGTATATAATAAAAATTAAGCCAGTTCTCCTTAGAGAGATCACAAAGCTTACCTGGGGTAGAAGCATTTTAATATGAAAAGGAAACAACAACTAGGGTGGCATTTACTGAGGAAATTGAGCACATACAGGGTTTGTTACTAGGGAAAAACTTATAAGTCACTTGGGAAAATAAAAGTGGACACTCTTCTCATTTCCTGCTAGACACCTGAAGTTATAAAATTAATGCTGGAGTGAAATTTTAAATTGCCCTTTTTATGGATACATTTTTGCTGATTGATTCCATTGGTTATCTGTTCATTTCTGCATGTTATCTCTCTACATATTGAAAGTCTCAACAGTTTCTCATTATTAAAAGCCCCTCTGTGCAAATTGATAGCATGAATTGTGAAGCTTCCTTCTAAATAAATATTAGAAATTTCCAGTTTATGTAAATTCTGTTTTCTTCATATTTTCACTTTCCTTAAGCCTTTTCCAGGAGATAGTATGATAAATGGATTACTAACTTAGTGTTCACTCCTAATCATTCTGCTCACAATTACATGATACCTTTGTGCACTTGGCCAGATTGCTTAACATGCTGAGTTTTAGTTTCCTAAGCTATAAAATAGGAACAAAGCTAACCATCATATATATTTATTTGTTTAGTGTAGCAAAATAATGCAGGTATGAAGGGCCATTTTTGGCTAATTGAGCTAAATACACAAGTTAATGCAGATAGCTCCTTCATAGCCTCTTTTCCTCCATATGTTTTTATTCTCTTGCATAGGAAAAGCTTTGGTTGAAAATTGAGGAGGTGGAATTGGGGATGGGTTGAAAGTATCTGGTGGCAATTAGACCAGGGGAAGCAATTGGAAATGACATGATGTCGACCAAGTTCCCTGAACTGGATTTGTTGTCCTGTGGTTAGTGGAATGGCAGACAAATATTGACATATTTTCTTGGAAACTTGTTTAATCGTGGGCAGTTTAATCTTTTTGTTGGCATTCCCATTTGTGAATTGGTGATAATATTATTTCATAGAGGTACTGGTGTATCACGTGAAACTGTGGATAAAAAGTAAAGTGCTTGGTCAATGATTAATAATAATAATCATCATTATTATTATTACTTTTATTATCTGTGAGACTCTGTACAAGCTGACCTTTTTCAGGACCCAGATAACAAGCATGAACAATAACTGGGTAAGAGGTCATTTTTCCAAGTGATGCTCTTACATCCCAAACCAAGGAGTCCCAACTTTTTGGAACATAGGAAGACTATATATACTCTTAGTGTGGACTGAAATTTTCAGGATGGAGAATCACAAGTATGAAATTTCAGCAGGTGAATTAGTGAGCAGAGACATGTGGAGCAAGACCAGGGAAGGCTAGCATGGTAGCTTCTAGAATCAGGGTGTCAAACTCATTTTCACTAGGGGATGTATCAGCCATGTGGTTGCCTCCGAAGGGCCAAATGTAATTTCAACTCCTTAACAGTTAAGGAGTAGTTACAGTTACACAGTCCTAAAATTATTTCAGCCCTTTGAAGGCAATCACAAGGCTGATATGGCCCCTGGTGAAAATGAGTTTGACACCTCTGTCTAGATGATGACCTTTTTTGGTAAGCACAGAATATGGAGTTATGCCACACCTGGATTACATATGGGAAAGCCTTAACATAGTGAGGTGAGCATTCAAAAATATTGCTGGAATTATTATCATTGGATCCATTTTCCACCTATTGCAAGAGTCAGATAGCTGGAGAAGGAAATAAACTCCTGAGGCAGCTTTAATTACTTACAATAGCAGTTTTCTTGGCATGTCAATAGTTTATGATCACTTGGGTTTAAAGTAATGATAGAGTATTGTAGTTCTAGCTAGTTAATGAAAGTAGAGACAGCCATAAATCCTGATTTATGGATTAGGGATTAGGGATTTCCTAATTAGGGATTTTCTGCTTGGTGAGAAGTAAAGAAAGATAAGCCAAAACATGTTAAAAATACAGGATACCTTTATCACTTTGCTCAACACTTAATATCTCAACATTTTGAAAGATGTGTAGGAATACAACAGAGACATACATATTCTAGAAGAAAGTAAAAACATTAGAAAACCACAGGGAAAGCAAAATGAGAAATAATTTATGGAAAATATAGTAGTCCAATTTGGGCATAGGACTTCCTTTTGTGCATGTTTCAGTTGTTTATTGCTGCATAACAAAACACCCCAAAACTTAGTGCCTTAAAACAGAGATTTGTTCTTTTTTGTAATTCTAAGTTGACTGCTCAGATCTTCTGATCCACATAGTCTTGGCTGAGGTCACTCACGTGGCTGCATTCAGGGGAAAGTCTGGCTGGAGTTGTCCTTGGCATGTCCTTTCTCTTAGTTTATGAAGTCTCATCCACCAGGGGTTCTCCACATGACCTCTCTCCAGCAGAATGGCCTGGACTACTCAATAGCATGCTGGGTTCCATGATGGAATATTTCAATAGGATAACTCCCAACGTGAAAAGATCTGTATGCTTCTGCTTGAACCATGGTTGCTAATACTCCATTGACCAAAGCAAGTTTTGTGAACAAGCCCCTGGAGTCAGTGTGAGTACTGGGAAGTATGACTTGTATTATTGTGAATGGGGGAGGTTGGCAGTTCTCATAGAAAAGAATTTAAAGAAAAAACTGACTAGAGTCATTTATCTCATGACCACAGAACCTTATGATAGGTGGAACCTATGTGTCAACCTTAATTTCAACCATAAATGCCAGGAAAGGGATGGAAAAGATACTTGAAAAAAGGTAATAATAAATCCATCACAAAAAGGAAAAATAATTGTAAATTTAAAAGTTGGTAGATACTGTTAGAAGATTTAGCTGTAAGTAGGATTTGGTTGACTTGTTGAGAAAATTGTACTCAAAGGAGACCTGGAAAATAATCTCTGAAAAAAACAAAAACAATTATTGTAAAAACAAACAAACAAACAAAAAACCTAGAATTCAAGAAAGAACAAATACAATTAGTAGAATCCACTTTGGGGAAATTTTCAGAAAAATACCTCCTTTCCCACCTACACAAAACCCAAATATAATCAACAGTAGGCAGCCATGGCAGTCTGATAAAATAAAACTGTATGCTTAGGGCTCTAAACCTGTGGCAGACTGCCATAAAGGAGATCCCCAATGAAATGCATCTCTGTGACACAGCTTTTATCCTCACCTCCAACATGGCACCTGGACTTGGATGTGTCAATGAGGCATTAGTTAGCACCATACTACCAGAGGCTTTACACCAGCTTACTGAATGAGATGGACCCCCATTGGAAGCTTTGATTAGCCTTCTGCTGCCTTATAAAAAACTTGGATGACAATTATGAAATTATAAGAGAACACATGTAGAAAACCCCTGAAGATGTATAGTGGACATCTTGGACATTTCCATCCCAGTTGAGCTGCCAGCTGAATATACTCACATGAGTGGTCTCTACTGATGTCACAAGAAATTGAGACAACCGGTTCCCACCAAATTCCACCCAAATTGCTGAATTTTGAGTAAATAGATACTTGTTTTATTAAACACTATATTTTTGGATGATTTGTTATGTAGCAATGGAGAAGTGAAAAAATAAATGACTGTGGAGAAAAAGATCAGAAGTGTAAGTAATTCCATATGTGTGAAATATTCATGAGGTAGGGTTTAAATAAAAAAGAAAGGCAACTTATATGTATCAGGGAAACAAGCACTCCTTAGTACGGCAGTTTCATGGGATGGTGTCTTTATGACCCTCTGTTCCACAGCTAAAGCAAATATTTATCATAAACATGTCTTTTCCACTGACAACTAAACCCAAAAAAGATATTTTTCCCTTGTTTTCTTCTATAAGTTTTATTCTTTTATCTCCTATGTTTATGATTCATTTTTAGATGCCTTTGCTATACATAATGTAAAGTAAGCACTGAGTTTCATCATTTTGTATCTAAATATCCAACTGATCCAACACCATTTGTTGGAATTCCCCAACTAATTTCCTTGGAACTTTCCATAAATCTTTGATAATATATATATATGGGTTGGTTATGCAATCTATTGTGTTTTATAGATTGATTTGTTTACCTTCATGCTAATATAACACCATCTTAATTATTGTAAAATTATAGAAATTTTTGAAATTAGATAAATCATCTTTCAAAATTTATTTTTTTTCAAACTTGCCATGGATATCTAGATTCTTCCCATTTTCATATAAATTTTAGAATAAACATCAATTTTTATAGAAAACTTGAAAGAATTTAATTGGAATTGCACTACATTTTTAGATCACTTTGAGGCAAGATTATATCTGGACTATATTAGTTCCTCTGACCCATGTTCACACATTCTCCTTATTTATGAAAGTATTCTTTAATTTGTCACAGCAATATTTTGCAGTTTTTAAGCATATAGTATTAAACCTATATTGTTAAATTTATCCTAATTTTTTATGTTTTATATAATTTAGACTGCCATTTTTTCTTTTTGTTAAATTTATTGGGGTGACATTGATAAGATTACATGGGTTTCAAGTGTACATTTTTGTGACACATGACCTGCATATTGTGTTGTGTGCCCACCACCACAGTCAAATCATCTTCCATCACCATACAGGGTGAGGCAAAAATGGGTTTACCATTGTTCCTATGGAAAATAACACAATAATTAGTAGATAATAATACAAGAATAAACTGTGTTTCACATATTCACAACTGCAAACCTACTTTTGCCCCAGACTGTATTGGGGTAGTAAAGGGAAAATTCTATTCTTTTATATCAAGTTTTGTTTGTTGCTGGTATAAAGAAACACAATTAACTGTGTTGTATACTGATCCTATATATTGTGACAATATTAACCTCATATAGGCTTTAATAGGTAACTTGTATACCTATTAAACCAATCCACTCAGTTTTCTACTTGGACAATTAAGTTATATGTAAATAAATAATATTTTATTATTTTTTCTACTCTGTATTGCTTTTTACAAAATATTTATTTGTTTGACCTATTGCTCAAATTTGAATTTTCAGTAAAATGTATGCCTTTCTGTTCTTAAAGAGAAAGCTTTAAGTCTTTTAAGTGTGATGTAGTTTTAGAGATTTTCAGATGCCATTTGCTCAAGTTTGCTCACTATTTTGGCTTGAATTGTGTTCCCCAAAAAGATATATTGAGCTCCCAGTACCTGTGGATGTGACTATTTGAAGATAAGGTCTATACACATATGATCAAGTAAGGTGAAGTTATACTAGGTGAGAATGGGCCCTAATCCAATATGACCAACATCCTTATGAGAGGAGAGACAAAGATAAACACAGGGAAGGCCATTAGATCGAGGCAGAGATCAAAGTGATGTCAATAAGCCAAGAGACACCAAGGATTGCTGACAACCACCAAAAGCTAAGAAGAGGCAAGAAAGAGTTTCCCTTAGGGAATCCAGAGAAAGTTTGACCCCTTACCAACAACTTTATTTTGGATTTCCAGCCTCCAGAACTATAAAACAATAAATATTTGTTGTTTTAAATCACCAAGTGTGTGGTAATTTATTTTGTCAGTGTTAGGGTACCACTCCACTCAGTTTTTTTTAATAATTTGTATTGAATATGTTCAAATGATTTTTGTGCATCTTTAAGATAATCAGGATTTTTTCCTTTATAGTCTTTTAATATAATGAATTATTTGATTTTTTAAAAGCTAAAGCAGTGGCATAATGATTGTGTTTCTCTTTGTCATCTCTACATTTGGTCAAATGAATAGTGCTAGTTGAAAGAAGTTGTCCATGGCAAGAATTATGCCAGAAAAATTGAGAAATGCTGCAAATTAGTTTTTCTTTTCTCCCCACCCCAAGGAGCCTATTGTTACATATGTACCCACACACTATGTTCTTAAATCAGTTTAGCAGCACTGTAATAAATCTGGGTTTTACCATGTAGTATTCTTTTTATACTTTCTGAACTTTATTTGCTAGGATTTTGTTAAGGAGTTTTATTTATTTATTTATTTATTTATTTATTTATATTTTACTTGTTTGTGAAGGTCATTGTAGTACAGTATTTCTGTTATGTTATTCTTTGATTTTAATAATAAGTAATATAAAAATCATAAAATTAGTTGAGAATTATTCCCTTCTCTTCTAGTTTTGGGGAACATTATATAAAATTGATATTATTTTTGCCTTAATGTTTAGTGGAATTCACTAATGAAGATATCTGGGACCCAAGTTTTCTTTGTGGAAAAGTTTTAGTATTATGTCTACAGTTTTGATACATAAAAAGTTTTACAGGTTATCCTTCCCTTGGGTGAATCTGATAGTAGGTGACATTTCATCATTGAACTGTGCATTTTTTCTAGCTTGTTGAGCTTGTGGGCAAAAAAATTGTTTGTAAGATTCCTGCATAATGTTTTTAATTCCTAAAGAAGTGATATATAACCCTTTGAATTTAATTTTAATGATTGGTATCTCTTTTTTTCTTAATCAGTCTGGGCAGAAGTTTATTAACTTTATTGAGCTTTTCAAAGAAACAGCTTTCAGAAATACTAACTTTTACTGATTTCCTGGTTTTCACTTTATTTATTTCTGTTCTTATCTTTATTATTTTCTCATTTTGTTTATTTTAATTTTATTTTCATTTTTCAAGTTTTTAGTTAGAAGCTTCTAATATTGTTTTGAGATCATTCCTGTTTATTATTAAAAGCATTAATTGGTCTAAATTTTCCTCCAAGTACTGTTTTAGCTACCTCCTTCAAATACTGCTTATATTTTCAGTTTTCAAAATATTGTCTAATTTGTCTTGTTCATTTTTCTTTATGTAGAAGTTGTTAATCCAGTATAATTCCATTATGTTCAGATATTACACTTTGTACAATTTCAATCCTCTTACATTTATAGAGAGTTAATGACTCTTCATACAGTCCATGTTAGAGAATTTTTGTGTAAGCACATGTTTTAATTTCGATATGTTCCCTTCCAGTGTTTTTAAGTTCACTGACCTTTTATTCTGCAATAATTTATTAATTCCACTCAGTGTATTTTAAAGTTTATACATTGTACTTTTATATCTAGAATTTCTCATTTTTTTCATTTGTCTTTTTCTTGTGCTCATGTTCTCTTCTACCTTGCTAAAAACATAGAGATATTTGTAATAGGTATTTTGAGGGGATATCTGTCATTGTTGTTCCAATGCCTGGGAATCGTCCTACTCCTTTCCAAGACTTCTAAGTCCTTATGTAGGTTTTAGTGTTCTTTATTCATGTACACATCATAACTCAGCCAAAACCTTGCCAGATCTTTTTTAGATCTCTATTCAGAGCTATATTCCTTTCATAAATTAGAAAAATTCTTACTGGTTATTTCTTGAAGTTTGCTACTGCCCATTCTTTCTTTACTTTCTCCAGGATTGCAATTTAAGTTGGTTTAATCCTATTAATTCTGCTCTACATTTCTTAAACACTTTTCTACGTGTTCTACATTTTTCCCTGCTATGGCTCATTGAGCTTATTTTCTTTATTGTATCATTATTTTTAACTATATTTACTGGAGTGGCAATGGTTAGTAAAATGATATATGTTTCAAGTGTACAGTTCTATGATACATCATCTGTATATTGCACTGTGTGTCCCCCACTCAAAGTCAACCTTCTGTCACCATGGATTTGACCCCATTTACCCTTTCATTGGGCATATTTTCTAATGTCTTATATTATATATAATTCACTAATCCTGCTGCAATGTGTTGTCAAAATCTTTGTAGAGATTTTCATTTCCGGAATTTCCATTAGATTCTTTTTCTGTGAATATCTTCAGTTCACCATTTGTGTTTTCATCTTTTTCTCTAATTTCTTGAGCATATTAATCATAATGATTTTAAAATTTTCCTCAGCTAACTCCAATGTATGAGTCACTTCTACATCTGTTTTAATTGTTTGTTTACTCTCTTGGTTTTTAGTCATGTGGTCCTTTCTTTTACAAAACAAAATAACTTTTAATTTAATGACAAGCTGTGTGATGAAGCTCTAGAGAAGGTGACAGTAAATATTTTTGGTTTTGTAGGCCACCTACGGCTTCTGTCTCACATTTTTCTTTCTCTTTCTTTTTGGTAACAACCCTTTATAACATTTTAGCTGTCAGCTGAAAAAGAAAAGAAGTCTACAGCAAATATGTCTCAGCAGCCATAGTTCACCATGCCCATGGTGATTGGCCAAGTGTTAGTAATTATTTAAGTGCTGTTAAATATTGAAAGGCTGGACTTAGGAAATGGAAACTAACTGTGAACTGGGAAGTAGGGTGTCAATGGTACAGGTGTAGACATCTTGCTGAGGACAAAGGTAAAAATGGAGGCAGGAAGTGAGGTGACAAGTAACTGTTCACCTCAACTGTTGTGAAATTAGATTTCTTTCAGTACTCTAGGGCAAGGGCAAAGGTAGGGTTGAACAGAATAAAAATCAGATTTTTTATTACCTAATTAAATACTGTATATCTGATAAACTTCTATAGTGTTTACAGTAGGGCAGCAAATCATAATTTGTAAATAAACTTTCATATTACATATAATAAATAATATGTTCAAGACTCTTGTGAGTACCTGGTATGGCACCAGAATAGTATGGAGAAAGCAACGTCTCTTTCATCATGCAATGGTACAAAGTCAACCAAATAATGACCTGTGCTTTTTGAAATGACTGAATGTATACTGACATAGCTGACTATTCAAGGTCATGATATAACAGTAAGCTAAGTAATAAAAAATTTAAGGTCTGTAAGTACATATTCATGTAATACATAGCTGTCATTTCAATAGGTTAAATAATCAACTTACCAACCATGGTTCTTGAACCATCAACTATAACTAATTAAATAGATATTTTTAAACCTAATCTTGAAAATATATATATAGCAAAAAATCTTTACCTTTCTCATGTAGAAGTTGTTGTGATTAGCTATTGTTGATAAAACATTTTGGTGTTGAATACTGTATGTAGTAAAATATTATTTTATTGCTTTGCTCTATAGAGCTTTATCTTCGATTACAGCTGATTTACCCTTCCTTCTGTTTGGCTGATAGAGGGTGGTTGATCTCCTTAATATAAGCAGGGACTGTGCAGAGTTCAAAGCTAGGTGGGCTCTTGATAATGTTCTGTCTATCTCTGCTGTAACCATGGCCCTCCAACATTTTATTTATTTTATTTATTTTATTAAATACTTTTGAAATTTATTGTTGTTCAAGTACAGTTTTCTGCCTTTTCCCCCCACCCCTCCCTACCACCCTAGCAATCCCCACCTCCCCCCCCCCCCGTTTCCATCCCACCTTGTTTTTGTCCATGTGTCCTTTATAATTGTTCCTATAAACCCTTTACCCTCTTCACCCATTATCGCCTCCCCTCTCCCATCTGGTTACTGTCAGTTTGTTCTTAATTTCAACATCTTTGGTTATATTTTGTTTGCTTGTTTGTTTTGTTGATTAGGTTCCAGTTAAAGATGAGATCATATGGTATTTGTCCCTCACCACCTGGCTTATTTTACTTAGCATAATGCCCTCCAGTTCCATCCATGCTGTCACAAAGGGTAGGAGCTCCTTCTTTCTTTCTGCTGTGTAGAATTACATTGTGTAAATGTACCATAGTTTTTTGATCCATTCATTTATTGATGGGCCCTTAGGTTGCTTCCAGCACTTAGCTATTGTAAATTGTGCTGCTGGGAACATTGGGGTGCATAGGTTCTTTTGGATTGGTGTTTCAGGGTTCTTAGGGTATAATCCTATTAGTGGAATTGCTGGGTCAAAAGGCAGTTCCATTTTTAGTTTTCTGAGGAAATTCCATACTGTTTTCCATAGTGGTTGCACCAGTCTGCAATCTCACCTACAGTGCACTAGGGTTCCCTTCTCTCCACAACCTTGCCAGCACTTGTTTGTTGCTTTGTTTACAATGGCTATTCTTAACAGCATGAAGTGGTATCTTATTGTGGTTTTAATTTGCATCTCTCTGATGGCTAGCCGTATTGAGCATCTTTTCATATTGTCTCTGGATTCTCTGTACATCCTCCTTGGAGAAGTGTCTGTTCAAGTCCTTGCCCCTTTTAAAATTGGGCTACTTGTCTTCTTAGAGTGAAGTCATGTGAGTTTTTATATGTTTTAGAGACCAAAGTCTTGTCTGAGGTATCATTGGAAAATATGTTTTCCTATATGTTTGGTTCCCTTTTCATTTTAATGCTGTTTTCTTTAACCATGCACAAGCATTTTATTTTGATGAGGTTTCATTTGTTTATTCTTTTATGTCCCTTGCTCTAGAGGACATATCAATGAAAATATTGATGTGTGGAATATCTGAGATTTTCCTGCCTATGTCCTCCTGAAGGACTTTTATGGTGTTGGGACTTATATTTAAGTCTTTTATCCACCTTGAATTTAATTTTGTGTATGGTGTAATTTGGTGATCGAGTTTCATTTTTTTCCATGTGGATGTCCAGCTCTCTGAACTCCATTTGTTGAAGAAGTTATTTTTGCTCCATTTTATGCTCCTTCCCACTTTGTTAAATATTAGTTGACCATAGAGACTTGGGTTTATTTCTGAGCTCTCTGTTCTTACCCATTGATCCATGTGTCTATATCAAATGCACATGGAACATTTTCAGAAATAGGCTGCATGATAGGACACAAAACCAGCCTCAAAAAATTCAAGAAAATTGAAATCATATCAAGCATTCTTTCTGACCACAAGCATTTTAAATGAAGAACGCGGTGTAATCTGAATATCCCTACCTCTAGTGTGTTCTACATTTTAATCACGACCTAGTCAGAATTCCAGCATTTCCACTTTACTTTTAAGAGGTTCTCTGCTCAGTGTTTTAGTCTCTTACCTCACATACCCAGCACTTGGAAAATATCCTGAAGAGGAACCGGGCCCTGTGCTTGAAGATCCCAAACTTCTACTGTCCATTCCCTGCCCTTAACCTCATAGTGGCCTTTTTCACAGGTTCTTGCCAAGCTTTGGCCTGGATTCTGTTTTCTGCCCATGCCCAGAATTGGAATACAGGTTCTGAAAGTATTCAGTCATGTAATATGAAAAATAGAGACATTTATTGAAGAAGATACAATATACAAGAAACATTGGCCCTGGCTGGCATAGCTCAGTGAATTGAGTGTGGGCTGTGAACCAAGGCATCGCAGGTTCAATTCCCAGTCAGGGTACATGCCTGGGTTGTAAGCCAGGGCCCCCAGGAACCACACATTGATGTTTCTTTCTCTCTTTCTCCCTCCCTTCCCTCTCTAAAAATAAAATCTTTTTTTAAAAAAAGAAACATTGTACATAGGGCAATGATGCCTCAATCCTCTTCAAATCAGGCACCTTGGGACCTCACCCAGCTCTCCCAGCATCTTTTCCACTGTTCAAGTCGCTCTGCAAAATCCTTTGTTGGAATTGCCACCAGCTGCCCCATTGTTATTTCCAGAATCTCAGCAATGGTTTGAAATCCTCTTCCCTTTCAAAGGTAATTTTAGTTTGGGAAAAGCCAGAAGTCACAGGACACCAAATCTGGGCTGTAGGGAGGCTGAGTCACATGGGTGATTTGATGGTTTGCCAAAAAACTCTGCATGAGACATGATGCATGACTGGGCATGTTGTCATGATGAAGCTGCCAATAATCATTTGCCCATAGCTCCCGCTGTTTTTGTAGTATTACATATCTCAACTGATAAATAACACTGAGGTAGAACCTCTTATTATTTGTTTGGCCTGGAGGGGAGTACTTGTGATGAAAAACACCTTTCCAATAAAAAAACACAGTTAACGTGGTCTTGATCTTGCTGCAACTTTGCCATGCCTTCTTTGGATGTGGAGAACCAGGTGTCTTCCATTGGGACAACTGAGCTTTCATTTCTGGATCATAGTCGTATACCCATGATTCATCTCCAGTTAAGATTACCTTCTTAAGGAAATCTGGTTCATTGGTAGTGATTTGAATCAAGTCATTAGCAATTGCAGCACAATAAACTTAGGGACTGGCTCTTGCTTGCTTTGAGATTCCCTGATGTCTAATAGCTCAGAGCTTTACACATAGCAGGAGCCCAATAAATATTTGATGATCTTAGTTGACTAGTCTTTTTTTAGAGTTTTGACACCTTTGGCCTTTCTTTCTATGACCTCCTAATTTATGAAAGTTCAGTTTCAAATAAGTCTTTTATTAGCTAGGTTTTTTTTTTTTCCTGGTAAGGACATCAAATCTTGAGCTTCAGGTTAGGAACAAAGAACTAAATAAACAGGAAATACCATGTGTAAATGAATTCAAGTAATTAAACAGTCTCCTGAAATCAAAATCTTTATCTTTGACATATTCCGAATTTAATGACTGAATATATTTTGGAATTTTAATTTAGATGCATTGTTCTTTAAAATGTTCATAGGACTCCCAGATGGTAATTTCTTATCAATCAATGAAAATAGCCTTTCTTATCATCATTTTAATCTACCTTTTTCTGTTTTGAGTTTTTATTATAGGTATAGGCAATATGTTGCCTACTGGTGGAATTTCTGCCATTAAGACTTTTAAAGATTTAAGTTTGAGAAAACTAGGTTCACAGAAAGTTTTTTTTAATCCATGCCATGATTTTGGCATTTTCCTAAAGAACAATATTATCTTTGTGACTTTTTGTTAAATTAATTTAGAAGGGGAAAAAGTGACGATATGCAATAGCAACAAGTATTTTTTGGAAGTTTCTTATGTTGCCATCACTGTATTATTTGTCCAGACTAAATCTCATCTGAAATTCACAGCAATATCACAAGTTGAGTACTTTTACCATCTTCATTTTGTACCAATATTTAGAAAAATTAAGTAGTTTGCCTAAGATCAAAGATCTAGCTAGTGTCAGGATGAAGGTTTTACTAAATTTTATCTGAATTCCAAAGATTGTGCACTTAATATTATGAGTTATTAACTCTCTATCAAGACACGGAAGGCCACTAATGATAATATTTTTAGGGAAAGAGTTATATTAAAATAATAGATCATGAATATGTGTGATTTAAAATGTTGACCTGGAATGGATTAATGGAATGAAAATTAACTTTGACTATAAATTAATGGAAACTGCAACATTTTTACCTAGAAAATTTATGAATAAAATTGAAATGTTTTCCTGATACCATCTCCATAAAAAAATGTCCATTATTAGGGAATAAGTCACAAATTTAAGAACCCCAAGAGAAGCCTCTGCTATGCTATCCCTACATATCTGAGCAAACATTCCTGGGGACCAGGAGAAGATTGTTTTCAGAGTCTATTTTCCTTAGGATCTAAAATATTTCTGGATGCACACTTACAAGAAAGCTTGGTCTCATGTTAAACACATCATTTTCTGAAGGGAAAGGGGATTCTGAATGTAGGATGGGGCCTCTCAACTGGATTCACTTCCTGGCCCATTTCTTCAACTATTATCTGTAAGAAAAACAAGTTTTTACACTTGACTATTAAACTGTGTAAGGCAGCAAAACAAAAACATGAGAAATATAAAAGGTGGAGAGTGTCATTAACCCCGTTAGCTCTAGAAGCCAGTGGGCCTTTGTGTAGGGGCAGCTCCTGAGAATGGAGCACATTGCTGGTGACAGGGTCCGACAGATGTGGCAGCCCTTGTGGGAAATATGAAGCATCAACTGTCTCAGTGGGCACAGGCACATGTGTGGAGAATCAGGAGTCTAGCTGGGGAACATAGCCAGCCACTATCAATACCACATTTGTGAGAGATTTTGCTTATAAATATATGTGAGGCATTATACTCAGATAATTAACAGGAACTTAGCAGTGAACTACCATATGCCATGCATAGAATACAGAGTTTAAAATAATAGTCATTTAATATAGCAGCACAATGGGGTAAATATTTTTAAAAGACATAATATGTATATATCAGTGAACATATTTTATATATATATACACACACCTATATATAGACTCACATTTATGCATATGTGTTTAGGTGTATGTAAGTATATATATATTATGTCTCTGTGTGTGTGTGAATATATGCATATATGCATGTATACATACACCCATATTATCTTGTTTATAAAAACTAATAATTTACCTCCAGAAACTACTTTATGTATGGGTTATTTTGTGGGAAAATGTATATAGAAAACAGTGATTTATATATCATATGGTTTGCATACTACCAGGCAAAATCAGTATATTAGTAAATTGTCATCCCTGACCAAATTGTTCCTTTCCCCACTTTCTGCTTGGCAAACTCTACTTTTTCTTTAGATAATAAGGTGACCTTCTCTCTTCAGACTAGGTCAGATCCCTCTGCTATGGGATGCTCTGGTACTCTGATTTACTTTGTCATAGCACTGATTACTCTTCTTTAATATGATAATACCTACCCCCTATTATTCAGCATATGAAGACTAATTATACATACTCAATATCCTCAACCCAAGTAGACTTCTAGGTACATAATAAATGTTTCATTTGAAATATATGTTCTCCCAATTTAAAAGCTTTCCTCAAAGGAGTATTTAACAATGACTTATACACTAACCGGCTTTATTAATGAGTCACTATTCAATCAGTAATTACATTGCAAACCTCATTGTTTATATAAAAACACTCAAGTTCCAATTTTCCATCCTCCAAAGCACTCAGAAATATCTGAGAGGCCAAAAGAGTCCTTCCTAACCTCCTAAGTCAAATCAAATAGAAGACCACACACTCTGCATAAATTATATAAAGCACATGTATAGCATAATTTTAAGTAAATTCTCTGAAACATGTGTTTTCCAGTTTAGTTTTATGTTCCTGGTTAACAAAAAAGAAAAAACATGATTTCAAAGATGAATTGAAGATCATTGCAATTCATTTTAAATACATTTCAAATGCTTATTAATTGACCCTCCCACATTTGATTATTTCAAAAATGGTATAACTTGTTTCTGAATCATCTTTAATTAGGTTAAAGATGTGAACAATTTCCATTTTTAATTTTTTTAGGTATCTCCATACTGCTTTCCACAGTGGCTGCACCAATCTGCATTCCCACCCACAGTGCAGAAGGTTTTCCCTTTCTTCATATCCTTGCTAGCACTTGTTGTTAGTTGATTTATTGATGATAGCCATTCTGACAGGTGTGAGATGGTATCACATTGTAGTTTTAATTTGCATTTCTCTGATGATTAGTGACATTAAGCATCTTTTCATATATCTATCAGCCATCCGTTTGTGTCTTTGGAGAAGTGACTATTGGAGGAGGTCCTTTGCCCATTTTTTAATTGGGTTGTTTGTGATCCCACTTCTGTGAATATATTTGACGGAACCCAAACTAATTTGAAAGAACATAAGTACCCCTGTGTTTATTGCAGCATTATTTACAATCTCCAAAACATGGAAGCAACCCAAGTGTCCATCAATAGATGAGTGGGTAAAACTATGGGACATTTACACAATGGAATTCTACTTGGCCATAAAAAAGAGAGAAAATTTTACTCATTGTGACAGTATGGAGAACATTATGCTAAATGAAATAAGCCAGTCAGAGAAAGACAAGTATCATACAATATCACTCATATGTGGAATATAATGAACAAACTGAATTAACAAGCAAAATAGAAACAGACTCATAGATAGAGAGCAGGATGACAGCTAAGGGGAGCAGATTAGGGGGTGGAAATATGAAGCAAAAAGGAAAAAGGACTCATGGACACGGACAACAGTGTGGTGATTGTGGGAATGGAGGAGAGTATAAGGAGTCTAAATGGTAATGGAAGAAGTATAATAAAATAAAATGTGAACAATTTTCCTTATAATATAAATAACAATTATTTATTTCATCCTCTATTAAATAGTGAAGACCTATTAAATAAAATGAATTTAGTACATGAAAGATCCATGGTTCTGTTTTGTAAGATCATCCTACAACAGGTTCCCATAAGTCTTTGGTGTTCTTTCACCCTACTTCACTAGATCTGTCACTTAACTTTGTTCCAGTCTTTGTCTTGACCTTTCAAGTGCTGGCATTCACATTTCACTGTTATCACATTGGGATTCAATTTTTTTTTGTAGCAAACGTTCACCTGTCTCAACCTACAGGTAAAATTAGAGGCTTAAGTAAAAAACAAATAGATAAATTAAATTAAAAAAGAATTTCCTTGAGTATATCAGTCAAAAGCTCTCTATTTTCATAAGTATGGAACATGTACTTTCATGTTTGTGGCCCTAATTAGAAGAACCAGTTTTCCACTTCTTATTTCTGAAACTAAATAATGCCATTATGTTAAGCAGGAAAAAAACATAAACAGTCAAACAATAGACATCTTAGATTTGAACTTCACCTTTGAATGTCAAAACAAAAATGTAAGATTTTAATTGTATAGTTAAGCTTAGAATTTTAAAATCTGTTCTTCACTTTACACTTGCATTTGACTATTTATTTAAAAGCTTTGTTTTCACTGAAAGTCAGCATGCTTTAGAAAAAAACTAAATAGGACAAGACCTAAGAAGTCTTAGTTTGTAGTACTATATTTCTCACCACTTAATTAAAGGAATGATCTTAGACATCTAATTGTAAGAGATTCAAAATTATCAAGTGTAAAATGAGGATTGCATGAATTATCTTCATGTTTTCTCCCAGCTTTAATATCCACAATTCATTCATGCATATGTGTTTACCCAGTGTAATCTTGTTAATCATTTTTGTGTCCCTAGCACCTAGAACACTGGTCTCCAGTGGTACTGTACCTTTGTTCACTTTTTTCTAAAAGAAGGAAGGAATGAAAGGTAGAATAAAAGTGGGAATCAAGTAGAGGAGGAAGAAAGGAAGGAGAGGGAAAGAGGAAGAGAAGGAAGGAAGAAAAAGTGTTTAGAAATAATGGTATAAAAAAAGACTATTGTCTATTTAGTAGAACTTCAGATTGGACATGCATGGTCAAAAAAAGATTTGGGGACCTATTTACTTTATACAATCTAGACCTTTCCCCCCACATCTGGAATGACGGTTCACTCATATTGAGGCTCATTGTTTCTAAGTTTCACAGCTGCTGCTCTATCTAGATATTGCCATCATTTCTTAGCAATAGCTAATTTTATTAGATTGTTAAAAGTTTTGTTTCTTTGTCTCTGGGTTTTATTTTCTCTGTTCATTTTTCAAACATTATCAATTACATCCAGAAACATTGTTTAAAAAGAGATTTATGTATATTCTTATTTCTTTTAATAAGTCTTATCTTTCAGTGTGGTCTAATGAGTGCTCACTTCTCTGATCCAGCAGACTAGGCCACTCTTGAGTGGAGTTCTCCTTGAAGGAAAAATGTGTTCCTAGAGCACAACCTCTATAACATGCAAAGGGTATCGTGATTGTGGATGACAGACAGGTGTTTACTAATCATGAAATAAAATGGTGGCTCACTTCTCTAGCTTCTATTTTTCTGAAATGTAAATGATATAAAATTATTAGGCTTTCAAATGATTGGTGAAAGTTACAGTTACACTTTCAAAGAAATTTAGAAGCAATTTGCATGGTATCCAGGCAATTTCTGCCTTAGAGTATATTCAATCTTTTAGCTTAATGCTGACACCTCAACTGAAAGTCTTTCAGTTACGATTGAAGTTAAAATAACACAACAGAGGGAAGTGAATAAGCTGTTATAAAATATATGATGAATGTTCAGAAAACATTGTCTGTTACATGCAAGAGAAAATTCATAGAAAAGAAAAAATGAACCTGCAAAGTGAATCAAGAAATAAAAGACAGCCAAAATCAAGAAAATGAATGCAGACTGAAGCAGGAGAAGATTTTATCAAAGAAAAACAAGGATAGTATCTGCTTCTTTAGTTATAATTTATAAGCTTTAAAAATACTCCTTTTACCACTACTTTGTTAGACTTCAGGTTGACTGGCCTAGGTGCATTGATTACATGTTCATGTTATAAAAATTATTTTTGAAATGGAAGATTGTCTGTGTCCATTGACACAGAGAATGCATATTCATATTCATTCCAATGCATATTCATTTTGCAAGGAAGAAGAGTGCTAAGAAAATATTTTTTTCTGTTTTTGCTCTGTTTTTCTAAATTATTGGGGAAAGAAAAACAATTATTCAATGAAAGATAATCTTTGTGACAGTGAATGGAGTAGGTAGATGAACTTTGTCTAATTACATTTAAAAGCTGATAATAGTCATTTTAATGGAAGTGTGTGCTTCTGCTAGCACACTAATTGTCACTTTTCTGTTGATATTAAATCATTTACTCAGCAGATATTTATTGAGAGTTTTTCTGTGGCAGGTGCTAGTCTAGACACTGAAAATGGAGCAGTTAAAAAAAAGACAAAATTTTCTCCATTTAACACTTGATTTTCAGATGAGGAGACATAAATAAGTAAATGCATACAGCATGCCCTAATGCCACAGAGAAAGAATAATAAATGATAGTGACATAGGAACTACTAGGACAAATAGAGGATTGTGGTTTTAAATAATGTGACTCAGGAAAGTCACTGAAATACTTCTGACTAAATACCTGAAAGCTATGAAGAAGTAAGCCATAAGGATGCCTGGAGAAAGAGCGGTTCAACCATATAGAACATCAAATGCTGGGGCCTAAAGGCCAGAGCCTGACTAAAATGTGAGAGAAAAGACCTACAGACTGATTTTAAGGGCCTGGCTATTACCCAGAGTAAAATGGGAAGCTGTAGAACATTTTAGGCAGAGAAGTCAGAACGTGCTTTAAGTACCTACACAATTATTTTGGTTATCCTCTTGAAAATACACTGTTGGTGTCCAAGGGCAATAAAATCAGTGACCAGTTAAAAGGTAATGTAATAATCCAACCTAGATATGATAGTGGCTTCAACAAAATTGGTAGTGTGGGGAACAAAGGCACAAAGTCATTCAATTTTGGTGATGGTTGTATTGTTACAATAATAACCTCGGTTATTTAAACTAACTCTGAAATAAAGATACAGGAACAGAATTTGGCTGTGAAGCCATCTGGTCCAGAGCTTTTGTGTGCTGGGAGTTTTTGATTATTACTTCTATTTCACTTGTTGTTATTGGTCTATACAGGCTTTCTGCTTCTTCTTGATTCAGTTTTGGAAGATTATGTTTCTAGGAATTTGTCCATTTTGTCCAATTTCTTGGCATATAGTTGTTCATAGTAATATCTTACAATCCTTTGTATTTCTGTGGTATGGGTTGTAACTTTTCTTTCATTTCTGATTTTATTTATTTGGGTCCCCTCTCTTTTTTTCTTGATGAGTCTGGTTAAAGGCTTGTTGACTGCATTTATCTTTTCAAAGAACCAGCTACAAGATTTATTCATCCTTTGAATTGTTCTTTTAGTCTCTATGTCCTTTAATTCTGCTCTGTTCTTGATTATCCCTTTCTTCTACTCATTCTGAGCTTTATTTGTTGTTGTCCCTCTAGTTTTTGCAGATATAGGGTTAGGATGTTTATTTGACATTTTTCTGTCTTCTTCAGGTGGACCTGTATTACTATGAACTTCCCTCTCAGTACTGACCTTGTTGTGTTCCATAGGTTTTGGGTGGTTGTGTGTTCATTTTTACTTGTTTCCAGATACTTTTTGATTTCTTCCTTGATCTCATTTTTAACCCATTCATTATTTAATAATAAGTTATTCAATCTTCTCCTATTTGAATGTTTTTGAGTTTTTTTCCTTGAGCTTGGTTTCTAGTTTCAAGCCACTGTGATCTGAGAAGATATTTGATATGATCTCAGTTTTCTGAGAAGTCTCTGAAGTCTCTGTTGAGACTTCTTTTCTGTTCTACCATGTGGTCTATCTTTGAAAATGTTCCATGTGCATTTAAAAAGAATGTATATTTTTTGTATTTGGGGTGAAAGTTTCTATATATACCAATTAAGTAAATTTGATCTAGCAGGGGTGTCCAACCTTTTGGCATCTCTGGGCCACACTGGAGAAGAAGAGTTGTCTTGGGCCACACATGAAATACACAAATACCATTGAAAACTGTTGAGAAAAAAAGGTTTTAAGTAAATTTACAGTGTTTTGTTTGGCTGCAAACAAAACACTGACTCATAGTCATCTGGGCCAAATGCAGCCTGTGGGCTGTGGGTTGGATAGCCCTGACTAGAGTGTCATTCAGTGCCACAATACCATTGTTGATTCTTTGTTTGGTAGATCTATCCATCATTGATAGTGGAGTGTTAAAATCCCCTATGATGACTGTGTTGTTGTAAATATCTTTCTTTAAGACCTCCAAGATTTTCTTTATATGTTTAGGTGCTCCTATGTTGGGTACACATATGTTCACTAGGGTTATATTTTCCTGTTGGATTATTTCCTTAAGTATGTATGTAGTGACCTTCTTTGCCCCTTTTTATGGTTTTTGCTTTGAATTCTATTTTTTATGATATAAGTATTGCTACCCCAGTTCTCTTTTTATTTCCACTTGCTTGGGATATTTTTTTCCATCCCTTCACTTTCAACCTATGGAGATTGTTCATTTTTGAGGTGGGTCTCCTATAGACAGCAAGGCTCTCATTTAAAATGAAAGGTGAAATAAAAAGCTTCCCAGGCAAAAGAGGACTAAAAGAGTACACTTCCACCAAGCCAGCACTGCAAGAGATCCTAAAGGGACTGCTATAAAAAAGAGAAGAAATAGAATGAGAGAGAGAGAGAGAGAAACATAGGCAATGTAAAAATGACAATGAATAAGTACTTATCAATAATAACCTTAAACATAAATGGATTAAATGCTCCAATCAAAATACATAGGGTAGCTGAATGGATAAGAAAACAAAACCCATATATACGCTGTCTACAAGAGACCCACTTCAGAACAAAATATGTACACAGACAATACTATATCAGATAAAATAAACTCCAAAATCAAAGCCATCCAGCACCTATTTATGATAAAAATCACTCTGCAAAGTTGGAATAGAGGGAGCATAACTCAACATAATAAAGCCCATATACAAGAAACTTATAGCCAACATTATACTCAACAGGCAAAAACTCAATTCTTACCCCAAAAGATCAGGAACAAGACAAGGATGTCTGCTTTCACTACTCTTATTCAACATAGTTCTAGAAGTTCTAGCCATAGCAATCAGACAAGAAAAATAAATAAAAGGCATCAATTTGGAAAGGAAGAAGTAAAACTGTCATTATTTGCAGATGACATGATAGTGTACATTGAAAACCCTATAGGTTACAACAAAAAAACTACTCAACCTAATACATTAATTGGGAAAAATAGTGGGATACAATGCCAATATTCAGAAATCAACACCAGCAATGAAATATCAGAAAGAGAAACTAGGAAAAAATCCCATTACTATAGCAACAAGAAAAATAAAGTACCTAACAATAAATTTAACAAAGGAGGTAAAAGACCTGTACTCATAAAAATATAGAATACTGAAGAAAGAAATTAAAGAAAATATAAATAAATGGAAGCATGTACAATGTTCATGGACTGGAAGAATTAACATCATTAAAATGTCCATGCTACCCAAAGCAATCTATAAATTTAACAATTGCTATTAAAATACCAAGAGCATATTTCACAGACCTAGAACAAATATTTTAAAAATTTATATGGAACTAAAAGAGACCCCACATAGCCTCAGCAATCTTGAGAAAGAAGAATACAATATATGATATCAAACTATACTACAAGGTCACTGTAATCAAAACAGTCTGTTACTGTCATAAGAACAGACACACAAATCAATGGAACAGAATAGAGAGCCCAGAAATAAACCCATGTCTCTATGGTCAATTAATATTTGACAAAGGGACAGGAGCATACAATAGAGCAAAAATGACCTCTTCAATAAATGGTGTTGGAATAATTTAGAAAAAAAATTAAAAATGGTTTGGGAGAACTGGAATGGTACATGCAAAAAAAAAATGAAACTAGACCATCAAATTACACTATGCACCAGAATAAACTCAAAATGGATAACAGACTCAAATATTAGTGGTGACACCATAAAAGTCCTAGCGGAAAACACAAGCAGGAAAATTTCAGATATTCCATGTAGCAATATATCTGCTTATATATCTCCTAAGGCAAGGGCAATAAAGGAAAAAAAATAACAAATAGGACTAGAGCAAACTAAAAAGCTTTTGCATGGCTAAAGAAACCATCAGCAAAATGAAAAGGAATTGACCATATGGTAGAACATATTTGCCAATGTTACATCAGACAAGGGTTTGATCTCCAAAATATATAAAGAACTCATACGACTCAACACCAGGAAGATAAACAATCCAATTAAAAGGACCTAAAATAGACACTTCTCCAAGGAGAGCATACAATTGGTCTTTAGACATATGCAAAGATGTTCAACACCACTAGCCAGAGAGATGCAAATTAAAACCACAATGATATACCACCTCATCCCTGTCAGAATGTTTGCCATTAATAAATCAACAAACAGCAAGTGCTGGCAAAGATGTGGAGAAAAGGGAACCCTAGTGCACTGTTGGTGGGAATGCAGACTCGTGAAACCACTGTGAAAAACAGTATGGAATTTCCTCAAAAAACTGAAAATGGAACTGCCATTTGACCCAGAGATTCCACTCCTGGGAATATATTCTAAGAATCCTGAAACATCAATTCAGAAGAACTTATGCACCCCTGTGTTAATAACAGCACTATATACAATAGCCAACTGCTGGAAACAGCATAAGTGCCCATCAATAAATTAGTGGATGAAAAAACTGTGGTACATTTACCCAATGGAATACTACACAGCAGAAAGAATGAAGGAACTCCTTACCTTTTACAATAGCATGGATGGAACTGGAGAATATTATGCTAAGTGAGATAAGCCATTCAGTGAAAGACAAATATCCTATGGTCTCACCTATAAGAAGAATCTAGTGAACAAAATAACTAACAAACAAAATATAACCACAGGCATGGAAACATGGAACAGACCAACAGTGTCCAGACAAGAGCGGGGTAGGGAGAGGGGAGTAACAGTGGAAAGAATGGGAAGGGACTAGTCAAAGAACATGAATGAATGACCCACAGACATTTAGTTTCTGAGAAGGTATATTATCTTTTGTTATTGATTTAAGATGAGTAAAATAGGCAATCTTTAATTGCTGAGTCAGAAGTCAGAAATTATTTAAATATAGATCCTTTAACTTATTATTGAAATAAAGCTATTCAAGAACAGAAACAAAGTGCACAAAAATGTATAGCTGGATTTGATGTATGATTTGCTTTTAGTACCCTATACGAGAAAGCATGGATAGCTAGGAGTAGTAAATCATACAATTAAACCAGTTAACCATGTGTTTTAACTAACTGAATAGAATTACATAAAAGATTATAAGTTTGTAAACTATGTGTCCTACGAAAATACTTTATTGAGTACCATTACATTTTTGCCCTCCCCCCCCCAAAAAAAACATTAAAACCTTTCCTTTGGAAAGAATAGAAATTATAGGTAGTGTAAAACCTGGATATATGAAAGTATCAAATATGTTGTAAAATTAGGTTAAAAGTGCATTAATGTTTATCTGGAACTTGTTTTACAAAATTTTACATGTGCTCACTTCCTGTCCCAACCCCAAAAATGAAGTCTGTCAAAAATTTCTTCTGTCCTGTTTCCTAGCAGATTCTTACGGATCATTTCAGGTACTTGCTCAAACCTCACATTCACTGTACTGCTGACTAGTTATCATATTTTGCCACGTATAATGCACACCCAAACTTTCGGGACAGAAATCTTTCAGTTTAATTTTTTAATGTAATTATTTATTTATTTATATTTAGAAACAAAACCAATTATCATATCCTAGGGTATTATTTTACATATGAATATCATTATTGCTTTCTAGAATTATACTTTTAACTTGTAAGCATAAATAAAAGAACTAAAAACATTTATATAGATATGGAATTAGTACTTATCCATGTATAATGCACATGCCTATTTTCCCAAAAAAAATTGGGGCAAAGAAATGTACATTATACACAGCAAAATACAGTGCATTTCCAGGTTTCAATGCCACTGCCACTGCCCCCCTGAAAGCCACTCCACCTCTCCCTTACCTGCTGTGTGCCTCTTTACTGAGGTCTTGGCTTCCAGGTTAGTCTTGATCTAATCCATTCTTCACATTATATCCAGAATGGTCTTTTCAAAATGATAATCTGAAAATGTCAAGAGTCAGCTTTAAAACCTCAACAAACTTGTGTATACTTTCGGATAAAGTTGAAAACCTCTAATATGGGCCATAACTTTCTCATATTGCACATGACCATTTCTCCAGCCTCTACGGCTGCCACCCCTTGTTCTTTGTGCTGCAGGCACACTGGTCTCCCTTAACTTCCTAGCATGTGTTCTCTGCTCTGTCACACTTTATGTACGTTAGCAACTTTTTTTCTGGAAACTCTTTGCTAATTTTTGTTCTAGCCAACTCTTTTTCATTCTTCGAATTTAGCTTACACTTTTTATTTTTGCAGAAAAACATTCATTGCACTGAAGATTAGGTCACATTCCCATTGCACTCTGAATTTTCTGCATGTACCTAATGGCAAGTTCATTCTCTGTCTTCCCTATTAGAACTTATCTTCTAGGAGGTGAAAAACTGCCATTTTCCCCTGTATCTGGCATGCAGTAAATGTTTGGGAGGTAAATAGAAAAATTAATGACCTGATAAAAGTAGAATAGTAAACCTTATATCACAATACTGTCAACTCAGTATACCATGTGTCACAAAAGATGTGGTTGGCTTTGTTCTCAGTGAAGCCACTGTCTACCTTACAAGATGGCTGTCACAGATCTGAGAATCACATGGACAGAAGATAATGTTCAGTGGTGGAAGAGAAACTATTCAGGTGTCTTTTTTTAAAAAGATTTATTTATTTTATTTTTTAGAGAGGGAAGGGAGGGAGAAAGAGAGAGAGAGAGAAACATCAATGTGTGGTTGCTGGGGGCTGTAGCCTGCAACCCAGGCATGTGCCCTGGCTGGGAATGGAACCTACGATACTTTGGTTCGCAGCCCACGCTCAATCCGCTGAGCTATGCCAGCCAGGGCTCCGGTGTCTTTTTAATAGGAAAGACAATCTCTTATAAGATTTCCCTTCGTGTTTCATCAGCTAGTCCACCAAATTTCAAAATCTAAATAAATGTAGTCATCTGTTAATTGTTCTTTCAAGTAGCAATGATATTCCATGAAGAAGCAATTAGTTCAGCTCACAAATGATACGATTGCATAATTGCATTTCCTCAAGATAATCATCACACTTCAGCATGCAGATAAAATGCTTTATGCTTACATCTCATTATGTCACAAATATTACTGAAAAGTACATGTGCAAGAGTGAAGCTTAAATAAAATTACTAATTTCTACAGCTTCAATGAAGGCATTCTTAAGTAAGCCTTTTTGTGCATGCATGTGTTACTTGTTTTTACTTCCAAGGTGCTCCATAGAACAAAGGTCAGCAAACTATGGCCCACAAGTCAAAGCTTACTCACAGCTACTTTTAAACAAATTTTATTGAAATACAACCATGCCCAATTTATTAGCATATTGTCTACTGATGTTTTTGCATTATAACTGCAAAGTTCAGTAATTGAGATAGAGACTGTATGGCCTGCAAAGTCTAAAACATTTCCTATCTGGATTTTTAAAGAAAATAAATGCTGACCCCCTAACATAAAAAAATCAATGAAAACTAGTGGTATAGAGTCACTGCCTTGATTTGGGCTAAGAAGAGAGCATTATGACTTTTATACACTATGACTTCTGTACATGAAATCAAATGCCAACTCAGTGAAAAAGACAAATAATAAATTATTATGAAAATAAAGTTGTCTTTATAGACTCACTGAAAAGGTCTTGTGGACTTCTTAGACCTGTGGACCACACTTTGAAAATAGCTCTCCAGATTACAACATGAATTCTTATTAAAATCTAATATAAATTAGTAGTTTTACCTCTTCTCAGTCAATGGAAACATTTTTGTAGTTTAATTCCATTTGCTCTATTTGTAATTGACATGATATTTTTTGATATAAACTCTATGTTTTATTCTATAGGACATTTTTATTTTATGCAGTTAAGATCACTCAGATAACTTTTCAAATATTACTTCCTGAATCTCCAGACTTTTGTTGGGGAACACTAGGGATATATCCCCCCAAAATTATGTTATTCTGTCTGATCTGTTGCTGGTGGTGATATTTGTTCTTTATTTTTATTTATTTGAAAATATCATCATTTTTCTTTCCAATTTGAAGGATATTTTGCTGGATAAGATATATCTTCAGTATGTTGAAATTAGATAACTGTTCATGTTACATGTCATTCCATTGCAGCTGGCTGACATGATGTCTGCTGAGAAGTTAACTGACCATCTTACTGTTGATTCTTTGTGATCTGGCATGCGAATTTCCACATTCTTTGTGAATTAGTTGAGATTTTGCAAATGAAATCTTGTAGAGTATAATTATTGATGTTTTCTTCCTCTGGAAGGAATTAATAATTACATCTGGAAAGCTACTCTGGGTACTAGACATGTCAGATCATCATAACTTTGTTAGGGACTGAGATAATTTGAAACTGGTTCTTCTTCCCTTTTTGTGCTAGTCAGTTGTCAGTTTATCCATTCTTTTAGTTTTTAGTCCTCAGGGTTTAATCTAAAAGCCTGGGATATTTTCTACATCCTCCCCCTTAGGAGGACTCTGGATTCCAATTATTTGTCACTCTAACATCCATAGTTTGTCAACAGCCCTGCTCAACCTCTTAGTTTCTCTGCCACCTTTTATGGTATCAGCAGTTAACTCCAGGAGAAAAGCAGCCCCTAAGGTAAGACTCACCTTTCTAAGTTTCCTTCTTCACCTAGATCCAGACTCTGTAAATCTATACTACTTTTAAAGCTTTCCACTGCATTCAAACAACTCACGTATATTGTCCAGCTTTTCAGCTAATTGCATTGTTTGGAAGATTGAACCGAATTACCTAATCTACCATTATTGGAAGTAAATTCTAGATTGATCCATCTCTGTCATGGCCCATTGTGCATATCATACTTCATTAGTCCAGTTTGTACATTCTTTGCCTTTGAACACTACAGAGCTCATACGCCATAATATTTTGATGTTTACTTTTTAATATCATAGATATCAATAATATCAAAGTTTTCTTGATTGCTCCATTTGCAAGGGGTATTTTCATGCATGAGGCAGGATTTTATCAACTGCACTTGCATCTCTCAAATGTATGCTGATCTTGCTTGCACAGAACTGCATAATATTAACACTGAGAACATAATAGTTTATAAAAGAGACCCCTCTAAGTAATACACTTTTTAAAGGAAAGGTATTTTTCCCTATGTGCACTACCATTCTCTGTGATTACACTTTCCCTAGATTACATTTTGAATTTAGTTTCCATGTTGAATCTAAAAAAAAATTTCTAAAGGCAGCATTTCTTGAACATTATAATAATTCTTACCAGTTACCTTTGATGATTTTCTTGATTTCTTTACTGCATCATGTACAGATTACATAAGTAAACATGCCAATGTCATGGCTCCACTGCAGTTTGTCAAGGGGTTGGCTTTAAAAAATACCCAGTGGTAGAAACTAATGAATATTTGTGAGTGGTAGAGAGAGATTTAAGCAAATTAAAAACCAGACACAGGTCTGATCTAGAAAGAGATCCACTGAAGAATGGTGTATATACCTTAATTTGGGAATAAAAAGACTATAGTAGCAAAAAATAAATGTGTGTGTGTGTATAATCCTAGGAAAGTTATCAGAATTAAATGCTTTTTTAATCTTATAATAACATGATTGTACAATGATGTTAAAGCAAAACACACTGTGCAAATAGTTGTAAAAGTGAAAATTGTTTTCTTATTCTGTAGTATCTTAGCTTTAACTTGTACCAGATTTTTTCAACTTAAATTTTTGGAAGTAATAATGTAATATATGATTGCTTATATAAATTAGTATAGTAATATTATAATGTAAATAATATATTGAATACTTTAAATATTAAATAAATAATTGATATATCAAATATGTATTTGATAATTTCATACATATATCACTACCTATAGTTTTTTTACTTTTTTTAACAAAACTTTTGTATATTGCCTCATTTACTTCTCACAACAACACTGAGAACTGAAGCCAGAAAAAACTTTTCAGAAATGACTCCACCAGGGAGTTTGACTGGTATATAAACACAGGCTTATCTGATCCCCCAAACTGTCTACAGCCATACCACCCTGAACGCGCCCGATCTCGTCTGATCCCTCAAACTATGCTTTTCCTATCAAACTACATTGTGAAATAGAAGAAAAGATGCATATTAGTGTTTACCTACATATATAACTTATAAAATATTATACAAGGACTTCTAGTTATAGCTAGGATGACTAATAAAAAGTTCTTTGAGAAATTATTACTTCTTTAGAATTTTCAATTGTCTTATTTTATCAAAGTGCATAACACCTCTAAATCTCAGGATTTATATGAATAGTAAATAATGTAATAGTTGCATAAAACCATGTGTGACATATCAGCTTGTCCAGATAATTATCCTGAGGACATATTCTCCAATTTACTAACACCATATTCTCCCCCATTGAGGCAGACCACTAAAAACTCCTATACTTCTCTTTGGCCTGAGAAGGAAGCCACATGCAGTGTGAATATTTTCAACAGACTCCTTTAGCAATTATAGTGTGTAATCACTCACCTGGGAGTGAGCATATGTTGTGCTGAATTGTCATTTGTCTTTCCAGATTAAAAGCAAGTAAGCATCTTGCCTACAGTAATCACTCAGGAAATATTACTTGACATGAAATCAAAAAGCTCCCTTTTGTCATGTCTGTGTGCGCTACTTTGATTTTCAGACTTCTACCTCCCCCTTACTCCTTCCAGAATTGGTAATTCCTGCTCCCAGGCCCTGGATAGATAGAGCCAGGTTTTAGCTTTATTTCCTTATTTCTTGCCAGCAAAATAAATTATAGAGAATATAAAGCAGAAGTTTATTTCTTAGACATTCAAATAAAAAAGGAATTCTTTTTCTCCTACTTTCTTCTTTGTTTTTACTTAGTTCTGTTTTTAGTTCTTAGTTCTGTTTTTTGTAATATCTTTAAACATATGCTCAAGGTCACTTAAGATTAAGGAAAAATCCTATTGAACACTTGGAGTTAGTTATTTTATAAAACTGAGATTTACCTTACTCGTTTCTTCCCTGCATTCTAATTTTAAAAATAGAACTCAAAAACTATTATATATTTCATACATTAAAATGCTATCTAGTTGTGGAAAAATGGTGACATAAATAATTTACAAGATTTACTGGGAAATAAAAGGCATAAGACTATAGAACATAACCTCATGTGTAAAAATAGGTGAAATTGAGTATATATATGTACTTTGATTATTAGTAAAAAGATACATGAGAGTACTAGTATCTGAGTTCTGTGGTACAATAGAAAGGAGACTGTTTTTTACTGACACACTCTTTTCTACCATTCAAAATTTTTGTGGAATGCTTAAGGTAAGTTCAATAGAAAAAAGTGAATAAAGTTATACAATTCAAGATTTCTCAAAATGTGATTACATAGGATATAGTGCTTTTATTCATTCATTCATTCCTCCAAAAACCATTGATGAAAACTTCATAATGTGCCACCTATTAAACCTGAGTTCCTGTCAGGGAGGAGGAAGGGGAGTAGAGGAGTCAGTGTGTTCTCAGGGCACAACAAATAGAGGGGGTGCTATCAACATTTCTGAACGTTAAAAAATGAATGCTTATCTGGCCAAGATGAATTTCACATTCTGTGTCCAAGTTGCTTTAGTGTAGATTAATGGTCTCAACTAAAAAGTTTAGCTGTCTGTGTAGGGAAGTAAGTGGTTGCCCTTAGAGAGTTTGTTGAATCAGTAATAACTGCTTGATTTGGGTTAGCTGGGACTAGAGATTGTAGAAACAGAGTTTTCAGAATCAGAGACATGGAAGCGCACTGCAAAGTGTAGGTGCTAGAGTGAAATAATCAGAATCCTAAAGCAAAGGAATCATCTGGCATTGTGGCTTGTAAAGCTCACCCTTTCTCACTGTCCATCATCATATACCTTAACAAGGCCATGTATGAATCACTTTCTGTCAAAAATAACTGCAAAAGTATCAATAAACAATATGTTGATGAGAATGTGGAGAAAAGAGAACCCTAATACACTGCTGATGAGAATGCAGACTGGTGCAACCACCTTGGAAAAAAATATGGATTATCCTCAAAAGATTAAAAATGGAACTCCCTTTTGACCCAATGATTCCACTTCCGGGAATTTATCCTAAGAATCCCAAAACACCAATACAAAAAACCATATACACCCCCATGTTCATAGCAACATTATTTACAATAACCAAGATTTGTAAATAGCCTAAGTGCCCATCAACAAATGAGTGGATCAAAAAGCTCTGGTATGTTTACAACAGAATACCACACAGTAGTAAAAAAGAAGGACCTCTTACTTTTTGTGATGGCATGAATGGACCTGGAAAATATGTTAAGGGAAATAAACCAGTCAGTGAAAGACAAACACTGAGTGGTCTCACTTATATGTTGACTCTGATAAATGAAATAGACTAATGAACAAAATGGAAACAGAAGCACAGATACATGAAACAGACTGACAGCTGCTGAGGGGAGAAGCCGGGACTGGAAGAAAGATGGTGAAAGGATGAGCCAAAGAATATGTATGCATGACTCATGGACAGAGACAACAATATGGGGACTGACTGAGTGAGGGGTGGGAGTGTGCTGGGCGGAGATTGACAAAGGGAAAGCAGGTAAAGCTGGAATAGCAAGAACAACAAAAAAATAAAATAAAATAAAGTACAAAAGTATGCATATTGGCTTTCGTATAAACAACATACAAGTAAGCATTGTAGAGAAGCAACTGGCCTAAGGCAACCAAGGATTATAGTTATAGCTTGAAAGCTTGCTTATATGTGAAAACCATACTTTTTATTAATCTAGATACATTGCTATGAAGAGTTTCATTGTAAATCTAGTATTTAAAATGGTGATGATACCATTGTTTTGAGATGAAATAAAATTGTAGTAAATGTTTACCTGTAATCTCCATAAAAGAACCATCTTCAGAAAGATCAGAAAGCTAAAGAGACCATCAACTCAGTTTTATTCCATACCTGCTCTGCATGTGAACATGGTTCGATCAGTCCACAGTGTCACATTTATTTCTCAGACTTCCTATCTTTGCAGGATACAGCATACTTTGTTGGTAGCAAAGTGTTTTTTTTATTCTAACACTGTTCAGTTAAAAAAAAGAATTTTTTCCCCCTTGGAGATTCAGATACGGTATTTTTCTTTATCTCTTAGGCCATTTTATTGAAATATAATTTTCCTATAAGTAGACTGGCAGACTAAAGGTTAATTCCTGAAAATAAAAATGAATGAAACCCTTTTGGATTTTGCTTACTGCCATCTACCAGATTAAATTTTCATTGTTATTACTTTCACAGGAAGAATTAAATCCTATTTTGGCACAGTTTTAAGAATTGATTTTTTCAAATTAAAAATCATTAGCAATGATATCTGAAGAGCATAATGATCTATCACAGACAAAACTCACTTTAGTTTCTTTTTTTTTTTCTTGTTGCTCTTTGGGATTGGCCTGTTCTGAATGTGCACAGTAAAATCTTTCTGTTTCTTACCCAAACAAGCATTTCCAACAAATCCCAAGATTCAAGGGAGTTACCATCACTTCCAGAAATTTATGGTGCCCACAGTCAGCAAACAGACTTAGCCAATATTATGGTAATGCTCTAGGCTACAGGAAAACTGTTATTTGACCAGATGTTATTACAGAAAAGAAAAATAGGTTACTTTTTATATTTTGTTTCTACAGAAACCTTTCATAAAGTTGTTATACCTAAGGAAATACAGAAATTTACTTGTCAGAAAAACACTTTAGCTAAATGGAGTAAAAATCTAGCTGTGTCCTTGCCAAGCCTTGTAAAAACTCATGCTTATGACCTCACTTCATAGAGAAAAAAATAGTACAATAAAATGTCAAGGCCAAACTGCAACTAATTTTAAATGTAGCTGCCCTGATCATTAGACTCTATTCAGTCACTGCATTATTACCAGTACCAGGTGTCTACTCTAATCTGTACTTCTCCTGTTGGGAAAAGGAGTCGGCTGGCCCTCCTAGTGAAGCCTTACACATCATGTCATAGTTAAAATTTCTCTCACAAAGTGTTCACTTGGGTTTTGTATGAGAACAAAAATTAAACTACCAGCACACCCATTAAAATGACCTGCCCCTATTCAATGATTATCATTAATAAGTTGTCAATTGTCTTTTACTCTCTTGGGTTTTAATATTTTACTTGGTTGGAATAATCATCTTACTTTTTGCAATAGAGTTTTGCTGACTATTTTTCAAGTTTTATTTTTGTTTTACAATTTATTCTTTTTAAAATTAGTATGGTAATAAAAAAGCATACTGGTTAAAATTTGAAAACTTCCATTTCATTCATATATTATAAAAATTATGTTTCCCTTTACGCTTTTACTAACCCCACATAACAATTTGATTCCTCTCCCAAAGAAGAGTGTTCTCAATTTGCATTTATATACACTCACAGATTCCAATTTTCCACTTCTAACACATCAAATCACCAAGCTATTTAAAATTTTTTCTGAAGTAAAATTAAATGAATAAAGTAATCAACTAAACTGAATGCTTGTGCTTTATTGTATGACCTTACTTACATTTCTTGACTTCTTAGAAATATTTACTTGTTTTTATATGCCTTTCTAAATTCTTAATAGTTGTAGCTGTCCAATAAGTAATCTCTGGATAAATATTGTACTTTAGTGACTTCATTTTAATTTTTTCTTATTTTATTCCCACATGAAATTGAGATTTGCCAATATTAACTGTGTTAGACATATATATATATATATATATTTATATATATATTTATATATATATAAATCCAATCAGCTGGCCCACAGCCACAGTCATGATGGATTTATATTATCAAAACTACTGTTAACTTGCTGTCTTGATAACTCACAATATTTGTATATAGTAATATTTAATTATCCTTATCATGCATGTGCCTTTTAGCTCATTTAAGCTACTAGTCCAGCTGATGAAATGATCCAATATAAATGTTTACTAAAAATAAAATGAAGTCCCTCAACAAAAATTTTCTGCTAACTTGATCTAGAAATTGTTAAATTAACATATTGAAAGTAAAATATACTTGTGATTAATAACTAACTACCAAGTTTTTTAATCAAGCATTGTTTTGAGATAATAAGCATCATTCACAGAGTTGTAAGTATGGTTAGAGATCCTGTGCACCCTTAACCCAGTTTCCAACATGGTAACCTCTTACGAAACTCTAGTACAGTATCACAAACAGAATATGATGATATTCATATATCATATATCAGAATATATGATATTCATATGATGAAAGGTACAGAATATTTCATCAGTACATAGATCCTTCCTGTTCCTTTTTATAGTCACACCTACTTCAATCCCAGCCCCTCTACTTGGCTATTGCCAAACTGTTTTCCATTTCTATAATTTTTTTTTATTTTAAGAATATTCTATAAATGGAAGCATACAGTTTGTGACCTTTTATAATTGGGTTTTTCCATTCAGCATATGTTTCTGGTGATTCATTCAAGTTGTTGAACATATGTGTATGTTCTGTGTGTGTATTTGTTTTTCATTGCTGAAAACTCCTTCATGATGTGGATGCATGAATTTGTTTAACCATTGACCCATTAAAGAACATGTTTTTATTGCACTTTTAGGCTATTCCGAATAGAACCACTATGAACATTCATGTACAGGTTTTTATATGAACATATATTTTCATTTTGCTATCATAAATTTCCAAAGTACAATTGTTGGGTTGTATAATAGTTTCATGTACAAGGTCTGTCCAGGGAGTGTCTAGTCATGTAAATTGAAAATTGGAAACATTTACTGAAGAAGATGAAAGATACAAAAAACGTACACAGGACAATAACATTTCAGTCTCCTTTAAAGTAGGCACCTTGGGACCTCACACAGTTCTCCCAATCACCATCAGCTGCCCAATTGTATTTTTCTGAATCTCATTGACAGTCCAAAGTCCCTTCCATTGCAAAGGTGATTTTACTTTTGCAGAAAGCCAGAAGTTGCAGAGCACCAAATCTGGGCTGTAGAAGGGCTAACTCACCTAGGTGATTTGATGTTTCTCCAAACAACTCTGTGTGAGACATGATGCGTGAGTTGGTGCAGTGTTGTGATAAAACTGCCAATCAACAATTGTCCATAGCTGTGGCATTCTGAATTATCCAAATAGCTTCTGTGGAAGAATGTTCAAGCTTAATGTAAAATTTGATGCAAATTAGTTGCTCCACTAGCTCTGTCATTTTGAATGGATGGCCACACAGTACACATGCTCATTCAATGGTGTCTGACTAGTACAGTGAAGTCATCATTGTTCATGCATGTGCATGCCAGTCTACTCTCCTTGGCTGCCAGTTTACATCAAAGTCATGCAAACTGTTCTCATTACATTAACAATGATTGGATTTTCCCAACAGACGTTATATAGTGTTTTAAGAAAACCTGAAACTGTTTTCAAGAATGGCGGTATCATTTTACATTCCCACCAACAATATATAAACGATCCAGTTTCTCTGAATCTTTGCAAGTATTTCTGTTGTCACCATTATTAATTCAGCCAGTCTGATAGGTAGGTTGTGATATCTTACTGGGTTTTAGTTTGTATTTCTTTGATGGCGAATGAACATTTTTTCATGTGTTTATTACCATCTGTATATCTTCTTATGTGTAAGGTCTCTTCTTGACTTTTGCCCATTTTCTAATTGAATTTTGTTTTGTTTTGTTTTGCTTTTACTGTACATTTTGAGACTCCTTTCTATAGTCTAGATACCAGTCACTTGATGTACACATTATTTACAAATACTTTGGTTTGTCAGTTGTTTTTTCACCCTGTTAACAAGGTTGTTTGCTGAGCAAAAGTCTTTTTTAAATTGATGTATTCTAATTATCAATATTCCTTTTATGGATCATTATTTTGATATCAAATCTAAGAACTCTTCACCTAAATCCTGAAGAATTTCCCGTTTATTTTATAAGCTTTATAGTTTAACACTTTACATTTAAGTTTATAATCCATTTTGCTTTAATTTTTGTAGGATCTGAGCTTTACCTTTAAGTTTTTTGTTGATTATTTATTTTTGCCTATGGTTCTGCAGTTGCTCCAACAATTGCCAAAAAGACTAAAAAGCTATATTTCCTTTATTGAATTGCTTTTATACCTTTATCAAAAATCAGTTGGACATACTTGTATGAGTCTTTTTCTATATTTTACATTTTGTTCCATAAATCTCTATGTCTAGCTGCTAATGTAGCACAATTGTGATTACAGTACCTATGTAGTAATTCTTAAAATCAGGTTGATTTCTTCCTCTCACTGGATTCATTTTTGTGTACAAAATTATTTTAGCTATTCTAGTTCCTTTGATTCATGCATAAATTTTAGAATAAACTTGTCTATATCTACAAAAAATTTGCTGTTGTGTTTAAAGGAATGTGTTAAACCTGTGTACTATTTTGAGCAGAATTGGCATCTTTGCTGTCTTCTAATCCCTGAACACAATATGTCTCTCTATTTGTGTGGATCTTCTATTATTTCTTTCACAAGTGTTTTGTAGTTTTAAACATCTAAATTCTGTTCATGTTTTGTTATTTATACCTAAATATTTCATTTTTAAACAGTTGTAAGTCTTATTATATTTAAATTATATAGTCCGAGTGTTCATTGCTAGTATAAAGAAATATAATATTTTTATTTGTATGTCTTGTATCATGTGTCTTTGCTGAACTCACTGTTTAATTCTAGGAAGTTTTGTAGAGTACTTGGAATTTTCTATGTAGACAATTATGACATCTGCAAATAGGAACAGCTTTAATTTGTCCGTTCCAATCTGTATGGTTTTGTTGTACTTGCCTTGTTGCACTGTTTATAACTTTTAATACTATATTAAATCAGGCTGATGAGGTCGACTTCCTTGCTTTGATCCCAGTCTCAGGGGTAGGACACTCAGTCTTACTGATACTTACATGGTACTTACCATGAAGTATCATGTTAGCTCTAGGTGTTTAGTACATGCTTTTATCAAGTTGAGGAATTTCCTCTCTATCCCTGCTTTTCAGAGATTTTTCTTAACGATGAATTAGAGTTTAATTTTGTCAAAAACTTTTCTGCATTAAATTACATAATTCTGAATTTTTCTTCTTTCACCTATTAATATGATGGATTTCATGGATTGTTTTCAGATTGTTGAAACAGACTTGCATCTCTGCAATAAATCCCACTTTTTTGTTGTGTAAAATTCTTTATATATTATAAATCCTAGTTTTTAATATTTTTAAAGAATTTTTGTACCTATATGAAGTATATTGATCTGAAGTTTTTTGTTTAGTTTTGGTACTATTTTGTCTGGTTTTGGTATCAGACTAATATTAACTTTATAAAGTAACTTAGGACTTGTTACCTCATCTTCTGTTTTCTTGAACAAATTTGGCACAATTTGTATTAATTCTTCTTGAAAGATTTGGTATATTTCTCCAACAAAATCAGTTTGTGTTTGAGTATTTGAGAAGCATTAAAGTAAAATTTAATTTAATTAATTGTTATGGGGTTGTACAGGTTACCTAGTTCATATTAGGCAAGTTTTAGTATTGGTGCATTTCAAGGAATTAGTCACTTTTATCTAAACTGTCACATGATATGTAGATCGATGAACACATAGTATACCTTTCTAATCTTTCTGATGTCTGCTAAGTGCGTAGGGACTTATAAATATATGGACAGAAATCACAAAGGTGTGATTACCTAGAATAAGTGTATATATTGAGAGAGAGAGAGGAGGAGGACTATGAGAGAACAAAAAGTAAATTAGGTGAAGAGTAGCCAGAGAAATAGAAAGAAAATCAAGAGACTTTGCTGTTGTAGAAGCCCAGGGAAGAAGATGATTTCGAGGGGAGAAAGGAACTTAGAGTATTAAGTGAGTTAAAGACTGAGGCAAGTCCATCAATTTAAACAGCAAAGAGAATAATGATGACATTGACACTATGGCAAGATCAATGTAGCGAATCAGCGGAAACAGAAGCTGGATTGGGATGGGTTGAGAAGCAAATGAGAAGTAATGGAGTAGAGGTGGTGGCAGTAGACAGTTCCTTCAAGGGCTTGTGAAGAAGTGGGGAAGGTAGGGAGTTCCTGAAAGGTAATTAGGAGGGGATTTTGTTTTTGTTATTTTATGTTCAACATTAGATAAGCATTGGCATCTTGGAATGTTCTTTGAGAAGAATCTGAAAACTGAGAAGTTAAATGTATTTAAATATAATTTTCAAAAAGGTAAAATCTTAACAGACAAATAAAAGTATGAAATCAAACATTTTATATAATTCATTAATTAATGAAGATATCTGTGATATAATAACCTATTCCTGCAGCATCTGAGAAACTAGATATTTATGCACAATTTAACATAGATAGGTTAGAATACCATTACTGGGTAGATACAAAACTTGTTTATGTCCAGTAAGCCATAAATCACTGTAGTTATCAGTTCTACCAGTCTGAAATTATTTGGATCTCTATTGAAATAAATATTCACTTTAAAAATGTGTCTTCTCTAAGCCTTAGACTTTGGGCTTTTGATCAGTAGTAAACATAAAAGGTGAATTAAGTGCATTCTCCTGACAATCATTACATGGCTTTAGCTCCAACATAATATTAACATGTAGTACTCACTTTTTTGGCCTTACTTTCAAGGTTTAGATCAATTTTCTGAAATGATGTATTTGAGAAGCTGGATACCTATAGAGTAAGATGTCTAAGAAGATAAGAGGACAGTGTTTTGATCTTGGCTGCACATTGGAATCACCTGGAAAAGTTTTAGAAAGTACTTAATTAAAGTTTGGCCCCCACACTGAGAGATTCCAATTTAATTAGTGCAGAGTGAGGCTCCAGCAACAGTTAGAGGTAAAAACCATGACAGAAGGTATGGTAGTAGGGACACAGGTGAGGCAATAGGCCTTAGGAAAAAGGAGGATACACTTTGGCTTACAGAAAAGGACCAAGAATGAACTGTAGATGCAACTTAATAGATTTAGAAAAAAATACCTTCCTGTTTCACTTCATCTGGTTGTGAAAAACCCAGTGAGAAAGCAAATACAATTTCTTTGAAATGAAATAATACAGGGTCTGGCAGAAGTAAGGCCTGCTTGAGTGTGTTTGGTAGGGTAATAATATGGGCGTAATAATTTATTGTTTTAATTTGAACATTTCACCTAAAATGTCTATGGTATGTTTGAGTGTGATATTATGTTACAGAATTACATGCTTATGATTTTATAACAAAAGATTTTGTAATAAAAAGGTATTATTTGTGCTGGAGCTAGTATTTTAATTTGGTTGAATAGATTCACTTCTATTTCTCTGTGGTTTCTTTGTGTGTGTGGACAGAAACAGTATTTTAAGGTAGATCTAATGGTCTTCATAAAATTTTAGTTGTTAAATTCACTCTCTTTAATTTAGCATCTTAGCTGTTTTCCACTCACAAATGTGATTTCTTAAACAAGAGCCAGTTTTGAGAGCAAAATGTCCACTACATATGACTATTTCAACTTTTTGATGCGAGACTGAATAGTCTCTGTGGACTAATTTCCAAACGCATGTGATAGATAGTAATCATAGGAATGACACTTTCTCCTGAGTAAACTTGTGGTTTTCTGCTGCTGTTTTTGGATTTGCACTCCTCTCTCAATTAAGATACTATTTTAAACTGCAGAGAAACAAAAACAATAAAATACAATAGGGATCACCATGAAGCAGAGGGAAGGGGGCTTCCTTGTGACTCGCCTGCAAAGGTCAGCACTTGAGCAGAGGCACAGGACTCACTGCCTCTGAGAACCATTATTGCTCCAGCCTGTAGGTACTTCCATCAGTTTGAGAGCCCTTGAAGGACAAGTTCTTGACTGTTCCTCTTTGTAAAATTTTAGATACAGTTTTGGCATTCTATAGGTGTTCAATAATGTTGGCTGAATGAATGAATAATGCTTATGAAACCCACAATTGTTCCAAAAGCTACAGAAAGAGTAACAACTCACAACACACAAATTCAGAGGTAAGAAGACTGAATATTTCTTTATATGGCACATGCTAAAGTTCAGCAGTTTATTTATAGGACGATTTTGTTTCTTCGTCTCTCCCTCATTGCAGCAAATGTTAAACATCAGTCTGTCACACATACTAAGTGCTGATCTAATTAGTCAATGAGAGCCCTCTTTTCCCTTTCAGCATCATAAGGATGTTATATGGCTAATTCACTTAGAGACTCCCTTCTGTGCTACTATATTTAAAATAGCTTGTTGTGTTGTTCACATGGATTTATAAAATGAGTTTCTAAGAGATGAGAAATCATGAGTGCTAGTATGCTTTCCACTTTCACTGAGCTTCTGAAAGGATTTACCTCAATCACGATGGGGCTAATTTCCCTTGATGCTTTTGACCATCTGTAGCCCTGTAATGCAGAAACAGGAACTCTCTCAGGAAAAGCTTTAGTAAGGATGAGGTCCATTCTGTACTTCTTCAGAGCTACACCAGGAACTTCTCTCAGGGGCCATGTCTGGCTTCCTAGAGCACCACATTGTTATTTCCAGCGGAGAGCACAGTCCTCAAGTGGGAAAAGACTTTAGCAAGCTTTCTTTGCCATCTGTTCCTCCATGACATTGTTATATTCCCTAGGAACAGCAAATAAATGTGGTAGAGTGTGCAATACTTTTACAAGTCTCAATGTATCTACCTCTTGTTCGTAACAAGTGTAACTTAGAATAAGAGCACCCTGCCTCCCAGGCATTTACGGTATTTAATAGGCACTGTTTTAAACAATTATTGCAACTATCACTACAGCTGGCCTATATTATCCTTTCCCCCAATTTATGGTAAAGAAAAAGTTACAGAGAGTTCATGACATATCAAAGTTCCCAAAGCTGATAAGAGGTGGAAGATGATAAAAAACCCTTTTAGGTGGGAGGGGGATAATTAGAAGACTCTGTCTTCATAAGAGCATTATCTCAGGCTCTTTTATTAACAACATGGCAACATGGCATAATTAGCCCATGAATATAAATATTTATAATTTATAAAGATGTCCTGAATATTCAAATTAGTGTCTATTTTAAGAGAGTTCACAGCCAGAAGTCAAATATACTCCTCTAGAAATTTTAAGTGTCTCCTTAAATTTTGAAATTTCAGTTGTTTTTTTAGTGTTTCATTGATGATTTTAAAATTTTGTATTGAAATATCTATGGAGTAGCTACCTGCATTGAATGCCTACTCTATCCAATGCTGTATTTTATATTTGCCTCTCAGTCAGTAATTTCATAATTTTACAGAAAAAGAGATAAAAGCTTACAAAGGTGAAATAATTTTCTAAGGTTTACTAAGCTGGAAAGTGGTGAAGTTTGGTTTGAAACCCAGGTCAATTAGCTTCCAGCCATTTTCTACCATGTCACCCAAATCAACACAATTATGTAAATGCTCTATCTGTCAAGAATTCTGTGCTCCTCAAGTAAGCATAATTGAGTCATTCTTGTCATTGTTAGATCATTTGCACAAATATACATTTTCACAATATTCTTTGCATATATTTAGTATATGAATACAGAATACAGAATATAGTTAGGATACTGAAATTTGTTTTTAATTCATTCATGCAACTCTAGAGAATATCACTGAGTTATCTCATTTTCAAATAGTTAAGAGAGAATGAAATAACAAATGAATATTAAGAATTGGAAAAAAAAACACTTTGCATGCTAACACCTAAATCTCAAATGGCACATCAGCTTTAGAATGTGTTAAAGTAGATTAGCTTTAAAAGGTTTAGCCATTAGGGGTTTTTCCATTGCCAGTAATATGGTCAATTGAAACGAGTTAGAATATTTTAATAGAAGTTTTCTTTTCATTAGAATTATTTCAAGCCTGGATATAGTTTCAAACTAATCAGGATAATCATGAAATACTTCAGGGCCCTATTTAAGAAAATGAGAGTGGCTGGGGCAAGTCACAGGATTTTATTCTTCATTGAGAAGGGAAAGGAGGCAATATTTCTCCTTTTTATGGAGAATTAACTGCCTAAATATGATGCCAGCATGAAAATAAGAATGCATAGCACAAAAAAATCTGCATCTCATGGGGAATTTTATTCAGTTCTCCCTGAGCATAAAATGCTACTGGCTTTCTTAGGCACACAGCAAGTCAAATGAACAAGATCTCTAAAGGAGAGAAAAACAAAGGAAGATAATTATATGCACTGCCACTCAAAGCTCAAGTAGCAACATATTTTTTTATTTGTTTTTTTTTTCTTTTGCACATGAGGAACTTCAGCGAACTTCAAAATATACTTCTTTCCATTTTGCCACATCTTTCTGTTAAATCAGTAGCAAACAGCAAAATATTCATGTACATGCCCAGCTTCCAACTGAGATCACTTAATCTAAAGAAATTGGGGAGCATACACACAAGTCCTTAATCAACAACTTTCCCCCTCCTTGAAGAGTCTTTCTTCTAAGAATATTATATAGATAGTGCATACACATATGCAACTTTCTTTAAAAAGTTGGGACATATGAGTTTTAATTTTTGACCCAACCAAAATCGGGTATAAATCACAATTATAATTTTAATGCCTCTGCCCTTAATTTCCTCCACCTAGAAAATGGGGATAATAGCATCTAACTAATCATGTAGGTCACAGTACAAGCTTCCACACTCACAAGATGCAAAATATGCTCAGTTGTTCTATACTCATTTCCACAATCCAGGAGAGGCAAGGAGAAACTGGTTCACTTTGCAGAGGAATCACATAACAGGCATGGGAAAGGTTGAAGGCCTTAGTTAAAGCAACATTGCTTGTGGCGCCAGAAGTGAAGTACACGTGTCAATGTTGACTTGAGTGTCCAGGTTCACTGGCCTCTGGCAGAGCACAGGCCCCATGGAGAACCTGATTGTGTCTTCTGGAGACCTGATGTCTGTGTGGCTATATGACTACCCACTAGTTGCATTTGTCAGCAAAAGCCTCATTTTGAATGAATATATTTATCAAATTATTTGACAATAGAGTAAGAATTAATAGGTATGTTACATTAGACAATCTGCAGATATTCAAGCAACTGTCTTTTATTTTGAGTACATTTCCTTATGCATGCCTTCTCCATTCCCAGCCCTACATGGGGCACTAAGAAGAAAAGATAAAAGGCGGAGGAGACATGTTCCAAGAGCTATAACATCCATTTCCGGAATCCTGAAGAAACGGTGAGGAGAATTTTAGTGTGCATCTTAGGTTTAGGGCTAATAGGCCAGAATGATAAAATTCAAGTTTTCTTTATATTATTCTAGAACTAAAGTCAAGGTGCAAATGGCCTTAAGTGGTTAATCTAGAATTTAAGAAAATAATTTAAATGTGACCTAAAATAAAACATGGAGAGAATAACCTTGAGGGTGAATGCTATTTATGTGTTCATAGTTTTTTGCTTTAGGTCTTTATGCCATGAAATTCTATGTGATTCTGTGCCTTAATTTGTGCTGGCTTATCAAGACTAGACAGGACTTGCATTCATTTTCTCTGACTACCTAAAAATCTGTCTGAATTTAATAAAATTGACTGGAATACAAGCAGAGTGTTAGTGGGAGCACATTTGAAAAATTCATCATTTCAGGAATATTCATGTCACTTTGGTCAGAAGGTTATATTCAATAGCTCAGAAAACTTTTGCTTGTGGTTTGTCTCAGACGCTAGGGCCTACATTCTTTATATCACATATGATATTTAACACCCAATGTGATGAGATAAATATTCATTCAAAAACTGTGAGTGTACAGCTACTTTAATAGTTGTTCTGTTAAATTCATCCAATACAGGTGGCTTAGAATTGGTAATAGTTATCAAAGAGCTTTGTCTGATTGCAGAAAAACAATCAGTTAAATAAACCTATTGTTTTTAAAACCACTGAGGAGCTTACTCACTTTTTCAATGTCCAGTTACATCCTAATTCCCCTAGGTCTAAGTATAGTATATCAGTTTTCTAAGGCTGCCATAAAAAAAATACACAACCTGTATAGCTTAACTAAAAGAAATTTATTTTCTCACAATTCAGGAGGGTAGAGTTCAAGATCAACTTTCCAGCAGGTTTGGTAATTTCTGAGGCCTCTCTTCTTGGCTTGCAGATTGCTTCCTTCTTGCTGTTTCTTCACTTATTCATTTCTCTGTGCACACACATCCTGGAATCTCTTTGTGTGTCCTAATTTCTTCTGATAGTAAGGGCACCAGTCTGATTAAATTAAAGCACCTCCTGTACTGAATGGCCTCATTTTAACTTATTCCTTCAAAGGGCCTAATTCCAAATACAGTCCCAAATTCAGCCAATGACAGTAGGCAAGTGAAATGAATTAATTAATGTTGCTGGATGTGCTGAGTGAGTGAGAGTACAAATGGAGGCTGTAGAACCACTCGGGAAAAGAGCACTAGAGAGTGACATGGATGGCATTGATTTTATGGATGCACAGTCAATAAAGATGGATAAAAGTAATTTGAAAATCATAAAAACTGTTGCTGCATTTTTTTTTCCTGGAAAAGTGTAGCTTCTAATTTGTTACTTAACACATAACCCATTTTGGAAAAAGTAATAGAAATACCATAAGAACTTATGATTCATTGTTTTCTTGTATACATATTTTCATGCTTATAGACAATAACTTTAACACTACACTAATTGTTTTTCTTATGTACTATGGATTTTTAAGTTTAAAGTTGTTGAAACTAAGATGAAATAATTTTGCTTTGGAAGACTAGGAAAATTTAGGTGTTGAGTTCTATCTAAGGAACATTTTTAAATTAGTGTAGGGAGTCAGTCTGCTTTCTTTGTGTCTGCTCCCTTTCACCCGATGAGACATGCCTTTGCCATCTTTGGCCATTTTGTGATTGTATTTTCTTCTGAATGCTTTATGTGAATATAAAACTAAAAAATTATTAGAGTCAATTCAACAAACCTTTAGTGAGTATCTGTAATGTTCAAGGAAAACAGTGTATTAGATTCTATGTGGGCAATAAAGATGAATAAAGTAGCCCTGACTGGTGTGGCTCAGTTGGTTGGGCATCACCTCACAAAGCAAAAGGTTGCAGGTTCTATTCCCAGTCAGGGCACATGCCTGGGTTGCAGATTTAGTTCCCAGATGGGGTGCATACAAGAGGCAACCAAGAGATGTTTCTATCTTACATCGCTGTTTTTCTTCCTCTCTTTCTCCTTCCCTTCCTCTCTAGAAAATAAATAATTAAAATATTTTTAAAAGATGAATTTTAAAGCATCCCTTAATGATCTGACTGTGGTAATGGGGAAATACAATGTGTCAAAAATTAATAGAATTAAAATCAGAGTGAAAATGTATTAAGGAGAAGGTGAACACAGAAGGATTTCTGACGTGGGAAGGATCACTTCCTGCTGTGGCATTAACAAGGGGAAAACTTGTTAAAGCAAGTGGCACTTAAACCTCATGTGAAAAGACAATTGGAGTTTATAAAAAAATTATGACAAGTGAATGAATACAGGTTTAGAAGGAGAAAGTAAAGAGATGATTCAGGAAACACTAAGTGCTGTCCCTTTGAGCACAGCCGGAAAGATAGCCTAACATAGGCCTGAGCCATGTTATAAGGTTCTAAGTGCCAAGTTACTAAGAAGTTACTGGGAAGTGACGTATGCCAGTTCACCCAGCTGATAAACCCAACATTAACATTATTTATCAAGTGTGCTTAACTGTGGGGAGCTAGCAGCCTGGTTTCTTTTGACCCTCTTGAGTGACGTATGCTGTAGAGTATGATAACGTTGTGACAATCATTATGCCTCCCCATCTAATTATTAAATTTGCCTGTTTTCTTTACTGCTGTTCCTGGATGTTATGTGAATATCAAATGTCATGAGATTTTGAAAATTCAGCTTAACATTTATTAAATGCCTGCAGTGTATAATGCTATGAGAGGTAGAAGGAGGAATAACACATGTTGATTGCTGTTAAGGACTTGACATTTTATCTGTCATTTCATTCTAACCCATATTATTTCAGTTTCTGAGATTGATAAATAAATTACACTAGGATGACAGGCTGATGTAGCAATTAAAAAATATCAACTTAGAACTAGACAGACTATCATGTGATGCCTTAGTCTAGCAGTTTCTATGATGTGGCCTTGGGCAAGTTACTGAGGCTGTCTCTAATCTTGGTTTCTTCATTGTAAAACAGAGGTAACTACCTCATAGTGCTATTAAAACTATTAAGTAAAAAGAATGCATGTAGAGCAGAGTATTTGCACAAAGTAATATTAAGAAATGTTGGTCTTTATGATTTCTTTAAAGAGTATTTCTTTTCTCCAGTTTTCTTATTTCTGAGGAGGAAAATGAGATCCACAGAATCTGAACCATAGGATATATGATATGGGAAGATAATGTTTTTTGGTTATTTATTATAGCATAACAAACCAATCCCAAAATTTGGTGACTTAATACAATTTACATTTATCTCTCATGGGTTTGTGGGTTGCTTTGACTCAGCTGGACAGATCTTACTCAGGATCGGTCCTACAGTGCCAATGTGCTCCTGCAGCAGCAAAGGGCTATGGTTTTCTGAAGACTCTCTAAGACTGAACATCAAAGTTGGCTCACACACATTACAGGCAGCTGATGCTCCTGTGGCCTGGGAAATCAGCTGGGGCTGTACAATGGAGCACCTACAAATGATTTCTTCAAGGGATTTGAGCTTCTCAAAGCACAGTGTTGGCTTGTGAAAGGGAACATCCAAAAGTAAGCATTCCAAGAGACTAGTCCAGGAGCTGCAAGGCTTCTTCACTTGAATATCTCATCAGTATGCTGCTCATTCTCTCTGTCTCTTTCTTTCTCTCTCTCTCCCTCTCACTCCATCCTCACTCTCTCTCTCTTTCTCTCTCTCTAATCTCAGACCCCAGTGTCCTTTATCTAGTGGTAGTCTCATTTGTAAGCACACCTGCCATATTCACCAGGAAAACCTGACAAGGCTTACCCTGACTCAGAGAGATGGAGAAATAGACCATACTTCTTGACAAGGGAGTGGAAGTTGACATTGCACACGAGTATGTGGGTGAGGAATATTGTTGGCATTTTGTGGCAGTCATTATAAAACTACTGTAAAAATAGTTAAGGTAAACAGTAGTGATCTTCATTTTTCTGGTGAGATTACTGTGTGTCAAAGATGTTAGGAGTTAGCCAAAGTAACTTCATTGCTAAATTACAGAGCTCAGCATTCAATTCTGGCCTTCTGAATCCAAATTGGGTCTTTTGGGAAAGTTACCCTTTGCCTGTCCTTACTTAATTGATCATGAGCTCCCTTCAGAAATGTGAAAACCATTGAAACTAAAAGCCGTGATCTTCTTCCAGCTCCCTCCACATCTACGTATCACCCCCCTTTTCTCTATCTGTGCCCTTGTACATTTCCTATGAACCCCTAGTTTCATCATTTTTGGAGAAAATAGCACCTTTTGGTAGAGTTGAAATGATTACTTTAGTATAATACATGTAAATTGCTTAAAATAGTGCCTAATACGTAATGTGGGTTCAGTACTTTCTAACTATTGTTGTTATTGCTATTAGTATTACCACTCAAATTCTTCAGGATTAAAATAGGAATTTATAGCATTGTCTCTTTTTTCTCATTATCTGTCCTTCCTAAACCAACTCTCTTCTACAGGGATGATTTTTACCTAGGTAAGCCCCTAACTGCTCAAATCAGGGGATTTTTTCAATGCTATTTTTTCTGTGAGCTCCTTACTGCATTCAAAATGCCCCATATCCTTGGTGTTCATGGATTTCACTCTTCCTTGGCTGTTTCTGGCAGCCACATAGAGTTGAGAAGGTTGTAAGCTGCTCAAGGTCACACATCTAAGAGAAAGCAGTGCATGTCAAAAATAAGGTAGACTATTATATCTATTAAGACAGTTTTCCAGCAGATGGCAGTAACATTTTTTTGTCTAACAAAATCAGTGTGTTATGACAACTTTTTGAGAGATGGAGTATAATGTCATGAAGGGAAGGTTCCTTTTTCTAATTCACACAAAGGCACCAGGCAGATTGGGAGTGACCTTACTTCTGACTGTTCCTCCTCTCTTGTCTTCATCAAATAATCTTCCTTTGCCTGTCTCTTAAATGCCACTGAGGTTCTTTTCTCAGCTATCTGACTTATTCTACATACTCTAATTGGTTAAGTTAGTAGGCTCTTACTGTTTAATTATCACCTCCCTGCTAATGAAACATAAATCTTTCACTCCGGCACAGACTTCTCCTTTGAGTTCTAGAAATCTAGCTATACCCTGGATATTTTCAAATATCCACATGGAAAGCTCATATTCAACATGTCAAAAACTTAATTCATTACCAGGCCCTCAGAAATGAAACCCCGGCATTATTTTTAAATCAAGACAACCATGCTGTTCTTTATCGATATTTCCATGGAAAAATTTGGTTTCACTTTCATGTATGAATGTGTATTGGGAGAAACAAGAATGTATGTTTGTGAGAGTCCCCCTGTAGCTACCATCAAAAAGAATACTGTCCCCAAACTGAGGGTGTGGCATATGCATGGACCTGTAAGGTTTCTTCTAGATCACCTTGCTCTTTGTGGTGGGTCCAGAAAAGAGCATGACATTAGCCTTCACCTCTCAGAGGCAGTGACTAGTTTGGGGGAGAGATTCATGCTGTTTCACCAATTTCATAGATGTGTTCAAATTAGGGTAGGGGTTATGCCAGACTTTCTCTGTTCCTCCAGCATGTTTATCCTAAAAATTACTAAGTTAATGCCTAAATATTTTTAATATGCTCTCCTCTCTCTACTCCCCTTCTCACTATCTTATTGTAGGCTTGTTGTGCCTCTCAGCTGGAAAATTAAATAAACTCCTTATTATTGTTAACTATATAAGATACTGCCATTTTATCTCATTATTATATATTTTTCATATAGCTGACAGATGTATCTATCTAAAGTACAAATCTAATATCATCACCTCTTCACTTTTTTTAACATTTTTGTATTGTTGTTCAAGTACAGTTTTCTGCCTTTTCCTGCCACCCCTCCCCACCACCCTAGCCTTCCCCACCTCCTTCCCCTGTTTCCACCCCCCTTGTTATTGTCCATGTGTTCTCTATAATTGTTCCTGTAAACCCTTCACCTTTTTCCCCCCATTATCCCTTCCCCTCTCCCCTCTGGTCACTGTCCCCTTCACTTTTAAGAATTCTTATTATCTATGGGATGAGTTCAACTGCACCCCGTGATTCATCTCTGACATAACCTTCTTTGGTAGCTTTCTCTGACCACAACTTCCAGGAATCCTCTTTATTCAATGTCTAGGATGCCTACATTTCCTTATTATTACATTGTATTATAAAGCTCAATTAATGTCTCTTTCTCTGTCACTAGACTATGAGCTTCTTGATGACTCAACATTCCTTCTTTATATTCACAGTGCCTAGAACAATGCTTAAGACATATTAAATATTCAAAAATGTTCTGAATGAATGATTGAAGAAGGTTTATAAAGGAGTTTTCACTGAGGTCAGTTATGAGGGAAGACATACTTTGAATACACAAAGGGAGGAGGTGATGACTACAAGGAAGGGTATTTAGACAAAGGGATTATAAAACTTCAAAGGCATGAATAAACAAGAGAACTGTTCATTCATGAATTGTTCAAGTCATGACTGCAGTTCTCTTTCCTCCATACAGCAGACTTGATTATGAAGAGGTTTCTTCTCTTGTCTCTCATATTTTGGTAATTTCTCTTTCTAGTCTTCTCTTTACATTAGCATAAAAATTCCTATGTCTGCTTATTTAATATTTTTATTTCTCTAAAGACAATAACCCACTGAGTTTGGAAACTTATATGAGCTAGCTCGTCATTTAAATATAAAGTCCACACATTTTATTTTTTACTTATTTTATTGTTGTTCTAGTACAGTTGCCCCAAATATACCCCATTGCTCTCCCCTGTTCTGCCCTCCTGCTACCACAGTCAATCCTCACACTGTTGTCCATGTCCATGGGTAATTTATACCTTTTCCTTGACTAGACCCTTCCCCTTCTTCTCCTTATCCCACTACTACCTCCCCTCTGCTGTCAGTCTGTTCCTTGGTTCCATGCCTCTGGTTCTATTGTACTCCTTCATTTGTTTTGTTCATTAGTTTCCTCTTATAGGGTGAGATCATATGGTATTTCTCTTTTGCTGCCTGACTTATTTCACTTAGTATAATACTCTCCAGTTCTATCCATGCTGTCATGAAGAGTAGGAGCTCCTTCTTTCTTTCTTCAGTGTAGTATTTCATTGAGTAAATGTACCACAGTTTTTTATTCCACTCATTTACAGATGGACACTTGACTATTGTAAATAACGCTGCTATGAACATAGGGGTGCCTAGGTTCTTTTGAATTGGTGTTTCAGGGTTCTTAGGATATAATCTCAGCAGTGGAATTGCCGGGTCAAAAGGCAGTTCCATTTTTAGTTTTCTGAGTAAATTCCATACTGTTTTCCACAGTGGCTGCACCAGTTTGCATTCCCACCAACAGTGTACTATAGGATTCCCTTTTCTCCACAGCCTCGCTGGCACTTGTTGTTTGTTGATTTGTTTATGATGGCCATTCTGACCTGTGTGAGGTGGTAGCTCATCATGGTTTTAATTTGGAACTCTCTAATGGCTAGTGATATTCAGCAACTTCTCATATGCCCACAGGCCCTTCATATGTCCTTGGAGAAGTGTCTGTTCAGGTCCTTTGCCCATCTTTTAATTGCATTGTTTGTCTTTCTGTAGTTGAGTTGTATGAGTTCTTATACATTTTGGAGATCAAACCCTTGTCCAAGGTATCATTGGCAAATATGTTTTCCCATATGTTTGGTTCCTTTTTCATTTTGATGATGTTTTCTTTAGCTGTACAGAAGCATTTAACCTGATGTAGTCCCATATGTTTATTCTTTCCTCTATGTCCCTTGCCCTAGAGGACATATCGGTAAAAATGTTGCTGCATGGGATATCTGAAATTTTACTGCCTGTGTTTCTCTCTAGGACTTTTAAACCATGTCGTGGTCTATGTTTAAGTCTTTTATTCATTTTTACTTTATTCTGGTATATGGTGTAAGTTGGTATTCTAGTTTCTTTTTTCTTTCTTTCTTTCTTTCTTTCTTTTTTTTTTTTGCATGTACTGTTACAGTTTCACCCAACACCAATTATTGAAGAGGCTATTTTTACTCCATTTGATGCTTCTTCCCCCTTTGTCAAATATAATTGACCATAGAGACATGGGTTTATTCCTGGGCTCTCTATTCTGTTCCATTGATCTATTTGTCCATTTTTATGCCAGTACCAGACTGTTTGATCACAGTGGCCTTATAATATAGTTTGATATCAGGAACTGTGACCCCTCCTACTTTGCTCTTCTTTTTCAAAATTGCTGAGGCTATTCATTGTTGTTTTTTTTCCATATACATTTTTGAAATGTTTGTTCTAAATCATGAAATATGTCATTGGCATTTTAAAAGTGATTGTGTTGAATCTATAATTGGTTTGGGTAGTATGGGCATTTTAATGATGTAGTTTCTTCCAGTCCATGAGCATGGTGTGTGCTTCCATTTATTTGTATCTTCCCTAATTTCCTTCTTCAGTGTTCTTTAGTTTCCTGAGTATAGGCCTTTCACCTCCTTGATTAAGTTTATTCCTAGGTATATTATTTTTCTTGTTGTTATAGTAAATGGGATTTTTCCCCTAATTTCTGTTTCCGATATTTCATTCTTGGTGTTCAAAATTGCCTTCAATTTCTGAATATTGACTTTGTATTCCACTATTTTCCAAATTCATTTATTAAGTTGAATAGTTTTTTGGTGGAGCCAATAGGGTTTTCTATGTACACCATCATGTCATCTGCAAATAATGACAGTTTTACTTCCTCCTTTCCAATTTGAATGCTGTTTCTTATTTTTTCTTGTCTGATCACTGTGGCTTGAACTTCCAATATTATCCTATGCAAAAGTGGTGAAAGCAGACACCCTTGTCTTGTTCCTGATCTTAGGGTGAAAGCTTTTAGTTTTTGCCCCTTAAGTATGATGTTGGCTATAGATTTCTCATATATGGCCTTTATTATGTTGAGGTATACTCCCTCTACTCCTAGTTTGCTGAGTGTTTTTATCATAAATGGGTGCTGTACTAATAAAATGGTTTATCAGCATCTATTGATATGATCATGTGATTTTTGTGTTTTTTAAAGATTTTTTAAAATTGATTTTTAGAGAGGGGAAAGGAAGGAGAAAATAGAGGGAAAGAAGCATCAATGTGTGGTTGCCTCTCACACACCCCTAATTGAGGACCTGGCCCATAACCCAGGCATGTATCCTGACTGGGAATCAAACCAATGACTCTTTGGTTCACAGGCTGGCACTCAAACCACTGAGTCAGGGCTGATATTTGTCCTTTCATTTTCTTTGTTTATGTGGTGTATTATGTTTATTGATTTGTGAATATTGTACCATCCTTGCATCCCTGGGAGGAATCCCATTTGATCATGGTGTATGACCTTTTTAATGTACTGCTGGATCCAGTTTGCCAATACTTTGTTGAGGATTTTAGCATCTATGTTCATCAGAGATATTAGCCTGTCATTTTCTTTCTTTGTTATATTCTTACCCTGTTTTGGAATTAGAATAATACTGGCCTCATAGAAAGAGTTTGGGAGTCTTCCCTCTTCTTGAATTTTTTTGGAATAGCTTGAGAAGGATAGGAGCTGGCTTTTCCCTAAATATTTGGTAAAATTTGGCTGTGAAGCTGTCTGGTCCATGGCTTTTGTGTGCCAGGAGGTTTTTGATTACTGCTTCAATTTCACTAATTGTTATTGGTCTATTCAGGCTTTCTGCTTCTTCTTGATTCAGTTTTGGAAGACTATATGTTTCTAGAAATTTTTCTTTTTTACCCAGGTTGTCAAATAACTTGGCATGTAATTGTTCATAGTAGTTTTGTACACTCATTTGTAATTCTGTGGTATTGGTTGTGATTTTTCTTCTTTCATTTATGATTTTATTTCTTTGAGTCCTTTCTCTTTTTTTCCTTGATGCATCTGGTTAAAGGCTTGTTGCTTTCTTTTATCTTTTCAAAGAACCAGCTCCTGGACTTATTGATCCTTTGAATTATTCTTTTAGTCTCTATGTCATTTAATTCTGCTCTAATCTTGATTATTTCCTTCCTTCTACTCGCTCTAGGTTTTCTTTGCTGTTGTTCTTCTAGTTCTTGTAGCTGTACTCAGGTTGTTTATTTGAAATTTTTTTATCATTTTTAGGTAGGCCTGTATTGCTACGAACTTCCTTATCAGGACTGCCTTGACTGTGTTCCACAGGTTTGGGGTTTTTGTGTGTTCATTTTCATGTGTTTCCAGAAACTTTTTGATTTCTTCCTTGATCTTATTGTTGATCCATTCATTATTTAATGGCATATTATTCAGTGTCCATGAATTTGAATGTTTTTGGGTTTTTTTCCTTGAAGTTGATGTCCAGTTTTGAACTATTGTGATCCAAAAAGATGCTTGATGTGATTTCAATAATTTTTAATTTTAAGGCTTGTTATGTGTCCTACTGTGTGGTCTATTTTTGAAAATGTTCTACTTACATTTGAAAAGAATGTTTATCTTGCTTCTTTGGGGTAAAAGTTTCTATGTATATATCAATTAAGTCCATTTGATCTATAGTGTTGTTCAATGTCACAAATCCTTGTTAAGTCTTTGCTTAGAAAATCATCCATTCTTGATGATGGGGTATTAAAATCTCCTACTATGAGTGTGTTGCTGTTACCATCTTTTTTAAGTCCTCCAAAGTTTACCGTATATACTTGGGTGCTCCTATATTGGGTGCATATATGTTTACAAGGGTTTTATTTCCTTGATGGATTATTCCCTTAAGAATTATGAAGTGTTCTTCTTTGTCTTAAGAAGTTTCTCCCTTGTCTTAAGAATCCCTTAAGAATTATGAAGTGTTCTTCTTTGTCTCTTTTTATGGCCTTTGGTTTGAAATCTATTTCATCTGATATAAGTATTGCTACCCCAGTGTTTTTTTTTTTTTTCATGTCCATTTGTTTACAATATTTTTTCTATCTCTTCTCTTTCATTCTGTGTAAATTTTTTGTTCTGAGGTGGGTCTCTTGTGGACAGCATATATGTGGGTCATGTTTTCTTATCCATTCAGCTACCCTATGTCTTTTTATTGAAACAATCAATCCATTAATATTTACAGTTATTATTGATAGGTACTTATTCATTGCCAGTTTCCCCTTTGTACCTTGTTCCTCTGTCTCTCTTTTTCTTCATGTTCTTAAAGCAGTCCCTTTAGCATCTCTTGCAATGCTGGTTTGGTGGAGATGTATTCTTTTAGCCTTTTATTTTGTCTCAGAAAATCCTTATTTCACCTTCCATTTTAATTGAGAGCCTTGCTGGGTAGGGTAATCTTGGTTGCAGGACTTTGCTTTTCATTACTTGATATATTTCTTGCCATTCCCTTCTGGCTTGTAGTGTTTCTGTTTTAAAATCAGCTGATAGCCTTATTGGAGCATGCTTGTATGTTACTAGCTGTTTCTCCCTTGCTGCCTTTAAGACTCTCTCTTTGTCTTTGAATTTTGCCTTTGAGATGACTAACTGAGAAAGAATGACTTTGAGATGGTAGTGGGAGGACTAATAATAACAGTAGGGAATTAGGGAGAAGGCAATCAGAGAAAGAAAGTAAAATTTACATTATAAATAAAAAAGGGAGGGAAGAAGGCAGAATGGAATAAGAGAAGGGGAGCATATAGTATTAGATTTAAACAGAAATTTAAAATAAATGTATAGTGAGAGAAAGAAAAATATAAGAACCAAATTAAATAAAAATATCAACCACAGCACTGTCAACAACCAATGAGCAAAGGTTTATATAGGTGGGAAAGGAATAACCAGAAAATAAGAAAGAAAAGCTTAAGGGATGTTTTGAGGAAAGGGAGGTGATTTTGAGATGACAGAGGGAAAAGGAATACTAAGCATGAGGAATGAAAATCAGACTTAGACAGGAAAAAAATAAAATTTAAAACAACAAAAAAAGAAAGGGTAGGAGGAAGGCAAAATGGGGTAGGAGAGGGGAACAGTAAAATTTGAGATTAAAAATACAAAAATAGTGAAAGTCTGAGGATAAAATTGAAGAAAGACAACCACCACCACCTTACCCACAAACAATAAGCAAAGATTGATATTGGTGGAGAGAGAAGAAGGGTATTTTAAGAATGAGAAAAAGAATGTGAGATGACTAATGACAAGAAAAATGGTTTTGAAAGGCTGAAGCAGAAAGATATCATAACAGTATGGAATGGAAACAAGTCATAGAAAGAGAGAAAATAAAATTTAAAACAAAAATAAGAAGAGGAAATGAGGTAAAATGGAGTAAGAAAAGGGATGAGCAAAATATGGGATTTGAAACAAACTATAATATAAAAACTAGTGACTTAATGTGGACAAACCTGAAGGACAAAAAATGAATGTTAAAAGGCTATGCAGGACAGAAAATAAAGCAAATCATGAAGAAGACTGCGGTTCAATTTATCTCAGTACCGTTCAGTGTTTACCACTGTCTTTTCTTTCTGAATCCACCCGGGTAATGTCAGATCACTGTGCAAGTTTACCAGTGATCCACAGTCTGTGGCTATCTCATTAATCTAGTCAATCTGTATTCAGCAGTCAGACTTAAGCAGCACAGGGTGAGACAGAGTAACTTCTCTGGGAGGGGCTATTGCTTTCCTTCAAACTGATTCCACTTGGAAGGGAGTAGGCTGCCTGAGCAAGATGGTTCCTGCTATATGAGAAGTGACTCAGCACAGTGATCCTGGTGGCTGGTACCTTAGTTCTCTCCCCACAGACACTATCCCCAAGCTTCCCTCAAGTGTCTCTAGTTCACTCTGCTCCCTCCTTTACTGGAACGCACAGCAAGTGGGTGCCAAGGGAATTTTATGCACTGGCCCTTTAAAAACTATCTATGACTCCAGCTGCCTCCCTGTGGCAGACAGAAACCCTACTGCTCTTCACAGCTAGATGTTATCTAGGTTCTTTTCTGGCTCTGATGCTATAGGCTGTGGAGTCCAGCTTGGGGTTTAGACCCTAAACTTCTCAGGGAGATCCCCTTCTGGCAGCTGAAATCTCCCTCTGGCACTTCAGCTGCCACTGTGAGAGCCCAGCCATCCCTCTCACTTATCTTCCACACTCCAAGCCAGTCATGTTGTGGTAAAGTGGTTTCTTCTGTCTATTGGTGGTTATAAGGCTTCTTTCCAGCTAGTGTTCAGTCAGTTATTCTGGATGATTTCTCCACAATTTAGTTGTAATTCCAGACTGGTATTTGGAGGAGATTAGCGTAGCTACCACTTACTCCTCCACCATCTTGAATCTCTGAAACATTTTTATTTTCTTAGTCTGTGTTCATCTTCTACCCCCACTCACTTTAAGACCTTTTCACCCTTGGACTCATACTAAGAGGAACATGTGTAAAGTAATAAGGCAAACCACTTTCTTCTGAAATGCCTGGTAAGATTTTTCTTACCATTTTAGGTAGCCCTATAGTTCCATGGTCTCTTGTGAAGTAGATGTTAGTCATGATTAACAATTGGCATTTTTTATTTTCATATTTTTAAAAATATATTTTATCTTCTAAGATTATAATTATACATTATGTTAAAGAAAGAAATGAGCATAAATAACAAAGACAAATTTTCTCTTTTAAGATTATTTCCCTTTTTCCATTGTTTTCATGATTTTAAGGTACTATAAAGTGAGAAAAGACATAGAAAGACATGATTGAAATATTTTATTTACTTAGATATTACTTAAGACAGAGATTTCACCAGTGCTTCTGGAACTACATTTCCATTATCAGCAACCTCCTCTGTATCTTCAACCTCTTCTCCAAATGCATCCTCTACCTTCTTGCCTTAACAGAGCCTGACTCTCACTGAAATCACCATCTCTGAATCCTTCTCTTGTACTTAGAGACCACTATTTTTTCTACTTCTCTCCCACTCTCTTATTAAAACTCTGTTCATTCGAAGCTCATGGCAGACAGATGTACTCACCTTGTCCCCCTTTGTCACTGTTATTTATTGAATTTTGATTGTTTCTTTTGTTTATCTTGGGTATTGACATTTAACTTACAGTCTGACTCAGCTTCCAAACCCTTCTATTATCCTGAGACATGATAGCCTCCAAGCTCCTAGGCTTCCCCCTATTTAATGACTTTCTCCTATACACCACAATAACTTCCATTTTCATGGTCACAAGTAGCTCTTAGCAATTGTAACTGTATTATTTCCCACATTACTAAAGCAAACATCTTGGTCAACTTTCTTTCCAACTTGCTTTGCCAAGAATTCAGTTACAGAATTCTTTGAACTCACCAGGATTCCAGTCTGTTGATCCTTTTTCTATCTTCCAATCTACCCTTCCTTGCTTCTTCCTCTTTAATCTATTTTGCATTCCATGTGTATCATTTCAATCACTCTTAGTTCTCTTGATGGCAACATAAATTCCCTTCTACCTGTCCCCTCCCATACCTTAGCCTACCCTACAACTCACATTTTATTTTTATTTTTGTCTTCACAAAACCTTTCCTTGACTGAAGTTAGCTATCCTTTTTCTTAGTGGAGGAAAGTCCTAAAGTAGAACTGTGGAGAATATTCAGTCAAAGTCCCTCAGTAGGGTCTATCAATAGCCCTGCTAAATGGGATCCCAGTGCAACACTCAATATGGTCCTCTCTGCCTGCTCATCTCATTTACTTCCCCACAGCAATGAGATTAAACTTCATTCTCTTCAAATGCTCCTTCCACATTCCCCATATTTCACATCCTAACAGAAAAAAATGGATTATTTCAGACTGGAATGTTCTTCGAGCTACCAAGCATACAAATCACCTGTATCTACATTCACTTTACCTTCCTTTTCCTCTGTGACAGAAATGGTTTATGTTTTTCTAATCTTTTGATTATATTTCTATCTATGCTTTTGATTCTATTTTCTTACTCCTCTCAAGGATTTTACATCACTGATATTCCCTTCTCTCTTCTGTATAGCCAACCTCTATCTCACTGAACCTTCCAAATGGCTTTAAAAAATATGTGAGTTCCTCCCTTTAAAACAAAATGCATGCCTCTCAAGTTATTGCTCTATTTCTCCTCCTACTTTAATGCTAAACTATTAAAGGAGCTCTCTGTGCTTGACCTTCCTCACTAGATAATTTCCCCATTGTAAGCACTCAAAGATTATGTGTCTCTGCTTCCCAATCTTACCTGGTTGCATATTTATATTGATTTATGTGCTTTATTACTCTTTGTTTCCCTTACTAAGCTGACAGGTATAAAAGATGAATAATATTTCTCTTCTTATTTCAAATAAAGTTACACTATAAATTCTTGGCTATAGAATGTTAGATGGTTGGTGACTAAATCTCTCCACGTAACATATGAGAAAATGTAGTCTCAGGCAGGTCAAGTGACCTGAGCAAGGCCACATAGCTAATAAGTAGCAAAAGGAGGGCTTCAGTCCATGCACCTCGTCATAAAGTGCTGAATTCTTTTCCCTCTAAACTGGTGTTTTGTGCATTTGTTTAAACCAGCAGATTTTTTACTTGAAGTAAATCTTTTGTAGAAGTATAGTGCATAAAACAGATTAGGAGATGAAAACAGTTCTCTGACTAGAGATAGCTCAGTTCAACCTCATCTAAGAAATTATTTTAGGTCTCTACACAGGCCCCTCCTCACATCTTGCCAGAGTACTAAGGAACTTGCCTCCGAATGACTAGCATCAGATGACTAAGACTTGGAAACAGGTCTGCAGAGTACATTCATATGTGGACTGTCTGTGGGGTCTGTTACCACCTCAATATATGATGCACTCTTGATATTTGTGAATTCAAAATTGAGAATGCCAATATAGTATAAGGTAATGTCATCACTGCCTGCAATATTTACTTAAACAACTTCACCAAATCACCTTTCCATGTTTCTATGTGAAACAGACAGATGATCCTTTCACATCATCAGTTGATTACATGAACCATGTTCAGCCTTGCATCCTTTATGAAAACAAAAATTTTCCAAAGGGAATCACTACTTTTTAAGCATTTTCATTTTCTCTTTATTCATCTTAGTTTATTTCTGCCAGTACTAGGAGTTGGATTAAATTGCTGAAACAAATCAGACAAACATGCTGCATTCATTTCATAGCAGTCAGTCACTTACATGACAGTAGGAGAGGACACCACAATGGGACGAGGGGAGGATGCTGTGCTCATTCACTGGCTCACACCCACATGCTATGGCACCTCTGACACTGTCTCAACAGCATAAAGCATCACCACTGTTATGAACTTTTGAGTGTCTGATAATAGTTGGAAACACAAATGTAAAAGACAATGCACTGAAAAAATTAGAAACATTTTTCTGTGGCTTTCTTCTATAAATGTTTTCAGTTCCAGTTAAAAGTCATAATAATGAAAATAGTATATATTATATATTTGTGAAGATATTTAAAGATGAGATAATTAAATATACACCAATATTTTATAATTATTTATTATTTTCATATATATAGATTCTTATAAATCAATGGATATGAAAATTAGAAAACATGCCACGAGGTTATTTTTCCAAGAACCTTGCTTTTTGCAACCATATTATAGATATATAAAATGTACCTACTCTAAGAAATGTTTTAGAATTTTTAGCTGACTCTCAAATTGGCTCACTTATGCCAGTGTGACATGGCTCCTGGCTCCTGAGGTCCATGGCATTATGGATGAGATGAGACAAATTCACCAGACTACCGAGTCCAGTGAAGGAAAAGGTACAGTGCAGCTACTCTTAGTGCCACAGACCCCAGGAGCCAGGATTTGCATCACCAGTGTATTTAAAATGTAACAAAAGTGATAAGTAATTCCTCATGTCATTGTTTAAAGGGCTGTTGTTTCAGAAGCACAACCTCATGTACAAAACTCCAAAACTTACAAATAACTATTGAAAATATTTCAACACATTGCTTTATTTAAAAAATACACTATTGTTTGTCAACCTGTTGGTTTATTTACTTAATTTTTATAATTTTTATTCAAATAATTAGTCTGATTGCCTTTGCTTGTTTTATTAGAATATATTATTCATTCTCTAAAATAAGGAATATTAGATTCCCTGTATTTGAAATATCCTTTATACATTTTTTCCCTTTGGGAACATTTATCTCTCCAATTCTGAATTAGGTTCTCAAAGAAGTAATTTCACAATCTTTATGAATTGCCAAAATGTACTTATGTATGGTGGCTGAATGGTCTTGTAATTTGGGAGCTCTATAATTACTAAGATTATCACTATGAGGCGAGCATAACATTGAAAAACTCATTTTCTTCTGTCTTAAGCATATACTGTTGGTGTATTGCTAGTTTTTAAAATCCTTCATGAGTATTTCTCAGGCCTCAGGAAGGTGCATGTATTAACACAGTAGGTTGTATTGTGACCCTTATTTCCCCTTCCTCTCTTTTTTACAGAAAAAAAAATCCGTAGGAAAGAAAAGCTAATTCAGAGGCAGAGAAAAGTAAACTAAGCATCAGATATGTCTTTGCAATTCTTCCATAGTTATCAGAAATTTCCCCAAAGCATACTGGAAAACATCACTCATAGGAACCCCCCCACCTCACTGCTGCCTCCTAAGGCCCCTGAAATCCACATCTGTTTTCCACTGATAGCTTTTAACACACATTCCTTTCATGTCTTCTAACAGGAATTGGAAATAGAGAGAAGTGTATGTTCACCAACATTTAAGAGTCACCCTGGGAGCCAGTATGATGATTCTGTGAAGGATTCAGACACGAAAGGCGAGGAGACACCTTTTGACAAGATGTTACCTGAAAGTGGTCACAGCCACAACTTTGAAGGTTAGCATAATATTTTGATTTGATTTCTTGGGATCATACATTACATGGCATGAATGGTTGTAAATGAAATATATAAGGATTTTATTTTAAGATTGGTAAGAAAGAAGATGACAGAAAATAGCTCAAAGAATATAATTTGGGAAAAACAGAGGTATATTTAAATACTTTTATCTCTATTATTTTTTACTTAAATTTTTAAAACTAAATAAAATAATATACATCTTAACATATCATCTTAATTGATTATAAACCAATACAAAAAGCATTTTCAATATTAGACATGGAACAATGCATTTGAACATCATCTGACTTTTCCTTTTGTGAAAAGAAAAGAAATATATTTGTCTTCCTGTCTGTGGGGTAAAAAAAGGTAAAAGGTAAGTAACTGCCAAGCAAAATAAACAAATCAAAAGTACCTTCAGCACCTCTTTTTCAGATAATTAAACCAAGTGTGCTTAATTAATTAGGAATAAAAATAATATGATAGTGTCATAATTTATGGGATAGCCTCATAAATTTGATTAATGTTTTACAATGTCATTAAAAAGTTAATAGCTCATATGTTAGAAATTGTGCTATTAATATATTTTTCAACTATGACAAAAGTGCAAAATATAAATAATTTATTGGAAAATACAGATATCATTTCTGATTAGTCAGATTCTGGATTTTTCCATTTTAGTTAAGTAGTGCATATTATAGTGTTTGTGATGTTTGTTAAAGGTCATAATTAGTACAACTTAGAACATCATTTTCTGTGTATGTATTTATACATATCCAACTGTCAAGTTGTCAATCAACATGAGCAAGGTGTCATAGTCTACGGAATATGACAGACAGTTCATAATTTGGGAAAGCAAATGATACTCTGCTTCAAAACTTTGCTATTCAAAGTGTCATGTGTAAATCAGAACATGAGCATCTCCTGGAGGCATGTTAGAAATGTAGAACCTTGGGCCCCACACCAGTCCCAATGAATCAGAATCTGCATTTTAACAAGATCCTCAGCTGACTCATATGCACATTAAAGTGTGACAAGCTGTACAGTGTACAGACTAAGCCTCAGCATGATTTGTGTATGAGTTAGCACATTCTGATTCCAGTTAGTTTATGGATGTTATTCAGAAATGGGAGGTGGTTGTGGGAAGAATAGCAGAGAGTTTGCTAATGATGAACTGGCCGTAGATGTCTAACTACACATAAACAGGGATCTCAATCTCTGTCTTTCATTTTCAATTCATTTTTTAGATTCAATTGATATCCTAATATGATTAGTATTAGTCTTGAGGAATTTACTCCATAAAATTCTGGCCTGTGATGAAACTTTATGTGCACTTGGCTAAATGCAAAAAAAAAAAAATTAGATTAGCAGAGGCCAAAAATGGGGAGTTAGGGGATGATTTATGTTCTGATGATTCTGCCCAGTGGAGATCTTAGCATAAGAAAGTAAATATGAGGTTGGCAAACTGATCAAAATTGCATGGGAGGAACAACCCCACTCACCTCACCTCACTTCTCACCCATGTTTTCTTTGGTTGCCATGCAAAGATTTTCAAAAGACTTTTTGTGTTATAAGCTTAGAAAAGGTATTCTGGAAGATAACTCTTATTTAGTATTAAGATCTAACTTAAATGTATGAGTGACCTCAGAGTTAAATTTCCAGGTATTCTGAAAATATCAAGAGCTAAACTTCAAAACACAGGAATGCTAAATTGCACTAAAGATGGACACAGCAGTGTGGTAAAAGCCATAAATGGAGCTATTTTAAAATGGAGCCAGAGCAGCCATTCCAGAAGAACTGCAATGCTTGTCATGTCCTTGAACCTTTGGACTAGGCCAAGCCATAATTGTTCATAAATAATTGTTTGTAAAAACAGCAGGAAAGTGGACATCCTGGTCACAAGGGCTGACGATTATGAACCTCCTATCAATCAGTAGCGGTCATGTATAGCCAAGAGCAGTTCAGTGTATCAACACGCTAATAGGAAATTTGTTCTTCTTTTTGGTGTAATTATTCCTATGCTTTTTATTACAAAAAATCCCCTCACTTTCACGCTGCAATCAGGACTATTTGGGTTTCTGCCTGAATCTGTGCTTTCAGAATTGATAGCTTCACATATTAAACATTTTAAGTAGCCTCACAAGTTTCATACTTGAAGGCAATATTAATTTTCATGAAGAGTAGAATTTTGAAAAATAACTTACAGTAGATTATGAAATATAGCTCCCTAATGGTCTGCATTTTTAGAAATTAATCAAATCTATGTAAATTGCTTATCCCATCGCAGTCCCAGGTAGCAGCACACAGAGGCACTAGCATTCCCCACAGGCTCCTCCCTGTGCCCGATGACCCACTCCTAAGTTCCACTCCTAAGAGGGGCTTAATTGTCATCACCGCCCACCCAGATTAGACCTGTTCAACTTTCCTCGTTGATGTATTGGTATCAAGTAAATAATGGGGCTTCCTGTGCTTGTTGGTGCATTCCATTCACGTTTTCTTGGGGATGTGGTCTAACAGTTAGTTGTTTCAGGAATTCTAAGACTTGGCTCACTGGAAATTAAAAGCCAAGCATAACAAATCACAGTTATACAAATCTGAGTGATGTGATAGATATGAGAGAGAAAGCAACAAATCCATGTAAATGGTTTTGACTACTGTATCTCAGTTATACAAAAATCTGATCTATGGAATTTCCTTCAGATACTTTAAAACCGGTAAATTGGAAAGGGACTATTCAGAGTCTTAGGTACTGATTTGTATAGTTTGCTGTACCTATATGTAGAGTAAAAATCTATTTTTTTTCTGCTGAAAAATTCTGGATCAAAGGATGCTTCAAATAACACAGGTCATTGGGTAATGTTCTTCAAGTTTAAATTACTTCAGACTTTTTAATATGACTATTACCTGCTTTGCACTTTTATTCTCTCAACCATAATTTTAATATTAATCTTCTAAGTCATCAAAGTGTAAAATACTAACAGGTAAAATATACATTCAAAGTTACTCTTTTAAAACTTTTGTAATAAACCTTAGAAATTACCTGCTGTATTTCTCTTTTTATTCTGCTCCATTAAATCCAAATTCACTCTTTATCCTTATAATGACTATTCATCTTCTCTGGCAGATTTTACAAAACAAACTGAGGATTCTGTTCTTTAATTTTCTACTTCTGTTCAAGTGGTGGGATCCTTTGGTCATTAATGTTTCTAACATAATTGATGCATGTGCAGTATATGTGTTTGTATGTGTCTGATTGCTATTTAAATCTTGTTTTTCACTTAAAATTAGACATTTTAGAATAATGCTTTATGTGATGTAGAAATGTCCCATATGTGTGCTGTTCAATGTAGTAACCACCAATGACTGTTAAGCTCTTGAAAAATTGCCAGTGTGTCTCAGCACCTTAATTGATCATTTTTATTGAATTTTCCTTAATTGTAAATAGTCACTGTTTTGGACAGCATAGTATTAGCAAATGTCATTTCTCCAAGGAGTTTGTCATTCATCCTCTTCAAAGGAAAGGATCCAGATACTAGTTATTCATTTTATGTTATCCTTTCCTTGAAAATTTGCTTTTCTTAAAATGTACATCAATAAGTGTGCCAAGAATTCATGTGAGCAAAATAAATAAGTAGCAATAATACACATATTGAAAAGATTACCTTCAAGAGCTAGTGATGATCTCTTCTCTAGTATTTCCTAGTGATAAAATTAAGAAAAAATAGTGTTACTTGTGTTCTCTTATCGACATGCTGAACAACAATGATTTTATCATAGGAATACAAGTGTCTACTGTGAGGCTATGCATTTTCCATAACATCTTTTCTAGAACTTAATTTTCCCGGAAATATGAATCCTTTCAGGTCAGTAAGCAAACTGTTCTTTAAATACCTAAGGTCAATAAAAGTTAAATGAAATGCAGTCACAGGATACTTTAAAATTAACAGAACCATTCCCTTAATAAAAAAAAGTCTTCATTTGGAAACACAAATAAATCACACATTTAGTCACAGAATAGCTCCGGCGAAGGCCATCCACTCCATTGGTTCTGCTGTGACTGATTTGTTCTCTCTAATGAGACTCAGAGGGCAGGCTTTAAGACATAATCTCTGGTCACACCACAGTGCACCCAAGACTCCCAGCACTGGCTTGTGCTCCCAGACTTGCTTCCTTACCCATCTATACTTCTCTTTCATGCCTTGGACACTCTCCCGTGAAACAGTCATGTGATTTTAATTTACACAGGAGACATTTCATTAGTACAAATATTTTAAATAATTTTACATTTTAAATAATCTTCAGGCGACAACCTTTATGAAGTGAAAAATCCTTTTGTTGTATCAAAATTGTTTGATATGTTTGATCTGCTTACTCATTTTAGGGGTGTTTTCCTCTCTTTCTCAAAGTGGCTTTTACCTGCAGCATTTCAATGGTTCCCACATGTTCTGTTAGTCGCTTTTATAGTCAATGAGTCAAAACAAATTCCAGAGTTAAATCATGGGCTCTACTGGAAGGGGCAGCTGGGAGTTTGCTATTCTGAGGAAATTGTAATGAAAGGTCTATTCATCAGACCTTTCACATGGCTCTGAAAATCAGCACCTTGGAATGCTGGAACATTTCCATTGATTAATATTCAAAGTCCCAGGAACTCATTTTGAGCTTGTGTGTTGTCATACTTAATTTTAAGACGTGCTATCATCAAAGGAAGAGAAAAATAAATATAAATATTCCTCTTGAAAACCATTTATTTATTTTACTTCCTTGCAATTGAAAAGAACTAAATATTATTTTTAAACATTCTACCTGTAAAATCAGAAATGTATATCTATCCCTAGATAATAGTTTTGATGTGTTGTTTTCATTTGTCCATTAATTGATTCAGCAAGTATTTATTAAGTGCCTATATGTGCCAAGTACTATTCTAGGTGCTTTTAGACATCAATGACTAAAGGAGACAAAAGAGGAAAAAAAAAACCCTACCATTGTGCAGCTTGAATTCCAAACAGGAGAAACACACCATGAACAATAAAAATAGCAAAGAAGTAAAATGCATCTCAGAAGGTAACAAGTGTTATAAAAACTATAGACTAGGATAGAGAGGATGAGGCATGGCGGAGGTTTGCAGTTTTAATTAGAATGGTCATGATTAGCCACAACAGAAAGATGACATGTAAGTAGACTTGGATAAAATATTTTCTCTTTATTTTTATACTTAAAAGCATACAAAGTCATATTTCAATGTCTTTGAGACAAATATATCCAGGTAGCATACAAAGTCATATTTTTAATGTCTTTGAGACAAATATATCCAGGAAGATTTGAGGTGCAATCCTTCCTGGGTGATGCCAGGACCCATGATTGGAGCAATTACGTTGCTAGTTTCTCTGCAGTTACTTGAAGCAGAGGAAAGATGTCTGTCAGTAAAACCTTCATACCTTACCACTGCCACCTGTACAAGGTATATAGAACTCCACCTCCCCTCATTCTCAACATGTGTCCTGTACATTTGGGGTATTTGTTCCTCTATTCTGGTCTCCGAAGGATAGGCCCAGACAGGAGGAAAGGTGTTTAGGCAGAATCACAGGGTTGGCTAAAGGCTTGGCACCCGTACATGGGAACCAAACCAGGAATTGGTTATTCCAGGGAAAGGGACATGAGAATTGTTAGCTAATAGGTTTAAAGTTAGAATGTCAGTACAAAGATGAAACACAAGAACTGAACATCTTAAATTGAGTTCATGATTCCATGTGTTTATCCAGGTTGGCATAGTGCATATGACCGTCAGTGTTCCCAAATAAAGGCAACATTAGAGACTCACCAATGTGGTAGGTCTGCCCTGGACAAGACTGTTAACAGGTGTTGGGTGATGCAATCCTAGCTGGGTTTAAGGATGAAAAAAATGCAGTCACTGAGGATTAGTGCATGACTAAGAAAACTCATTACCTTGAGGCAGTGATTTTGAATGAAAGGGAAGATGGAAAGAAGAGAGGCAAAGAGGATGAGAAAGGGAGGAAGGAAGAAAAAAGAACTAAGAATCAAAAACAGGAATGGAGGAAGAAAGGCAGGAAGAGAAAGGAAAAAATAATAAAGCAGTTCTGTGGAGCTTTTGAGAAGCACCTAGAATCCAATGATTTAAGAACTGCTTTTTGGTGTCAGAGGCAAACGCAATAGGGAAGCAATAGCAACACCTGTAAATTCAGCAAATGTTTGTTGAACATACACTATGGACCTGCCCTTGTTCTTGATTGGGGAGTGGGTATGTAAAAATACAGACCCTGGTCCTGAGTAGCTTATATTTTAAGGAGGCAGATACATAAAAACATAACAGTATTAATAGATGAACAATGCTACAGTAGAAAGACACAAAGGAAGTAACAACTTCAGTCTCTGGGCCCAGAGATGCTTCATAGAAGTGTTGATTTTCCTCTCTTTTTATTTTTTCCCACTGATTTTGAACCATAATATGGAGTGAACTAGACCAGAAAGAAGGGATGTGTAAAAAGGAGAAATAGAAGAAAGAGTGGGCATCCCAGGTGGGTCCAGCAAAATCATGAATGGGTATTGAAAGTAAGGAATACGGGGGAAATAGGGACACTTTGATATGTTTGATGCTTGGTAGTGCATTTCAATAAATGTCCTTCTGTTTCCATAAACTGGAGCCTGAGTGGGCTCCAGGTTATAAGCTGGGTTTGAAAAAATTCGGGTTAATCATACTCAGCCACCAGGTTAAGAAGGCTGGTTTGACTAAAAAAGGAAGACTTGATTTTTGTACTTTCAGTGTTGATTAAAATGTTTTTGACATATTTAAACAATGCTTACAAAATTGAAAGAGTAGAGTTGCTGGCTATTTTTCACCATGATAAAAAGCTAACACTCTAGGGAACAATCCAAAGCTCTAGATATCCCCAGACATGGGGAGAGGGGAAAAAAAGCCACTATGTATATTAGCTAATTGGCAATTTTTTTAAATCCAGTTTTTAAGGTATATAAAGCTTTTCATTGTATTTGCAGATTTGGAGTAAATACTCTTATTAAAAATGTGTATTTTATCAATAACAGTTTATTATAGATATTTAATATTAGGAATATCTTATATAAATATTTAACTATTTTTATTGTCACCTGAAGACATTTTTTCATTATTTTTTTATAGAGAAAGGAAGGGAGAGAGGTAGAGAGAGAGAGAAAAAAATATTAATGTGAGAGAGAAAGATTGATCAGTTGCAAATTGGTTGCCTCCCATAAGTACCCAGACCAGGGATCATATGTGCCCAGAGGTGGGACTGAACCTGCAATGTAGGTGTGTGCCCTGACCAGGAATTGAGCCCACAACACTTTGTTTATGTGACAATACTCCAACCAACTGAGCCACACTGGACAAGGCTAATATTTAACATTTAAACATAATTTCTTATTTCTGGGTAATGTAGCTTCATATGCCTTTTTAAATATATAGTCCATGATGAACTATACAAATAATAACTTATTAATAATAAATGCAAAACCCAATTAATAACAATGGATCTTTTTCTTTGTGGAGTTACATTTACAAAGAGCTAGATGTTTCTATATTTGGCTCTTTTTTCCACATCTATAAATATGAGGATGGGGCTAAAATAATGTTCTATGAATAAATTCTGCATGTCACAGTTAGAATTCTTTATTTGCAACTTGCAAACTGATGAAATAGTAGATGAGGTACACAAAGTCCTAGCCAAAGGGTCTCAGGAACTCTTGAAGAACACCACATAACTTTGTATTGCCTAAGACAAAAGACCAGTTGTTCTATTTTTTGAAGATCATCTATTAAAAAAAATCAGTCCTTGCCAAACACAATAGGAAACTCATTCCATTTAATAGTTTATTTGGTCTAATATTTCAGCACTTAACATTCTAAATAGCTCCAGAATTATTATTGGATATGTGATCATTCTCTAGTGATGCAGTCAGACCACTGTTTTTCATAAACATTAGGGAATAACTTAATATACCACCTCCAAACCTGTTTTCTGTCATCATGTCACAGTACTTTTGGCTCATGTTTAAATACCTTTACTCTCTATCCCTAACAATGACATATTGCTTTATGGGAAGATGGTGTCAGGGCATGGAGGCCATTGCTTCTGCTAATATTATAAACTGAAAACTACTAAGGAATTTTAATATTAATTTATAATAAATTTAGCTTGACAAACAGCTGGTAGAAGTGAAATATAAATCCTCTCTAGAGGAATACCTTCAACCAAGGCCTCAAAAATGTGCCAGAGATAAATTTCCAAGGAACACGAACTCATCACCAAAAATCACAATATAGACGAGAAACAAGGCTATGCACAAGTCAACAAGTATAGCAAGGCAGAACTATACTTCCATGGACATTGGGTATAAATTAGAGATAATAGCAAGAGAACTCTGTATATTACAGTATTTAGTTTGTAAAGCATCAAACATTCAAGTTAATTGGAAACAGATGTACTAGAAGTTAAATAATGCCTATCATTTTAAAAAAAGTTAGATCTTTTCTATCTATATACACAAAATTTCCTCTCGTTGGTTTAAAGAGTGAAACATAAAACTCAAAACTGTAACAAATGTTAGATAAATTCCAGAAAGACATACTAATGACTTTAGAGCAAAAATGGATTTATAAGAAACACTAAAAGCAGAAACCAGAAAGAGAAAATATGAGATCAAATATAAAAACATAAACTTTTGTTCCATGAACAATATAACAACTAATTAAAGGACTAGGAAATAGAAAGAAAATATTACAGCCCAAGTAACCAACAAAACACTGATAGCCAGGACATATAGAAATAATCTAAAAGAAGAGACAACAAGATTTAAAATTGGACAAATTATATAAACCAAAAAAACACTGTAAGTGGGTAATAATAATATGAAAATGTGAATAGCACTAGTGTTATTGGGAAAAAAATTAATGTAATTAAGCATAATATTTCCATTAGAATGGAGAAAAGGTGTGTGACGGTTCACATTTTTAGGAGGTGTAAAGAAATAGACCTGCTCAGATGTTGTCGATGTTAATAAAGAACGGAGTGGTCTCCAGAAGAGACACTTACACAGTGTTACTTAAAATTCGAAATGTTGCCCAAATATTCTCCATCAACTTTTATCTGTTCTTCTAAGTGTAATACTGCAAGTGAGTACAATCGCCAGTGATAAAGGACATTTATTCAGTGTTGGTTTTATGAGAGAAAAATTAAATGCAATTACATGCCCATCAATAGGAGAATGATTAAATAAATTATGGTTCATGCCTACCATGAAATATTACACAGAAATGATAAAAATGTGATAGTTCAGTTGGCCCTAACATAGAAAGGTTTCTAAGATATATTTTCAGGTTATTGTGCTACTTTAATGTTTTACAGCAAGAAAACATTTGTGTGTTACTAATTTAAAATAAAAAAATATTTTTATTTTTATTTATTTATTTTATATTTGTTTAAAGCCTTTTATTTAAGGTTGTTTAGTGTTAAGATTGTTAAATTTGTTATAGTAACAAGTTTATACTTGTTGAGTATAGGATTGAGGGTGGATTGGAAGATAAAATTCTGCTTACTTCTATACCTGAGAATGTTAATAATAGACAGACAAAGGTGTTGTCAGTGTGAGTTTCCATTGGAAGCTTTAAAATATAGCTGAAATTAATTTCTGCATTGCACTTGGTATACTGTTATTTCTCTTCATGTCATCAGAACTACAGTTGCACAGAAGCCTATGGTTCAGTCATCTCTGTAGGTAATACTGGGAAGCACATGAAGACAGACACAATTTGCACAATGATGTTTGTTAAGGTGTGCTCTTAAGTTTTTCTAGATTGTGTTGTAATTGTGTTACTCATAGAATTGTGAGAAGGTTACACATAAGGGACTCTTTTGAAGTCAGATATGGTTCACCTAATGTCTCTTTTTAAAATTATTTTATTGTCATTCAAGTTCAATTGTCTGTATTTACCCCCCACAACTCCCCCCCACCCCAGCCATCCCTACCTGCCTCCCCTTCTTCCACCCCCTCTTGGTTTTGACATACATAGGGCCCAGAGACATATGAAAAGTTGCTCAACTTCACTAGCCATCAGAGAAATGTAAATTAAAAGCACAATGCGATACCACTTCACACCAGACAGAATGGCCATCATAAACAAATCAACAAGTGTTGGAGAGGATGTGAAGAAAAGGGAACCCTAGTGCACTGTTGGTGGGACTGCAGACTGGTACAGCCATTGTGGAAAACAGTATGAAATTTTCTCAGAAAACTAAAAATGGAACTGCCTTTTGACCTGGCAATTCTACTACTGGGGTTATACCCTAAGAACCCTGAAACACCAATCCAAAAGAACCTATGCACCCCAATGTTCATAGCAACACAATTTACAATAGCCAAGTGCTGGAAGCAACCTAAGTGCCCATCAGTAAATGGATGGATCAAAAAACTATGGTACATATACACAGTGGCATTCTACACAGCAGAAAGAAAGAAGGAGCTCCTACCCTTTGCAACAGCATGGATGGAACTGGAAAGCATTATGCTAAGTGAAATAAGCCAGGTGGTGAGGGACAAATACCATATGAACTCACCTTTAAGTGGAACATAATCAATAAAACAAGCAAGCAAAATATAACCAGAGACACTGATATTAAAAACAAACACAGTAACCAGAGGGGAGGTGGGAGGGGATAATGGGGGGAAAGAGGGGAAGGGTTTTCAGGACCAACTATAAAGGACACATGGAAAAGTTTAATTTTAAAAACAAAATTAAATTAAAAATAAAAATAGAATAATTTTTAAAATAAAATATTAAATAGAATAACTTAAAAAATAGAAAAATCCCTAAATGTGTGCCAACTTTTTGATTAAATAAAGATATTAAATTTTTCATGATGCTATGAGTAAGCGTCCTTGTGGTTAAGAATTGTAAAATGCTGTAAAAAGTTAAGGTGAAAGACAAATACCTTATGATCTCACTTACAAGAGGAATCTAATGAACAAAATAAACTAATCAGCAAAATAGAACCAGAGACATGGAAACATGGAACAGACTGACAGTAGCCAGAGCAGAGGTGGGAGGAGGATAATGGTGGAAAGACAGGGAAGGCACTAGTCAAAGAACATGCATGAACTACCCATGGACATAGCCAATGGTATGGGGTTGACTGTGGAAGCTGAGGGGTGGGCCTGTGGAAGAGAGAAAAGGGAGAAGAATTGGAACAACTGTAAGACAATAACAATAAAAAAAGAAATCCTAAAAATCAATAAGAAACAAAAAACCCAACAGGAAAATGAGAAAATAATGTGAGCAAGCACTTAATATAAAGGATTTTCAGATGGCAACAAAAGTTGTTTAAATTTTATAATAGCAGTATAAACAAAAAGTATAATATTAAAATGTGGTCATATTAAGGTGAAACTGACCTTTTGTTGTTTATTTGATTCCAAATTTTTTTGAGAGCACTGTTATTTCAATTTCTCTTCAACTTGGTAAAAGATTTTTAGAAATTTTTAAGTTTAAAAATGTTAGTGAATAAAGTGTTTTAGGAGAGATTAATATAAAATCATATAACTTGAAATAAAATCTATTTTCAATCACAGTTAATTTTATGACATTTTGTTGTCTGAAGAACAAAGTCTAGATTCTTCTACAGGTTTGGAAAGTAGTGAATTCAATGTATATTCATTTATCACTAAGCAATCTAGACTGGGTCCCAGTGGCTCTAGGGCTTTGCTTAAATTGTTTTCATCTAAGCTGGTTCTTAATAAACAATTTAGATATCTTAAGTAATACTGGAATTTGTTAATGGTATAAAAAAGACTCTCATTAAATATAAATCAATGGGCTGAATTCCTATTGAGGCTAGTACATAGACTCACATAAGAAGTAATAGGAAATAAATTTGAAGGCAGAAAAAGGTTAACAAAAGAAGACAGCTCATGAGAAAACAGTTCTCTAGGGAACATAGACATCTACATTTTAAGAGAGTGGATGTTCACACCAATTATGTGTTAAGTCTAGGCACTGACAGTGCAAGGATACATGAAACATTCTTTCTGAATGCTCACCTCTTAGAATCTGGACATGTATGTGTGAAAACACCTTCCTAGCATGATTGTTAAAATGCAGATTTCTCAGTACAGCCTATAGTTTAAATCAAAATGTAGCTTAATCTCACTTCAGACTTTCTAAATATTAGTGCATTTTAATGAACTTGCCCACTCATTATTTTGCACTCTAGTCTAGCTGGCCAACTATGTTATCTTGAATTTTTGTTTGTTAAGGAAAATACCACTGAATGCTTGCAGCCCTGCTGTACCAAGACCTGTCTGATGTTTGGACTGAGGCTGCAGTTGGGCTGGAGTGGGATTAAAGTTTCGAGTGTTGGGTATGGGCCAGTCAACATGGAAGTAACTAACAACATAAGGCACAAGAACATAAACAAAAACATACAGTAAGATTTCAGATAGCAAAAAATCTCTCTAGATGTATAGAAATAAAACTACTTTCAAGTGGATCCTGGGATCCTCCCTCTCTTTCCATGTAGTCATTCAAGGGAAATATATGTTGAGTTTTTTGTGGGAGTGAAGCAATGTTGCACTATCTAGGTTGAACTAATTCACTTAATAAGCAATGGTTGAGCATCTCTTATAAACTAGACTCAGAAGACACATATATCTGTTAAGACTAATTCTGCTTTCAGGGAGCTCCCAGTTTAGTGCAAAAGACTGATAAGGAAATAAAAATATTGAGATAAATGCTAAAAGAACTATAGAAATCCATATTCATGTATTCAAGCAACAAGTTCATGAAATGACTACTGTGTACCAGGCACCAAATATACCATAGTGAATGAAAACTTGGTCTCTACGTGTTCAGATTTCAAAAGAATTATCTCATTTTTAATTTACTCTTTAAAAAAGATTTTATTTACTTATTTTAGAGAGAGGAAGAAAAAAAGGAAGAGAACCATCAACATGTGAAAGAAACATTCATCAGTTGGCTCCCCTTTGCATCTTGACCAGGGACTGAACCTGCAACCCAAGCATCCACCCCAACCCAGAATCCTTCCCTTGCCAGAGGATCCCCAACCAACTAAGCCACACTAGTCAGGGCTGTTTGTTTACTTTTCAGTAAGTTTAAATCCTTGAGGGCTACAGCATTACACAGATTCTGTGTCCAATGGCTTTAGCAGGAAGGTTGCTTTGGAATTTAGCACAAACCCTGCTACTGTTTCCATGAGCACAGGTTACTCTGATTTAGCTGTTTGCCACCAGGAGTCACTGTGTTGGTCTTTACTTTGTACACATAAGCACATCACTTGCCCAGATAGAATTCTGTTTCATCTCAAGCATAAATACCTTCAATTTTAAGAAGGGCTGTGTACTCCTTCTGGTTCCAGACACTCCATTTAGAGGTGTCAAAAATAGCCTTGGACCAGAGCCTTCCACACATATTTGTCATTATAGAAAGCCTGTTCCCAATAGGGTCCAAAGTTTAGCCCCAGGAATTCAACACCCCAAAGAATTAGCTCTTGAGTCTGGCACGCTATTTTCCAAAATGTTTGTGTTAGTAGGTTGTCAGATGGTTACAGGTTGAAATCAATGCTCTTTTACTATTGTCACATTTGTAAATCAATTTACAATAACACCTGAAGTAAGCTCCTTGTCAATGACAGTTCTTTCTCTGACAGGAATCTTACAGATATACACTTTCATTTCATGCAGCTCAAGCTTACTTTTTAAACCAGCTGGATATTGTCATGTATGTTTTCATGGCCTCAATTTTACGTGTGTAATACTTTACTTCCACACAACAGTAAATTTGATATGGTTTTTATGCCCAATATAACCTGGACTAGAAGAGCAAAGCAAGTCAAGTTGAATCATAGTTAATAATGACTAGAAAAACAGTTCAGTAGAAACCTCAGTGCTAGAGACGTGAATAGCAATTTCAGAAAGAAAGCCCTCCGTAGAGACTTATTCACCACTTTGATGCCCCCCATTTAGTCACTTGAAAAGTAAAAGATTCTGCACAATGAAAAATGCTTCAATGTCTTAAAGGGAAGGTAGCATTTTTCATCACTGTCATTAGAATAACACATACAGTGATTCCAGATTGTCCTCTCTGGATGTTCCCTCAAATACAGCCCCTCCCACAAATGCACAGGCAACCTCTGCATATATCTCTATGATGATTCTGGCATGTTTCACAATGTTATGCTTTGTATCTTATTCATAATTATATACCAATACATTCCCTGTGTGGATGATATGTTCAAAATACTTGTTGAATGAGTAAATAAATAACTTTTGAAATACCTGAAGTATTGAATATAGTTGTCATTTGTGAACATATCAGAACATGCTCTTTCATATACAGACTCATGATAAAATCATTGGACATGAATTTTAGTGATAGGCAAGTGCAGGTTAAATCCTATACTTGGCATTTAAAAATTATGCAACCCTGAGAGAGTCGCTTAACTACTCTAAGCTTTAGTTTCCTACTCTTTAAAATAACAAGGCTCATAATAGCTATCCCTTAGGAATATCGTGGACATTGCCTGAAATATTACATAAAAATAACTTAGTACACTGCATAGTACTCAAAGTGGACTATTTTCCATAGGAATTTAAAACACATATATAGTTTGCCATCTAGGGATAGTGCATTCTATAAAACTTCTTTATAAGATATATTTAAAATTAGAATGAACTATTTTAAAGCATCTCTCTAAGATGTTTCCAAGTTCTTTGAATTGATAAATATGTTCACCTCATGAAAGACAAGTGGTACTTGCATTCTCAGTGCCCAGTACACATTCAATGAATATTATTTGTGTGAAAATGTGATTTACCAGTTTTTGATAAGTTGATCAGTTACAGGTTATGCTTTTGAAGGCATAAACTTAAATTATAAGCTCTGCAATAACATTGTATCAAATAGAATCTGCCATATCCATATTTTTATGACCTATGAGCAGAAATCTTTTTTAAAAAAGGAGAGAAATTTAACTGTCAACTTAAAATGATAATTAAAGGAAAACATGAATAGTTTTTTGGTCAGTCAATAACAATGGACAAGGAAATAGGCACTCCTCAGCTGAAACTTCACAGAAGTGAAATTGACAGTTCTTGGTCTCCTCCTTCCATGGACCATTACATTTTTTAGACTTCTATTTTTTTTTTGCTTAATTTTTTTCAATTAATGATCTAAAAATGCCCATCCTAAACCCTTAGCATTTTTATACTTTTTTCTTTCTTAATATTTTTTCAATTTACAGTCTAAAAATGCCCATCCTAAACCCTTCTTACATGTTTTCCCAATTCCCAATATAAATAAATCATGTTGTTTTAAAAAGTTTACTATGCTTTTTTACTTACAACAACAAAATGCATCAAGTGCAATAAAGGCATGAAAACAGTATTCTCAACAGACACACAAACCAATCTTACTTTGTCTTCACTTTAAGACAGTCAAGTGAAATTCTTTAAAAAAGTTGTAGATGTGCCCTGGCTGGTGTAGCTCAGTGGATTCAGTGTGCAACTATAAACCAAAATGTTGCTGGTTCAATTCCCAGTCAGGGCAGATGCATGAGTTGTGAGCCAGGTCCCCAGTAGGGGGCCCACAAAAGGCAGTCACACATTGATGTTTTCCCCCCTCTCTTTCTCCTTCCCTTCCCCTCTCTCTAAAAATAAATTTTAAAAATCTTTAAAAAAAAAGTGGTAGATGTGAGGATGGCTGGGGTGGGGGAGAGTTGCAGGGGGGAAATGGAAACAACTATACTTGAACAACAATAAAAAATTTTAAAAAATAATGACTCTGAGCTTAGGTCTAAGTACAAGAAAAAAAAAGTGATTCATGAGCAAGCCCAGCATTCCCATTCTGTTGATCCATTCCTCATATCTTCTCAACTTTCATTCATTCATTCATTTATTCATATACTTATCTATATGCCTTTCTATAATTTTGCATTTCATAAAACAAATATATGCTTTGGGTATGCTTTTGGCTTAAATTTAGTATTCTTGCTTGGGATAATATTTGATGCTAGTATGTTCACTGGGATGTTCCCATCTCAAAGTCAGTATCCAATTTATAGGGATGTTGTTCTTCATTTACATGAAGTAAAGGGAAGAGACCTACACATGTATCATGCTGTATACCTATAGATGAATAATAGCTGAAGGTACCATTTTTCTTCATTTTTTTTAGAAGCACCAAACAGAGAGAGAAGGAAGTCCACTAAAAGTAAGCAATACTTGACTACTTTAACAAAAGAGTGTTGGAAATCCAGAATCTTTGCCTTTCTTTCTCCCACAATTAAAGAAACTGTGTAGTGTTATTAATACCATGTTCTTGAAAAGAAAACAATGAAATTCCTTTACAAAGCTCCTCAAGAACTTTATGAAAATTGCTGCAATAGGAGGAACAAACAGTGTGTGAGTGTAGAAGCCCATGCACTGATTTAAGAAGAATATAATTGTACTGCTTCATCTTGGCCATAGTGACGTATTTTAGCTTGATATATATCTAGGATTTTTGATGAAAATATGGCAGGATAGGCTATTAAAAGTACAAAAAAATCTATGAAAACTATTTTTCATCTCACTGAAAATAAAGCACATCAAATGTAAAGTTATTTATCCATTTAATAAATGCTTGAAAACATTTCACACAGGTTTTCAAACTTCTTGGCAGAGAGTTGTTCGTAGTAATTTTTTACAGTCCTTAGTATTTCCATGGTATCCATTGTAATCTCTCCTCTTTCATTTCTGATTTTATTTATTTGGGTCCTCTCTCTTTCTTTTGTGATGAGTATGGTTAAAGGCATGTCGGTTTTCTTTATCTTTTCAAAGAACCAGCTTCTGGATTTATTGATCCTTTGAATGGTTCTTTTAGTCTCTATGTCATTTGATTCTGCTCTGATCTTGGTTATTTTGTCTTTCTACTCTCTCTGGGCTTTGTTTATTGTTGTTCTCCCAGTTCTTGTAGATGTAGGGTTAGGCTGTTTATTTGAAATCTTTCTATCTTTTTTGGGTAGGCCTGTATAGCTATGAAAGCATATACTGTGTGCATGGATTGGAAGAATAAACATCATCAAAATGCCCATAGTGAAAAAAGCGATGTAGAGATTCAACAAAATCCCTATTAAAATACCAATGACATATTCACAGGTCCAGAACAAACATTTCAAAAATTTATATGGAACCATAAACAAACCCACATAGCCTGATAATTTGGAGAAAGAATAGCAAAGTAGGAAACAGAGCAAGTGGACTAGGTTACCGAATCACTTTTGAAAGCAGGACATCAAAAATTATTGCGATCACAGAAAAACCAGACAGTAAGGAGACTTCTTCAGGACAAAAGGGGCCCAGGGATCAGCGCAGGGATTAGGGGTGTGCAGTCTCCAGGCCCGGTGCTCCCGGGACTGCCTCCAGGCACCCAGGAGAGGGGAGTCCCTGCTCCCTCCCCTGAATACAGGGGGGTGAGCAACTGCAGGGGAGAACGTGTTGCTAGAAGGAACAGATTGGCCAGTTAGACTGGAAAAAAATCACCCAGGGACTATGAACACCCGCCAAGAGACTTGGGAGAAGTGAGGGCCTCTAGCCCACAGGACCAGAGGCAGCCTGGAAGAGAGCCCGCACCCCTAGCCTGGTGGAAGTGAAGTGCAGATCGGTAGAGAGCACAGAGTCGCACCGCGCTTGACTGGAGCCCCAGAGAGAGGCCTGAATCGCGCTCTGTGATCCCAGGAGGGACGTGGCGCTTGGTGCGTTCCTACAGTAGTGGCTCAGAAATTTCCAGCCAGCCCAACGGGGGGAGCCGGGAAAGGCGCCAACACCTGGTCGGAGGGCAATTCGGCAGGGACCACTGAGCTGGAAAGGGCTCCGCGCCATCGGGAAGACTGTCTTGCACTTGCTGCAAACCCAGATCAGTCACGAGGTGCTTAGGGCAATCCTAGACGCTGAATTTCAAAAGTTTTGGGGGAGGGGCGCACCCTTTTATGATTCCCAGGGAGGGCGCAGTGAATCCCAAAACATCGCGGGTGCCTCCTGAGATCATAGAGCCTGAACCCTGCAGGACCCCAGAGTCCGGAAGAACGTGGAAGTGAGATCCAGAGAGCCAGTGTGCTCGGGAGCACCCAGGAGTAGGGGGAAGCTGTGAACACCAGGATACACAAAGGAGATAGCACCACTGAATCTCACAAATATTCTACCACAGAAGTTCACACCATAATTACAGGGAATCAGAACAGATCAAATTAACAAACAAGAAGAAAAAAGAAGAAACACATGAAAAATGAGAAAACAAAGAAACAACCCCCAACTGAAGGGAAATGAGGAAGCCTCAGGAAAAATGCTAAATGAAATAGAGGCAACTCAACTATCAGATAGTGAGTTCAAAACAATGATTACCAGGAAGTTCAATGAACTCACATTGAGCTTTCAGAAATTAGAGGGAAACTACATCAATCTCGCTACAAACTATATAAACATGAAAAAGGAAATAGAAACTCTCAACAAAGGTCAAGAGGAAATGAAGAATACAATTTCTGAACTGAAGAACACAGTAGAAGGAATGAAAAGCAGGATCGATGAAGCAGAAGATCAGATTAGCGAGCTGGAGGACAAAGTAGAAAACAACATCCAGAAAGAGCAAGAAAAGGAAAAGAGGCTCAGAAAGAATGAAGAGGGATTAAGAGAAATGCAAGACAATATAAAACATAATAATATCCGTATAATAGGGATACCAGAAGGAGAAGAAGAAGAGCAAGGGATCGAAAACCTAGTTGAACAAGTAATGAAGGAGAACTTCCCTAATTTGATGAGAGAAAAAGTCACACAAATCCAGGAAACACAGAGAGTCCCAATCAAGAGGAACCCAAAGAGGCCCACCTCAAGACACATCATAATTAAAATGGCAAAATTTCAAGACAAAGAATCTTAAAGGCAGCGAGAAAGAAACAGGAAGTAACATACAAGGGAGCCCCAATGAGGCTAACAGCTGACTTCTCAATGGAAACACTTCAAGCCAGAAGAGAATGGCAAGAAATACTCCAGGTAATGAGAACCAGAGGTCTGCAACCAAGGCTACTATATCCAGCAAGGCTCTCAATCAAAATAGAAGGCCAAATAAGAAGCTTCCCAGACAAAAGAAGTCTAAAAGAATACACCTCGACCAAACCAGCTCTGCAAAGAGATCCTAAAGGGACTGCTTTAAGGAAGGGAAGGAAAGAGAGAGAGAGAGAGAGAGAGAGAGAGAGAGAGAGAGAGAGGGAACACACGTACATAAAAGAAAATGAATAAGTACCTATCAATAATAACCTTAAATGTAAATGGATTAAATGCTCCAATCAAAAAGACACAGAATAGCTGAATGGATAACAAATATGACCCACATATCTGCTGTCTACAAGAGACCCACCTCAGGATAAAAGACCTACACAGGCTGAAAGTGAAGGGCTGGAAACAAATCTTCCAAGCAAATGGACAGGAAAAAAAAAGCCGGGGTAGCAATACTCATATCAGACAAAATAGACTTCCAAAAAAGGTCCATAAAGAGAGACCCAGAAGGTCACTTCATAATACTCAAGGGAAGAATCCATCGAGAAGACATAAATATTGTAAATATATATGCACCAAACATAGGAGCACCCAAATACATAAAGAAAATCTTAGAGGACTTCAAGAAAGATACAGACAGCAACACAATTATGGTGGGAGATTTTAATACCCCACTATCAAAAATGGACAGATCTTCTAAACAAAATATCAACAAAGATATTGTGGCATTGAACAATACCCTTGAGGAAATGGACTTTACTGATATATACAGAGCCCTCCATCCAAAAGAAGCTAAATATACATTCTTTTCAAATATACACAGAACACTCTCAAAGATAGATGACATGATAGGACACAAAAAAAGCCTCAACAATTTCAAGAAAATTGAAATCATACCAAGCATTTTCTCAGACCACAAGGGACTGAAGCTAGAAACCAACCCGAAGGAAAAAAACCCAAAACACTCAAAATCATGGAGATTAAATAGCATGCTATTAAACAATGAATGGGTCAAGAATGATATTAGGGAAGAAATCAAAAGGTTTCTGGAAACAAATGAAAACGAACTCACAACAACCCGAAACTTATGGGACACAGCCAAGACAGTCCTGAGAGGGAAGTTCATAGCGATACAGGACCACCTAAAAAGGTTAGAAACATTCCAAACAAACAACCTAACCCTACGTCTACAAGAACTCGAGGAACAACAACAAAGGCAGCCCAGAGCAAGCAGAAGGAAGGAAATAACCAAGATCAGAGCAGAATTAAAAGACATGAGACTAAAAGCACAATTCTAAGGATCAATGAATCCAAGAGCTGGTTCTTTGAAAAGATAAACAAAATAGACAAGCCTTTAAGCACACTCATCAAGAAAAAAAGAGAGGAGATCCAAATAAACACAATCAGAAATGAAAGAGGAGAGATTACAACAGATACCAAGAAATACAAAGGATTGTAAGAAATTACTACAAAGAACTGTATGCCAAGAAATTTGAAAACCTAGGTGAAATGGACAAATTTCTAGAAAAATATAATCTTCCAAAACTCAATGAAAAAGAAGCAGAAAGCCTGAACAGACCAATAACAACAAAAGAAATTGAAGCAATAATCAAAAAAACTCCCAACACACAAAAGCCCTGGACCAGATGGTTTCACAGGAGAATTCTACAAAGCATTTAAGGAAGAGCTAACCCCTATCCTTCACAGACTATTCCAAAAAAATCCAAAAAGATGGGAGTCTCCCAAACTCTTTTTATGAGGCCAACATCATCCTAATTCCAAAACCAGATAAAGACACAACAAAGAAAGAAAACTTCAGGCCAATATCACTGATGAACATTGACGCTAAAATACTGGGTGGCAAACTGCATCCAACAATACATTAAAAAGATCATACACCATGACCAAGTGGGATTCATTCCAGGGATGCAAGGATGGTTCAATATTCACAAGTCAGTAAATGTGATACATCACATAAACAAAAGCAAAGACAAAAACCACATGATTATATCAATTGATGCAGAAAAAGCATTTGACAAGGTACAGCACCCATTTATGATAAGAACACTCAGCAAAGTGGGAATAGAGGGAGCATTCCTCAACATAATAAAGGCCATATATGAGAGACCTACAGCCAACATCATACTCAATGGGCAAAAATTAAAATCTTTTCCACTAAGATCAGGAACAAGGCAAGGCTGTCCACTTTCACCACTTCTGTTCGATATAGTACTGGAAGTTTTAGCCACAGCAATCAGACAAGAAAAAGAAATAAAAGGCATCCAAATCGGAAAGGAGGAAACAAAACTGTCACTGTTTGCAGATGACATGATAGTATACATAGAAAATCCTATAGACTCTACCAAAAAACTGCTTGACCTAATAAATGAATTTGGCAAAACAGCGGGATACAAAGTCAATATCCAGAAATCAAAGGCATTTCTGTACACCAACAATGAAACAGCAGAAGCAGAGATCAAGGAAAAAAATTCCATTTGAAATAGCAAAAAGAAAAAATAAAATATCTAGGAATAAACCTAACCAAAGAGGTAAAAGACCTGTATTCAGAAAACTATATAACACTCAGGAAAGAAATCAAGGAAGACACAAACAAATGGAAACATATACCGTGTTCATGGATTGGAAGAATTAATATCATCAAAATGTCCATACTACCCAAAGCAATTTACACATTCAATGCAATTCCTATTAAAGTACCAATGGCATATTTCACAGACATAGAACAAACACTTCAAAAATTTATATGGAATTATAAATGACCCTGAATCGCTGCTGCAATTTTGAGAAAGAAGAGAAAGTAGGAGGGATCACAATACCTGACACTAAACTATACTACAAGGCCACTGTAATCAAAACAGCCTGGTACTGGCATAAAAACAGGCACATAGACCAATGGAACAGAACAGAGAGCCCAGAAATAAGCCCAAGTCTCTATGGTCAATTAATGTTTGACCAAGGAGGCAGCAACATAAAATGGAGTAAAAATAGCCTCTTCAACAAATGGTGTTGGGAGAACTGGACAGCCACATGCAAAAAAAATGAAACTTGAGCACCAACTTACACCATATACAAAAATAAATTCAAGGTGGATAAAAGACTTAAATATAAAACGTGACACCATTAAAGTCCTAGAGGAAAATGTAGGTAGGAAAATCTCGGATATTTCACGAAGAAACTTTTTTACTGACTTGTCCCCTAGAGCAAGGGACAAAAGGAAAGAATAAACAAATGGGACCTCATCAAAATTAAAAGCTTCTGCACAGCTAAAGAAAACAGTATCAAAATTAAAAGAGAACCAACTGTATGGGAAAACATATTTGCCAATGATACCTCAGACAAGGGTTTAATCTCCAAAATATATAAAGAACTTACAAGACTGTACTCTAAGAAGACAAGGAATCCAATTAAAAAAGTGGGCAAAGGACTTGAACAGACACTTCTCCAAGGAGGACATACAGAAAATCCAAAGACACATGAAACGATGTTCAATATCGCTAGCTTTCAGAGAGATGCAAATTAAAACCACAATGAGATACCACTTCACACCAGACAGAATGGCCATCATAAACAAAGCAACAAACAACAAGTGTTGGAGAGGTTGTGGAGAAAAGGGGACCCTAGTGCACTGCTGGTGGGACTGCAGACTGGTACAACCACTATGGAAAGCAGTATGGAACTTCCTCAGAAAACTAAAAATGGATCTGCTTTTTGACCCTGCGATTCCACTGCTGGGACTCTATCCTAAGAATACTAAAACACCAATTCAAAAGAACCTATGCATCCCAATGTTCATAGCAGCACAATTTACAATAGCTAGATGCTGGAAGCAACCAAGATGCCCATCAGTAAATGAATGGATCAAAAAACTATGGTACATTTACACAATGGAATTCTATGCAGCAGAAAGAAAGAAAGAGCTCCTACCCTTTGCAACAGCGTGGATGGAGCTGGAAAACATTATGCTAAGTGAAACAAGCCAGGCAGTGAGAGACAAATACCATATGATCTCACCTTTAACAGGAACCTAAACAACAAAACAAAGAAACAAACAAAATGTAACCAAAGACACTGAAATAGAGGCCAGGCTGACAGTGCCCACAGAAGAGAGTAGAAGGAATTTAAGGGGACAGTGGGAAGGGTTCACAGGAACAAACTTAAAGGACATATGGTCATAAACTAAGGAGAGGGTGGTAATGGGAGGGAAGTGGGGAGGGCTCGGAGGGGGGACTGGATTGGGAGTAAAAAGGAGAAAACTGTATTTGAACAATGATTTAAAAAATAATAATAAATAAATAAGTTTTTTAAAAAAAGAATAACAAAGTAGGAGGGATCAAAAAAACTGAAATCAAACTGTATTACAAGGCCACTATAATCAAAACAGTCTGGTATTGGCATAAGGACAGACATGTAGATCAATAGAACAGAATAGAAGGCCCAGAAATAAACCATATCTCTATGGTCAATTAATATTTGATAAAGGGGGCAGAAGCATAAAACAGAGTAAAGATAGCCTCTTCAACAGATGGTGTTGGGAGATCTGGATAGCTACGTGCAAAAAATGAAATTGACCAACAACTTACACCATACACAAAAATAAACTCAAAGTGGATAACAGACTTACCTAAATGTAAGTCATGACACCATAAAAGTCCTAGAAGAGAACACAGGTATGAAAATCTCAGATATTCCACACAACAATATTTTCACTGATACATCCCCTAGAGCAAGGGATATAAAGGAAAGAATAAACAAATAGGACTTACTCAAAAGAAAAAGCTCTGCACAGCTAAAGAAAACATCATTAAAATGAAAAGGGAATCAACTGTATTGGAAAATATATTTGTCAATGATACCTCAATGGTCTGATCTCCAAAATATATAAAGAGCTCACAGGATTCCATTCTGGGAAGACAAACAATCCAATTAAAAAATAGGCAAAGGACCTGAACAGCCACTCCTCCTGCAGAGGCCCAGAGACATGTAAAGGGATGTTCAGTATCACTAGCCATCAGAGAAATGCAAACTAAAACCACAATGAGATACCACTGCACATAGATCAGAATGGCCATCATAAACAAATCAACAAATAATAAGTTCTGGCAAGGCTGTAGAGAAAAGGGAACCCTAGTACATTACTGGTGGGAATACAGACTGGTGTAGCCACTGGGGAAAACAGTATGGAATATCCTCAGAAAACTAAAAACGGAACGGCCTTTTGACCCAGCAATTTCACTGCTGGGATTATATCCTAATAACCCTGAAACACCAATCCAAAAGAATCTATACACCCCTATGTTCAGAGCAGCATAATTTATAATAGCCAAGTGTTGGAAGCAACCTAAATGACCATCAGTAAATGAATGGATCAAAAAACTATGGTACATTTACACAATAGAATTCTAGACAGCAGAAAGAAGGAGCTCCTATCTTTCAAGACTGGAGAACATTATGCTAGTGAAATAAGTCAGGCAGTGAAAGACAAATACAATGTGATCTCACCTATAAGTGGAACTTAATCAACAAAACAAACCAGGAAAATATAACCAGAGACATTGAAATAAAGAACAAACTGACTGTTACCAGAGAGGAGGCGGGAGGAGAGAGGGGGATAACAGGAGGGGGAAAATGGAGAAGAGTCATCAAGGAACATGTATAAAGGACCCATGGACAATGCCAAAGGGGGATAGGATTGAGGGTGGGAGGTGTAGGTTAGCAGGGGACATTGGTGGGGTGGGGGGGAGTGAGGACAACTGTACTTGAATAAAAATAAATAAATGTTTTAACACAGTGTTCTAATTATGCTGTAACATTAGTAGTTGCCATCGGTACCTATAATTGCACCTAAAGATAACAAAAAATGTGTAGTCAATTATATGTCTTATTAGGTTACAAAGTAAATATCCTTACAAAATGAACCCTAAAATAGCTAAATTTTAGCCTCTGAGACTACATACTGTATTTTTTGGACTATAAGATCCACTTTCCCCCAGCATTTGAATGGTGGTGCGTCTTATAGTTCAAATGCAGCTTACCTGGCTCACTGTGGGGGGAGGCAGTGGCCTATGTTATTAAATATTTTACCACAGTTTTTGTTTCAAAATTTGTTTTCCTATTTTCCTCCTCTAAAGCCTGGGTGTGCCTTGTGGTCCAGTGTGTCTTCCAGTTCGAAAAATTTGGTAGTTTTCTCCGTGTTTTTTCTTCCATATTTTCTATCCTTGTTTATAAGTACAAATGTGTTTGCAGGAAGATTATAGAATATTTTGGGATTCAGTTGAAGGATACTAAGTATATTTTTACCATATGATACTTATGTTTTGCAAAGTTTAAAGAAGTAGGTTTGTGTGACATTTTGAAATTTAACTTGAATGGACTTGAAGAGCATGAAATGGAGCAATATCAGTGTATTTATGCATCTGTTCATCAAACCAACATTTACTGAGCACCCACAGTGTACCAGGCCCTGTGAAAGGCACTGGGTGTTCATGAATGGCAGGACAGAAATGGACCCACCCTCACAGAGTTTACCATCTAGTAGTAATTTACATTTTTATTGCACTTTCACAATATGTAAAAGCATCTTCACAAACATTGCATTATCTACTTAGTTTTTTAGATAGGTAATATTACCAGCATATCAATGATATTATTAAAACTTGGGAATTTTAAGACTGGGATGTTTGGATATAACTACCATATGTACATTTTGGGTGGTTATTCAACCACCAAAAATAGCCACTTGTATTTTATTGCACTTAACATTTTGTCAGTAAGGCTCCAATCAAAAGACAAGAACCACACAGTAATTTGAACAGGGACAGAGAGCAGGCTGGCAGCTGTCAGGGTTGGGGGTGGGGGTTGGGTGAGGGAGGGTGAAAAGATTGAACAAAAAGGGAGGAAAAGGATAAAAACACATGGACATAGACAACAGTGTGGCAATTCCGGGGGAGGGTGGTGGGGGTGACTTGGAGGAGGGTATAGGGAGATAAATCATGATGGAAGGAGACTTACACAATACAATATACAGATGATGTGTTATAGAATTGTACACCTGAAACCTATATAATTTATTGACCAATGTTATTCCAATAAATTCAATAAAAAGAAAAAAATGACAGGAAAATAGGAATTATTAACTATAACACTAGATAGGAGTAATGGGATTGGGAACCAAAGGGTAAAGAAAACACTAATGAATATAAATAAAGGAAACAGTCATTACCTCCATAGGTAACACATAGCACCCAAGGAATAAACAAGTCAGTCATACCTACTAGAATGACTATCACTAAGAAGACAAGAAAAAATAAGTGAAGGTGAAGATGTGGACAATAGGTGACTGTTGTACACTATTGGTGTATAAATCGGTGCAGCCAATTTATACACTGTTTATGGAAAACAGTGTGAAGTTTCCTCAAAAAATTTAAAGTACCTGACTGGTGTAGCTCAGAGGGTTGAGCACAGGCTGTGAACCAAAGGGTCGTGGTTTGATTCCCAGTCAGGGCATATGCCTGGGTTGTGGGCCAGGTACCCAGTGTGGGACATATGAGAGGAAACCACACATTGATGTTTCTCTCCCTCTCTTTCTCCTTCCCCTTCCTTCCCTCTAAAAATAAAGAAATAAAATATTAAAAAATTTAAAATAGAATGGCCATAAATGATCCCACAATTCTGCATCTGAGTACATATCCAAAGAAAATGAAAACAGGATATTGAAGAGATATATCTACTCCCACATGTCTTGCAGCATGATTCACAATAGCCAAGCTATGGAAATGAGTTGCCTGTCAGTGGGTGAATGGACAAAGAAGACATGACACGCAATATTGTTAAGCCAGGAGAAAAAATGAAATCCTGTCCTTTGTGATAACATGGGTGGGATTTTGAATACTTTATGCTAAGTGAGATAATTCAGACAGAAAAAACAAATACTATATAACATCACTTATATGTGAATCTAAAAAAAAGACATAAAAACAGAGTAAAATGGTGGTTACCAGGGATTGAGGGTGGAAGAGTAAGGAGAGAAGTTTAAGGGTACAAACCTGCAACTAATACATAAATAAGTTCTGCAAATCTAATGCACAGTATAGTGATTATAGACAACAATATTGTGTATAAACATCATATTGTGTAAAATTTGCTAAGAGACAAGATCTTAATTATTCCCACTGCAAAAAAGAAATGATAATCACCATGGTTCTCGATAGAGGTGCCAACAATGATGCTAGCAAAGATTAAAATAACAATCACATTCCATATATAAATGCATAAAATCAGCATGTTATACACCTTAAACTTCCACAGTGTCATATGTCAAATATATTTCAATTTAAAAAGTCTGGAAAAGGGCCAAACTCTGTAAGACTGCGATCCAAACTTATCTAGAGAGGGCACTACTGTTACAGCCCAGTATCCACTGGCAGAGAGGTTCACTCATTGCAGGGCTTCCCTGGGATAATGACCTGGACATCCGGTGCCAGGGTGCTGTGGGAGGGCCCCTGGACAGGTGCCATATACTGCTGGCCACAAGGCGCTACAAGAGCCTGCTGGGAGACAGGATGCACAGAAACCCTTCCAGGGTCCTCCACTGATGAAGTTTATTCTTCTGCCAGCTGGCAAGGGAGAAATGTTCCAGCATTGCTAGTGGAGCCACAGAGAATAGGTTGGGGACTTAGAGGAATAGAATGATCAATGGAACATTAGTTTGTCAAACAACACTTAGATAAATTATATCACATCATTTACTTGTCACAACCACACAGTTGGGGCTACATATTTTATTCTTATATCAGGGATGAAGTCATTTAAAAATACATTTTATGTGATTATTTCTAAAAGAAAAAATTTTGAAATTAAATGTTTTGCTGATGATTATAAAGATAAGACTTACAAACTAGTAATTGAAAAATTGAATTTGGGACCAGACAGTTTGGATCCACTTCCTGTTATACCTTTTTTGGGGAAAATATTTAACCTTCCTCTATCTCTGTTTCTTCATTAAAAACAAACAAAAATAAGACTTACCTCATTTTTTATGAAGATTACATTGGATGATGTTTGTAATGTGCTCGGAATAGAATTGGCGCATACCTAATGCTCCTTTTGAAAATACTGTTGTTATTATATTGTATTAAGTTACTACTCTCAGTAAAAACAACTTAAATACCTAGAATAAAGTATAAAAATCTACAAGCACCCAGGGAAGAAAATCATTCACATACAAAACAGCAAATACCAAACTGTACAGAGTATTCAATCTATGCAATCCTAGAAAACAAGAGAGTGATGGGCAGGTTTGAGGGGAAGGAGATTATTAATAAATAATCCTATAAAAAATCTAGGGGTTTTTCTTATTTGCATATTTAGGCAACAACAACAAAAAGAAAACATAAAATATATCTGGCCCTTAAAAGTTCATCTACTTTTAAATGTATATCGTCTGATGGAAAATGACAGCATGTTTCTTATTTGAAAAAAAAAAAAACTTAAGGGAGGTTTATTGTTTTGTTCTTGTTTTAAATCTAATATGTAATTTTCTACTAGGAAATAGAGGAAGTTTAAATCAAGTAAAAGTCATTGATATTCCTACTCAGAGAGAAATAGGTGTGTTTCCTTTTAGTTTTTTCTCTATGCTTATACATGTGTATAAACATAAAAATATATATTTTTAAAAATTGATGTTCTACAAGATGTGCAGTGATATTCTATATCCTACTAGATGTGAATTGGTATTTGATTATAGCTTTACTAGTTATAGTAATTTTGGAGGTTTTCAAATATGTAGTCATTCTGTCAATGTTAGTTGTACTTCTTCCTTTCTAACCAGTATGTCTCATGTTTCTTTTCCTTGCCCTATTACACTGGCAAGGCACACCAGTATCATACGTGGGAGGGGTTAGAATAGACATTTTTGTCTCATTCTTAATAAAGACAAAATGTTCATTTATTACTATTAAATGTAATGTTAATATAGGATTTTCTGTACATACTGGTTATAAAGTTTAAAAAGTTTCCTTTTATTCTTAATCTGTTGAAAGTTTTTAATCATGAATGAATATTCAATGTTGTCAAACATGTTTCTTCAGTTAATTTGTAGTAAATGATTTATGGTAAATGGTTTTATTTGCTTTGGAGATGGGAATGGATTTGTAATATTCTTAAGTTTTTCAAAAAAAAGCAAATGTGGACCACTGAGTATATAATTTTTCCATTGTACAAAAATAAAAAGTATAGTTTCATATATACATGTATGTCTACATGTGCTTTATGCATATATAAACCCGTGTATGTGCTTTTATAGAGAGAGAACATTTCAGGATACTGAAAAACTTAACAGCAAGCTGTTGCCTCCATAAAAAAGGACCGGGTGTCTGGGCTAGCAGAAAGGTGTTATTTATACACACTGTTGTGCTGTGTGAAACGTTGACTATATATAACTTTGAAAGACACATACCTCTGTTTTTTATAGTTATTGCATTTAGACTTAAGTATTTTACCAGCTTGTAATATATTTTGAAGTATAAAATGAGCCTTTGAAATCATTTTTTCCAATTATTGGATGATGTAAAATTTGGGAAATTTCTTCTATTTTGTTACATTTTCTAAGCACTGTTGTTTGAGTTAGAACAGTTATTTTTATTGCACTTAGAGAAATGTTGATTTTAATGCCAGATTCATAACCTTTGAATTTATGTAGCTTTGTAAATTATAACTATTGGGTTGAGGCTAGTGTACCATAGTGGTGTATCAAATTTTTTGCCTGACTTTTTCTTATATTTATTCTGATGGAATTTAAAGTTTGGTCACACCTTAAATTGCTTACCTCCACCATTCAAAGTTTTATTTCTCTTCTTCACACCACTTATTTCTACTCCTTCATAAACTTATCATATATATATATATATATATATATGTATACACATACATACATGTATATACATATACACATATATATTTGTGTATTTTCTAGAGCACATCAATGTTTTGTTTATCCTCAAACATTGTATGTAGCACAGCACTTGGCATATAGGTGACTCATAAATATTTGATAACTTTCTTACTCAATAAATGAATACACAAATGAGTGGCTGAATAAATTCCTCAATCTCCCCAAAATCCAAACTCACAAAAAAATCTCCATTCTTGGCATTTAATGCCACAGAGTTTATTTTAATTCATGACTAGAGCTCTGAACCATTACATTATTAAGATGAGATAAGGTGAGATAATGTAAGGTGGGTGCTAAACTCTATTATTTTCCATATATCTTTTTCAAAGACTTTTGCATTTACATTCAATTTTGTACTACAGTTACAATATTTGTTTGGTTTTGAGGAATCATTTCATACAATAAGTTTCCCATTCTTCTATTCTGAAGTTTGAAGCATCTTTTGTGAGCTTGCAGATATATTTTAGTTTCTTCCTCAGTGAGGATATAGTGATCGTTATTTTTATTTGAGAAAATGTTTACATATTTAAAATAGGTCTCTATATCCCTCATATGTAAATAACAGAAGCTTGTCTATAAAGAGAATTCTTCATTCAAAAGGAAACAAAAGAAAAACATCTTATATACAATATTCCACTCTGTTTTAGTACACAAGGTCTTTGTGAAGAACCTTGAGGCTAGCTTGTCTTTTTCTTTATTCATTACATTTTATCTTTAAAGTTCAAAAATATATAAGGGCATATCCAGGTGTCTTGATGAGCTTTAGGTTTTATACTCTCAGGTCTTTCTCTAGCTCAAAAACATTTCCTTTTAAATTTAATTATTTATTTCTTTGCTATTTTTCTTTCTCTTTCTGAAATAGTAATGTTTCTTTGATCCTATCTATATCCTTCGTATTTATCATTATCTAAGCCATCATTTTTATCTCTTTGATTTTGCTCCTGTACTATGGGAAAAAAACTCTCAGAAGTTGCTCCACTTCATTGATAGATTTTATTTCACTTTTTCCTATGTGCTCTTTATAATCTCAAATGCTCTTTTAATTTTTCTATTGATTTTTGTATTTTCTTGCTACTTTTTGTAGCTTTCCCTTTTTCCATTCTTTCATTTGATTGTATTCTCTCTTTAATGACACCTATCAGAGTTTTGTAGAAGTTTCTCCTCCTGAATTTTTTGGAACACATCAGGAATATAAGTTGTGACTTTTTCAGCTATTTCAGAAATAAACTAATTTTCAAAGCTACCTGATTAATTCACCTCGTCAAGTCAATGCTCCTTACCATCGTAGCAGTGCCTCTTCATGATGTGTTGACTTACTAGGTCTATCGTTCTCAATAACTAGTATTGGAAATTCTGTACAAATCTCAGCATATTTCCTTCTCCTCCTTCTTTTCTCTCTTCCTCATTTTTGTCTTTGTGTTCATCTTCTTTCTCACACAAACACACACACACACACTCCCATTACTTTCAATTTTTGCTATTTTGTGCTGCTTTTTCTTTTTTAGTATTTTAATTGAAAGTTAGTAAGAAGCCTATCAAGAACACCTAGTCCTTTGTCATTTTTTTAACCAGATAGCTCCCTAATTATAACTTACCTCTTTTTTCAGGATATAATTTCACAGATTCTCTATGGTTCTTTTATTTTTCCCAGGTTTTTCTCATAAGGGACATGTCTAATCAAAAATATATTTAAAGAATTAGGGTGATGTACACACTCAGATACCTACTGCAGAAATTTTTTCTCTTTATTTTTTATATTGAGAGCCAGGTCACTAGAAATCTCTCTGAGTGTACACTCCAATGAGAAAGTCAAGAGAGTTTTGTCATTTGGTTTATTATCAGGTGATTACACATCCCTGTCTGCCTTCAACTATCCCGGATTGTTCTGTTGTGTTAGCATAGTTATAAATAGTGTTCCTTTCACTCTCAAAAGAACCCTGGTTTACATGATAAATTATATGATCAGTTTACATAACACCATGAGATATGATTTAAATGAGTCATATGCCTACACACCTTATTCATACTTCCTTAACATCATGATGGAATTGTAATGGAATTTGACTTGAATAGGGTGAAAATTATAGTTACTTAAGTTCAGCTATAATTCCAGTACTACTACCCTAATCCTGCTTTCATGATGACTGAATGGATCATGTTCAAAGCAGATTACTAAACTTTAGTTTGTACACTAGTACTTTATGTCTGCTAGATAATAATATAGAATTGAGTGTGTATATATATATATATATATATATATATATATATATATATATGGTATGGTATATGTGTGTGTGTGTGTGTGTGTGTGTGTTTATATATATTCCATCACTTTTAAATCTAGAAATTCTAGGACTTTTGTTCTTCCTTTCTAAAAATCTTTGATAAGCCCTATTGGTCCAGAAATTACATATAAATTGGATAAAATACAGTGTTTCCAGCTTTAAAGTCCCTGTTCACCCTTTCCTCATGTCTTTCAGGTGACCACTAACAGTTAACTTTGCCACCATGAACAAGGCAAGTCTTGCCAGTGTAGGCTACAATATCATAGCCTACAGCCACAGCACTTACAAATGCAGGAAAGAGGTGATTCTTCTGAAAGTATGTCATTCCATAGACTAAATAGTGATTGGATGAAACTTTCAGATTCAGGAGTGGATAAATAATGTATCCCAAATAGTGCAAAAGTATGAGCAGAATTTAGTCTAAACCCCACTTTTGCTGATTATTACAATAATTTTTTTTATCTTTGGAGCAGTTACTAACTTCACTTATCTTCAGTTTCTTTCTTTCTCCTAAAAGTTGATAACACCAAAATCTTTGGGTTGCTGTGAGAACAAGAAAAAATAAATGTAAATCACATAATTAAATCCCTGGTATAATTCCTTTATAGAGTATACATATTATTAAGGAAAAATTAAAGGAATCAGAAAGATTTATTGCTCTTCACGGAAGCTTTTAATATTAACAAACAAGAAAAAAGTGAACTAAATGAATTCTTAGGTACATCTATCTTTTATGTCAAGAATAGGCTTTAGCCGACAAGTGGTAGCACCAGCAAAAGTAGAAAAGGGAATAAATTCAAGATGAATGATGACCTAGTGCAAAAGTACGTAGAATTTTGAAAGCCCCTAACCAGATACATTTTATTTCAGGATATCAAGAACACCAACAAATATGGATTCATAAGTGGATTTAATTCATATATCAGTTTCATCTAGGGGAGAGGTCTTTATCCATAGCATGACTTAATATACTAATGGCTACATTTTGTTAAGTGTTCTTTATCATAGACCTAGATAAGCCATGGATTTCAGTAAGTGAAGAAAACAGGGCTAGTCGATAACAGAAGCAAACTGGGACCATGGGGTGGCACATGCCACTCACTTAGGCATAAACTAAACAAATATTAAAAATTATAGATATGACTTGTCAGTTGCATATGCAAACGCACTTCAATTTTAATGGACTATAGCTACATGATTCAAGAGTGTCACATTGCTGCAGAAAATCTAGTGAGTACTTTTTGACACTTAATATAAAATATCTAAACCAAATCTTTCTATTTCTTACCTACCTGTCTTTCAAGTTACTAAACTTGTCTTTTGCTGTCTCCAATCTGCTGTTAAACCTTTCATTGAGTTCTTAATTTCCATGTTGTTATTATTTTGTAATTTTAACTTTCTCATGAAAATCTCCACACTTTATACACTTAGTTATTTCCTGTATTTTCATAAATATATCAGTTATAATCATTTTACACCTTAGCCTGTCAAGTCTTAGCCTGTAAGTCAAATATCTACAACCTCTGCTGCTTTTCTGTTGTTTTCCTCTTGATTGTCAGAGAGCATGTTCTTGGAGCAAGCTTAGTGTTTTTTGTAAGATTGAAAGTCAAGCACTTTGTTTTTGAAAACAAAGGTGAAAAAGCTCCAGATAATGTTACTTTCATCAGAGAAGTTCAGTGTTTTCTCTGCTAGGCAGTCAGAGTGGAGGGAAAAAAAGTGGCTGACCACCTTTATTTAGGTTTTTATCCAAAATCTGTCAAATCATTTTCTCCTCAGCAGTGAGACTACAGGGATGATCTGCTCTCCTTTTCAGAGGTCTCCAGCTTATATATTTAGTCTTATATCCTGTGAAGCCTCAGAATTTGGCAAATATCTTGAAGGGAGACTTGTGTGTGTACCCTTAAGTCACCAATTTTTTCACCCTGACTTTGATCAAGTGCCGAAATCTTCACTGTTCATGTCTTGCATCTTCCAGAGGCCAGGACAAGACTTTTATTCAGCCTCTAGCTAACTGTATACTATCAAACACCTCCAGGTCATAGCAGTTGTTGCAGATTATTTTAGAGTCAATTGTCCTTTCCTTGAGGTATTTTAACTGTTACCTATATTCCTAGTGGATCCATATCTCCTATGTATCATGAAGAAGTGTCAGCAATTTCACTGTACTTTTCTGTGTTTGGGCTTATGGTTGTAGCCTGCTATCCTATGAAATTTTGAAACTTAGCAAATATCAAGGGGAGAAAATTTGAGGTCCTGCTGCTCTCCAATGTTTTCACTCCAGTTCCATGTAACTGTCCAAAGTTTTCTGTTTTTCTGCCCCCCTTCAGCAGTACTCTTCTGGGCTGAGCTCATATTCTTAGTCCCAGCTGCATGTGGAATTGACAGCAAACCTCCAGGGACAGCCTCAAAGCCTCAGCTCACATTTGCAAGTTTCATGCCTTTCTTGAATTATACTCCCTCTGGTCCTTATTATTTGGCTGATCTCTGATGCCTTACATATATTATTTCTGTAATCGATCCAGCTTTTCTAATTGTTCTTAGTGAGAGCATTGGTCTGATGCTAATTACTCCACCTCATTAGAAGCAACAGCCTTAATGTAGGTTTCACTGAGTACAACACAGGTTTTAATAGATAGAGGTATCTAGGCACTGTGAAAATAATTTAAAGTATGTTTATGGATTGGGTAGGGAGCAACATTTTCCATTTAATCTTTCTAAGATTTTCGATACCAGGAATCACCCTGTGGATCTTTCTACTTGTTTGTTCGTCTGTCTATCTATCTATCTATCTATCTATCTATCTATCTATCACCTATCGTTCAGTTCATCTATCTATCCACCAACCATCCATTGCTTTCATAGTAATTTATTATATTGCTCTTAAATAAAAGAGAAAAATCAGTGTCTGAAACAACTGAAATAATGAATGGTAAGAATCTAGGTGTAATGTTTTCACTGTCCTCATAACTTAAATGAGTAAATCACACTGTATAATAACTAATTAATTCTATAACTGAAATATTTTCTTTGACATTAGGTTAGTCAACTTATGCATGCCACTAAAGATCTAAAATTTATTGATTTTAATCCATTATCAACTGTTTTATAACATTCCGCCAAGCTTTCTTTTTCTATCAATTATTTTTTTTCTTTTAGCAATGTATAATAATTGAGTCTTTGGACTATTATAAACATTGGAAAATATATAATGTGGAAAATATGAAAGAAAACAATTTGTGTGTATTTGTTTAAACCAAACCTATTTCTTTCCTGAAGGGGCAAAAATGAAAAGCTTGAGGTAAGGTAATCTTAAAAGAAACTTTCAAAAAATATGTAAAAGTCTATCATTGTGATGGAATAAAAAAGCAGTTAGTTTTGAATGAGGAGAGAAAAATGAAAAAGCTAGAAGTTGGACCTTTGAATAAGTAACAATATTTAACCACAATAAGCATCATTAGCATCTGTATGTAAATACAAGAGTAAAGATTTGCATTATAAGATCCATCTCCTCATAACTTAAATTGAACTATTACTATTTTAGATATAGTGCTATTTTCTTAAGTATATAGGAAGGTAGAGTAATAATAATTTTTAAACAAATATTTATTCTAGATTTAGACTATAATTAGTATTCTATATGTGTATTATGTCACTTAATCTTCATAACAACCCCTGTAAGTATATAAACTTAGACCTGTTTAGTGACAGAAAAGTAAAGGGAAGCTTAGACAACCTGTGGAATTTACCAGGTCACAGAGTTTACTTAGTGTGAAAGCTGTGCTGGAATCCTTTGCTATAAATCATCATTGTCTTGTAGAATTTTCTGCAATAATGGAAGTGCTCTATATGTGCACTGACAGGGGTGTCCATGCTTTTGGCATTGCTGGGCCACACTGGAAGAAGAAAAGTTGTCTTGGGCCACACAGTAAATACATAAACACTAATGGAAACTGATGAGCAAAAAATGTGTTAAGTAAATTTATAATTTTGTGTTGGACCACATTCATAGCCATCCTGGGCTACATGTGGCCTACAGGCCATGGGTTGGGCACCCTGGATACATAGGTACTAGCCGTACTAGTGACTGAGTATTTAAAATGTGGCTAGTGAAATTGAGGAAGTGAATTTTTAATTTTATTTAATTTTCATGAATTAAAATTTAAATAGTCACATATGTCTAGTAGCCACCCCTGGATAGCACAACTCTGAAATAGTTAGACTATACTAACTCCTGGTCCTGAAAACTCTGGAGGATTATACAGGAACACCATGTGAGAATCTTTCTTAGAGTTCATCAACTAGAATATCACTGCTGGATAGAACACAATATTGTATATGGAAAAGAATGTAGTGTATTACTACTGGTCTTCATTAGGAAGTAATATGGTAAATAGCTCATTTGTAAGCCTTTTGTATGAAATAAACAGTGTACAACTCAGGTACTTTCCTTAAGCCAGAGGGCAATTTCCTCTTATTTGGATTTGTTGTGAGACTGTTTGGATACACACTTAACACCTAACTAGGAGCATAACAGAAAAGAGGAAAGATAGGAGAAGCTGCTTGGTTTATATTTTTTAAAAATGTAGTAGATATTGGTATTATGGAACTAAATGGCAACTCCAGGTGCACTCCCTTACTTTCTTCCAGGTCAGTTCGGCGGGGTGTGCTGAGTAAGTAGAGCGGAAGCAAAGGACATTTAATATGATTCCCTCAAGAGCATGTGAGGCGACTCCTTTCCCCTGACTGCTCTTCCTCATGACCAGTGATTAAAACAAATTTATTAAATAACAACCTAAGTGTGCCTTTTATCGTCACTAGGGAGAGGCTTCTCACCCCTTCTTTCCCCATTGTTCAAAATAAATAGGAACTCTTTTACTCTATAAACACTCCAATAGTGCTTTACATGTGAAGTCTCAAAAAGCAAACTGATGTTTCCATACCTAAGAACATTTTATAAATAAAAACTATGTTTCCTCTTTCTGAGAACCCAAATTCCACCATAATAAGTTGGGACTTTTTCTACATGTTTTATTTTCATATTTTGACTCCTAAAAGATTGGAACTATTAAAACAAATGCAAATAATTCCAGTGCTTTCATCTCTCCTTTTCCTCATCGGTGCCAGTTCCTTCTCAGACTTTGTTAAGAAGTCGGGAGCTGGCTGGATGACATGGATGGGAAGAGAGTTTGATTGACTGCACATGTGTTGGAGCCACACATACATACATACCGAGGACAGTACGAGGCAGAGTGCCCTGGGAGACACACTTCTGAAGAGTGGTTGACTCAGGCCCCACCTATACCCAGCTCAGTTCCTAAAAATAGGTGCCAACTTGCATCCGTTAGACACAGGGCTAAAATAAATTCATCCGTCCCATCCACTTGCTTGATAGACCCTTCAGTGGAGCTGGCCTCCACTCCACTAATTGCTTTCAGGGGACTGGGAAATTCGCTGTACATGAAACAAGGGAGGAAACTATTCTGTGAAGAACTGTAAAGATATTTATAATTTCCACGAACTTGGAGTTAAGACTAAATATTACAAAAGGTACGTGTAGTATAGTCATTGATGTGTGTCTGCTTCCAGGGTTGTAAAATGTTCTTGCTGATTGCTTTAAATCAAGGAAGACCATAGGTCAAATTGTACTTGTTATAAAAGGAAATATTCAGTTGGATGTTGTTTTTATGACAATATTTAGTATTACTTTATATTATTGAATTTAGGCTTCATATATTAACCTCTTTGTAAAATTAGCATTTTTCATGTTTAGTATTAAAGAATAATAAGGCAAACTTGATAAACAGTCATGAGTGAAAATTATACTTCAGCTTATGGCTAAAGGGAAAAAAAATTTTAATTTTATTTTTATGAGCATACATTGATAATATATGCAATGATATATTTAAAAATATAAACCGTATTAAACTTTAATGAGGGAAAGGAAGAGCTCTAAATGTCTTCAACTGTTGCAGCTTGCCCAGAGATATGTATGAAAATGATTCCTTCACCAGCCTTAGTTCGATCTTGTACTTCTTGCTCCAGCCACAGTCTCACCTCCTCTGGGAGTTTTACTGGAGTGAGGATTAAAGAAACAGGTTCTTACAAGTTTTGCAGAATTAATAAAAGCACTGCCAGTTGGATCTGCCAGCCCTAATTATAGTACCTATGACCTTAAAGAGAGAAGACTAAGATTTTACTTTAAAGGTATCATGACCTACATATATTTCAAACGGATTTTGTCGGTCTTCGATTGCCTGTGAACACCTTGTGTGTGTCTTGTGCTGTAAGTGTTTAGATGTTACATAGTGGAGTGGCTTGGGGGAGACATTACAACAGAACCTCTTCACACACCAACTGAAAGCAAGGGCACTTTAAGATTACATAACACAGGGTTTAAATTTAGCTGGCTGGTACTGAACAGAAATTTTATTTTTACCAGAGCACTATTTGGTCACTGATGAGCTGCAGGGTGTTTGAATTATTTTAAAATTTTATGTGTAGGGTGCCAAAGGATGAGTAAAATATTTACCTCAGCTACATTCAGAGCCGTGGATTTTAACACGACAGAGCACCTGTTTTGAGTTTTAAAGATATGATCGCTGAGAGGCAAAAATATTGGGTGAGAAATGAGAAAGGCTTGAATTCTATCCTTAAATATTTCTCTACATGCCTGCCTAATACACAAATATTTTATCTTCTTGTTGTGAACATGTAAATGAACAACCAAATCCATCACTGAAAGTCAGTCAGCGTCTCAGACGTGTGCGTTCCAGCAAAGTGCCAGCCGTGTGGGAAAGTGTCCCCTGGAGTTTGGAGTAAATGTTTCTGATTTCACCCAGCGCTGGGCCTCTTTAAGAAACAGCTTCCCTCAACCAACTGAAAAATAAAAGTAGACACTTTTTAATGATTATGGAGAGTTTTACTACAGAAAATTGTCATGTAAAAATGTCAACCTGGGCTTCAAGTCTTCCTTGATTACAGAGGAAAAAAGGGTTGGTTGCCTTTCCTCAGATTTAGTTTTGGGTGAAAGGCGCACATAATTTATAGATAATTTACCGTTGTTTATCATTGAGAGTGCTGCAGAGGGAGACGGGGTCCAGGTCCTTGGTAGTTGTGCACAATGAATTGAATGGACTACACAATCAGACTTAAGTGAAGCAAGCGAGATTTATTGACAAAACTACACTTCCCAAGCAGAGTTAAGTGAAGCAAGTGAGATTTATTAGGGAAAGTACACTTCCCAAGATAGGAGAGTGGGCCACTTCTGCTAGCAGAAAACGGTCCCGTTGCCCCACAGGGTGCAGGCTTTATAGGGGGCTGGTTTTTCCTGAACCCTTCTGTTTGGCGGGCTTTTTACAACGCATGCGCAAGTCGTTATATAACTTTTAAACTCCTGCGCATGCGGTTTCCCACAGTCCTCCTTGATGCTCACCCAGGGGTCAAGATGCAATGCTAATTTATTATAATAGCATAATAATGAAGCAAGGTGAAACGGCGGTCAGCTGCTGCTGGGGTGCAAATGCACAGGTCCCCTTGCTGGGTGCCTCAAGGCCTCTCTTGGTAACCAGGGTGCTGGACGCTGGCTGATGGCAGCTTGGCGACTCAGGGTTTCCTCATTCCCATCGTCTCCTGCCTCAGTCGCTGCCTGCTATTCAACAACTACAGCATTTGTCTTCTCATTGAACGTTTACCAAAATTTAAAAACGTTCATCAGTATTCTTTTTACTTGTTTGGTAAAATATTACTTATGATGAAGCAATTTGGGGTTGGGCTCCCCTGTTAACCTTGGTGCTGGAAATAGGTATTTCCTTTCTTTTCTCTCTCTGTCTCTCTCTCTCTCTTACACACACACACACACAGAGGTCTGACCATTAAGTAACCATTTTGTGATACCTGTTTGATAGCTAGGGGTCGTGTCTAAATTCAGTAATCCATAAAACAGGACAGACTATTAATGTGTGTGAAAGTGTAATTTCAAGATTTTTGATTGAGCAATCAGTGGGGGACAGAATTTAATTGACATTACATTGTCCTTTTTTATTTGCTTCCCACCGCTTTGTTTGAAAGCATCCAAATTACACTTTGAAATTTAATTAAATTGTAATTTGTTTTTCCCATTTTTGAAACAAACACTTGCTCATTCAAATTAGAGGTTCGTCCCTTGCAGAATGGTGAGTAACTTTAAACTTTTCTGATTCAGAAATGACTCTAAGAACACTGATTTATTCCGTATAGGTTCTTGGTCTTTATAGGACTGTGTGATATGTCTGTTGTTTTCTTTTCCTGACACTACTTCTAGTGCCAAGTGAATGGTATTTTCTGACACCAACCAGTGCTCCAGTTCTCTGACACCAACTGGGTATGCAGCAATTCAATTCTCACCCTAACTCCCATAGTTAAAGCAGACCCCACAGATTACCCCACTTCAGCCTCCAACCCAAGTTGAATTCAAGAACAGCCAAATTCAGCGTGAGTCAGAGTAGAGCAGTGCCTCCATGCCCTCTCTGGGCTTGCTACCCATCAATACCTGCACCAACCTGGTAGTTCACCAAACCCTGTTGTTCAGGGTTTTAATCAATATTTCAGTATAGAGGGTGGTTGACTAAATCATTGGCCACTGGTGACTGGATTCAATCTCTAGCCCTCTCCTCTTCTCAGAGGTAGGAAATGAGGTTGAGTGTTTTAACCTTCTAAACATTCAATTGGTTATTCTGGCAATGGGCGCCCATCCTGAAGTTATCTCCATTCCCTCCCCTGCTCCACAGGGAGGCCAGGAGTCACTCATTAGCATACTAAAGGCCTATCACTCAGGACATTCCAAGGGGTTTAGGAGCTCAGTACCAGAAACAAGGACAAATGGCAAATATTTATTTAGTCTTATACCACATGTGCACAGTGTCTCTTCCTTCTTTGAAATGCTACCTATGAATTCCAGAGTAAAAAAATCATACTGTTTGTTTTACTAGTTGTTGGAATCTATTTCTTACAAGTTTAACTAACTTGAGCATTTTCATCCGTAAATAAGAATAATGACAATTAGATAGTTAGGCAATGAAAAGAGCAAAGGTTTTGTTTTCTTAACAAAAAGTTGAACATCAGAAATTCAATGAGTCATTTGTATCAATTTTGACACAACAAGTGACAGTGTGGCTATATTTAATGATTTCTTGAGACTTTATGAACTTAAATAATGGCATAAAAATAATCTGCAGTGAGCCCCACAATAGGCAATCCAAATTCCTGGTGGAGTAGCTACTCCTTAAACTGTCACCAAGGATAAGGGGAATTTATTGCATAGATAACTCAAAGAACCTCAGTGCCTATTTGCTTCAACAATTTAATTTCTAGATAAGAAAACTGAGGCACAGAAACATTAAATGATAACTCATAAGATTTAAGCAAAAAGAACTAGGACCAAGTGCTAAAAGAATTTATTTTGGGAAGTTTCTCTGTAGTCAACGATCTAATAGCATCTTCCCCCAAAATCTGAAAATACCAGCATGTGTATCTAAATGCATTAACTTGATAGTTACCAACACAGAAAAGCTTGAAAAAAAATCACATAACCATTAATTTTAAAAGTAAAGTCCAACATTTTAAATGGTTTCCAAACATGTCCTCAATGTTGTTCATTTAAAGTTTAATCTATGCAGGCTGAATAGAAAATGTTTAAATAATAATTATTTATTTTGTTTTGTAATTTGTAGGAACTTAATTTTGTTGAATAAAATATAGATAGACCTCACATTCCAAAGTAGCTGTGTCTTTTTAAAAAACTACATATATTAAGTTTTTGTAAGTAAAGTCACTTTCCCCATTGAAATTCATTATAACTCAATATCTCTGTTGTTGATTATTTTATTTTTTAGTGATCACTGTCATTATAAGAATTCAGATTTATTTTATCTAACCAGTAACACTTTTTGTCAAATAATTAGAAGATTTTGAGTAACTGTATTAAATAAGTGTTTTAGTGAAACAGTGAAAAGTCTTTTTTGAAACCTAAGGATTACCTTTTTAATTTATCTGTTTTGTAAGTTAGAATTTTTGACTGTGGAACTCAAGAGTCATATTGTCAAAGTGAAATATTCTGGGAAAGGGACAAGAAAAAAGTGTGTTTGTTCGATGTTACTAAAGGTTGTCAGTTCCAGCTCCGTACTTTATTTGAAATTCACTGTGTCTGCCTCTGTTGGAGCCTGAGCCATTTCCAGAGGACTGGGTAAGGTAGCAGCAGCTGTTTCGCTATGCAGGCGGGTGAATGCCTGAAGCAGTTTGCAGTTTCAGCATAGGGGCTAGAGCCAGGGGTGCCACAGGCAAGCAAAGGACACAATCAGCTGCTTAATTGGTTCTGTCTGCCTCTGTGCCCTCCCAGGTAATCAGGGTGGGAACAGAACCTCCTTACAGTGCTGACTTCTTCAGTAGGAACTGCACTCATCCTCTTACGTCCCCAAAGACTCCAAGACACTGCTTTTTAGGAATGTAACTGTGTTAGTGCATGTCTGCTTCAGTTACTGACTCATTCTGGAATGAGAATAATTTCAGGATTCATCATCCATCTGTCATCTAGAGCTGGACAACAGCCATCACTCTTACACTGTAAAATATCAGAGGAAATTATATTTTCAAATTTCAAATGAAATTTGAAAAGAAAGCATGTGTTTGTGTTTAGGTTACAATCTTTTTTTCCCTGAAAAGATCCAGTCCAGCTACTATAATTGTCAACTTGAAACTACTCTTTATAGTTTTTAATACTCCACCCTTTAAAGAGAAGCAATAAATTTTCTCATGTGTCAATTTTTACCTCTTTTCATTTATTTCACCATTTTGAACCAACTGGGCCCAGCTTCTTGACTATGCCATTTTGTTATATAACCATTTCTTTCAATTATGCTCCATTTTGCTTATATGTATACATATATGTATGTATATGTCTATATGTGTATATTCTTTTGTGTAAATCATGGTTTACCTGTGCCTGCATATTATTCTGTATTTCTTTCATATTCTCAGTCATTTGGATGTTCAAAGAATGAGCAGTCCTCAAACAACAACAAATAACCATAGTGATTTTTTTTAAATTAGGTAAAATACATCTCATTTTACCCTTCCTGTAACATTGTATACACAGCCTGACACAGAATTTTGTGATTGCTTGTATTGAGGAAATGCCAAACTACATCTTTATTAAAATAATCAACATTTTCTATAAGATCATTCTCCCATAGATAGATATATAAAAGGAGTCCAGGAGTTGATATATAAAATTTTGTTATTGATATTATCTTTACATTTTGATTAATTGAATAGTTCTTGAAATTAGAAGGATTTCAACACTGATGTGCTAGGTTCTTTCTATCTTCCTTTCTCCTTCCTTGATAAAAACATCTTATTTCTGTTAAAGATCTCTGGATCTTTATTATAAAGATCTTTATTATATTTCTCTGGATCTATATAATAACGATCTTTATTATATTCCTTAACCATAGAACTTAGGGGGTTGTGTGAAGTGGCCTCAGTTTACCAGAATCACAAAAACATCATCTTTTAGGGCCCGAGTATTTCCAAAAGAACTCCACACACACCTTGCTGGAATACAGAAAATGCTGTCAGGTAAACCCTAACTAGTTGAACACAGACTTTGGAGCCAGACTGATTTTGAACTCTGGCTGCTAAACTTACCTACTGTTTGACCTTGGGCAAATTACTTAACATCACTGTGCCGATTTGCTCATCTGAAAATGAAGGTGCTAATAGTAGTCACCTCATAGCATTTTTTGAGTTTAAATAAATTCATATTTGGAAAGTTATTGAAAGAATAGTGCCAGCTACATAGTAAGTGCTTAATAAGCTTTTGCTATTATTATCATTATTATTAGTATTCAACATATGAGGCTAGTATAATATAATAATCATTACCACTTTTCCAGAGAACAAGAAAAGAATATAAAGCATAAAGTTATCCTAGATAATTTAATGTTCCAAGTAATTCTACTTGTTGAACATTCAAAATAATGGCACACTAAAAAAAAATTATTTAAGGGAGAAAATTGTCTCCCTGATTTAATATGCTCTTCTGTTGTTGAAGGATGCCTCTTGTGTTCAAATTAAATTTCTGTCCTCTTTGGAGTTGTAGAAAGTTATTAAGTGCCCTCTTTCTATTATAATCATTTCAACACTTGAAACTAAAAACCTTCCTGTTATCTTTGGTGATGTCTACATCACATTACTTTAAGAAACAAAATTCTATGACCACCTTGACCCCAATGACTGTCTGCTTCCTGTTGGAGCTGCTCATAGCCACATGATGGACCTTGTCATTACTTCGACTTAGTTCTGGGACTCTCAAAATAGTCTCTCAGAACATAGTTTTCTTTCTTTTCAACTAAAACTGATTTTGACCCTCAGCATCATCTCCCCATCCTCAGCACATCCTACTCATTGGCCCTTCTGTCTTTACTTGCCTCCTCTCCATCCTGGATCCATTCACAGTGTCTGAGTGAAGATGAAAGGAGAGCTCTCTTTCAGGAGGGAGACACTGAAATATGGGGCTGTGGGGACCAGACTGTTTAGCAAGGGTCTCTGCTGTAGCAAAGGCAAAGAAGAATCAATCCAATTGCGGAAGAGAAAGCAAAAGATCATGAGCCAGTGAAACAGTGTAGTGCATCTGGTTTGAGGGATGAAGCTCAGCTTTAAACATGAAAACAAAACACATGGTCAGAAGTAAGGAGCACTAGGGACAAGATAGGATACTGCCTGTGATGGACTAGTGCATGCATTTCAAAACTAAAGCCAAGAACAATTTAGGAGTGTTGGAGACCTAGAATTAAAGGCGCCTGCCTCGAAGATTCTGGAATAGATCTAAGAGCTTAAAGAAACCATGCTACACCTAATGCCACTCAGCCTGGTCTCCATCGTCAGCTGCAATAGCTGCACAGAACTTCCCTTGAGCCCCTGTTTCGTTTGTCCCCACGTGCTTGAACAAAATCCACCTCACCACGGGCCAACTCAACATTTTCCCATAAACTGCCATTTTTCTACCATTTCCAGGCTTATTCTTTCCCTCTACAGATAGGTAGATGATAGATAGACAGATACAGAGATATTTAAGGGTTTATGGTTTCACACCTATGCTAATACTCAACTCTCACTTTATTTACTTTTAATTGATTCCATGTCACATTTACCATTATTCCTGACAAGCACAGATGTTTTCTATTCTAACATACAAATTAAAAATTTGAGAATGGAAATAAGTTTGTGGGTAGTATATTTTTAAAACCATGTGGAATTTTAGAAGGTTTGGTAAGGTTAGGGGCTAAAAGTTACTGATATATTTTGGGTGTAATATGAATGAAACTGAGGGCTGATGGACTGTGGTAAGACAAATGCAGAAGACCAAGGGTGGAGCCCTGGAGACTATCCATGGTTGGGTGTTAGGAATTGTGTGTGTGTGTGTGTTTCAGGAGACTGATCATGATAAATGATGGTATTTTTGTCTGTTCTAAGCCACATATCAACTCCACACTCAAGTTTGAGATTTTAGAAAGAACAAAGCAGAAAGTGCTTTAAAGCACCAGCATTTTTCATTTCTCTTCTTAAGACATTTTCTGTAATAACAGTAATCAGGCCTGGTGACGTTCATGACATTTTTCTCAGGCCCTGTACAGCTGCAGAATGGAACCTAGGGCTTTTTGCCACATCTGCTCTTTTGGTAGGCTTCCAACTCAGGGTGCACTGGGACACCCTGAAAACATACTGAGCTCTTCCTCCTAGGTCTTGCAAATCAAGTAGGATACTACTTGTGATTAAATGGTCCTCCAAGGAAATGTGTGTGTGTGCATGCATGTGTGTTGATGTTTGAATGTTCTGCCTAGACTTGGCTTGCTGGGCTAAAGAGGCTAGTTATCTTTATTTGGACTAAACTATGATAAAGACATTAATGTATTTGGAATTTTTTTTGGCTACTATACTTTTTTAATCGCTTAGTGCAGCTATGTGGAAACAGGAGAATTTCTGGCAGAAATTGCTTGGAGGAAAGCCCAAAGTTGACTGGTTTCACTCTTCACCTGCTCATGTGGTACCCTGCTGTGCATTTTTGGGTGATGAGCTGTATTTTGTTGTGAGAAACTCACAGGTTCACAGGCAAGGACTTTATTTTTGCTCCTACCTGGAAGATCTGCCCCCAGATCTCACATAACATCTCCACATTGTTTAAATAACTTCTTTTGCAGAATTTGGAACTTATTTTCAACTCTTTAAAAAGATGTAGGAGAGAGAAGGTAACAAAATATGTCATCAGGATCCATAAAAAGATGGGCATTGGGTGTTGCAATTTCATTTCAAGACAAATTCAATCAATAAAATGCTTAATGGGCATGTACTGTGTGTAAGTCATTGTGAAATGTTAAATTCTTGTGAAGTTTGCCATTTTAATCACAGCTGTCAGTTTGCTTCTTGGCAGACCATCTAGGAGTTTTAGTTCCAGGTAATGATGAAAGTTTAATAACCAGTTTGGCAAAAATGTTAGGAAAGGCTCTGCTGCTCATTGTTAGGGAAAGCACATGCATATCATTCTTAGAAATGCTTTTACATTTTTCCTACCACCCCTCCCCACATATGGGCCTGTAAGTTGCATTTCTGGACACTGAGTGATGGCTGTCCTGCCTATTTCCAATCTCTGTGTTGCCCTTTTGCAAACTGATAAAGCCAAGAGATTCTTTGACTGAAATCATGGTAGATTATGGTTGTGCAAGCTTCTAGATGACTTAAGAGATGGAAACTGATGTTGAGCCTTGGCTAGTAGTTGATAAGTTGTAGTTGTAGTGAAGTGTCTAACATTTTTAAAATAACCTATGAATACAAACAAGGGGATGCCCAACTGTACAGTCTGAGTTCCCTTTCAGGTGAACTTTCCTAATGCAGTGGATGATCACAATAAACTGAAGTGACTTCTCCATTTGCCTGAGGTTTTTGATGCCTAAAGGGAATAGTCTAGGAAAGTGATTCTATTTGAAAGTTGTGAAAATCTAGCTTCCTATGGAATTTTACAAAGAATCCCAATGTGTGTGCATGTGTGTGTGTGTGTGTGTGTGTGTGTGTGAGTGTTTATACAGGGTGGAGCAAAAGTTGGTTTACAATTGTTCTTATGGAAAATAATACAATAATTAATGAATAATAATAGAAGAAGAAACTGTATTCTGTGTACTTACAATTTTTTAAATGCTTTTTATATTTCACTCCCCTTAGCTTCTCTCCTCTCACTTCTACTATACTTGAGTTTAAATATAATTGGTCTAGGGCAACTTTAGTTTGCAAGTTTTAATTAAATTCTTTGTTGTTCACAGATGTGACTGTCTTTAATGTGCATGGAAAAGAGCAAGTTTCAATCTGAGTAACATTTCAAGGATGATTTTTACACTTCACCCTTTAAAAACAGGAGTGAAATAAACCGTCTAAACTGAGCTCCTCCACTTACAATGCACTTATAGGATTAGATTTTGAATCTGAGGAAAAAGAAACACATGCCAATGCCAAACTTTTTAAAGATAAGTAACTATAAATAAATTAAGGGATGATGAGACTGACTAACTATGTACTCCATGTGTTTCTGAAGCAGGGTGGACTATTAAATTACTTCCACTCTTCGGACTGTTCCTGGTGTCATTAGGAATCTGATCTCATCTCCTTCTTTTGAAATTACAGGCTGCTTGTTGTATGCAGCGGGTATTCAGGGCATGTTAATGGTGACAGGGAGAATAAGCCAGCACCTGACTCAAAGTTTTGATACCTTAAGAGTATGATAACTTTAAATTATTAACATTCTGTTCTAAATTTAAAAGCCTTCACAATGTAGACAGCATTATCCAGTGACCTCTACAATATGGGGCCAGTAATCAGAATGCAGTTGTGAGAGTACAAACATTTGAACAAGATGACAACTACCTTTTATTCTAGAGTACATTTGAAGAACCTATAGCTTTGGTTGGGAAAACAGTATACCCAACCTACATGAATTCTTGTCATTTTTGCTTAACACAATTTTATATTTCCACTGAAGATTAAGTGATTAGAGACCAAAAAGTTTTGAAAGCATTCAGTTCTTCAGGTAGAATGTTTCCAAGGACATCACTGTTCTGGAAAAGTGCATTTACTCCCCAAGGAGTCAGTGTTTGCCAAGCAATACGATGCATTATTGAAGCATTTTCACTCCACTGCTTGATTGCTTAGCTTTTCCAAATAATGTTCAGTAAACAAAGTGTGTGCAATTAATGTGACTTCCCTTCTTTGATCAAGTTTATCAGCCACCAAGTTCAAAAGAAAAGCATATCTCAGTATGCTGCTGCTTGTGGACTTCGGCAGAAAAGCATTTTAAACAAAGACTTATTTAAGATCACTGAAATAGTCTGTGTAAATTCAGACTGAATTTCTCTAAGACAAAAGGCAGATTCAATTAAATACATTTTACCATGCAAGGGAAAAGAATGATTGGTAGAAGAAAAGCTGCCACAGTAACAATTGTCTAAGTTAGTGAGAGTCAGAATTTGATTTGGGTTTTCTTTTAATATCCTTTGTCAGAATAAATTTCAGATGCTAACCTTAACAGAAAGGTGAAAGTTGGAAAGAGGGTGAAGAATCGGAGAATTTCTAAAAACAGATCCTCAGGCCTCTAGCTGTTTCGGAATGCAACTAGTACAGAAATAACTTAAGGTAATGGTAAGTCATTAACTTTCTTAACCCGCCTACAGTCCAACAACATAAAGGTAGGCATGCCAGGAAGGTGTTTTTTGAAGCTGCAAATTACTAAAGGTTCATCTCCACTGCATTACTGTTGTTTATTTTTGATCTGTTAATGCCAAGAGAATACTTGGAACTAGATAAAACAGTTCAGTAAACTTGAACTAGCTCCATATGGAGTTTGACAAAGACTGTGAGAGACAAAAGTGAATCATTTTAGGGAAAGATAAATTCTAAGCTAGTATGTACAAGTCATCTCCATCTATCAACAAATTGCTTTGACCCCAGAATGAAACCACTCTCTGCGTTTCAGAGCCCTGATGGTTGTAGAGGTGCTGGTGGATGTTTTGACCGGTCTGTTTCTGCAAGGCCTTTCAGAGGCATGGCCGTTTGTTCTAATCACAGGGTGAGTTTCATGGCTTTCTCTCTGGCTGAAGGAATGAGCGCATTTGCGTGCCATTTCTCAAGTGCCAGCCTAGGAAAACAGAAGATGATATTCTACTCACAAAAGCACTGGCCGCTAGTAACAAAGCCATACATGAAGGAGAATTTGGAGAGGCAGGAATCACAGGGAAGTTTGGAAAAAAGGAAAAACAGGAATGAAGCAGTAGGAATAAAAAAATATGATAGGAAATAGATGAAAAAAGTTACATCAAAAGATAGCAACTCGGGGAGAGGTGGAAGAATATAAAATAATATGAAATTTGGAGATTTTTCTAGAATAGAGACTTGCAAAGAAACGGATGACAATCAATTTAAATAGAACACTCAAATTAAATTGAAAGAATACCTAATTTCAAACTAACCAAATAGATTTTGGGGTGGTCCTCACAATGTCCTGTTTTTGAAATTTTTTGTTAAATTTATTGGGGTGACATTGTTAATAAGATTATCTGAGATTCAAATATACAACATTACAATACATCATCTGTATGTTGTGCAATGCATTCACCACCCAAAGTTTGCTCTCTTTTTGTCCTACGTATTTGACTCCCTTTACCCTCTTCTACCTCCCTACACTTCCTTCCCTCTGTTAACCCCCAAACCATTGTCTGTGTCAGTGAGTTGTTTGTTTGCTTCGTTCATTTGTTGCTTTCTGTTTAATATTCCATAGAGGAGTGAAATTGTATAATTTTTGTCCTTTTCCATATGACTTTTTTCACTCAGCATGGCACTCTCAAGATCTGTCCATGTTGTTGCAGATGGCAGTATTTCATCTTTTCTTATAGCTGAGTAGTATTCCATTGTATACAATATATATAAAAAGTCCAACCATTGTTAATATTAGAACAGTTTGCTCCACATTGATGTCACCTGGCATCCAAGGAGAGTGGACTGTAATGCACATATGTGAACAATGACAACTTCACTGTACTAGTCAGTGGGGGTGGCAGGCGCCATTGAGTGAGTATGTGTACTGTGTGGCTTATAAAGAGGAATGGAACATCCTTATGCAAGGCTTTAGATTCAGATAAACTTAGTTAAGTCCTAGCCTTGCTACTTACTAACTTAGAGTTTTAGAAAATTTTCATGAATTTTCTAATTCTCAGACTTTTATCATCTCAGATTACCTGAATAATACCTAGAGTATATAATAACACCTAGGTGAGGATTTATTTTCTATGTGCAAGGTACTATGTAAAACTCTATTTTTACAAGATATCTTTCAGTCCTCACAGCCCATCAAAGCTTCTAGCATCATTCTCACTATACGGGATAAGAAGAAGGAGGCTTAGAGAGGTTAAACAATCTGTGTCCAGATATGGTGGTTAATCTCCTTGTGAGTCTGCCTGCTCCAGGGTAATGTGCCCAAGATAGAACCTAGTGTAAGACAGGTTTACAAAATTGGTTTGGTTCTGTCCTGTGCTGGAGGAACTTGCATGTTGGTAGAAGATGAGAGAAGTGGGGAGGAAAGAGGGACTCAAATGCACACTGAGAACTAAGTAATACAAATGGAAGTATAATTTTCAAATGCTAGAAGAGATAGGTGAAGGAGCTACTCACTGCCGGTATTAAGTAGACAATCTAGAAAGAAACTGAGTCACTATGAAGCTATATGTAAGTGACTTTTCAACCCCATTGAATCTGACTGAACTTTATCCATTTTAATCTGACTTCCACCTCTGTATAAATAAATACAGTTGGCGGGGGCAGGGGTGTGGAGTGTGAGCTACCCAGTTCCTCAATATTTCCCACCTGACTAGAGCTCCCTTTTGGTGTTTCTTCAGCTGAGCCAACTTCCTAGCAGGGCCAGCCATCTGGGAACTTGTTCTATTCAGAAGTCAGCCTATAGGAAGGATGCAACCTGTTGTATTTTTGTTTTTAGAGATAAGGCCAGATTAATGCTTCTTAGCATACTATTGAGAATCTCCGGTGTATTTTTCTTCTTCTCTTTTCAAGTAGAGCAGGACTGAGTGTAATGGGGATTAATTAATGCCCACTCCTGAGCACTATGTCTGGGCAACAGAAGATGGGCAGTAGATGTTTACTGAATGTACGACTAAAGCCTCAGAGGAAAGATTATCAAATACCCTGGTGCTATACCTGGGAGGCAGATTCAAACAGAACACTTGGATGGAAGCCTGACTCCATTTTTCATGCCGTGGGACAAAACAGATAAATAGAAAATGAGAGCAATGGTCCTCATTTTGCATTGTCTGTCCTTTATAATAAAGTTCATTCCTATTCCTGACATTTCGATTAATACCTAGCCCTATTTCAAGTTTGATCTCCAAAGTAACCAAAAAATGATAAATGAAAAATTTGCTTTGATTTCTAATTCTAAACTCAAGTTTCTAAAGACAAAAAAAATTAGCTATAGAACATTAGCATATGTGCAGAGCCCATGGACATAGGCAACAATGTGGTGAATTGTTGTTAATTGTTTTTTTGTTTAAGGACCCAGCAAGAGCCATAAAAATTCAACTTTTTAGTTTCTCTTTGATTTATTGTGTGTAGATGCTTAGGACACAGAAAAGATGGTCATACTCTTAAAGAGTTACTTTGTAATAGAATGTTATATTTTAATGAAAATATACATACATAAGTGACTATGAAGAGTTGAATAGCCTTGTATTAAGAAATTCCTGAACTCAATTCCAGGCTCAGCCACTAACTATGTGATTTCCTCTTTGGAGTGTTACCTTACTCTTAGGAAAATGGAAATAACACCCCCTATCAGCAGGTTGTCAGAAGAATTAGTGAGGTAATGCATGTGAAATGATTAACATAAGCAACACATTAACAGGGCAGCAATTGCCAGCCCTTTCCATCTCACAGCACATATGAGCCAATTACTAAAATTCTGTGGCACACCAAAAAAATATATTTTTTGCCAATGTGACAAAAAATAATGGGTATAATTTTCATTCATTCACACCTGACAGCTATTGTTGTGTTGGCTGTTGCCATTTTTTTTTGAAAATCTAAGGAAAAAGAGGTCAGTGCCCCTAAATAAATAGTCAGGCACTGCATGTTTTAAAAATTCCTGCAGCGCACCAGTTGGAAATCACTGTGCTAGGGAAATGTACAACAGGAGACTTATGCTGTGAAAATATGCGTCATCTACAGGCATTTAATGGTTCTAGTTTATTTGACCATTTCAAAGAAATTAAAGTCATTTTTTTTCAATTATTGATTTAAACTGGCCAATTCTTTAAGCTGAGCAATTAATTCAAAAATATTTAATAGTAATATGATTAAATGTTCAAATGCCCAAACTAGCAATATTAATGAACTAATGATTATCTAACTTCTGACTAAATTCTGTTCATTCATAACTATTCTATAACCAGGAGCACTTCTTGTGAGATGATAGGAGCTGCAGAAGACAAAAGACCAGTCTATGTAACAAGAAGTTATTGCAGCCTTGACCTATGTGGCTCAGTTGGTTGGGTGTCATTCTGCAAAGAAAAAATTCACTAGTTCAATCACCAGTCACTGGTCAGAGCACATGCCTGGGTTGCGGGTTCAGTCCCCAGTCCGGGCACATGCAAGAGGCAATCAATTGGTGTTTCTCTCTCACATGATGTTTCTCTTGCTATCTTTCTCCCTTCTTTCCCTTTCCTCTAAAGATAAATAAATAAAATATTTAAAAGGATAAAGAAGTTATTACAATTATAAATGACAATTTTATTATTCAGGGAGATTAGAACCCAAGTGAACATTTCAATTGAATTTTATCTAAAAATAGGTGGACTTTTCTGTTTTGGAACATGAAGAATAACTTTAAAGATGTTCCCATCACAGAGTAGTTTGTATATGTAAACCTCTGAGATATGAGGGAGTTAGAAGTAAAATGTGCTTTAAAAAGAATTTATTGTGTAGTGATTTCTGATTTGGATGGGTATAGGTACATCATACTTGTATTAGTTTTCTATTGCTGCTATAATACATTACCACAAACAATAGTAGCTACAACAGAACAAATCTATTATATTGTGTATAGTCCTAACGTCCGAAGCCCAAAATGAGTTTCATTGGGCCAAAATACAGGTGTTGGTTGGGCTAAGGTCCTTCCAGAAGCTTGGGGCTGGGAGGAGAGGAAGAGGAGCTGTTTTATTGCCTTTCTCAGCTTCTAGTAGCTGCCTGCATTCTTTGACTCAAGGACCTTTCCTTGGAAGCCTGCAGTGTAGAATCTGCATACCTCCCCTGCCCCTATCTCCTGTTTCTATCATAACTTCTCTTTTCTAACTCTGACTCTTGCCTCTCTGTTCGCTTATGAGGACCCGTGGGATGACATTGAACCCTTCTGGATAATCATACCCTTCACATCTCAATATAAACTTTAACTTAATCACATCTGCAAGAGTCCCATTTGCCATGTACACTGATATATTCACAGTTTCTGGGGATAGGAATTAGAACACCTTTGGGCAGTTAATATCTTGTCTACAACAAGCTGAATCTTTTCTCCTTCCTCATAAAGACAACTGATGTACAACATCACTTCCAGTATCTGGCTAACTAGGAGAATACCAGTTAGGAAGGGTCACTAAGGAAGCAAGAACTAATCCTCTTTCTTACCCTCAGAGTTCTGTTTTGGTTAATGTACAAAGTGTGGTGATCAGGTGAATGGATGGATTTTGGGGAAGGTGAGAAGTGTCCACTAATTACACAATGCATTTGGGGAGAATAGGGCCATAAGAAAGCTAGTTTTAGAAGCAGAATATGATTCACTGTGTTCATATGCTGGAAGGGTGCCCCAGTATAGTCTCTGTGCTCTCATGACACACACACATCCATTCACTTCACCCCTCGCCCTTCTTCTCCATGTTTTTTTAAGAACTGTAAATCAGTGCAAGATTACACTCCACACTTGCTCTTTCATTTCATTCTCCAACTATTTCTTCTAGGTTTTATCATTTTCAGATGAGGGTTAAAATATATAAAACTCAAGTTGATTACAAATATGATTTGGCAGCAGCATTTCTAATGTTTAAAAGAGATGAATTTTATTATTAGCCAAGGGATATGAAAATATTAAGAACTGTAGAAGATTTATTCATGCTTATGGCTCTGAGTCTAAGATATGTCCATTGGAATGATATCCTGTATACAAATCCAAGCTGGGTTATAGGTCATATATTTAGATTTGATAAAATTTAGTTCATCACTCTCCCAATTTAGTTCTAAATCAATTTTCTGAGCAGGAAGCAGTTGACTTCTTTATAACACATCCAGAATAAAATAATGAGGCTACTGGTATGTCCCGGAAAGTGTGCTTACCTTCTCAAAGCTGGAGTCTGTATTTGTGTCCACTTTGTGGGCTTCTGTTTGACAGACTGCTCACTCTCTGCCCTGCGCTTAGTTCTAATTAAATAATGGCTTCTTGATAGAAAATTTCAAAGAAAAAAATATTAAATTCTTGTTTTTCTGCTTGAGAGTTCAAATGAGTATTAAACCTTAGCATTTCTTTTCAGTCATAAATATACACTAGCTTACCTATCTGGGATTGTTTTATATATATTTTATTGTTTATGCAATTATACTTCAGTTTCACAACAGAAAAAGGCATCCCTTTATTGTCTGAATTTTCCTTCATCTGTTTACTGAGAAAGGTGATTGTTTGGGTTTGTTTTGGTGTTTTGGACACTTGAGAAGTAGCTTAGAATTATTGTAAAGTTGCAGAACCTGAAACCAGACAGCCTGGCTTCCGCTTCTAGCACTGAGGCTCACCAGCCACTGACCTTGAGCAAGTTTTATAACCTTTCTGTTTTTCTGTTTCCTTATCTGTAAAATGGAGATAAGAAATAAAAATCATCTCTAACTTATAGGGTGGTTTAGAGGCATTAAATAGATAATATCTGACAAACAGAAAGCACTTTATACATATTTACTATTATTTTTACTGTGAATTATTGTTTTGAGTCATTTATCCATTTTCAACAGTGTTAGCATTTTCTGACCAATGTTCTTTACTAAAAATAAAACTTTAGCCTATTTATCATAATTGTCCCTCTGCAGCTTTCATTTCATCTTATAAATTTTGTTTAAAAGATTTCTTTACTTTAAATTTTTAATGCTTAGAAAATCCAACTGAAATCATCTGATGAATTACTTAATTTCTCTACAGATTTTTTATCACTTAAAAATACATTTAAGTCTTTAATCTATCTAATACTCTATGGCAATATACAGTATGGGGGGAACTCTTAATGTTTTCTTCAGAAACGTTAACCAATGTTCCCAACATGATTTGTTGGTCATGCTGCTGTCTCATCCCGTTTCTGGGTCTTTCTTTCCCATATTCACAGGTCTGGCTCCTTCATGTTTCAGTGCAGATGTTTCACTTCTCGGGGTGTCTTCCCAGCCACCTGCCCATTGGCACACCCAGGAGAATTATATCCCTCCTGTGGGCTCCCAGCTCACCTGGAAGAAACCCGTTAATTCTTGGGTTATAACTGCCTATCTCTCTTACCAACTAGACTGAAAGCTCTGTAGCATAGTGGGCATGTTTAATATTTATTGTAGATAGTATTTATTTAGTGACAATAAAGAAAATAAACCTATTGATCACACAATTCAAATCACTTACCTTCAAAATTTTCTTGGACAAAGATGGAGGGAGATATGTTAATATCACCCACAGCAACCACGTTCCTGTAAACATCTCCTTTTCTTGTTACTAATGGTCTTTGTGTCTCTACTGGGCTAGTTAACATGCAGAGGCCTATAGTGCTGCAGCTTCATAGTGGGATGGTCTTCTTTCCATAAAAGAGCCCTATTTGCCTTTAATACTATTTTGCATGAAAGAAATATAGCCATAATAATTTTATTGACTTATAGTTGCCTGGTAATTTTTCACAGTATTTTCTCTTTAAATTGTGTGGTTATTTAGGTTTGTCTGTTATAAGTGGCCTATAGTTGGCCTTACTTGTCTTTGTCTTTCAGTGTAAAGTTTGACCTGTGTTTCTTTTCAGGACTATTGCATTTAATTTTACTTCTGCCTTCTCCTTTAGGTATTTTACTGTGAGACCCTTGGTTTTCTTTCTGGATAACTTTTACTACCCAGACTCTGTTTGACTTTTGTTGCCTTCTCACATGAGTGTTGACTTGGGTTCATGTGGACGCTAGTTCACAAAACTAAAATTGCAGTAACCGGTAACCAATTTTCTAATTCCTTTTTGATTTCAGTGTTATAAAGACAATACATGGATGTTTGAATGTTGTTTCTTTATCACAGAAATTCATGTGTCTACATAATATAGAATTTTTCTTTTCTTTTTCCTTGACTATGAAAGTTCACCAAGATTTGCTGGTATTTTGGTATTTAAAATTAATTTTATTTCTGGATTATGTAAATATCCTTAATCTATGCCCAAATGTATTTTCAGCAAGTTTTTCTCCTGTTATATCGTGTTTGTTTTGCTCATTCCCCCCACCACCCTCCTACTGAAATAATGGTATCTTGTGGTTTTGATTTTTCTCTCTGTTCTTTCTCTCACATTATTTTTATGTTCTTTCTTTTTTCACATTATTATTAATAGGTTAGGATTTTCTTTTCTGCAGCATGTGTTATTCTATGTGTATTTAATTCTTCTGAAAAACTTTAGTAATCTTCATTCTTTTCTAATCTCTGGCAAGTTTCTTTTTTCCTAATTCCACCTCAGCCAGATCTCTGCCCTAAATCAGACACAGCTAATATCAGCTTCATAACCCATGAACATATGGTCTTTTCATGAAATGAAGAGGTCAAATGTTTTATACTTTATTCTATAAACTTTCATATTATTTGTATTGAGTAGGCAAAAGGGAAAAGAAATAAGATGGCTCACAAAACCTTAAATAATTCCTGAAAGCCAATTTCAAAGCACTGCTATTTAATATTGACCTGTCATCCAACAGGACCCATTGTTTTGTGACACAGTCATTGTTCCACAAAATGTTACCACAGCTCCAGCTTGGGAATGTGCATTCCATACTGTGGAGTAAGGATAAGTATTTACTTTTAGAAAATATGTTGAGATGGAATTTCACTTTAGAAGTAAGATCATGACAAAACACTGGGCCTTGTGGACTTTGCCACATTAGACAGCTTATGAATAAACAGTTGTCTGATTTTTACAGTGTTTTTGAACAACACACTGATCCTAGCTCTATGTGTCAGGCCATTGACCTTCACTTCCAAATTGTTACTCTGTAAAGATCTTAGGATCATGTTTATAACTTGTTATTTCAGATATTAGACAATTACTTGTTCAATGGGAAACTAGGATAGATTTGTCTTTTCTTAATATTATAAGAACATCATTTTTATAAACCACTGAATTCCATATTTGAAATTTCCTGAACAGCTGGTTAGAGAAAGGTTCATAACAAATGTAGCAATGACCTTTTTGAATCTCTTGATATTAGTCTCTGCATATGTCTAAGAATTCTTTCACTGATAATAGTAAATGTAAAATTAGGAGAAAATTCCAGAGTGTATTAATTACACCGAGTATTCCTCATTGTTTTCTATATCCGACTTCTTAAAGCTATTATTTTAATACCTCCAAGCATACTCAGAAGAGTGACTATGCAGGCCCTTCTGTGAGTGACAACAGGTGTGTGAATAATTTTCAAGAAGAGCATTCTGCCTTATATCGTATTACTTTCCTTATTAATAATGCTTTAAACATAAACTCTTCATGGAAAGTAAAATTTTAGAAGGCCTAAGGAATTGTTTAACCTGGGCAAATTTTATTGATTGATTGATTGCTTCAGTTATTTTGTTTTTAAAAACTACACAAGAAAAAGAACATGGTGGAGGTGAAGGAAATAGATGTCTGGTTACACAATCCCTCATAGTTTAAGAAATACAAAATGGACATGACTTGGATTTATCTGTAGTATATAAATTTTTGTATTTCAAAAAATTATACATATCTTTTTTCAAAGAACTTCAGAATTCTCATAAAAGACATTCTTGACCTTGGTATCTAACAGTTTTCAAAACAGCTTGGCATTTTTAGTGCTTTATTTTCTTTCAAAGTAGTTCCCTACATGTTTTTTTTCTGCTTTATAATATTGACATAAAAAAATGTCCAAACCTGTAGAGAATTTTTATGAGTTTATTTGAGCCAAACTAACAACATATGTCAGGGAGGAAGATCTCAAATGCTCAAGAAAGTAAGTTTTGCAGCTTCTTGTATGCATTTGAAATTAAGGAAGAAACACAAAAAAAACTATGTGGAGCTTGGAGAAGCAAGGCAGGTATTGGATTACAGGATAGTTAACAAGATTATGTGCTTTCTTGAGAGTGTTTACAATTTATTTCAAAGGTATGTTAACTTAGGTGCACAGAAACAATGGACAAGGCTTGCTTACGGCAAACATAAATCTTTTATTAAAAAATTATATGCCTGGGGCATGACTACCCACCAAGACATGCTCAATTAAAAATTCATGATCAGATCACTCTGTAAAGTTACTTTTCATAGAACCCCCCTTTTATCCACAATAGGACTTATTCTATTATACAAAGAATTAATATTTTCTATGGATTATAAATTATTTTTTATCAAGTAAAAGAAAACATTTACTATTTAGGGTGCAGTGGATTCTAGGTCTTGCTATGCCATTGGTCCCGAAGTCCTGGCTGAATTCACTGAACTTCTTTGGGTTTTCACTCATTCATCTGGACAATAAATTACCTCTAAACTTCAGAGACAAGTAATTTCTAGTACAATTTTATCAAATGCATATTTATGATGCTTTCTAACAGAAATGATCATCTGAAATTTTATTTTTCCTTCCTCTTTTTTGGAGACAACTTTAGCTTTATAGCATGTTCCTCCACTATCTGATTTGCATACTTACAGTTCCTTTCATTCCCTATTTTGCCAGGCATTTTATCACAGTATCATTTTTATTTATTCTTCTACATATCCTTTCTCTTTGAAGATACCCTGAACTCATTTCACACTGTCCTCTGATCTCAGTTACATTCAAGTCTTCAGAAATAGTGCATTACAAGGTCAGGTAACAATGTTCCTATCTCTTCCCTGCACAACCCTTGGGGTTGCTGTAACAGCCTTAAAAAATTACATTAGGTGCCATCAACATCAAGATAAGAGCAGATAGGTGCACTGTATTATAGTAGGCTGGGCAGAAAGCATCACCTTGATTTTCAGTTGAAGAAACCCATAAGAGATTCTCTTAGGAGGTTAGAAAACAATTATAGACATGGCTTGTTAGCTTAAGGAAAGTTTTCCACTCCATGACCTTACCTGAATAGGCAAAGTTACTAATGTTACTAATGAGAAAAAGAGAAAAAGGCAGAAATAGAAAAAGAAAGAGAGGGAGAGATTAAAATGTTATGCCTTTACTGTGATCAGCATGGAAGGCCACAAAAGCAATGGAATCCAAATATCTTAATACTAAGGTCACTGAATTCCTGACCATAAATCTCAGCATATCTCAGTAAAATAAAAAAAAAGATAAAAGATGAATAGTTGAAAAGTATAGACTACCTATAAATTTTAGGAAATATAAACTCCTGACTTTCTGTTAAGATTAGTGAAATAATGACATCATTTTATGAGTAATATAAAAAAATAAAATTTATATTTAAGGTGGAAAATGTTAGGGAGTCATGTTCAATACAATCTCTATAGCAATTAGATTATTCACAACAAAGTAAGAAGAGTAAAGAAATAAAAACCAAACTCATCTGTGCAGATAGGGAATACACAGGGAAAAAGTGAAGATATATTTCCCCAGCATGTGAAAGACTTTCAGTGGTCTGTGGGAGTCTTTTTTATCGAATCAATAGGAAGAGTATCATTTTGTTTGGAAACGAGGTTTTGGATGAGGGTGAACTTCAAAAATAACTGGTATTTATTGTAAATACATCAGTGTTGTACAATTACAGTGTTCAGATAATACACTTCTTATTCCTTTGTAGTTTGTATCTTTTTGAAAGCATGTTACATAAAATATATTTACAATTTTAATTGATATATATGAAAATATTTACTTAAATAAGAAGTCCCTACGGAAAACCAAATAATCAAAGAGTCAAAACAGAAACGATGTTTAATTTTATTTCTGGGTCACAGTTGTTCTCTGCTGTTGTTCTGTACATAAATCTTAAAGAAACTAATAGAAAAAGCAAACAGCTAAATAAGAGGGTTTTGTGTGGGGACAGGAAGAGGTGGTAGAGGAGCAGCAAAGGGAGAAAGCAACTTGGCTATCTGTTACCTGGAGTTCTTGAATCACAGTGATTAAATCAAACCAACCCAAATGATGAAGTACGAGGAGCTGTACTCCACTGTCCTTCCTAAGGTGAAAGGCAGAGGGCGCGTGCATGAGGGATGAATAGACATAAATATATGCATGTATTTCATACACTGATTGGTTCCACAAGACCTGTTTAAATGGTTTTCTAATTACAATATTCTGTAAGAGTAAATAATAAACTATCAAGCAGAGTGGTAGCAAAAACACTAGGTTAAATAGAAAAAAAAAACTAGTTTTGAAACTGGCTCTGGCACATTTAACTAAATAACCATGGAGAATCACATGGAGGGTCCTCATGTTCTTTTTCGACATATTTCGACATATTTCGTCATGCCTGAAAGGAGCTGGTGAGACTAAGTGAGACTATATGAGCTCTAAGACCTTTCTGTTTCCAATAATTGTTAGTCTGTGGTCAAGCAAACAGTCCTTTGCTCTCTCTCCAAGTATGTAAGCCCCACTACCCCCTATTTTTGTCAGGCAGGTGGCTTCAATGGGCAAATAAACTCTCTCAAAAGCTTTTTCCAATAGGACTATTAGTTATTTCTTACATAACATGTCTTCATAAATAAAAAGAAACATAGTCTATAATATTCTTAGCAATCACATATTTTAACTAGATCTATCTTCTTGAGGGTTGGGGGTAGAGAGGGAGGAACAGAACAGTTTTTACATTTGCTAAGATTAAATTCAGCCATCAGATCTGTCACTTGTTAATTGTGTGATCATAAGAAAGTTTTTTTTAACTTTGGCTCACTCTTGTCTTATTTATGAATTTTAGAAAATAATAGCACCTACCTTATGAGGTTGTTAGAGAAATAAATGATATAATGCTCTTAAAGCATTTGGCATAAATCCAACACATAGTGCTTCAGGAATGTTTATAATTAACATTATTATCTCTTAATAAATAACTATTTCTCATCAGAATAATTGTAGGAGTAGGAGTGGGGACAATATTTTCTTTTAATGTTTGTGTAAGTATATGCTCCTGTCTTGGCATTTTGTAGCTTTGTTTGACACTTGAAGAAAAGAGGGTGACAGTGTAACATTGAAAATATTGTGAAATGTCTCAGTCTGTTTTATGACCAGGTATTTTAAATGCCTTCAGTGTTCATAAGGTATGCTATTTTCTTTGCAAAGCCTGACACATAGCTGAGCCTGCTACATTTCTTTTCAGTGATTATTGGCCCTAATAATCCTGTGAGTGGATTTGCAGAAGACAGCGCTGCCTTGGCCGAGGGTGTGTCAGACCTCCAAGAGGTGGTATCTTTGAAGGAGCGGATGGAGAGGTACCAAGCAGCCGTTTCCAGGGGTGACTGCCGCAGCTTCTCTGCCAATGTAAGCTGCTCCTGGTGGTCTTGTATTAGGCAAACTGCTTGTTGTCTGCTGTTTATATGCCCTCTTTTTATTGCAATATAAGAATACTTTGGGACAATGGGATAAAGAAGAAAAAGCACAGAAATGGTGTGATTCAAATTTAGAAGATCTCAATTTAATCTTCAGCTCTGCTACTGATTAACTGTGTAAATTTGGGTTACTCTCTTAACCTGTCTCAGAACTTCAGTTTCCTTAACTGAAAAATGGGAATAACCACCTACCATAGATGGGCTTAGTGAGGAGTCAAAGAGATAATATATTTGTAAAAAGCCATGGAGTACTGTATAAAGGTGTTATTATTCCCACCATTATCATTTAACCTATAGCTATTCTCAGAAAGTCTGGGGATTAATTTCAAATTTTAATAATGTGGGCCTGTATGCCTCCCTCCTTGGTCTCATGAATAGTTCATTTAAATTCACTACCAGTATAATTTTCTTTTGCTTTTCTCTTTTCTTTATATGTACTAAATCCATTAGGTGTTGGTTAATCAACATAAAAATGAGGGAGATTAGCAGTGTAGGGACTCTGCTAAACCAATTATTATTATAGGAAACAGAAGAATTCAGTAAGACCACCAATTTTTAGTGCCAACACATAATAAAATCATATTCAAGAGAATTTCTGTTTCATGTCCTGTGGTCTTCACTCCAGGGGATTTGGCGAGTCATTTTATTAGTAGCAGCTTTATAGCTTAAAGAAATATAAAGATATTATTTTGTAATTATGATCACCAATTAGCAAAATTGTTCATTTAATTAAAAGAGAAAGAATAGCTAAAATGGGTGGAATTCTAAAATAGCTACTCTTACCATTTTAAAAAAATTATTTAGAAACAAGGCTGACTGTGCCAAACTCATTAACAATGTTGCAATTCTAGATGACATTTAAGTTTTTACATAGTCATTAAAATCCACTTTAGATGCAGAACAGATTTTGAATGAATGTAAAGAAATGGCAAGTCCCTAAGATCACTTCCCAAACAAATAGTATCACTCCAGCATCTCCTGCCATTCTTCTTAGATAGTGCCCCCTGCTGGCTCTTCAAGGAACTTTAGTACAAATTAGTATTTTAAACTGGTGAAATGATTCTTGGGAAAACAAGTTGATTTTGAAAATACCTAGTTAAAGACTGGATATTTAGTAAAACATCTTTTATTTATTAAGGTATCCTTCCATGAACTAGGAGAATATGCCATAAAACCATAAAAACTTGTGTAGGACATGATTTGCATTTAAAATGTGCAAAAAAGAATATTTAAACTGGACACATGAAGAAACTAAATTATCAAAGACACAAAACCTTTTTAAAATTTAATCTTTATCGTATTTTTGTCCATTGCCATTTAGTCTCCTTATACCCCCTGCCCCCACCAATCACCACGCTGTTGTCTATGTCCGTGAGTCCTTTGTACTTTTTGCTCAATCCCTCTACCCGAACTTCCCCCACCCCAACTAGCTAATGTAATTCTATTCTGAAGCTCTTTCACATATAGGAAATTTAACAATACATCTATTTCCTGCCAATTTACAAATAAAAAAACATAGGAAAGTGATTTATGGAGATCATGTAATTTGTGACAAAGCCATGCTCAATTTCTAGTCTCTTTACTTCAGTGCTCTTTTAACTATATTCAACCTCCTCCCCTTGTACAAGAAAGCATCTTGGGCCCAACAAATGCCCTACTATCTTATTATTTGTTTTGGCCCCAAGTAAATATTGTAAGAGGGGAAAAAAAAGAAACCATATTATCTCAGAGAAACCTTGGAAAATATCTAAAGTGTTTTTCCTTTACTGTTTAGTCCTCTAATATCCTCCTCCCTACACAATCACCACCCTGTTGTCCATACCCAGGAGTCCTTTTTCCTTTTTGGTCAGCCCCTCCATCTTCTAATCTCACAGCCCCACCCCCCACCCCCACTCCCAGATGTCATCCTGCTCTCTAGGAGTCTGCCCCTCCCCCCCAATCCCCCCCCCCCCCCCCGCTCCGTTTTCCTTGTTAAGTTTGTTCATTAGATTCCACAAATTACTTGGTACTTATCTTTCTCTGACTGGTTTATTTCACTTAGCATAATGTTCTCCAGGTCCATTCATATTGTTGCAAAGGGTAAAACTTAAACCAAATATTTTATATGCAAAATCTGGAAGTCACGGATTCAGCCCCAGACTCTATCCATTGCATTTCAGTCACTCTGAGATGGCTGACAATGATCAGCTTCTCGTTGTCCTAGACTCAGCCAGATGGCATCGGGCTGAACCTAAATGGAAGTCGTGCTCACGAAAAGGCAGCAGACTGCAGGAACCCCCTGGAAGAGAAGGGGAAAGGAGCATTTGTCAAGAAACGAATTAAAATGCCAGATTCTGTGCTGTGCAATTTCATTTACGTTATCTTTTGTAACACTCACAAGAAATCTTAGAGAAACACATTGATATTCCCAGTTTATGAGAAATAAAACTGAATTCCAGGAACTCTAGTCCTAGATTTTAAGTGTCAGAACTGGGATTAGAATCACTGTCCAAACTCCCCAACCATGTTATTTCTATTATGCCCTGGAACCCAAGGACAGTTCTTTGTAGAGGAATTTGATGATTATGTGATACATTTACCTATGTTTCAATGTAGGGTATTTAACTCATATCAGGTTAAGTTCTATGTTAGGTATTTGCATTCATTTAGTAAGATAAGTTTATTATTGGCATACCCATTAAATTCTAAATCTGACTCCAAAAATAGGATACCTCGAATAAGGATAAACAAGAAAAGGTTCAAAACAAAACAATCTATGTTTTGTGGTTAGTTACAAGAACATGGATTAGTTGGGATGTTTAGTACTTGGTGCTAAATAAGACAAAATCATGGATGTGATCTCCATCTGGGCCAGTTAATGGCTACCAACTGCTCCTGGATAATTCTTGCCATCTATCCCATACATGTGTAAACCTTCATTGACCTTCAATGGAAGCTGGACAAGAAATCCTTAGCACCACCACTAACCTACAGCTTCAAGGATTTACCTCGCTGAGGTGGGTGAGCAGCGACTGTCGTGCTGCAGCAGTACAAGGAGTGTTAGAGACGGCGTTGATGCTGCCAGGAAAAATAACCAACTGTATGCACTTCTGCTGTGTGATTTGCTCTGTTTACAAAGCACAGTGCTAAAAGAAAGAAATGAATATATCTGTTTTTTAATCCATTCAGTAGATAAGCAACCTGTTCAGTATAGGAACTGGTATTTTTGAGAAAAGGCACAGAATAGGAAAGTGCCCAGTTATTAGCATAATTAATGGGGTTTACCAGGTTAATTTGCACATGATTAGACATTGTTTATACTTGTTGGAAAAAGTAAGGTTCTTCTTAACAATAACTACCTTAATTTCTATAATTTAATATTTATACACAAGGTGGAGAAAACGTAGGTTTACAGTTATAATACTAGTAAATAATACAATAATCAATCAATAATAATATAAGAATCAACTCTGTGTCTCCCATACTCACAACTATAAACCTGCTTTTGCCCCACCCTGTATTTTTTATATATGATCAACTGAGGAAGGCTGCTTATGTAAATTAAATGGAAGGGGGATTTCAAAAATTGTAGCCTTAATTCACCCTTCCCCTTCATTATCTTAAATCTCAAAAGGAATACCATCCCTTCCCTTGACTTTAACAAGTATCAAATAGCAGTAATTGACGACAACGCATACATGGAGTGTGTTGCAGAATCTGACAGACATATAAGTGTACAACATTATCCCTTCTTTCCATAGAGCCAGGGTGCTTATTCTTAACTACTTCACAGGCCATGTCACTGGGAAAGGTTATGAACTTAATGAAGTAACCACTTGAAAACTTGCTAGAATTTATATAATCTTTTGTATTACCATAATTTAATGTCTAATATTTTGGAATATGAGGAAACCCAAGATAGTAGCTTTATTTTTAGTATCTCTTTGAAAGAGAGACTACACATGGGAGTAAAGATTCCAGGTCCACGGAAGCCCACAGTCCGTGGTAGGGGAGCCTCAGCTCACCAGCATCCTGGGCATCCACTTACTTTCATGTCTCAAGGTTTCCAAGGTTATGTCAGGACGAGGCCAGACCTCAGAAGACCTTCTGTGGTTTGAAGTGTTGCTGAGTCTCCTTCCAGTTCTAAGAAGACCTGGAGAAGGGAGGATTGGCCTGAGGTCTGCTTGCTTGAGAGTTGCCTTTCCTGTCTGAGCCTGAGTGCCTGCTGGGCTGAGAAGTGTGCTAAATTTTTAAAACCAAAACCCTTGAGTTATAGCACTTCCCATAAAACCTGACAAGACTCTGCAGTGTTTTTCAAGTCATTCCAAATATTGCCTATTGAAATAGACTCCCTCACCTGTAAACTGCCAGTGATAGACTAAAATCCTTATAATCTTAACCCCACCCCACCCCCCACCTACCTCACACACCAACGCTAAGAGCTGAGGCCTGGAGTAGTAGAGCTGCAGTTTTTCTGCCTGTCCTTTAAGGCTTACAAGGATTGACAGACAGCTAAGATTAAGGCAGACAGATACAAGTTCAAATTCCTTCTCCAACTCTCACACCCGAGCTGTGAGCACTTAGCAAGTTGCCTTACTGTTCCAAATCTAAATTTCCTCATTTTAAAATCAAGATGATAATTGTCCATATCTCACAGAATATGGAGAAGCATCAGATGACAAAATATGTGTAAGTACATAGCAATTCACTCTGGACTATTATTAAGTAGTTGTTATTATTGCTGGTATTAATATTTTTGCATACAAGATACTCTGAGGCTCTTTTGTTTATCCTTGATGATTTAAATACATTTTGGAGCAAATCAAATGTTTTTAATATTCTATGTGTTGCCTATAACATTTGGGATTTTAATGATGACCTTATTGGGTTAAAATTGAATCCATTATTCTAATTTCTACCAGTCTGTGTATTAGTGGATAAATGTATTTTAATACTTCTAATCTCCAGACATCAAAATCTGAGAAAAAGAGAATTAACTCAATATTTTGAATATTCTTCTAATTTTAATATCAAAAGGCAGATAAATAAGAAAATAACATGAGATTATTTTTATTAAAGGATTCTGTAAGGGTCTAAGGAAATAATTGTGTGTTAATATCTTTTTCAATATATCACCCATTGATAATTGTCAAGTATTAAAAAATAGCATGAGAATCTTATCCTGAGAAAATATAAAGGTCACTTTTCCTTTTTCTTAAATTGTCCTAGATGATGGAGGAATCAGACATGTGCACAGTGCCCGGCGGTTTGGCCAGAGTGAAGAAACAATTTGAAAAGGACCAGGTTGCTTCTTCCTGTCATACCTTTTCTCAGTACCAGCGCCAGCTCCAGAACAGATCTGAGCAGGTAACACTACTGCAGTTAATGGATAAGTCATGTATGATTGAAATGTTCCCATTTCAGGGCCAATGTGGGCACTGCCGCTACCACCACCCCCCACCTCTTTACTGGTGCATTTATTTTAATTTCTCCTGAGCAAAAATGGTAAATTTTAAGTGTTTTAGAAAACCATTTTTAAAGCATGTCAGTGTATGGATTTACTTGCTTAGAGCATTTTGACACATTTTGGGGGTGCCATGCTGGAATATATTTCCTCTCGGCATCTAATGTTTCAAACATAAATGGAAATTTAAAAGCCTAGGTTAGTCAACAGGCAAATAGAAATGTTGCATGCAGTGTTTATATGGAGCCTCTGCTTCTAGGCTGTACTCCTAGTCAACCCTCCCTTGGTTGTTGGCACAGATAAAATCTGAAGCACTATTCAGCCGTCTATTATGATGAGTTTTCTGTTTTCTTTAAAAATCATCAAAGACTGCCTAGTGGAATGTAGATGTTATATACAACTATATAATGTTACCTTATATGAAATATTTCTTTTCCATTTTATTCTTCCATTATCATATATGACTAAATATTATCATGGGATATATGAGTATTTTTGCATGTAAGAATCTAAGTACTAAAACTCATTAGACTGAGCTTGTCACTTTAAAACGGTGATTGCCTTTTAAACAGCTATACTTAGGCCCATGCTTTCCATGAGGAAGAAAGTAACCAGAGTGTTTCTGAAATTTTGTCGTGGGAGATGAAAGTGAGTACTTTTTTGAAAAATCCTAGGAGATTTAGAGTTGCCTAAGTTTTAAAAAACAAGGCAACTGGGTGTGTTAGTAGGGGTAGTGTATCAGATTGATTGATTAAAAATCTGATATGTGAAAAAGTATTTGTTTTTCATATGGCTTTGTCTGGAAAATTAAAAATGTGCAATATAGGTAACTTAATATTTACATGTATGTAAGATTTCTTTTCATTTTACTTAGGAAACACAATGTAAATAAGAAATTAAGATTTAAATATACTTGTAATCTAATATATAGCTGTGGCAACGTAAGGGCCCTTAAGTGAGTCAATTCTGCATGTTTACTTAAAATTGGTCAATAATATGAAATACAGTCATCATTAATAATTTAAGCAACTGCCCTAACTGATGTGGCTCAGTGGGTTGGGTGCCATTCTGTGAACCAAAATGTCACTGGTTCAATTCTGGGTCAGGGCACATGCCTGGGTTGTGGGCCAGGTCCCTAGTTAGAAATGTGCAAGAAGAAACTGATGTTTGACACATCAATGTGTCTCTCTTTCTTCCTCTTTTCCTTTCCCTCTCTCTTAAAATAAATACAATCTTTAAAAAATAAAAGTAAAAAATAATTTAAGCAACAGATTCTACACAGAAATGTAGGTATTACAGGGCCTCTAGTTTGCTTGCAAGTGCTAGAGCGTAAAGCCTACAGGACTTGTAGATCCGAGTTCACAGCCCACTCCTGCCAGCAGCTGAGTGACACAGACACAGAGCCACACTCAGGGGTGGATGGCTGCATATTTACACAGGGCCTCATTCTTAGGACCCTGCACTTAGCTTAATGCTCCACTGTCATCATCCTGAAATTCTTAATAATTTCTTTTTAAGGGAACCACAGTTTCATTTTGCACTGGGTCTGGCAAATTATGTGTCCAGTACTACATTAACTAAATTCATAACCCACTGAAGCCTCAGCTTCTGATGAGGAAGATGAAAAACCTGTTGAGTGATTTTTGTATCTCATGAGATTATTATATAGGTTATATAATAACCTATACAAGGTTAATATAACCTTTGTCATATGTACAATAACAAAGGACAATTTCTGTGAACGTACTTCATTATCTATGAAACTTGGAATCAGTTAGGACTCTAATATTACAAAAGACAGAAAACCCAACCAAAAATGGCCGAAACTAAAAGCTACATGATAGATTCATCAAAAGGCAATCTTATGGAAAGAGGTAGAATGTAAGATCCGGGGTATTCTAGAGAGCTGGCTTATACTAAGTCTTCAATTATTAAATTATTAGGAATTTTGCTTTCTAGATGTCATGTGAATAGCTTGAAATTAGCCATAGTGAGAATATTTATGCCAGGGAAATTGGCAAATGCAACAAATCAAGGATTCCTTCCTTCCTTCCTTCCTTCCTTCCTTCCTTCCTTCCTTCCTTCCTTCTTTCTTTCCTTCCTTCTCCTTCTCCTTCTTCTTCTTTTTGTTTTAAACCCATGTTTAAGTATGTACTACCCTACCACTGATGTAAGGGCTCCAAGTATATGCCTAGCATGGTGGCTAAGCACAGAAACTAAAGTCAGATCATGTGTCCAAATTCCTGCTCCATCACTTGTTAGGTGTGTGACATTAGGCAAGTTTCTTAATTTCTCTGTGTATCAATTCCCTCAAATATAAAATCAAGGTTATAATAGTTCCTCCTTAATAGGTTTGTCAAGATTAGATTAGTTATATTTGTAAAGTGCTTAAAATTGTGCCTGGCCCATTGTGAGCACTGTGCAAGTGTTTGTTTAAAAAAAGTTAAGTATCGCCTTGATTGTATTTCTTCTTTTTTACCTCTCAGCCTCATTTCCTCTGAACTGCCTCCATTCTCACCCAGATTTCCCCCAAACAGCTGTAAAAAGGTGCAGGAAAAGAGTAAGAATTCTTTTTTCCAGAAGCCCCAGGAAAAGGCCTTAGCACATCTAACTGGCTCTAAATGAAACATACATGACCCTTAGCACTAACTGCTGTAGCCAAAGGATGCTGGTTGGCTGAGGCTTCTGTACCTGTTTACCAGAATGGAAATATTCAGCACATGTGGTTATCAATGAAGAAAAAATGACTACTAGGTAAAAACAAAGGCAGACAAACAAACCATATATGTTCACAGTAAATTCCTTGCAAATATAGTTTATTATTATAAGATATAGTTGCTGTTCTATGAATATTAAATACTAATGTGTGTAGAAATAGCAAAAAACCAACCATGCACTTGAAGTCAAATCTGCATGTCTCTGGGCCTGTAGTGACCTCTGCATTTCATTATCCACACTTAAACATTCTAGTAACACCCAATAATTTCATGAGCAATAACTAAACCTAATTTATAATGTAATGTAATATAAGTAAAATATAAAGGAAGCATATGTAAAAATAAACTAGTAAGTACCATTTATTGAACTGTATGCTAAAGTCTATGGGAAAATGAAGGAAAAAAGTTACCTGCACCTTAGAAAATTAACAATTTTAATTTAATTTAATTCCTTATTGGAAATTTGAAATACATGTCCAATATGGTAATAGAGTAGAAAATGGAGAAAAATTGTATTCTAGATATTAACTCAAACTTTTAAAGCTATCAAATACATTCTAAAAAACCACTTCCTTTATCAGCACAGATTGAGGACAAGATGTTTACTGGCAGAGACAGTTAATTCTGCCTTACCTAAGCTGTTGTCGGCTCTAATAGTATGTCAGTCTTTTGCTTGTTAAACGTACTTGAGATTTGTTTCTCTGCTAAGTCTGCCCCGGCCCTATAAATGGTAGATATATATATATATATATATATATATATATATATATATATATATAAAATAAGTTAACACATAAAATTAATATTAATTTGGAATTAAGAAATTAATATTAATTTGAAAGAATTAAGAAAAAGAACATTTCTTTTAGATTTCTGACAATTTAATGTCACCATTAGTAATAATTTCATAAGGTATAATAATTAAGTCCAATCTGCTTCTTTTATTCCTAATGTATTGAAGTCAGATGTTTCAGGACAACTAGCTGACAATTTAGTATCAGTTTGGGAGATCAGCAATGGGGCTAAACAAGTTTTCAAAATTAAACTCTCTGAGGTTAAAGATCCCTTCTGTTTGCTAACTGATCAGACTGCTTTATACTTATTATAAAAGGAGGTCTGAAATAGAAAAAAAAATGAGGTACAAGATACAGAAATATCCACTTATGCCAGACATTTTAAATTTGGGATAATATCTTATTTATATATTCTAGACAAGTCATGCTTTCTGGCTCTGCCTGTGTGTGTCACACTGAACAGTGTCACTGTGAACCTGTGTGGAATTTTTATGTAAATTAGAAAAAGGAGCTGGCCAATGGGGCCTCTGCATTTGGGAGGTGCAGGTAGAAGGGTCAGCTTCTTAAAGGAATGCATTATTATTTGGCTGTGGTAGTTAGTACTAACCATTTTTAACATTACCTGTTTAGATCTTGCCTTTCAAAACAGCCATTACTGATTTCAATATTTATGAATGAAACCCAACCCTCCTAAGGGATTATAAACCACTCAGTTTTTCTCCTCTTAATATTTAGGTTAGAAATATCACACCAGGATTGTTTCTGGCTTTGCCTTAGGACTGAATTCTTGCATTCCATGTCAGTGAAGGTATTTGTTATCCTTAATGGTAGAATGAAAGGACCATTTTAGAGGGATGTTTTTAATCCACTTACTACAACAAGTTCCATTTGAGAAGAGCATTCAGAATAATCTGCCCCCTCATCCTTAAGAGGGTGTGTTAAAATATGCTGGAGCAGGTTAGAATAAATGTATTATTGACATGAAACTGCCATTGTCTTTTTTCCACATTCATTTTCACTTGCCCATTCTATCATTTCTGCTTTTTAGGCATTCTTCGTCTTATTTTTCCTTTTTGCACACAGCTTTATTGAGATATGATTTACATGCCTTAAAATCCATCCTACAATTCAGTGACCAGAACACTTACATAGTCATTCAGTGTCATCACAAACTAATTTTAGAACATTCCCATTGCCCCAGAATAAACCATGGACCCATTAGCAGCCTGAGTTGTTCATTCTTTGTGGAATAGTCTTACAACCAGGGTTTGATTTTCACCTTCTCCTGTGAATTTCTTCTTCATTTTCTTCTACACGTATTTATTCAGTACTGAGTAGCTGTTTGCTTATTAATTGTGAAGTTCTAGAAGCCTCTTCTTTTCTGGAGTTGCTTTTGTATTATTTTTAAGTGGCTCAAGTAGAGAAGAACAGATGGAGTTCCCAAATTTTCAAGCATAGTCAGAGCAATACAGAGCTTAGGTAATTGCTTTCATGTGAAAATGACCGTCCTGAATCCATGTCAAGAGTCGGAAGTATTCATGACCTTCACTCCCTGCTGCCACATCTGATGTGGACCAGGAGGGAGCTGCAAGAGACAATGTGTTTCCTTCCACATACATCTGCTGCTGCAGAAATCTTAATGTCGACATCAGTGCTCTCTGAGGTTATTTGGATTTGGAACCATCCCTGGACAATTTTAGGTTGATAGAAATCATTTTTGACAGCTTGTGACAGATGTAATCTGACATCTGTGTGTTTTAGACTCTTTAAAGGTGACTTATAATTATTTTTTGCAAACTATGCATATTTTTATCAGCTTAATGTCCACATTGCAAATCATTTTTCATAAATGTGCTTTAAACCTACCTTTAGCTTTCTACCAAATGCATAATTTTCAAGGTCATAGATTGCTATTAAATGCTCCAGCCTAACCTAGATCTCTATCAACATACAAGGTTGTGACCAAAAGCATGTCTTATATTGTCTTTTAATTGTGTGCACCAATTTTAAATAATTATTACAATTTAAAATAACCTTACTCAAAATAAGATAGCTTAGAGTAATGGTTAGGCCTGTTGGGTTTGAAGTCAGACATCTCAGGTTATAATCTTCTGAGTTAGCCACCTAATCTCTTCTGTAAAATGATGATGAAGTAACAGGTGTGTTTTAAGGATAAAATGAGGTAGTCCCTGAAAACTCTTACTATAACGCTTGGCATATATAAATTGTTCAATAAACATCAGCTATTATCTTCAGCAGTATTAACAATATAGCCAAGAGAGCATCATCTAGTGGTAATTATTCTCAAAGTGGAATTCGATTCATAAACATTTTATGCGTATGTAAAAAGACAAAGACGGATGACATCGTTTGGTGCCTCACATCTTAGCTTTCTTTTCTGTTCTTTGGACCTGGGCATATGTTGCTCTGGAGTAATCAGTAACTTTAGTGCATGTTTTAAAAATTGTAATAGCAGGTCTTCTTTTGAGGAAAAAAAATGCTTACCCCTGATTCTAGGAAATGACAAGATGAGGGGACTCTGGGGAGGCAGAAGAGAGGAATGGGCCTACACTGAGCTTTGCACAAGTGCGCCACAGCCCTGGGATGCATGCCGTCAGGAAAGTCTGTTTTTCAAGTGGGAACAAATGAAGAACACAGCATTTAGTTTTGAAGTCTGCTTTATTCACAGTATTGTGACAAGATGTACCGAGAATAATATAATTAATATGTGTATTGAATCAGGCAGGAGAGAAAAGGCCACTACACTGCTTGAATAAATGAGGAAAAGAGGAAGAGTTGAGGGAGTATTGATTTTTGTCAGTTTCTACGAATGTTGTGGTTTCTCAGCACGTTTTAGCTGATGAATGGAAGGGAAAGAAAAGTATTTGTGAGGGATAAAGACTATGTCATGACATTTTCTGGTTTGTGCAGTTGAAGCAATGAAGATAAATGTATTCTTACAATTGTCTTAATAAAATATAGCACGTATTTTTCAACCTGAGTGCTAATATGTACAAGTGCTAAGAAACAAGGACTCCTATTTGCTGGAGAAGTGTTTCTTTTCCTTTGACACAGGCCAAGGAGTCATCCTGACCTTTTTCCAGATAGGCTGGTTGACACACAAACCTCACGTTGGCTGAGTGACTGCAGCAGAGTCCCAATGCTGCTGAGCTTAAGTGTGGTCTCAGGGAAGCACAGACGAGAAAGGACACATGCGTTGGCCCCCAGAGGCTTGCAAGTAAGGCTAATAGGGAGGTTAGACTTAACAGTTTTGCTCTGTTAAAAATTAAAACTTTAACAACAAATCTTTCACCTCTTTTCCCTTCCAAATGCAGTCCCTTGAAGCTGTTTATCTTCTACAACTCTTTCTCAGTGACTGTTTCTGAGTGCGCTTTGGTGAGGAAAAGAACATAAAATTAACTTTTGAATGCTGACTCAGAATCAGAAGACCAACTGTTTGCTAAGTAAATCAAACAAAACAATGGCCTCAACCAACTAAGGCAGGGGTGTCAAACTCATTTTCCCCAGGGGCCACATCAGCCTTGAGGTTGCCTTCAAAGGGCCAAAATAATTTTAGGACTGTATAAATGTAACTACTCCTTAACTGTTGAGGAGTTGAAATTATATTCAGCTCATGGAAGGCAACCACAAAGCTGATGTGGCCCCCTGGTGAAAGTCAGTTTGACACCCCTGATAAGGTCTATAATCCACCTGAGGCCTGGTCTGCATAAGCTGGTTTATACAGAATTCAGTTGATTGATGTCTGTTAACCAGAACTGCCCAGTTCCTGACTGTGCCACACGGCAGTCCAGCTATGCTTTCCACTAATCACTCAGTTTTACTTTCAATTCAGCAAGAACTAGAAATACAAACTCTGATCTAGCTGTGGGTTTCTAGATGAATTTAATGAATTGACTGTTTATTTAATGAGTTGACTGTTTATTTTGGGGTTAGGTTTTTTGGGGGGGTTTTGCTTTCACTCTTGCATTCAGACTTATCTCTGTTATGCTCATGTTTGCCCATTTTATTACTGCCTTTCACACCTGTGTCCTGGCCACTGCTGCCTTGCCACTTGCAGCCGATGACCTCCTAGGACTCTATGCCCATCTATACCTCCTCCCTTCCTATGTATGTCGTATGTCCACCGTCCTATAGTTCTAGAGGTAGGTCATGGTGGAATGTAATTTCAACTCTTTAACAATTAAGAGTAGTTACATTTATAGAGTCTTAACATTACATTTGGCCCTTTGAAGGCAACCTCCAGGCTCATGTGGCCCCTGGTGAAAATGAGTTTGACACCCCTGAACTAAATAATAAAACGATATAAATGAACTGAATAAAAATATTAAAACATTAAAAATAAACCAATTAAAACTAAACTAAAAAAAAATGAAAATATTACTTTAGGCCACACATTAATACAGCAAAAATTACTAATTAAAATTGAGATTTAACTTCTTATGAGGTCATTGTAATCATTCATTAAAAATCTTTTCATTGTATGAGATTATACAATCTATACACCTAATGCCTCTCGAATTTGTACCTTTGACATTTCTATACAAAAAAAATACTATTTTCTGAAAGACACAGAACTTAATTATAAAGTGATAAACTTTATTAAATGATGCAAACATGCTCATAGCTGTTTGACTCTTTAGAAAACTAAGCCAATGTGTGGTCTCCCCCAGGGCTACACGGTGTGCCCATAAAGTACAATAAAAATGCTTTCCATGATCTACTGACATTAATAATATTACTTAAGAGCCACACACTGTAACTCTCAACCTCTGCTCTCCCCAGATGGAAATGATGGTAATTGCTAACTGTCTGCTGAGATGTGACCATAAAGTCTCAGTCACGGTCCCTTTGCAGCTTCCAATTTCAGCTTCTCTCTGCAGTCTGTGGGTACTCCTACTAACTCATGGCTGGACTCACCCTCCCTCCCTACGGCCACACTGCAGGCCATCCCAGGGCATTGTTATTAAGGGAAACTCATTCCAACCCCACACTGGGAAGACATTCACAAAGTGTTTGCCCGGGCTTTTTGTGAAAACTTCATCTTCTTGGTAAAATAGTGCAATCTGTCCAGTACGTGCATTCAGCCTGCAGTCTCTTACTGTGCCATTAATAACTAAACAAACGAGTCTGCTTGGTCACTGGGGGTGGTTTAGAAATATCACCAGATGAAGGGTGCCCTAACACTGTTTCTCAGGCAGTCAGTGCCTTATTGGATAGGACAGATGCCCCTAAGTAAGGCTGAGATGCAAATACAGATTCAAGTGCTTCCACAAAATCCTGAATTGGTTACTTTTCTTTCCATGATTCACCTTACACATTCTCTGAAATAGGGTTTGTAGGAGCAATCTTTACCCCAATTATTGGAGAACCACAAGCACAGCTTCTCTTCTCAATGGCGTTGTGGGGTTCCTGTTTCTGTAAACCTATTTGTTCTTATAGAACCCATTTTCAATTTCCCTGCAGGAGACAAGCCCATGTACAGATATACCTTTTATGTCTTTAAAGTAAAATGAATTGGGATTGCTTTAGGAAAAAAAGGAGTGGTGTTGTTCTTTTCTCAGGGCCAAGAATTGTTGAGGGTGTATCACCTGGACCCTTTCCCCAAAAACACACAAGCGCAACACAGAGTTTCATGTTCTCAGCATCAGAACAGATACTCTCAAAAAGTACTTGATGTTGATAAAGATGCAAAACACAGGTATCTTGTCATTATGCAATTTTATGTTTTCTATGGGAGGGAATAGACATTTAGAGAAAGTTGGAATAGAAGAAATACATTTGTATAGCCTCTTCTTCAATGAGAAGTCTCATATTAGTTTAAAAATACAAATGTTCTCTTGGTATAATTACACTGAAAATAATATATGCAGTAGGTTATAATATACTAACAATATATTTTTTAATTGTTATCATAGAATAACAAGCTACAGAATTTTAAGCTCGGATTTTCCTCATTTTTTAAATATATTTTATTGATTATGCTATTACAGTTGTCCCATTTCCCCCCTTCACTCCCCTCCACCCTATACACACTCTCCCACCCATATCCCCCTCTTTAGTCATGTCCATGTGTCATACTTATAAGTTCTTTAGCTTCTACATTTCCCATACTATTCTTACTCTCCCCCTATCTATTTTCAACCTACAATCTATGCTACTTATTCTCTGTACCTTTTCCCCCCTCTCTCCTCCTCCCACTCCCCTGTTGCTAACCTTCCATGTGATCTCCATTTCTGTGGTTCTGTTCCTGTTCTAGTTGTTTGCTTAGTTTCTTTTGGTTTTGCTTTAGGTGTGATTGTTAATAACTGTGAGTTTGCTGCCCTTTTTCTATACATGTTTTTTCTGTATCTTCTTTTCTTAGATAAGTCCCTTTAACATTTCATAAAATAAGGGCTTGGTGATGATGAACTCCTTTAACTTGACCTTATCTGAGAAGCACTTTATCTGCCCTTCCATTATAAATGAAAGTTTTGCTGGATAGAGTAATCTGGGATATAGGTCCTTGTCTTTCATGACTTGAAATACTTCTTTCCAGCCCCTTCTTGCCTGTGAGGTCTCTTATGAGAAATCAGCTGACAGTCTGATGGGAACTCCTTTGTAGGTGACTGTCCCCTTATCTCTTGCTGCTTCTAGGATTCTCTCCTTCATTTTTACCTTGGCTAATGTAATTATGATGTGCCTTGGTGTGTTCCTCCTTGGGTCCAACTTCTTTGGGGCTCCCTGAGTTTCCTGGATTTCCTGGAAGTCTATTTCCTTTGCCAGACTAGGGATATTTTCCTTTATTATTTGTTCAAATACGTGCTCAATTTGTTGCTTTTTCCTCTTCCCCTTCTGGTACCCCTATAATTCGGATGTTGGAACATTTAAAGATGTCCTGGAGGTTCCTAAGCTTCTCCTCATTTTTTTGAATTCTTATTTCTTCATTCTTTCCTGTTTGTTTGGTTTTTTTTTTCTTCCTTCTGTTCCACTCTATTGTTTTGAGTCCCAGTTTCCTTCCCATCATTATTGGTTCTCTGTGCATCTTCCTTCATTTCTTTTATGGTAACCTGCATTTTTTCATGTAATTTGTGCCCAAAATCAACCAGTTCTGTGAGCTACCTGATCACGAGTGTTTTGAACTGTGCATCTGATAGGTTAGCTATTTCTTGGTTGCTCAAAAGGATGAGTTCTGGGGCACTCATTTGTTCTTCTATTTGAGCCATTTCTCTCTCTCTCTCTCTCTCTCTTATTTATTTATTTTTTTTTTGGTCTGGTTGCTCCTGTTATGGTGAGGGGCAGAGCCTTAGGTGTTCATTGGGGCTGGGCACCCCAGTCGCTAGATTGTGATGTTGTATGTGGGGGAGGGGGCAGGGGTGGGAGGGAACAATGGTGGCACCCCCACTCTCCTGGGATCTCAGTCCCTTCCCTGGGATCCTGGGCTGTGTGCTCCGCCCTGGTCCACAATTGCAGCCTCACTGGGTCTGCCAGTTGCCGCTTGCGTACTCAGGGTCCACCTGCTTCGGGCCCCCCCACCCCATGGCTTAGGTGTTCCCAGTTGCCTTAGGCACCCAGCTCTCCCTGCACTCCGCATGGTGCCACCCACGCTTGTCTCCGCCCCTACTACTGGTCTGGATGAATGGGTCTACTTCAACTTCTTGGCTGTCCGACTTCCATTCAGATAAATTCTCTATCAGTTCTGGGTGTTATTCTACCTCTAAATTGTTGTTGTTCTAATCTTGGTTGTGTGTGGAGGTATGGTGCGTTCACCTATGCCTCCATCTTGCCAGAAGTCCAATTTTCCTCATTTTTGAGTAGCAAGGAAAATTGTGATGAAAGCAATCATTAATGTTGCAGAATTGTTATGTTTGTGGAACTTAGTAAAATCTGCAAAATTTCCCATACAGCCACTTTTATGAAAATGGGTGTTTCCTGTAAACACTTGACATAAGAAGATATTATTAGCTCTTTCTGCTACTTTTGGGTCTGGTATTTCCTCAAAATAAATTTATCCTCATGGGTCTTTGAAAATGGTCTGATTGAGTCAGGGCTGTCTAGTCTTTGGGATGATCATTTGTTTACTACTTTGCATAATTTCAAATGCATTATCATGCTAAACAAAACAAGGAAAACACAAAACCTGAGAAAAAGAAGTGACATTAAGAAATTCTGGCTGCTGCCCTGGCTGGGTTGCTCAGTAGGTTGGAACATTGTCCTGTATACCAAAACATTGTGAGTTCAAGTTCCAGTCAGGGCACATACCTAGGTTGCAATAATTTCTGAGAAGTAAGGTTTCTGAAAATATATGGAGAGAATTATAGACACATATAAAACTACTGCTTCAATATCATAATTAAATGCAAATACATGGATTTCCTCCTATAACATTACTGGTGAGACAGACAATATCATTTTGCCCAAGCTGCAGATTAAATTACATAAACAAAATGATCATGGGCTCTGTGTTTGGCATCTATGCTCATTATAATATCTTTATCTCTATATTACAATATTTCTTTTTTTAAGATTTTATTTATTTCTTTTTAGAGAAGGAAGGGAGGGAGAAAGAGAGAGGGAAACATCAATGTGCAGTTGCTGGGGGTCATGGCCTGCAATCCAGGCATGTACCCTGACTGAGAATCGAACCTGCGACACTTTGGTTCGCAGCCCACGCTCAATCCACTGAGCTACGCCAGTCAGAGCCCAATGTTTCTTTTTATAATTTTGAGATATGTGATCAAATATTTATCCTTTAGTGTTTCATCAACCACAATACTTGAAATAAGTTTTAAAGATCTGTTGTTATTCCTTCTTATGAAAGTGGTGGGTGTTCTGTCCTTTGCAATGCACTGGTGCCTGTAATCTTAACTGGGACAAAATTTCCAGTCCAGGTCAAAGAGTATGTCCTCAAATTTCATCTGATTTATTTCTATTAATCCATAGGAGTTAAATGGCTCAATTTTTATTACCAGCTGATGTATATTTTTATGTAAAATGAAACTATTTATGCATCTACTTAAAGCAAATAATTCTTTGCCCTTTTTTGTAAGAACTTCTTTTCAATTTTGAGAGCACTTTAAATTCTGATATTGATTTTTCTATTTGTTGAATCTTTGCACTTGATGGCCCATATTATACTGATAGAAATAATGTTTTCACTGAATCACCAATCCTGAAAGAATGGAAACAAAATGTGTAGTTACCTGATATAGTAGTGAAAAGGACATTATGAAAGAGCCAGTAATATTTTAAGAATTAATATGCAATAAAAATTATTGCACATGATTATTAATTTTTGGACTCTTTGAAGACATGTCATAACTGTGCAGTTCTTTACCATATTTATTTACTTAAGGATAATGACTCTCCTTGCTTATCTCTCTTTTATTTTATTTTTTAAATTAAATTTATTGGGAAATATTGGTTATATAATTTTCCAGTGTACAATCTTATAATACATCAGCTGTATATTTCATCATGTACTCACTACCTAAAGTCTAGTTTCCTTCCATCTCCATATATTTGACCTCCTTTACTCTCTTCACCTCTCCCCACTCCGCTTCCCCTCTGGTTACCACCATACTGCTGTCTGTGTCTGTGAGTTACACTGTCTGCCCCAGCAAACCAATATCTCCTTACCAAATTACCTTTCTTGTTTAAATCAATCAGACTCTGATGCTTGAAATTGGGAGAAAATAGTAGATTAAATCACTACAGATGGTGGTATCAGTTCATGAAAGATTAAAAAAGATCACAAAGCCACTCTCTGGTCATGTCTTTATGAAAATACTTTTATGTCCTAGGGACCAGCATGATTTGGAAGAGTTGTAATATTCACAGGCACCTTTTTGCTTATTTCTCTCTGAATAATTCCCCCCCCACACACACACATACCCCAAATCCACTTCTAGTGGGGGAAAAATGTATGCATGGGAAACTGCTTCCTTTTTAGTTTTGGGGTTTAATTCTATAATGAAAAATTCATGGTAAAATTCATTGACATAGCCACAGACAATCTACAATCTACTACAATCTACACAGACAATCAATCTTTTTTCCTTTTTTGGCCTTGTTTACTATATATAAAGAGTTACTGGGAACACAGCAGACACAAAGCAATTGTGCAATGAATATTTTTAAAGTAAAGGCAGCAAATACTAATATAGCACTTATGAAACTGGATTTTGCATATATTAACTTACTTTTCACAATTACCTTCTGAACTAGGTACTATTATTATTACTCTTTTTGTAAAAGAAATGGACACATAGAATTTCTAAGTAACATCCAAAGAAAATGAGCAAATGTGATCATAATCGGGAAGGCTGACTCCAAAGTCTGTGCCTTCATTTTTTTTATTCAGCTGATAGTCATTAAGCTGATAGTCACTATATGTCAAGTAAAAAAGATTCAATGATGAGTATGATATTATTTTGCCCTCAAGGAGCTCACCCTATCAGAAAGACAGCCATATAACAAATAATTACAACTGAAATATGGTAGATTCTATGAGAAAAATATAAATGAAGTTTGTTAGGGCACAAAGAGGTTGTGATAAACTTTACTCTGGATAAAGGATTGTTAAGAAAGACATCTGACGGCAGAGAATGCTGCAGCTGAGACTTAAAATAATTTTTCATGAATATAGAATGGCATTATAGGCTAAAGGAACAACTTATGCAAAAGGTAAAACAGCACGATATTGAGGCATAAAGCTTGAGATGTGGGCAAAGGGCTAGATAATAGAGAACACTATAGGCTATGCTAAATTTTCTTTTACTTTATTCTAAGATAATCAAGAACCATTGAAGAAACTTATACAGGGGAATAATATGAATAGATATGCATTTAAGAAAGACTGTTATGGCTCTATAGGATTGATATAAAGGGGGTCAAGGTTAGATAGAAAACTATGTTAGGAGACTACTGAAATAGCAGATTAAATATATACATGAGAACTTAAATGGGTGGGAAGTTCTAGAATAAAGAGAGCATAGCCTGAAGAGATAATTAAAGATAGAGTTGGCAGGACTTATAAATCAATTGGAATTTGGTGAGAGAAGGGTAGTATGAAAAGGTATAAAAATTCTGTTTCTCTATTTTGGTTTGCATTAATTAACATGAGATACATGTTACCTGTTATTTTCTTTTTCTTCAGAGTATTTTCAATCTTTGTGCAGGTTCTTTCTTTCTAATTTCACTTCTCCTTAAGACTCTAAATTTTAACCTCTTTTTATTGTATTTTATTTTTATTTATATCCTAGTACCTCTTTGGTTTTAAGATGTTTTATGTCTATGTTAGATTGATATATATATATATATATATATATATATATATATGTCATATTACATAAATATTTATGTATGTCAAATACATATATAGATTTAATATACATCTACATAAAACTTCTGGAAGACATTCTTTACTAAAAATTGAATGTTTTTATATAATTCTGTTTTTTAGTTTATAAAATAAATATCACTTATATAACTTACATGTTTAATGGCCCTGTTGATAGTGCATCTTCTATATATTCTTTCTATGCATCTTCAGCATTTTGAACACTAGAATCTGGCTCCATAAACAATACTTTTCAGAAAGAAGAGGACATTCAGAATTCTAGGAGTTAAAGCCATAATTGTTTACTCAGAAACCTACTTTTTTTATGTCAAATATTTCTATTTTTCAGTTAAGTGTTAAAAAGTGATAGGTTTTGCTCCTTATGGCTAAATATGACCAACGCATAATTGTTTTGAGCCAAGAAACAGTTGAAATTAATTGAATGATGACACTTCTCTCATACAATAAGCTTGCATAATTCATGTATCCATAGGTATAATATTCTCTCAAGAAAATTTCAAGCTCACTGAACCTTTTTATTCTATTAAATGTAAACGTACATATTTTTATATTTTGTGCAGATATAGACATAGATGGAAAGATAAATAACTGGTAGGTAGGTGCATAGATAGCTAGATAACAGATAGTTAGAAATATAACCACAGAAACATTTATTAAAACAATACTGGTAATGACTAGCACAATGTTATGGAGGTGGTTGATGCTCAATAGCTGTTGGCTGAATAAAAAAATGCATATGTGAAACTATATATGATCACTTATATTTAGGGATTCAGTATTTTAAAGGAAAAGCCACTGTCCTAAATTTTTTTATGCTTTTCATCACCAGTCCCTTAGGACACTGAAGTCCAACTTGTATACACTCACAGTTTTAGGCAGGACTACAACTAAACCATGTAAAACTGAGGGCTTTATTTCTGAGTATATCCAGTTATACAAAGGATCAAAACTAGTAGGGCTTTGGTCAAGGTGGTGGCATAGGCAAATGTGGTAGTAGGAGCCTCCTCAACCAAATCAAAACTAAAACAAAGCTACAAAACAACTATCATTCAAAACTGCCTGAAATCTAGCTGAACAGAAGTCTTATAACTAAGATACAAGTATATCTATAAGATCTGTCCAATAATATCAAGCCATATGATATGAAAAATAGAGACATTTATTGAAGAAGATACCAGATACAAAAAACATTGTAAATAGGATAATGATGCCTCAGTCTCCTTCAAAGTTGGCACCTTGAGACCTCACATAGTTCTCCCAATCACCATCAGCTGCCGCATCTTATTTTCCTGAATCTCATTAAAAGTCTGAAATTTCTTCCCTTTCAAAGGTGATTTTGGTTTTGGGAAAACTCAGAAGTCACAGGGCACCAAATCTGGGCAGTAGAGGGGCTAAGTCAACTGGGTGATTGGATGTTTTGCCAAAAATCTCTGCATGAGACATGATGAATGAGGGGGCACATTGTTCTAGTGAAGCTGCCAATCACCAGTTGCCCATAGCTGTGGCCTTCTGAATGATTCAAATAGTTTTTGTGTAGGAATGTTTAAGCTAAATGCAAAATATGATGCAGATTTATTGTTCTACTGGCTCAGTCATTTTGAATGTGACCACCACACAGTAAACATCTTCATTCAGTGTTGCCTACCACCTTCACTGACTAGTACAGTGAAGTGGTCATTGTTATACTCACCTACCCCAGTCTACTCACCTTGGCTACTGGGTTACATCAATGGCTCACCTTGGCAATGGGTCACACAAACCATTCTCATTATACTAGCAATGGCTGGACTTTTTCCAGACAGACTTTGTATAAAGAAAAAGCCACATTTAGACTGGTAGGAGAGGCAAAGACAGAACGGGCTGGTCTCACACCTATGTGTGGTAAAAAATCAGGAGGGGTATCTTGGCAGTGGCAGTACTCCCTGATGAGCAAGGGGCCCTAGCCCCACTCTAAATGCCCCCAGCCCAGGGTTCCACTGCCAGGAAGAGATGTCCCTATAACTTTTGCCTGATAAAACCAACAGAGATTGTAGCTGTGTGAGATAAAGGGCTACTAAAGTCCCAGGAATTTCTCTTAAAGGGCTAGCACACAGACTTACTCAGACTCACTCACTCTGAGCTATAGCACCGTAGCAGAGTTTCAAGAGTCCCTAGAGATATACCAGGAGGAACTGAACTTTCTGGCTTCAGGGTGAGCTTTCTCCCAGGCAAAAGAACCAGCAGAGATCATTGTTCCATTTCTTGGCCCTCCCCCAACAGAGACAATAGGCAGGTGCCATATCTAAATCTCCATCAACCTGGCTAACACTGTTAGCCCACTCTGGTGATTTCCTAAGACCTTGCCCGACCCAACTTCAGGCCCATCCAGTGGGCCTGAGGCTTTTCCATACAAACTGCCTCTTGACTCATGCTGCAGGCCTCCCTATAATCTCTCAAAGATTCACAGACCACAAACAAGGAACATCTGGCCTTGGCATGCCCCATTCCTCTTGATAGGTGGCTCCAGGCCTGGTACTAGCTGAAGCTGGCCTTGGTTCACAGCCTGACCCCTCCCAGGTACCTCTAGCCTAGAACAAATAGCATCCATCTGCAGATCACTTTGTAGATCATGCAGGGTGTCCTGAGCAGGGCATAGGAAGTAGATGAACTTTGTCTGCACCTCTTGGGAGGCCCCAGAGCCAGCATACCCAGTGGAGTGCTTCAGGCTGTGCCAAAGCATCATCCAACCACCTCCACCATTGACACACACTCAAGGGGCAGACTCAGGGGGCACTAGAGCCCCAATGAATAGAGTTCTGCTTCATGTGGTCATTGCCAGTCCTCACAGCCAATCAACTTCAGGGTAAATCTCTTCTGCTGATAGTAGTCCAGGCTCAACTACAATAGGTGGGTGCACACAGCCCACACAGGGGGCACAGCTGGAGTGCCTGGCTCAGGTGACTAGGGAGCCTGTGCCACTAGGCCCTGCAAGACACTTAATACATAAGACCATTCTACTAAGACTGGGAGATGTAGCAGTTCTACTAAATACATAGAAACAACCACAGGGAGCCTACCAAAATGAGGAGATAAAGAATCATGTCCCAAATGAAAGAATAAAAAAAAATTCCAGGAAAAAACTATACAAAATGGAAACAAGCAACTTACCAGATTCAAAACATTGGTTATAAGCATGGTCCATAATCTCAGTGAGAACTTTAACAAAGACATAGGAAGCATAAAAAAGAATGAGTGAAATGAAGAATGTATTACAGGGAAACAAACTAGAATAGCTGAACAAGAGAATCAAACCAGCATTTTGGAAGACAAGGAAGCAGAAAACACCCAATCAGCACATTAAAAAGAAAAAAGAATCCAAAAAAGTGAAAATAGTTTAAGGAACCTCTGGGACAATTCCAAGTATATCAATATTCACATTATGGGGGTTCCAGAAGAAGAGAGAAAAACAAGGAATTGAAAACTTATTTAAAAAAAATAATGACTAAAAACTTTCCTAGCCTGGTGAAGGAAATAGACATGCAACTCCAGGAAGTGCAGAGAATCCCAAACAATATGAATCCCAAGAGGCCCACATCAAGACATATCATTTAAGCCCTGGCTGGCATAGCTCAGTAGATTGAGCGCAGGCTGGGAACCAAAGTGTCCCAGGTTTGATTCCCAGCCAGGGTACATTCCTGGGTTGCAGGCCATAACCCCCAGCAACAGTACATTGATGTTTCTTTCTCTCTCCCTCTCTCTCTCTCTCTCTCTCTCTCTCTCTCTCCTTCCCTCCCTAAAAATAAATAAATAAAATATTAAAAAAAAACTTTAAAAAAAAGACATAATTTAAATGCCAAAGGTTAAAGACAAAGGGAGAATCTTAAAAGCAGGAAGAGAAAAGCAGTTAGTTACCTACAAGGGAGCTCCCATAAAACTGTCAGCTGATTTCTCAACAGTCACTTTGCAGGCCAGAAGAGATAAGCACAAAATATTCAAAGTGATGAAAAACAAGGACCTACAACCAAGATTACTTTACCTAGCAAAGCTATCATTTAGAACTGAAGGACAGACAAAGAGCTGTCCAAACATGAAAAAGCTAAAGGAGTTCATTATCACAAAACTGGTATTATAAAAATGTTAAAGGGTCTTCCAGAAGAAAAAGGAGAAGGAGAGAGGAGAAGGAGAAGGAGGAGAAATGAATAACAAAATGGCAATAAATACATATCTATCATCCATATGTTCATTACAGCATTATTTACAATAGCCAAGATATGGAAGCAATCTAAATGTTCATCAATAGATGAATGAATAAAGAAGTGGTGCATATATACGATGTAATATTTCTCAGACACAAAAAAAGAATATAACTTCCATCTGCAACATGAATAGACTTAGTATTGTGCTCAGTGAAATAAGTCAGACAGAGAAAGACAAATGCCACATGATTTAATTTACATGTGGAATCTAAAAAAATAAGGTAAATGAACAAGCAGAACAGAAAGAGATTCATAGATGCAGACAATATTTTGATGGTTGACAGGTGAGAGGGGGTTTCAGGGAGTGGATGAAAAAGATGAGGGGATCAAGAGGTACAAATTGGTAGCCAATAGTAATGGGGATGTGAAGTACAGTATATGGAACAAAACCAATTATTTTGTAATAACTTTGTATGCTGTGAGATGGTTACTAGATTAATCGGGGTGATCATAAGTTATATAATGTCTAATCACTGGGTTGTACACATGAAACTAATGTAATATTGTATACCAACCATAATTAGAAAGTAAAAAATAATAATTAAGAGATTTTTAAAAGAATTGCAGATGCCTTGATTCTTCTTTCTCCTTGATATTTTTGCTTTTTGTGTAAATTAAAAATGAGGATAAAGTATTGTTTTTATTATCATCATAAATATCTCCACTTCATTTTTTGATGTCAAAAAATGAATGAATAAGTCAAAAAGATGAATGAATAAATGTAGTTCTGCCCAGTGCCCTTGGTTGCTGTTTCTACAAGGTGTGTGACAGCACATCAGACCCACCACCACAGTGAACAATTCACTAAAAATAATAGCATTCAAACTGTGCCATGAAAATCATTTTATTAAACAGCTATATGAAAATATATTTCCTTATTTTTAAAGGTTCTTTACATTTGTGTATGTGATTGCTACCTTTGTGTATATTTGGTTTTTGGGTACAGACTCCTCCTCTTTCTGGTGCTGCCAACTACTCATATAACATCACAGCACTCTCTGGATTTTTCCATAGACACTCTGATCACTTGCAATTTTATCAAGAGGCTTCTTTCTAACTATACTTTGTAAAGTGATTGACATAGGACTGTTGTACACATTAGCTTCAGTGACTCCATCTGCCAATTATGAAATGTTCAGGATCGAAGATTGTCATTCAAAATACCAAAAAATAAAATTGTAGAATTATGTGAAACATCTTAGAATCAAATTTAAAGTAGATTTTTATAAAATCATAAAGTGTTCACATTCCTAGGGGGGAAATGTGGCCATTGGTCCATACATTCACTGCTCGATATTTTAGGGGGCATCTACTACCTACCAAGAAACTAAACATTGGGATTTAAGGATCCATGAGTTCAGTTAAAGGAGAGTTTCACATTATCAAATAATGCCTGTGAAGTGTTATAGGTAGATAATAGGCTTGTGTACTGACAGTATAGAAATACAAAAAAAAAAAAAGCAGGAATAGATAACTCTGCCTAGAAAAGTTGGGGAAAGTTTCAAAGAGAATATAGTATTTGAGCCAAGATTTCAAAAGTGTATAAGTGACTATGGAAAAAGCCTTAACCTGAAGCTCAAATCCTAGGGATGTCAAATTTTATACTGCAAGTTTTGAAAGTAAACTTAAAAAAATAAAGAGACAAAATTCAGGGTAAAAACCCCCCACAAAATCATGTTTGAATTTGAATATATCCAACTCTAAACAAACACAATATACCAACCACAAATTTTTATGCTCATTGCTTAGAAGAAGAAACTGATTATTCTTTCAAACCTTGAATCCACTGACAATTTTGCTAAGGTAAATAGCACATTTTTGGTGTTGTTTATATCTGTTTGACAAAGAGGAGAGGAATATTAATATATCATAACTCTAGTTTTATTAAAATGAGATTAGCGATGGGTAAAATTGCTTAATTACTGGCATTGAGCATGAAATGCTTTTTCCACTCTAGTGAAGCGGTTATCATTAACTATTCTGCCAGTCTTTCATCATACTTTTTTTCTATTGGCTATACTTCTAGGAATCAAAATAATACTGAGTCACCATAAAAAAGTCTGTCCTATTATTTCCTTACTCATTATACTAGAATGAGTTTGCATTCTTTTAGCAGAAATGTATGCCTTTTTCTGTAATGATAATAACAAGGGCAAGTTGAATAAGCAGAATGTGAACTCTTTCCTGTGCTGTAGAAACCTCCTTAAAAGAAGTGTATATCAAGCATAGATTTTTGTGATATACTTGGCTAATACATGAGTTGATCTCAGATTAGCTTGAGCTATAGAAACATCATGATATTATTTTTTTAATTATGCACATTTTCTCTTTTAGATTCCAAAATGAGAGTACATATATCATCTGGTTTTCTTTTTCTTAATGGGTGAATTGGAGGAATAAACCAAATTGAACTGTACTTTTAGTGACTTCCCCAAGTTTAGGACATACCTAGTGGAGGAGGGAGTTAGTACTAATCCCCCATTTCTGGATCCTGGTTAATTCACTTATGACAAAAAACTGCATTTTGTCTCTTGCAGCCTTACCTGTATTTGAATGTAATTTTATGGAATCAATTTAATGAATTGTTTTGTATGAATTTATATATGGTGTTCTGGTCAGAATTGTTTATTTCACTTTATTTAATTAATTTGATTTCTTCCTGAGCAGTACAATGATTCATCCTTTCACCTAACCCTAACTCTATAGATACCAGCCATTGGGAAGAATGAAAGTTGGAGTTAAAATACAAACAAAATAGTTGCAAAATGATGGAAACAAAATCTTGCTGTATTTTAAAACAGACTTCATGTAAATCACACTAACCAGGGGTCAGTAAAATTGATGCATTGAAATGAATATACCAAATTAAGGTAGCAGTGATAGTCCATTTAGTAATAGCATGTAAGGGCTGAAGTAGAAACTTACAACTCTAAACTTGTACTGTCTATGTTGTGTCATCTCTTACAAGAATATATATTTGAAGATGATAGGCATTGAGTGTTTTTACTCAAGTAGATACATATTAAGTACAAAATGCCCCTGAAAATGATAATTTTTAAAATGTGTCAAACAGCTGGTGGTGACCAGAAGGGAGGAGGGAGAGGGATAACAGGAGGAAGAATAGGAAGGGGCAAGCAAAGGAACACGAATAGAGGACTCATGGGCACGGAAGAGAGGGGTGTTGACTGTGGGAGTGGGGGAGGGTGGGGGAGGAGTAAACAATGGGGGAAAAGGCAGGACAACTCTAACTGAACAACAACAAAAAAATAAAATGTGTTTAAGATACATTTATTTACTCCCAATGTTTTGCATTTGTCTTTCTCAACACACAGATTCACATCACTGACTTCATTCTTTCAGCCTGATGCTTAGCAACAAGTATCAGACTCTAAAATTTCTATGGGTTCCAGGCAGATTTTTAAAAATGTCAACTTGGTGTCAAATATGCATGAGTGATGGGAACGGTGACTAACTGAGAAGCATGTGCCCCAACTACAAAGGTTGGCTGCCATTTTGGAGTGTGAACCTAGTGTTGCCAAATCTTCAAAGTGTTCAAAAGCAGGCAGAAATCTTTATGAGTGTGTGTGTGCCAACCAATTCAAAAGTTTGAATACACTGAGGGGCCAAATGAGCATGCCTCTAGGCCAGAGATTGTCTCATGGTCTTCTAGGTATAGATGTGATTCAATAGCAATGGCCATGGTGCCCTTCAGTAAGATTACTGGTCAGATTCCCACTCCTCTTTGCTCTTTCACTGTCTGTTTAATTTGTACTTCTTATTTCTCAGTGTGTCATAAGAAAGCCGTAGAGTTCTCTCATTATATCGCTATAGATGGGAACACTTGTTGCAATTGTGAACAGTTGTCGTGCACAGAGATGATACTTACACCCATGCATTTCTCTGCTGTCTTCAATGCCTGTTATTGTTCCCTCCAGCCTAATATGTTGAAATCCTTAAGTAAAACTTGATTATGCAAAGCTTCTTATTAGATGGGATTATGATTCTTTCAATTTAAAGCAAAGAATATGGTTTATTTATTTCCTATACTTCCTCCTGATAAAATACATGTTTTGTTGATTGTTCTACCCCCCCATTTCCAGAACATTTTCTGGCAAATAGAAGTTTGGATAAAATTAAGTGACTAACAATGTTTTGCTATTTTAATCATTTATTCACTAAGTAAAATTTTCCTTAGCACAAACTGTGTGTTAAGCATGTTATCCAATATCATTTGATATATGTGGATCATTAACTTGGCCTAGAAAACTATTCTGCTTGAAAAAAAAATTACTGGTCTTCAATTTAGTGAGACATAATCTACGTTTTTTTCAGCTTTGTTGGGGTATAATTTAAAAATGTTAAGATATTTAAACTGTACATCATGATGATTTGATATAGTATGCACTGTGAAGGGATTCCTCACATCTCTTTAATTAATGCATGCAATGAAATGTAGTCTACATTTTAAAGTGTGAACCTCGTACATTTTGCTTCCTACTCTCTGAAGAACTTTTGAGAGAGTATCTACTTTTTTCCTTAATTCTCCCTCCTAGAAAAGTATAAATAAAGATCAGATCATAGCATATATCTCTAACTAAATATCTGATTGCTGCTTGGTTAATCAGAACTTTAATCCTTATACCAAATAACACTGCTGGGGGTGAGGGGAAACCGCACACACTAAAAGTACACTAGCAAATTATATATAAAGTCAAGATTTCATGAATTGATTTTAAATGTATTCTTGGTTTAAATGATTAGAATTTGATAACTTAAAACTATTTACCTCCATGTAAAGCATAAACAAAATAAAACTTTAGTGCTCCTATTTGAGTAATAATAATAATAAACACTTGACTATTCTCTACTAAATCAAATTTTTAAATATTAGATCTCAAAATCAGTATTTGTTAGTGATGTTGATATCAAGATGAAAGTGAACTCCCAACTTTAAACAAGTTTAAATACATGTGTTCTTAAAGAGTCATCTGTTCTAAGATTTTTAGCAGTATGTCTACTGCTTCATCATATCAATCAATCAATCAATTTTATACTTGTGTCAGACCCCAGGAACAGGAGATTTAAGCTTACAATTCAGCCAGGGTCACTGTGCTAACCATAACCAAAGGCATGTCTATGTGTGGGAAGACAGAGCTACACACTAGCACAATATGGTCTCTTTATATTGTTTATATTTAATGGTCACAACCTTCAATTGAACTCTGGATGTGTCATGGAACTAGATGGCCAATTTGAAGACTAGATGTCTTTCTGTAACATGAAAAGTTGGCTTATAAACAACAAAATATATTTACTTTACATCAAGGATTTGCATTTTGTTTTTAAGGTTCATATTTCTCTTACTGGGTACAAGACACCTTATTAACATTTGTTGCTTACCATGGGTAGGAGGAAAAATAATGGCTCCTAAGGACATCTATGTCCTAATCCCCAGAATTTGTGAAAATGTTAAATTATATGGCAAAGGAGAATTAAGATTACAGATTAAATTAAGACTACTAATAGACTTTTTGACAGGGTGATAATCCTGGATTATTCAGATTGGTCCAATGTAATTAATTACAAGGTACTTAAAAATAGAAGGGGGGTCGGATGAGAGAATCAGAGAAACTGCAGTGTAAGAAACTCTCAGTCTGATAGAGAAAGGAGCCATAAACCCGGAAAACGGGCACCCTCTAGAACTGCAAAAGGGAATAGATTCTCCCTTAAAACTGAAGAAAGGAATGCATACCTTCTGACATCTGCCAAAACCCAGTGAGACCTAGTCAGGGCTTTTGACTTACAGAACTGTAAGATATTAAGTTTGTGCAATTTTAAGCCACTGACTTAGTGATAATTTGTTACAGCAGCCAAGCAAACAAATGTACCTAGGAAACTTAATTTTTTTTCAGAAGCCTCTGTCACTGAAATTACATTAACAAAAGGTTAAAATTTTCAGACTTTTATTAAGGTATTGTTTATTCATCTATCCATCTATCTATCCATTCATTCATTCACTCATTCATTCATTCATTTTCAGGAGGTAATTCACGGCAACCAGCTTGACATTTCAAGAAGCAGCCAGGAAGTGGAAAGAAATGAAAAAGAAGCTTCCAAACTACACAAAATGGGTGGTTTTGGAACAGAAATGGTAACTACTTAGAAAGACATCACTTTTTTAACAGTTTTCAGAAGTGTGTGGGAATTCTGACCTTGTTGTAAGCAACTGCTTTTATTGTCCTGTATGTATCTAATATTAGTACATAGCATCATCTCTTTCCCTATTTTGGAGCTGACATTCTTAGAAACATAAAAGAAGCACCCTAAAAATATGAGTGAATGTTAAGTGTCAATTAATATATGTTCTGATATAGCCTGAACCCATGCATTAAAGCACATGATAATGGTGTTTAATTAGCATCTTCGATGTGCACTAAAGTTTAGGTGAAAGTCACTGTGAAATGACGTACTCATGGACAGTACTGAAATCATTGACTTCTTAAAAACAATTATTTATTTAAAATTATCTTTAAACACAGATCTCTCATCTTGAAAAGCATACTGAGGAAATAAACCAAGCTTCTCAGTTCCATCAATATGTTCAAGAAACAGGTAAGATCTGGCATTATTTGACTCCAATATAGCTTTCTTCTATTCATGTGTCTGTATTTAAATGGAAGAGTTCCAAGGCACAGTCTTCTCACTATGTAAAGTTAGTAACTATGACTCATGGTCCCAAAGGGGACAGAGTATTATTTCTGCATATAATTAGATTCCGCCAGTGGTGATCAATGCAATAAATTTCTAAAATAGTTCATTGACCATCAACCCAATGATGAACTCATCCTGAAAGCTAGGTGGTAAGCCATCCCCCTCTGAATTACTTTTTGCCTCAGGGAACTGCATTAAAACTTGATGTTTATCAAGCTTCCTGAGGACAGAAATGTTATTTAGATTGTATTACTTTTAATAACAGATTTAAGCACTTTTAGATCCACTTCTCCAACCTACAGATATGAAATTTTACTACAGGCACATCTGCACAAGTTTGCATAGTAGGGGTGTGGTTTGTCTTCCCTGTATAAGGAGAATGAGAAGTTTTATGTCCTGAAAAGCTAAAAGGACAGTTTTAAGCTAACTGTGAATGCAATGTTACTTGACTATATCTGTATGTGGTTTTATTTTGTTTGTGTTTAAGGAAGTCAGTCTTCCTTTTGTATTATTTTGCTGTTCTTGTTTTATAACTTTTGTTATCTTTTCCTGAACATAAAAGTAAAACATGTTTACAGAAAATTTGGAAACTCTATACAACTGAAATAAACAGCAGTTTCATCTCTTATAACTTACCATCCAGAGATAATGACCACTATTTTTCTTTGTATATTTCTTGACATATACTAACTTACATAATAAAATAATGTTGTATGTATACATTTGTATCTTGAATTTTTTACTTAACTTATATTATGAAAAGTTTCCCAGGGCATTTTCATTTCTTCTCAAATGTCATATTTATTAATTACAGAATATTTTTGGTGTTCTTTTCTATTTGTAGTCATAGATACACCTGAGGATGAAGAAATTCCAAAGGTTTCAACTAAGATTTTAAAAGAGCAGTTTGAAAAGTCTGCCCAGAAAAATGTCCTTTGTTCTGATAAAGAGACAACCCCACCCAAGCAGATTAAGGTAAGACAATTTTTCTATATAGAAACATATTAAGTGTAAAATCAAATGTAAATGCATAGCATCTTCAAATTATTGAATGTTTGGTGTGGTTTTTCAACAATGAAAAAAAATTATGAACCATTATTTATTCTGTTCCATAGACAAATGTTATTCTATATGAGAAAAGCAGTAGTCAGAACTTTTCTCACTGAAGAAAATAGGGGAAGAAAGGATCATGTATTCTCTGAAAATTTTAGATAAAATAATAAAGCCAAGTGTAAATGTCAGATAACTAAACAAAACAAAACAACCCTCAAAAATACTTTCAGACTTTCATCATTTCCTTCTAGATTACTGTGTGTAGCACATTCAGTAAAGGAGGAAAAATAATCAAGATTATATAAATATGTTAAAATACTGAATAGATGGATTGAATGGGGAATATAACTCTAAATGTGCAAATGGATTATAGGAAACATAGTAACAAACACTGACTATTGATTGCTCCTAAGTCTTTTTCTAAATGGAGTATGTCACCTGTCGTTCCCAATGGAGATGTCATAATAGATGGACAGGTGAAAGGCAATGCCTAGGAAGTCTCCACTACTCAACTTATCTTTATAAGATTTGATTTTCTCTCCCTTAAAGATTGAAAGTGAATATGAAGAGATTTTAAAGCCATCATCAATTGTGGGTACCTCTTCCACTTCTTGCTCTTCAACCAGCCAGAGGAAGGAAACATCAGCCACAAGATATAGTGACCACAGTGCCGTTTCCTCAACTCTGGCACAACTTCATGCCAGTCCTTTGGGAAAGACAGAAGAATTTCCTCCTCCCCCACCTGATATACTTCAAACTCCATTAGATGTGACAGCATTTTCCCAGTCCCCTGAATTGCCCAGCCCTCCTAGAATACCACCAGTCCCCAAAGAATTATATTCCAAGCAAAGGAATTTGTATGAATTAAACCGTTTATATAAACACATTCATCCTGAGTTGAGAAAAAACTTAGAAAAAGATTATATCAGTGAGGTTTCTGAGATTGTTTCCAGTCAAGTGAACACAGAGAGTTCAGTTTCAGCAGATGTACAACAAGCCCGGTACGTTTTTGAGAATACGAATGACAGTTCTCAAAAAGCTTTCAACTCAGAAAGAGAGCACTTAGAATGGGATGAAATTCTTAAGGGGGAGGTGCAGTCCATCAGATGGATTTTTGAGAATCAGCCATTAGATTCCATCAACAGTGGCTCTCCAGATGATGATAACATCTCCAAGGGCATTGCTGATCAAGAAATCATTGCTGGTGGTGATGTGAAATACACCACATGGATGTTTGAAACCCAACCCATAGATACACTAGGGGATCATTCTTCTGGCACTGCAGAAAATGCTGAGAAAATTCCTGAGCTAGCCAGAGGAGATGTCCTCACAGCCCGGTGGATGTTTGAAACAACACCATTAGATTCAATGAATAAAATGCATCAAAGTCAAGAAGCACCAGTGGTAACTGCCATAGCAGATATAACCAGGGGAGATGTGAAGACTGTAAGATACATGTTTGAAAGTCAACATCTGGATCAAATTGGACAGCTTCATTCAGTGGATGAGGTTCACCTACTGCAACTCAGGTCTGAGCTCAAAGAAATTAAGGGAAATGTTAAGAGAAGTATAAAATGTTTTGAAACTCAACCATTGTATGTTATTAGAGATGGTTTAGGTCAAATGCTAGAAATTAAAACTGTTCACAGGGAAGATATAGAAAAGGGTGATGTGAGAACAGCACGGTGGATGTTTGAAACACAGCCCTTGGACACAATTAACAAGGGTATCACAGAAATTAAAGTTGTCAGAGGAATATCCATGGAAGAAAATGTCAAAGGTGGGGTGAGTAGGGCAAAGTGGTTATTTGAAACTCAACCTTTGGAGAAAATCAAAGAAGATTCACAAGAGGTCATCACTGAAAAGGAAGCAATAATAGGTACAGACGTCTCCAGAAAATGTTGGATGTTTGAAACACAGCCATTAGACATTTTAAACAAAGTTCCTGATGCAGATACTCTAAGATCTGAAGAGAAAATTGGGGGTGATGTACAAACTACTAAGCGTCTATTTGAAACACTTCCAATAGAGGCTTTAAAAGATAGCCCTGATGTAGGAAAACTTCAAAAAATCACTGCCTCTGATGAAGAAAAGGGGGATGTTAGGCACCAAAAATGGATTTTTGAAACCCAACCTTTGGAAGAGATTAGAGAAGATAAAAAGGAACATATACAAACAGTGAAACTTGAAGAAATTGACAGAGGAGATGTAAAGAATTACACACATTTCTTTGAAACAAACAATTTAATTAAATTTGATGCATCACATAAAATAGAGGTGGAAGGAGTCACAAGAGGTGCTGTGGAGTTAAATAAATCACTCTTTGAAACAACACCACTGTATGCTATTCAAGATCACCTTGGAAAATATCATCAGGTAAAGACAGTCCAGCAAGAAGAAATCCTAAGAGGTGATGTAAGAAGCTGCAGGTGGCTTTTTGAAACAAGGCCCATTGACCAGTTTGATGAAAGCATTCATAAATTCCAGATAATTAGGGGAATATCTGCTCAAGAAATACAAACTGGAAATGTGAAATCTGCTAAATGGCTGTTTGAAACACAGCCACTTGATTCAATTAAATATTTTAGTAATAGGGAAGAACTAGAAAGTAAAACTGAGCAAGCTGCCGATGTTGTTAAAGGGGATGTGAAAACCTGTAGATGGCTTTTTGAAACCCAGCCAATGGAGTCACTTTATGAAAAAGTTTCACTGATGACTGGCAGTGAAGAAATTTGTAAGGGAGATGTCAAAGCCTGTACTTGGCTCTTTGAAACTCAGCCACTTGATACCATAAAAGATGACTCAGAAGCAACAGTCAAATTGCAAACTGTAAAACAGGAGGAGATACAAGGTGGGGATGTTCGTACAGCCTGTTTTCTTTTTGAGACAGAAAATTTGGACAGCATACAAGGAGAAGAAAGAAAGGAAATGAAGGCCATACCAGTGGATATCCAAGCTGGGGATGTCTCTGGCATGCGGCATAAATTTGAAAATCAGTCCTTAGATTCTATCAGCTCTGGTTCAGAGGAAGTTTTGAAAAAGATCAAAACCCTAAAGACTGAAGATATTCAGAAGGGCGATGTTTTAAATTGTAAGTGGCTTTTTGAAAACCAACCCATTGATACAATAAAGGAAGGCCAAGAAGATGATGAATTAGTTAAGACAGTGACTGACATACAAGGTGGGGATGTAAGAAAGGGATGCTTTATCTTTGAGACTTTTTCTTTAGATGAGATTAAAGAAGAATCTGACTATACCAGTACCAAAGAATCAATTACTGAAGAAGTGATAAAGGGTAACGTAAACAGCTACAGAATGTTCTTTGAAACCCAGCCACTCTATGCAATTCAAGACCGAGAAGGGTATTTTCATGAAGTGACAACAGTTAAAAAGGAAGAGGTAATCCATGGAGATGTACGAGGGACAAGGTGGCTTTTTGAAACAAAACCATTAGACTCAATTAATAAATCAGAGACAGTGTATGTTATTAAATCTGTCACACAAGAAGATATTCAGAAGGGAGACGTTAGTTCTGTCAGATACAGATTTGAAACTCAGCCGCTAGATCAGATTTCAGAAGAATCACATCATATTGTGCCCACTGTAGACCATATTCAAGGTGGGGATGTAAAGACAAGTAAACAATTTTTTGAGTCTGAAAATTGTCATAAGAATGCATATATAAGAACAGTAAGTGTCAATGAAATTCAAAAAGGCAATGTTAAAACATCTACTTGGCTATTTGAAACCCATACTATAGATGAACTGAGAGGAGAAGAGTCAGAATATGAAAATATCAAAACAGTCACCCAGCAAGATGTGCAAAAAGGTGGTGTTAAGCAGGCAGTATGGCTGTTTGAAAATCAAACTTTGGATTCTGTGAAGGAAGCAGATGAAAGCATCTCAAAAATTGCCAAGGAAGAAATCCCTCCTTCTAATGTCAAGACAACTACTTGGCTATTTGAAACTACACCCCTTCATGAATTTAATGAAAATAGGGTAGAAAAGGTGGAAATTATCGGCAAGAGCATTAAAGAAACCTTAGAAGAACTCTACTCTCAAAAAGTTATTGAGGCTCCTGGAATCATCATTGAAGCTGATGAAGTTGGGGATGTCCGAATGGCAAAATATAAGCTAATGAATCAAACATCTCCTGAGATACAGAAAGAAGAAATTATCAGGGCTGATCTCAGAAATATAATGGTGAACCTACTTTCCAAAAGAGACTGTACAAAAAGAGAGATAATGGTTAGTGAAGAAGAGAGGGGAAATATTAGTTTGACCAAAGCTCAATTATTAAACAGATCAACAGAATTTCATGCTGAAAAAGAAGAGGTGGTGAGTGGTGACGTACAACAAGCAATCAAAAATCTCTTCTCCAAAGAAAATTCTGTAAAGAAAGGCATTTTAATTCAGGAGGATGAAAGAGGAGATATTAACATGACCATCTATTGTCTTCTTCATGAAAATGCCAGTGACACAATTGAGCGTGAAGAAGTAATAGGGGGTGACGTGAAGCATACCATTAATAATTTGCTATCTTCCATATCAAACAATAAAATATCTGAAAGAGTTAAAATTGATGCCTCTGAGAGGGGAAATGTTCGGTTTTTTACAACATGCATAGAAACTGGAGCTTTGGATTATCTACAACAACTACAGACAGGGTCAAATGAAACACTAACAGCTGGGACACAAGAAACAAAGGAAGAAATTATTGGTGGTGACATAGAGGGCACAAAACTGTTGCTAAATAGAAGGCAGTCTCAGGTTGAACGTACTGTTAATGAAACTGATATCATTCCAGGAGATGTGCATAATACTGTCAAGGTTTTCATGACAGAGCCTCAGAGTACATCTTGTAAGACATCAAAAGAAGAAATTATAAAAGGTGATCTGAAGTCAACCCTAAATTCCCTCAGCCAGGCCATAAATCAGAAAACAGTGGCTAAAACAGAAGAAATTATAAAAGGTGACATGTTGGCCACCCTCAAGTCACTTAAGGAATCAAGCCACCCATGGACAAAATTTAAACAGCCTGATGCCATCCCTGATGATTTTGAGAAAGCTATTGAATGCCTTGAAAAGACTACAAACACAAGAACGGAAATCCTGAAAAAGGAGCTTATCCGTGATGACCTTGAAGCCTCATTAAAGAACTTGAAAGAAGCACAACGAGCTTTCAAAGAGGTAGATAAAAAACATGGAACCCGAGAAGATGCACAAGCTGTGACGGTAGGATCCTCACAAGAGCAGAAAACAAAGATTCATCAGGTGGCCATCCAGACAGACAAAAAATGTTTTCTTCAGCCAAGACCAGGACCATTGGAGCCAGCAGCCAGGTGGCAAGGGGGAACAGACATGCTCAACCAGACTACAGGCAAATCTTGTCATGAGAATTTAAAAGAAGAAAGAACTGAGGTTAATCTTCCAAAAGCCCCTAAAGGTACCGTAAAGATTGTCATAGATCGTGAACAAAATAATGATGCTCTTGAGAAAAGCCTTACAAGACTATCTAATTCACACCACAAAGCTATTAAAAATAGCTTTGATATGTTTGAAACAGGGGACATAATGGGTGCCTGGGCTGAGGCCACAATAGGACAGCATCTTAGAGATGAACATATGAGCAGGCAATTGACTTCAACTGTGTCAGTTAAGGAAAATCTAAAAACTAAGGAACTTGAGGCAGTGAGAGAACAGAAAAAGGATGCAGTCTTTAACTCTGCCCAATCTCTTGATAAAGCAGTTGGAAAGCAACAGACTCAAACTTGCAGGCTGAGGAATGACCACCAGAAGCCTGAGTCTTTCCCTGTAAAGAGTTTTAAAAACACCAAGAACACTAAAATGTCAACAAATACTGCAAGTTCTAACCCCAGTCCAACCCAGGGTTCAGTCAACAAGAGAGTTGGAGAAACTTGTGAAGTTTCAGGGGACTTTCAGAAGCAAACTATGTTAAAGCAAGAGTTGCAATATTGTGATAAAGATATACAGAAAAAGCATGTGAACCCTCAACCAGTGTGGCCTGTAGACCAAGACATATCAAATGTAACAGGAGTGAAAGTCTCCCCAAAAAGCCACAATAAATTTAAGGCAACTGACAAAAAGCAGAAGACTGATTTTCGCCTGAACAGCCAGGACTTTCTAATGAAGACAAATACTTCCAGAGACTTAAAAATAGCCATGGAAATGTCCTTTAATCCAAACAACTTGAACCCTGAAAATATTGTAAAAGAAAGTGAGGGCTCTCTTCCACCTCCATCTCCCCCTCCTCCTCCACCTTCCAATTCATCATCTGAAATAGAATTTCCTCTTCCTCCTCCACCTCCCTTAATGATGTTGCCTGAAAAAAATGGGTTTCCTCCCTCACTGTCCACAGAGAAGATAAAGGCTGAGTTTGAAAATTTCCCAGGCCTCCCTCTTCCTCCACCACCAGAAGAGGAGAAATCTGAAAGAGAATGTCTATCAATGTTTCCACCACCACCCCCTCCTCCAACTCCATCTCTAAACCCAGCACATCTCCTTCCCTCCTCTGTTCAAGAAAAGCACACTGGATCATTGGTACAATATTCCCAAGAAGAAGCCTCAGGCTCTCAGCAAACTCATTCTCAGGCTAAAATCACAACAGGAAAATCAGGAGTACGTCTGCCACCTCCCACATTACCAAAACCCCAATTTTTCAAGCTGACGGAAGATAAAATATGCTGTGGTTCCCCAAGAGTAGAACTGAAAAATTCCTGGACAGATATGGAATGTAAAATTACTTCCTCAAAGGGTCAGAAAAGAGTAATATCGGAGACTAGCAGTGAACAAACAGAGACAAAGCAGAATGTATCCAGGAAAAGTGCTCCCGAAAGAAAACAGTTATCTATGGACTCTACAAGATCTCTCTCACAGACAGTTCCAGAAACTTTACCAGCCAAAGAAAAACAAGGAAAAACCCCTCTTGTAAAATCTCATTCATTTCCTGCAGGTTCAGGACAACAGCATCCAAAACCTTATATGAGAAAATTTAAGACACCTTTAATGATTGCTGAAGAAAAATACAAACAACAAAGAGAAGAGCTTGAAAAACAGAAACATATGAATTTTTGCTACAACATAGCCAAAACAGAATGCCAAAGTCAAAATACATCAGAGTTGGAAAATGCAGTGTTTTTACAAAAAACAAATGAGGGGTTTCCCAGACCTGGAATGGGTTTAGGGGTCACTGTGGCCCAACCCCACCCAGACCCTCAAAGACATTCTCAAGTTCCAGGAGTTCCAGGAGTGTGTACAGATGACAAGCTCTCCACAGCAGCAGTAACAGTTGCCACCGAGAGGCTCCAACATGTCCTAGCAGCCTCAGAAGACAAAGATATCATGAAAAAGGAAGTTTTACTGAGCTCAAGGGACATGATACAATCTAAATCAGCTTGTGAAATTAAACAGAGTTACCAAGAACGCAGCACACAACAAACACAAGATAAGTATCTGGAGCATTTTCATATGCCCCAATGCAAACCAGCTTCCCCAAGTTTCAAAGTCAGAACCATCAAGCTTCCAACTCTAGATCACAAATTAAATGAAACACACCACAACTATGAAAGCCATAAAAAGCAACCTGAAATTGATGTTCAAATTGTTACCAAAAAACAGCATCAGAAAGCTGAGAAAGCTGAAGCAAGCACTGAATATAGTAATAAGCAGTCTGTGGCTGAAAAATATTATCAGTTACCCGAGAAGGAGAAAAGAGTAGCAATAAAATTGCCTATGGAACCCTCGGGGAAAAGCCATGAAACTAAGTGCAATATAGTTCAGGAGAAGCAAAGAGAATTCAGAGAATCTGAGAGTAGGAAACTTCTAGAAAGTGAAGCAACAATTCAAGGCCCACCAATGATTAGTCCAAAGGAAGAAAGACTAATAGTTGAAAGAAAACAAGAACTTTTTAATAAATCAGCACAGAAGTTAGTCATGCCAAAGGTTACTGATGCACGTCTTCATCCTCAGACTGAGAATGTTCAGCACACACAAATACAGACTTCTGAAAGTCAAGTTGAACATAAAAAATTTCCCCAGCCAGACAATAATCTTCAGGAAGAAAAATGGCTTGGTGTAAAGGGGATACAACAGAAACAAGTCTTTTCTAATAGTAAAGATTCAAAGCAAGAGATTACACAAAACCAATCTTTATTTTCCTCTGTGAAGGAATCCCAGATGGATAATGGAAAATGTTCTATAAATATACTGGAATTTTTGAGAAAACGTGAAGAACTACAACAGATTTTGTCTAGGGTAAAACAGTTTGAAGCAGAGCCGGATACAAATGGCCTTAAAACATTTCAGACCCTGTTAAATATTATTCCGGTATGGCTGTTAAGTGAAGAGAAAAGAGAGTATGGAGTTCGCATTGCTGTGGAGAATAACATAGAAAAAATCAAAGAAGAAATAACATACATTAAAACTCAAGCAGAGGATATGCTTGTGTCTTGTGAAAATATTATCCAGACAGCCATGGTATCCTCTAAAGCAGGCAAGCAGAGAAATAAACCTACTAGCCTTAATGAAATACCTAAAGTGTCTAATACTAATGTTAGCTATAATAAAAACACTGAACAGAAAGAGAATACCATTGTAGAGAAAACACAGCATCACCACGTAGAAACCCATCATGCAGCAAATACTAATAATCATGTGAAAACCCATCGGGAAATTAAATTGGAAGATAGCAAGAGTTCTCCGCCCTCTCTAAAGACACGCCCACCATCACCAACTTTTATAAAAATTGAGTCTACTGCCCGGCGACCAGAAACCTCCACTAAGGATGAGCTTCCTCCATCTCCTAAAAAGGACAGTTTTGCTGAACCAAGAACACCTGTGTCACAAACATATGGAGATCACAGAGCAAATACTTCCCCTTCCCCACCTAGGAGCCGCTCGGAACAACTTGTCAAACTCAAAGACACCACTGCAAAGTTATCCAGAGGTACCCTCCCGTGTTCACCGGTAACCCCAGGCCCGGTTATAGACAGGAGGTCCGAGATCATCAAGTCTCCTGCAACTCTTCGTCGTCAAATTAAGATAGAAACCCGTGGTAGAGACTCTCCTACAATAACCATACCTATAAATGTCAATCGAGTTGACAGTGGTTCCTTCAGAGAATCCACAGAAGCTCAAGAGGAAGTTAGGAAAGTAGAAAAAAGAGCGACTTATGTTCATAGAGGTGGAGTAAATGCCACCAATGGCACAGTGCCAGATACTGAAAGTTTTGACTCAGTTGAAATCATCCGCAAAGTGGAAGGGCCTCGCCTGTCGGAGCATGCTCAGAGGTATGAAGCAGCCAACCAAACTGTGCAAATGGCTGAAAATTTCATGAATGACCATGAAAGTGAAATAAACAGATGGTTCCAGGGATTTGAGGATAGCCCAGTTTTTGAAGCAAAGTCAAATACAAGAGTTTATGTAAATGGAGAAGCAGACCATAATGTAAAACAAGAAAGTCATACATTTTGTAATGAGGAATTTGGATTAACATCTTCAGAAAACACTAGTTTTACAGGCTTTTCTTGCAATCGTCCTAGAGGACAGCTAGAAAATATTCCTGTTAAGCAGCCCTGTGTACACTCTGAAACAAGATCTCTAAGTGAACATTTCTCAGGTGTGGATGCCTTTGAGAGTCAAGTTGTTGGGTCGAAGACCACAGTGTCTTCAACACATAATTCAGAAGCTGGCAAATCTGGCTTTGACTTCAAGCATGCCCCGCCAACTTATGAAGATGTTATCGCGGGCCACATTTTAGACATTTCTGACTCACCTAAAGAACTCAGGAGGAATTTTCAAAAGACGTGGCAGGAGAGTCAAAGAGTTTTTGAAAGTGTGGGATATGCAACCTCAGATGCTTCTGCAGCTGAGATGAGAACCACCTTCCAAGAGGAATCTGCCTTCAGAAGTGGTAAATGAGCTTGCAAAATGTAAATAAGATTAACCTATTTAGAGGCATGTGCTCCATGGCTAAAAGGATTTGCAGTGAAGAGAGTGCATGGAAGTGACCAAACAATATAACCTAAGACTAATAGCTTTCCCTGGTTGCCAGTATCCTTCTCTTTACAATGCTTGTTTTTACTACTTTCTCTTTATAAAAGGATCTAATATGATTTGTCTGCATTGTGTGAGAATTAAAAACACTATTATGTATATAGATTATTGAGACCTTTATTTGTTAATGTAGATAAGAGTTTGAATAACTTAGCAGATATAATCGCTATTATTGTGGTAGCATTATTATAAGTATTATCATATGTAACTATATATTTGTTAATAGTTGTCCACCCATATGGCATTATTAGTATTTTTATTAAAAGTTATTATTTTATCCACTTATTTAAGACAATATTAGATAATGTTGCTTGACCTACTATTGATGTATTTTTAACTTTCAGGCTTAAGTGGTGTTTGCATTTGAATTCAATACAGCCTGATAATTGTTCAAGAAGCAATTTACACTCATCATATGTGCTTTAAGGATTTTTATTGATCAATGTTGCTTACAAAAGTGTAGATTTGGAATTAGACCTATATAGTTAATTATTCTTATTGAGTTGAAAGTAGTTAACTTTCTCTAATACCACTGTTTTTTCTTCAACATACTTTTTCACTTTTCTTAAACCCTAAATGATAGTTCAGTCAGCCTCAGTCACAGATGGACATAGAAAACACATTTTTTAAATTTGATTATGTCTGGAAAAAAAGGAGATTTAAAACATAAGAACTTAGTACATTTTTAACATCAGAGATAAGTTCATTTATTTGTATTTTCCTACATTTTACAATTAATGAGGCTTCACAATAAAAGGATTTGACATAATTAATGTGTATCATTAGTGTAGTCCATTCTTTTAGATGGAATGAAAGAAATAGCAGGCTTAAAAATAAAAATTGCTGAAACTAATAATTATGCCTCTATAATATTTGCAACATATGTGTTTAGTTTATCAGGTTAATATGATTTCTTAATGTGTTTGCTTCTGGCATAGTTAAGCAAAGCTGTCTAATTATTTCTAATTTTCAGTTTCTGTTATAACAGCTAGAAACATATAGAAAATACACAAAAAGACTGATTTTAAATATAGAAATATGTGCCCTACTAGAACCAAATAAATAAGAGAACTCTCAGAAGTCCAAATTGAGCCTCAAAGCACTGAAGTATATTTATCTGCATAAAAAACTTGAGCATCTGTGCTTATACATGTACCTAATAGGAAAGCTTAGTTATTCTCACTGGATCATTGTGAGGATCAAAACTATTCTGAGGTGAAAGTTCTGTGTCAGTTCAGAACTGCCATGCAAACACTGGTTAGTAACACAAACTGCTGTTATCCACAGGAGCTCATATTCATATGAGAAGTAGGGGAACTATAAAAGGCAGATGTGCAAACCCCAAAACCCTGAGACCTAAAGCCATTTAGCCTGAGTACAAATGGCCCCAAACATTTCAATGTCATCAGTAGTTTCATTACTTTCAAATTAAGAGTTGCTGTCAGAGAGTCAAGACTAAGTCATCAAGGGAATATTTAAATATATACAATGTCCTCAGGTAACAGAAGATATGTGCATATTTTAGAAAAATCTCTCCAGAAGGCTTCAAAAACAAAAGGTTTGGACCAAGTGAGGGCTAAACTCTTATATTTATGGGAAGTTTAGTCATCCAGAATGAGTGCTCTCAGGGCTGCCCATGGCTGAGTTTACTATATATTCTGTTCAACGTATTAATGAATAGGTTCTGCTCATGGATGCTTCCTTAAATAATGAAAGTCAGCTTGTGCAATGTATAACATAGTAGAGACACTGGAGTAAGATTGATTGCACCAAAGACTCAGACCCTCTGTTGAAATGGCTTGTGTCCAGAAAAGCAGTATCACGACAACAGTCTTAGAGCTTTTTCCACTTTAACTGCATGGCCACGGAATAAGCTGCTGTCATTTGTCTGTTTGTTTACAGTGTGATTGAAGGTAACACTAAATATGCCTTTGTACATTTTTATTTTAGAAACTGCTACTCCAAGACAAGGAAATATGTATACTTTGTCAAAAGACAGTTTATCCAATGGAGTGCCTAACAGCAGACAAGCAGAGTTTTCATAAGTCCTGCTTCCGATGCCACCATTGCAGCAGTACACTGAGGTAAAGGTCTATGGCTCAAATATTCAACAGCCTGTGGTATCCTTATGACATCACGTGTCTAGGAAAATGTAGACCATTCTAGATCTCGCTACCCTCAGTTATTACAACCACAAAAGGGATGTGGTCATCTCTGTTATGCTTTGCTCAGGATGGTTGTGACCATTTTCTTTTTGAAATTTTGTGTTCCCAGTCAAATCCAGAATGGTTCCTTTTGTTTGAACATGGAGATTATATGGGTAAGAAAAATTAAGAGTCACTGTGCAAATCAGGATTTTTAAGTTACAAAGCAGTCTGAAGTCTGGGCCATAGATCAGGAGTCAGCAAACTGTTTCTATGAAGGGCCAGTTGGGAGATATTTTCAGCTCTGCAGGCCATGCTGGTCATGTTGTTACTCAGCTTTCCAGTGGAGTGGAAGAGCGGCCATAGATAACCTAACAAACAGATGTGGCTATAAACTGATGGGCCCAGCTGTATTCCAGTAAAACTTCATATACAAAAACAGGAGATGGGAGCTGGAGTTCACCTATGTTTGGGCTATTCCATCTAAGTGGAGGGAAAAGGAATTTAGAAAAAGTTAATATCAAGTCAGATAGATACTCTGGTGAAACAGAAGACCTTACCAACACAGTTATAAATGCACTCGTTTTCCAAAACTCTTGAAGTAAATACTTTTAAACAAATGTAGTATTTCATGTGGCTATAGCCTGAAATGTGGAAGTCTAATTATTTTTCTAAATCCAATGTGTATCTTTCAGACTATATATTTCCTGACTTGAATTGATAATACGTAGCCCTCCTCATTGCAATCTTCTTTTCCCTTGGTTTTCATGACACCAGAGTATAATGGCTTTCTCCCTACCTTATAGGTGTTCCTTTTCAGATCCCCTCTTGTATGGGTGGTTCTTCCTCTGTCCATTACTCAGATATTAGAATTTCTTAGAACTCTGTTATGGGCATTTATTCTTCCCACTGTTTATATTCTCTCTTGTTTATCACACCCACACTCATAACTGTAACCATCACCCATGTAGCAATAACTCTGAAATCTGTACCACTAGCCCAGCACTGTCCTCTGTGAATCAGACACTTGTATCTCAGTGACTAATATGTAAGCTCCAATTGGATTTCTCCTAAGTACAGCAAATTCAATATGCCCCATTATCTTCTCTGCTAAAACTGCCTCCTTTACTTCATGGTCTGTATGCTATTCTCTCAGTAAATAACATTAACATTAACTCAATGATTGAGACATGAAGTTACATTTTACTCCTTTTTCTCCTTTATTTACTGCCCCCAAGCAATCACCACATCACAGAATTTTTGTCCCCTAAATATTTCTTGAGCTGTACACTTTACTCCATCCCCATAGACCAGGCACCTTTCAAACAAGTGTCATCTCTTGTCTGCACTAATGCAACAAACAGCCTTTGTAGCTAGTTGCTCCCCCTGACTCCAGTATCTCTCTACCGTCACCACCACCACCAGCCTGCACAGTGCTATGATCCATGATGTACTGAGAATCCTCTTTCTAAAAGGCAAATCTGAAGTTACTTCCCTGTTTAAATCATAAGCATATAATGGTTTACTCTATCAAAAAATTAACATCTCAATATGAATTAAAAGACATGTAAGGATCTTGTTCTTGCTCCTCTCCCAATACCCCTTCCTCCCATTCCATGCTACTTTTCTTAAAGACTTGTCACTTAGTTTTGTTATAAGTTTTATCCATGGGTTTTAAGTTTTACTACCTAGTTGATACATCTGATTTTATGTGGAGATTCAGAGATACCCAAAGATGTTGCTGCTGTCTTGGACTAAATTTGATTTTAATTTTTAATAGGCACACTATTTGTTAATTTCCCCCAAAAAGCCAGAAAAACAATTGTATAGGTAAGCTTTCTAATTCGTTCAAAATTTAGTTACCAAGGAAATTCAAATAGTTGATTTTTGTGTGTGTGCTATTTAGGATATATTGAAAATAATAATCCCCTCATATAAATCACTGAGTTAGCAAAGATCAATCTTATCATTTTACACCATCTATAACTACATAGGCATTACACTATAATACCTATTATCCCAATACCTGGCATACAGCGTGATATTCTAAATACTGCAAGAAATGCACTGGAGAGGGCATTAGGGGTAACTATCACTGAATAGGAATGCTCCATTAACAAGCAAGCACATTTCTATTGCCAGTAAACTAATTGCACTAAATCTCTGACTCGTTCAAGAAATAATTAATTTCCAAATTCCCTATGAATTTGCAGGGTATATATGGAATGCTAATTTTTTCTTTTGTTTTTGGTTTTTTTTTTGGCAGTTTGGGAAATTATGCATCACTTCATGGACATATATATTGTAAACCTCACTTTAAACAACTTTTCAAATCTAAGGGAAATTATGATGAAGGTTTTGGACACAAACAGCATAAAGATCGATGGAATTGCAAAAATCAAAGCAGCTCAATGGACTTTATTCCTGCTGAAGAACAAAATATTTGTAAAAACAAGGCAGAAAACATCCCCATCCTTGGAGATCTTAATAAACCTTTAAACATTCATGACAGTGAAGGGCAAAGGGATGGTTTGCGGAAATTTGGGGAAAGAGGAAAACTAAAAATCATTTGGCCCCCTTTTAGAGAGATGCCTAAGAAAGCCATCCCCCTTGAGGAAGAACTCAGAATGAGTAAACCTAGATGGCCCCCTGAAATGACAACCCCTTCATCCACTGAGTGTAAAAGTGAATCACTGATAGAGCACATCAAAACCCTGGAAAAGAAAAGACAAGAGCATGATAGCATTTCTTTCCGGCAGCCATACCTGCAGCCCATCCATATGTGCCAGAAAGAAGATGTTATAGGAATCAAAGAAAAGGAAATGTACGAAGCAAGAAAAGATGAGAAGGAAAAAAATAAGAATGTGCAAGATAAGCTGAATGAGGCTGAAGAGACAAAGAACAAGTGGAAAAGTGAAATGGATCACACTGCCAACAACAATGCGGTTGTGCAGAGTGCTAGGAAGGAGAAAAATGAAAAAACTAATGAGCCTGATGGTGCAGAAGTTTTACAGGTTAGGAACACTGATGATGAGGTGGTGCCAGACAATCATAAAGAGAATTTGAACAAGAATAATAATAACAATTATGTAGCAGTCTCATCTCTGAATAATTGCAGGCAGAAGACAGCTACTTTAGAATTACCTAATCTATTACCACTGTCAAGAAAAGCAAACTACACAGCAAATGAGTATCAAATTGAAAACTTAGCAAATGCACCTAGAATCTCAGAGTTACTTGGTATATTTGAATCTGAAAAAACTTACTCAAGGAATGTACTGGCTATGGCTCTCGATAAACAGACTAACAGAGCCCCTACCCAGTCTGCCCCCAAATCTGGCCTCAGTGGTGGGTTAGTAGTAAAGGCTAAAAGTTCAATAGCCTCTTCTGATACAAACATTTTAAACATCAAAGGAAGCCACTCAAACAACAAAAGTCTACACTTCTTCTTTTCTAACACTGTGAAAATCGCTGCTTTTTCCAAGAAGAATGAGAACATTTTTGAGCGGGATTTAATAGGTTCCGTAGATAAAATGAAAACGATGCCATGTTTGTACTTGGGAGAGTTTGAGAAGGGCATCAAACACTGGCATGAGGAAACAATAAGTGCCGCCCACATCAACAGGAACACCATTTTTCACGCTCTGAGAAGTGACTGTGCCGCTAAGCCCATGTTTCCCAGAGTGGAGGTCCAGTCTGAGCAGCTCACCGTGGAAGAGCAAATTAAAAGGAACAGGTGCTACAGTGATACCGAGTGAAACAGCTCTGGCTACTTGCGGTCTACACTCAGGCACTGAGACATAGCAATGTCCTGAAATTAGACTTTTTGGGATTTTGATAACCTTTTGTTGAACTTGTAAATGTCATGTTCAGAAATCTCCTGTCTGCCACAGTGGGATATTCATTGTATGACACTATATAATGCTTTATGTAATTGGTTGGAATCTACTTTTATTCTGAACAGAATGAAGAAGTGAAACAATTTGACTATATTTTTCTGTGAAATGGCACTCACACATATCACCCTGTCTTTCAACATGCCAGATAACATCACTGGTATGATTCTACACTGCTGGTATTTATCATAATACTTACACTTTCTCTATAATTTCTGAGGAAATAAAATTAAATTACCTGGGGTGCATACCAAAAAAAACTTCTGTTATTTTGTTCCATATATGTTGTCATTCTATGCATATGTTTTTCCTGGTTTGGGAAGTATTGGTCTTGGGGAAAGTATCTAATACACTTGTGCACATGCACACACAAGCACAGTCCTGGGGAGAATGAAATGCTAAACCACAGCCACAGTATCACTGGAAAACTTAAGGCTTTCATTCTCATTTTTGCTCTCATTTTAAAGACAGAAGGATCATTATGGTTTTTTAGGTAATTGCCTATATTAAACTATCATGGAACATGTCTGTAAACATTTAATAAAAAATACCAGTTTTCTTCTAGAATCATGTGGCATTTACACTTATAAATGAACTGAAAGGTGTTAGATATACTGAAATAAATTATGGATGCTGCATTTTTTCTAACTTACTACATGTAATTCATAAATGCACAAACCACACACCACTTGTGGTCAGGATGGGTACGTCACTTTCCTCGGATAACATGGGGGAGTTTTGAAAAACCTCAAATATGCTTAAGAAATCCCAGTAATGTTTTATTTAATAATGAGCACTGCTTCACTGTAATTATGACAAATCTTCCAGCAAAATAAATATCAGCCTTTAGGAATTAAAGTATAGCTAAAGACACAAATCAAAATTTAGTACATTTTCTTATTGTTTCAGGCAGTGTGCTAAGGCTGCCATAACAAAGCACCACATATTGAGTGGCTTAAACAACATATATTTATTTTTTTGTCATTCTGGAGTCTAAAATTCTGAGAACAAGTTGGCAAATTGGTTTCTTCTCCTGAGGCATCTCTCCTTGTCTTGTAGATGGCCATCTTCCCTCTGTACATGGTTCTCCTTTTGTACAGATCTGTGTCCAGATTTCTTCCTCTCAGTATGACACCAGCCACATTAGATTAGGGCCCACTTTTATAACCTCACTCTACCTTACTTACCTCTTCAAATACCCTATGTTCCACTATAGTCATGTTCTGAGACCCTAAGGGTTAGCACTTAAACATATTAATTTTAGGTGGACACAATGGACACAATTCAACCCTTAAGAGTAGTGATTACACTTCAGGGATACACTTTAGGGATTTTTTTAATACATGGCTATTAATACCATGATACAACTTTCCAATAATTTTTTACTTTGGATTTATAGCAAAGAACTATGTCATGCATAGACTTATGCTATAAAAATTAACAATTCCAAGAACATCATTCTTTTTCAAAGAAATCAAGATAAGCTTATGATACACCATATGCTTTACCAGAGGAAGCTGCGTGATGGAAGAGCTTAGCACGTAGGGGTTATGCATCATGTATTTATTCAAGACTAGACCTTCCAGTGAATCTTACAAAAGTGTCCTATAGCCTAGAAAATTGTGACGAATTGTCTTCTATAGCTTTTGCACAATTAATCCTTGTGACAAGTTTGGGGCTCTGGGCAGGGCCTTCTATGGACTGAGGCAATGGTTTTCCCATAGTGCAATAAAACTGGAAAAAAGACGACCAACAATTTACTAGTGTGCAACCAAATGTGCACCTGGCATATTTTTCCCCAAACTAACAATTTTCTGTAACACCTCTCTAGAGTAATTTCTAAAGGCACATTAATTTTTAAAAGAACTAGAAGATACAAAAAATACATTTTCTACTGTGTTTTAATAATTCCTAACTACTGGTTACTCTCCAGTTGAGTAGAAAAGTTTTTGCATTGCTAAGAAAATGAACTTATAAAAAGACAATCACAGATGTTGAAGTGAAAGAGAAGTGCAATACATTTTTTCTCTCCGAAAATGTTATTGAGAACAAAGGGTGATTTCTAAATCTAATGTAAAAGTTTTGAAATCCACAGGTATTAACAGTAATGTGAAACCCTATTTTGGAAAAACTGAATTTACATGGAGATCAGAAATAGGCCAGGAACAAGATACTCAGATTCTAAGTAAGGACCACGAGTGCATATGAGAAGCACTGAAGAGTGCAGAGTCTCAATCCCCTGGAAATTAACTAGAATAGAACACAAGAACAGTTTTGGATAAATATAATCTAAAAGCAATTTAATCTCACATTTGATGGAGTCTTTCAGAAAGGCTAATTTAAGCTACATAAAAAAGTCCATTTACTGTGGATGTTTTCCCCTGAATTGTTATGAGAAATTTTAAAACTTTAGATACTTGTATGCAAATGAAATGGTAGAGAGAAAATAATAGTATTAGAATATCTACAGTGTGGTCATTATCTTTTAATGTAATACATTTTTGTAGAAAGTAAACCGATCTATAGAAAGGACAAATAGACATGACGGTATTGCCCAGTCAACAGCCATTTCATGAACATTATAGAGTTCTTGCTACATGTTGGCAGAGTGATTTTAAAAAAGGATAAGTCATATTTTCATATAACTTCTATACCAGAAAGAGAGCCATCCAAAAAAAGTATAGTTGATGCTTATGAATATGAAAGGAACTAACCCAAGAAAATGTATAATCACAAAACATTCTCTTAAACTGGAGTATCTCAGAATAACAGTAAATAAACAGGAAGAAAAATTCCAGGTTTGAAAGCTGCCTTCATGTTGCCGCAGTCACAGTTCACATGGATGTGATCATACGATTGTGGACTCTGTGATGCACAGCCAAGACACCCCTCAGGCATGAAGGGTTTACTTCCCCAGGTGCTGGCAGTGCTGCCCACAGAAAGCTCTCAACTTTCAGCCCCCTACCAGGATTGCTTTAGCTGAAGAGAGCTACTTCCCCCAACTCAGACTGTATTCAATAAGTGATGAGTGAAAGGACAATTTGGCACAACTCCAAAGAGTCACTCTCGTGTCAATCTCCCTGTAAGGTTGAATGAGGCCTCCCCTGAGCCTGGATTACAGCTCATCATCTCCCTCTATCCAGTCTTGCTTCTTCCCTGCCCCTTCACCTCCCTTGATACCAAGAGCACATTCTGAAAAACCTCCTCTGCTTTCATCTCTCTCTCAGAATCTACTTGAGAACACAACCTGGATCAGCTGGTGCTAGGAGTGGCCCAAGAATGCAGACACTAGGGTGATGTTTTAGACCTGAGCTATTCACAGCCTGGCTGACAGTGGGCACAAGATGGCAGCACAATTGTTAAAATTCTCAGCAGTAGTGAACTAGGATGATTGTACTGGTTGAAGCAAATGCATAGCCGGTACCATGCACCAAATGTTTGAGACATGTAGGAGAAATAGCAATGACAATAAAATGGATTGAAGAACCATTGCTAAACCCTATCACTCTGGAAAAAAAATTAACAAAAATATGGAAGTATTAACAATCAAAGTTAAATCAGATTTAATTATAAGAGTACCTGAATCCAATGGAAGGTTAAAATTTTTGCCAAGGTCAAGGACCTGTTTGGAAAAGAATGGGATCCAGAACATGGATGGAGATAAATTGGCTGTTGCAATCAAAATGCTGAAACTCTAGATTCCTCTGTACCCTCTGAGCATATAGACATGGCCCACTCCTCCCTATTAAGGGTTAGCACCTCTACTTTTACTCAAAGATAATGCAGATGCCTCTCCCTAACTTAACTGAGTGCTTCTACTGGTCTTGGCTGTCCTCACTCGAGCATCAGCAAGTCTGCTGGAAACTGTGTTCTAGGCTGAGCTTGCTTGGGGCACATTAGCTGGGACATTTCTGCTGTAGGTGATTTTCACCCTCTTCCAATGACCAGCTAATCTGAGCATGCTCTTCTCATGGCGATGGCAGGAGTAAAAGAGAAGGAGAGACACTGGTACACTGTCTGCCTCATTTTACTGGCCAAAGGAAGTCTTGTATTCAAAGAGTCAGTGAGAGCACTGCAAGACTCCAGTGGTACAGTGTTTACTATAATAAGAGCAGAGAGAGAGTACACAAGATCCAGGCCCCTGCAATGCGTCAGTCCCCCATGGCTGGTGGATCCACTGGATGGCAGACGTGGGTAGCGTGGCTGCATGCACCTCACTTCCTGCTGCAGTAGAAGGGCCCCAACCCTTGCCAGATGGGATTTGAAATACAGAAATCTGGGGTCATTCCCAAGAGCCATTGACACTCCATAGCTAAGCAATTCCAAAAAAAGTTTGCATGTGCCAGAATCAGATGTAACAGGAATATATATACCGGCTGTGCTCTGAGCTCTTTGCATGCCGTGAGACTTGTGAACTTGCCAGCATGTCCTTTACCAAACACAAGGCTCTTGGGAACAAAGGGGACGTGTTCAGCTGTGCTTGGACCCATCCCACACATCATCGTTTTAACATCATTTCTGATGAATGAAGATTTAAAAGGGTCAAAGAAATAATACTTGGTATCAACCACTACTGTATCCTACCTCTAATTTAATGTATGTTTTATAAGATGGTGGCAGATGTCTATACATTAATTTTTATGGTGTTCCTTTATCACTATTAAACCACTTCCTTTAGGAGAAGGACAAAAAGATATTTCTGGTGAGCACACCTTTCTATATTGTCTTCATTTGCCTGTATAAAAATTTTCTCAAACAAATTAATTAAAAAGCCAGTTTTAAAATAATTCACTATTTCCTGAACTCTATATAACCTGAAATATTTATTGTTCAATAAAAGTTTCAATGATTTTGTAACTAAGATGATATATAAAATACAATTAACTCTGGCAATGTCTTGGAGCAAATAATGAAAAAAATTATTAAACTCCATGCCCTATCATTAAATGATCTCTTTGGAATCATAATCCTTGCATACCCGAAGCATGCATGTTTGCACATGTAAATGTGAGTGTATGAGTGTTATTTAATAGTTAATAACCAAATTGCAAAAAAAAATCAATATCAACAGTTTTCAATGTTATTCAGGATGTTTTTAGCAAACCAACACATTCAATCTCAATGCCAACAACTCTGAAAACATATTTGTTAAAAGTTAATAACATTATTTAAATAAGGATTATCAAATGTATAACACTTATATTACCAAGTGTAATATTCCAATTATTCATTTTACTCTTCTTAATTTCATTAATGCCCATATTGGTTTGTTGTTGATGCAGTTATAATATGTATAAGCAAATGTATATTCACTAATGTAATTTCTTGTAATCAGAGTTTTTCAAAAGTTTTATGAATCTTTTTTACTTCTTCATTTATACTGTTCCTAGTAATTTTATCTGTGCACAAGTCTTCTCTTAATTCCTTCATTCTGATGACTCCTAAATGCATATCACCTTCCCTGACCCTAGACTCAGACAGAAAACTGCTTCCTTGACAATGTCTCTTGGATGTTTCAACACATCTAACATCAACATGTCTCAATCAGAGAATCATCCACTTTCATTCCAAACCTCAAACCTGGGACTCTGTTAGTATTTCCTGTCTCAGACCCTGTTGTCCATCCAGTTGCTAAAAACAGAATACTAGGGGTCATATTTTATACCCTTATTTCTTTTACCCACTCTCAATTAAAATCTCTCACCAAATCCAGTTTGTTTTTACTACTTAAATAACTCTCCTTGTCTTCCTAGCATATATCACATTTTTAATTTTCCAAGTTTTTGTTAATTATTTCAGTGCTGCAGCACTCCACCTGCCCCCTTGCCCTCTAACATCCCAAACTCACCCCCACCCCACCCTGCCATAGTGACTGCAAGCTGTACAAAGACAGGGACTGGTTCTGATTTTACTCTACAAATTTCCCCAACTCCCAGTACCAAGTTTTGTATGGCATGTATTTCATATAGTTTGTTGAAAGAGCCAATCACCATATAAATCTAAAACTTTAACCACTGTACACCCTGCCTGAGAGTAACATCCAGAAATTGGACACATATAGAATAAGGATACATTCTGGAATAATTTTTGGATTATATACAAAGAATTGACCACAGCTATGTTGATAACATGTAAAAACAGTACTTCCAAGGAAACCGCGGTTATACTCCCAGACTGCATATCTGACAGCCAAGGCACCCTTGGAATTTTTCTAGAAAAATGGCTAAATGAGTAGATTTCATTATTACTAATAGAGTTAGGCAGATTTTATAGGAAAGCATGTTTGTTATCTTGAAGATTTGAAACTCAATCTAGTACCTAAGGACAGATAAGTTCATTTATATAAATACACAAATACAAATACATATATATGAAATTCATATTAATACTTATTAAAATTACCTCAAAGTGTACATTTTCCTATATATTAGAAGTTAACTTTTTGTCTAAAATAACTTGTATAGAACATTTGGGTTAGATCGTTAAAGCTTAGAATGATGGTAAGTCTTCAATTTGGTGACTGCATTTCAAAAAATATGTCCACATGTAAATAAAATGTTGTTATAAATGGAATTTTAAAGGAGCTATTATTTTAGTTATTCAATGTATAAGAATTCATATGGCAATATCTCTGTCATTTTTATTAACTGAAGAAGTGTATACAGCTCTTTGTAGTTTATAAAGCATGTAGATATGATTTGTCTCAGTCTTCACAACTACCCTACATTGTGCATCAATTTTTCTGTGATTTGACATGTGAGAAAACTGCGGCTCAGAGAGGTCAGGTATTTATGCCAAGACAACCCAGTGAGTTAGAAGTGGAAGAAATTTTAGTATTCTGAGTTTATATGTAAGAAAAGCAAGATTTAGATATATTGAATTGGCCAATATCACATATTTAAGTACTGTGATAAAGACATGAAAAAGAGTTATCATTTGAAGTTCCATATCCCTTCCTCCTTCCAAACAGTTTCTATGAGAGTGCTGTAATTTCTCTATCATGCCTTTAACTTTTCTTCTCTGGCTTTATAGTTTGCTTTTGCACTTGTCATTGTATATAATTGTGCCGTATGCATGTATGTACATTTTGTGTGCATGCTCATGGATGTGCAGACACACTACTCTTCTAGAAACAGATAAGCATCCACTACTTAACTGAGATCCTACTCATGGTTTAACTGAGAAATATCATGATTTATTAGTTTTACACAAGTAATTCATAATTTCAATGTATTTATAAATTTAGCATGCTGATCATTTGATTAAATTTAGATAACCGGTGGAGTTATTGGTCTTGAAATATTTTTAATGAAAATTTTAAAAAATTATCCTGGGTTAACTATTATTTAATCAGAAATTACTGATAGGAAGGGAAGAAGTTGCTGCTACTTAGAGAGTGGATATGCATACCCATGCAAAAGTCCTATCAACCAGTAGAAGGGAGCATTCATCTCTTGCTGTATTCCAAGTTCACGGCAAGGCAAGCACTGTCATCTTGATCTTATTTAATCCTTGCAAATATTCCATAGGTACAAAATGAGATAAGCTTTTATTATTCCTGAAGAGTCTGTGGATTGCAGAGTTAAAGTTACTTGACACAGTTTGCCATGTTACCCAGCTTGTAAGCGCCAAGACATGTACTGAAATTAATCCTAATCAAATATGACTGTTGTATGTGTAAACACATGTAGATAAAATGTTCACATATGTACCTATAAATTTGAATATGCATCAGCAATGCACTTATGACTATATAAATTTACAAAGACACACAAGTATAATATATATGTACCTTGAATTTTGTGTATGTATCTATGTGCATATGTATGTTTATACACACAGGTATATTATACCACAAGTACAGCCAGGTACCTATACCTGTACATTCAAACACATGTACAATGCAAAGTAGATAATCATAAAATAAGATTACTTATTGAAAATGTCATCAACTTCAGGGAATGGAAGTGAAGGAAATACATCAATCCTCATGCCTACCTTAAAGGCAAGCAGAAAGCATGACTGCTCTTTTCAAATCGATGAAATTAACAAGAGCAATTGAATGTAGCGGAGAAGAGTTGTCAGGCAGGAGTCGGCACGTTGTGGGCCCTGAGGGAGGTGAATAACTGAGAGAAAGACATCAACGCCTCTGCTGCCAGGGTTTACCTCACTCTCCGTGTCGCTGTAAAACATGGCAGCATGTGTCACTGTGCCAGGAAATGTCAGGACGGTAAAGGCTCAGCCCTGGTTGTGTGAAACAGGACAAAAACTCTTTGCCCTAAATACTAAATCTTTTAATTTTCAAAGTTCTGTAATATTTAAGCTAGAAATACTTCCAATACAGGAAGATATTTAAATGGCTACTTGATAAAGAAGAAAGGAAAGGCATTTGCCTATTCTTTAATTCATAAGAAAATTATTAGATCACTAGCATTTCAAAGAGCCCAGTTTCAATTACTTATGAAGAGATTGCCTACAGAAAATGTTAAATTCCAGGCTGGTGTCTCCAACCTACCCAGTCCACTGCCTCCCTTCCACCTGCACCTGTGTCCTCGGGGAATAGGAAGGAACTTCAATATCAGCAGAAGTAAAACGTAATGGCCACATTTGCAGAATAATTTCTTATGATATTTTTATTCCAAAGCAGAAGGAAAGGAATTATGAGTATGAATGGCATACCCTGGATTTCTGCTGCTTCTGCTTTCCAAGGCAATATTCTGTAAGATCCGGTTAAAGGCTTTCCCTGTGGTCCTCCTTTTCATCTTTTTCCTACCCTTAGGGTATGCAGCCACTTACTTCCATGCCAGCTTTTTCAACTTTTTCATCGGCTATGGCATCCTGCCTCAGTCTCCTTAACGCTAACTATGATGTGCACTCAGTGACTATTTGATGAGTGGATGGATGGATGGATGAAAAATGAATAAATATTATAGGTTCCTGTGCACAGAAAATAGCACTTTGCATAAGCATATAAAGTCATTTTCCCCCCAAACATAGCTAATCAAAGAGGGTACAGGGATAAGAAAGGAAGGAAGGAAGCTTATATGGAAAGTTCATTTTGCCAAAGTTCAAATTTTTCAAAATAAAGATCTATCAATATCCAGTTGATACTTACATTAAAATACATGGCAAACACTTTAGCATCATGATTTTTTAACTGAAGTTACTAATATTCATTTAGTTGGGACACCATACTTCTGAGATAAGATATTATTATCTGTGTGGAGAACTTAAGTCTTGCAAAGGTTAAACTGCTTTCCCAAGGTCACCCATCTACAAAGTGGCAGATCATGGTAAATTACGAGAGATCATAGGAATACTAGCCAAAAATTATCATACCTAAACCAATCTTGGAGATCTGGAAAGTAGAGATATGTGGGAAGTAGTAAGAGAGAAAATTATATTGACAAACAGCTTGAAAGGATGTTTTTCATTTAAATGAAGGTAGTAATGAACAGATGAAAATTAAAGGGTATAGCAGTATAACTGGAGTTCCATTAGTGAGGACAGATACAAAGAGATTGGTTCAAGTTCTGTGATTGAAACACCAGAAGCAAAGGAAGTAGTTACATATAATATATAGGTTATGGTCAGTCAGTAATTCCAGATATAACAGACAAGCCCTCAGAACTCTGTGGGTTAAGACAAAAAAATAGTAATTCTTGTTTATATCCCAATGCACTGTGGCGAGGAAGTGACCCTACTCCATAAAGTCCTTCAGGAACTCAGTCCTCCCACGCCGTGGCTCAGCCCTCCTCTGAAGCCCTGGAGCTGCCTCATCTAGAAGCAGAGAGGGAGAAGAGAATGCAGCTCACCAGTGGGAGTTTCTATGGGCCAGGCCAGGAGGTGGGGAATACCACTTTTGCATATATTTTATTGTCCAGGACTCAGAGACACAGCCACATCTTCCTGTACAGGTGCCTGGGAAACATAGTTGGTTTCAGGACCAGGAAGAAAATAAAAACATGCACGTAACTAAAGCTCCACCACAGTGAGATGAAAGGAAGTCCAGACTTTCAGATATCCACTCATCTTTACTTTTTGGTACCTTTTTAGTGCACATTTTTCTTTAAAATTTGTACTTGTATGGTCTATAGTTTTTCATTTAAAATCTCCTATAGATAATTTTTATATGTGTAAATGAATCTAAGTCAAAGCAGACAGTCGAAACATCTGGAAGGTTGAACACTAGGCTCAGGGATATCTCAAATGACCAGAAGCACACAGATTCAAAAGTTAGCAGCAGGCAATGAAACAAGGAGGCAAGGCAGGAGGTACTTTACATCACAGAACTGAAGGTAGGAACACAAGCTGGGGAATTTCAGTCAAACCTGAGTCTCTAGAAGACCTGAGTTCAAAGCAGACCACAGTGTAGAAGGGCTGGGAGGATGTCCTGGTGGGAGAAGTGGCAGGAGAGAGGCTACAATAATGACTCAGCTATGACAGGTAAGATGCAAAGCAGCATACAGCTTACTTTGAACAAGGTGAAAAACCAGGTGTGAACCTGGGGATATGACTGACATGCTTAATGCTATCAGCTTCACTTGCAGAAGTTTTTCAAGACGCCCTGCCAGAAACAGAATTTCTGTTCAGTCCACAAGAATGTGGAAAGTAGAAAGATGATGAAAATAGAGATGGTGAATGGGTTGGTGAAGATATGGGTCCAGCTTCAAATTCTAAGAAAAAAAAAAGGACAAGTTCCAAGCTGATCATTAGCGTTTTTACATAAATGTGCTGGAGGAAAAGCACTCTAAATCTGAACATGAATCTTTTTGGCCTTAGCATTATTTACCACTTTGTATTATTGGTGACTGATGCTTTAGCAGAAGTAGATTATGAAAAATCTGTCAGTTTGGGAAGCAGTCGTTGGCATGTGACAGACCCGTGGATCACCTGACATGGTACTGCAGTTGCCACCAACTGCTGCAGCTCTGCCCCTCCTTCTGAAGGTGTACTTCTTGGTATTTTACCATCAAAGTCCATTTAATATAGCCCTGTAGTTTTCTCTGTGTGTTTTCTGTGTTCCCTCATGTTTTTTCTTGCAATTCTTCAAACTGGGCTCCTATTTAAATTTACAGATGCAAAAATCAGGGAATACTTTGGCAGGTATGGTATTTATTTTCAATCTAGGTCTTCATATATATCAAATAAAGATTCATATTCTATTCTTGTTAAGAGAAAAAGAAAGTGGTCTTTTAGAGCCTGGGTACATGGAGCATAATGTAGATATTTAATATTTTAATGAATAAATATGTTTTGCTTTCAAGTATTAAAATGCAGTTATATTTAAGAGATACCTTGCTTAGATGTCTAATCAGACACTGGTGTTTTCTAAAGCCTAATTGAATTGTAATTGTTGAAATATACTTCAAATATATTAACTACCAAGTTAATTCAATTATGTTGGATATAAAATGGCTAGTACCTACTATAAGCAATAGGTTGAAAGAATTTAATTGTCTGCAGTATCTGACACTGTTGATGACACCCTTATTAAAACCTGCTAGCTCTCTCCGGAGCATATCCATGACTTTCTTCCCTCTCAGGAGTATATGTTCACCTTTCTTTCCTAAGGACTAAACTCTAAGGGCCCCTATGAGACTTATAACCAGGGTAGCAGTGGGCGGTGGCAGCTCATCCTGGGCTAACCCCCTGAGCCTGTCTCCAAGGCCCCCATTTCTCTGACTTTCCAGTGAGCCAACAGCAGCCTCATGTCGGCTCACTTCTGATACTGTGACTTTCACTTCTCAGTGAATTCACACAGCCTGGAGTGGCTCACTTTTTTCCTGTAAGATTTCTTAGAGAAAGAGAGCCAAAACAGCCCTACCTAGGCTCTCTCCTGTTATTTCTTCTATCTTAGGGTCTTCCTTTGTTTTATTGTCCCCACCTTTAACAAACACACTCTATAAATACATACATGCATGCATACATACATACATACACACATATCATCTTCTACCTTAGCTTCCATGCTACACATTTCTGCTGTTCTAGTCCAACTGTCTAGTTCATTCTCTGCCTTTTCCATGTGCAGTTTCTCCTCTGTCTCTCCCTGGAATGTGTATTCTCCAGACTTTTCAGCTCTCCTTCCTCCTGTCATTACACATTTGCCTAGGCAATCTTACCCACATCCATAAGTCACTTTGTATGGATAAATGTCATTGCCGTGTCTCTAACTCTCAGACTAGACCCTCCTCCTGAAATCTGGCTCTTTGTTTCCAACTGTTCGCTCTTCCACAGACTTTAAATGCAGCAGGTTTAAGTGTTCTCTGCAAGCATTGCCCTTCTGTGTATGCATGTTTGTGTCTTTGTGTTATGGCTTGTTAATTGAATGGAATAGCCACAGACAGCACTCAACTCAACAAGCTGGGGACCATCCTTAATTTCCTTCTCTTTCTGTCTTTTTTTCTTCTCTTTCTGTCTTCTCTCTCTCTCTCTCTCTCTCTCTCTCTCTCTCTCTCTCTCTCTCTCTCTCTCTCTCTCTCTCTCCACCACCCCCTCCTTTCCTCAGGCTTTCTTTTCCTGGAGGTCCTTTCTCTTGTTTTGACTGGGTTAACTATATCTCATCTATGTCTTTCAAGATCATTTCAAGTATCACTTCATTTTGAAAATATTCTTACCACCCTAGACTGACTTAAGTGCCTATCCTCTACACTTCTTATTGTCTTTATGCATGGAATTATAACAAATTATCTTGGGGTTGGAAATGTATATATTCATCACATCTATATTCTCAGTTACACGAAAAAAGTCAGTCAAGACTAGAAAACTAAAGGCTTAAACTTGGAATTCATCTACACAAGTGGACATGGGTATGGATGAAATTGCCTAGGCACAGTATGTAAGAACTGATGAACAGAAAACACCAGAATTATACATGAGCATTACAATATGTGTAGTTTTCACAACAAATGGTTGAACTTTGTATGTAGTACTTTGTATGAGCTCAGGATTTAAGACAAATGACATTTGATGCTGACAAACTAATAAACAACCACAACCAAATACAACAGGAATATGGCCATACATGCTCAAAGGGTAATGAAAGCCAAAGAAAATAAGAAAAACCCAAAGGCTTTTGGAGGTAACTACTCTGGTTTCACTCTGGCACAATAAGAAGCAAAGTTTGAGGCAGTATTTGGATAAAACAAGAAGAGAAGTGTTGCATAAGATATGCAGAGGAGACATGCCAGGAACAGGATGTTGATTATGAAAATTGGACTAGAACAATCAAATAAGGAATAAGTGTACTGAAATAAATGCACCCAAGGCATGAGGGACTAGAATCGAGAGAACAGTAATCAAATTTCCAAATAATACAGGAAAGAAGATATTGCTTATGACATGATTCCTTTCATTTTTAATGTTTAGACTCTAAATGCTATGAAGATGTATTTGTTTCCTATTGCTACTGTAACAAATAACCAAAAACTTGTGGCTTAACATATTTATAATCTAACACTTCTTCTGGAGGTCAGAAGTCCCTAAATCAGGACATGCACAGGATTGTGTTACTTCCAGTGGCTCTGGGTGAGGATCAATTTCCTTGCTTTTCCTGACTTCTTAGAAGCCTCTTGCAGTCCTTGGCTCCTGTGTGCCAGCATAGTAGCAATCCAGAATAATCACGTCATCTCAATACTTCTAATTTAATCACATCTGCTAAGTCGCTTTAGCCATGGAAGAAACATGCTCACAGGATCTGAAAATAAGGACGGATATATTTTGGGGGGTGGGGATGTACATTATTCTAACACAGGTAGTCATATAAAGATATACAATTAAGCAAACATTTAAATTCCATTTATTTGTAAATTTTAATTGAATTTATTGTGGTGACATTGGCTAATAAAATATTATAGATTTCAAGTGTACAATTCTATAATACATCATCTGTATATTGTATGTTTACCATCAGAAGTCAAGCTGAAGTCTCCTTTTATCACCATTTATTCCCACTATACCATCTTCTAGTTCCCCAACTCCACTTTTCCTCTGGTAAACACCACACTGTTGTCTGTGTCTATGAGGTTTTTTTCCTTAATCCGTTCACATTTTTCACCCAGCCCCCTAACTTCCATGCCCTCTGACAGCTATCAGTCTGTTCTCTGTATCTATGAGTCTGCTTCTATTTTGTTAGTTTGTTTATTTGATTCATTAGGTTCTACATATAACTGAAAGCACATGGCATTTGTCTTTTTCTGACTGGCTTATTTCACTTAGCATACTACTCTCCTGGTCCATCCATGCTGTCTCAAAAAGTAAGATTTCCTTCTTTTTTTATGGCTGAGTAGTATTCTGTGTAAATGTATAGCAGCTTTTTTACCCACTCATCTACTAATGGGCACTTGGGATACTTACAAATCTTGGCTATTGTAAATAACACTGCAATGAACATAGGGAATAATACATTTTTTTAATTAGATTTTGAGTTTCTTCGGATATATTCTCAGAAGTGAAATTTCTGGGTCATAAGGCAGTTCTATTTTTAATTTTGGGGGGAAACTCCATACTGCTTTCCACAGTAGCTGTACCAGTCCACTTTCCCACCAACAGTGCACGAGGGTTCCATTTTCTCCACATCCTCTCCAACATGTGTTGTTTGTTGATTTATTGATGATAGTCATTCTCACAGGTGTGAGATGATGTGTCATTATCATTTTTGAATTTTTTTATTAAAATATGAGAGTCTATTTTCCATTTAAAAACAACCCCTCAACATAAGGAGCTTCATGCTTTCTAAGACGTTTTTATACTCATAATCATACTCGAGCCTTAAAACAATCTCATGAAAGAGACAAGGGAGATATTATATCCAATTTATAGATGATTTTGTCCATGTTCATAAGATTTTAGTGGCTTGCCCAATGTTACTCAGCGAGCAAATACCAGATTAATTACAATACCAAGTTTTCTAACTACAAGTCTGGTGTTCTTTCCACTACTGTATAACTTTTCCTTCTGAGTAAAAAATAGAGGAATATTCCTGAATTCACCAGATGTTTCATAGCAGAAAGAAACAAAATGATAATTTAGATGTTGGGCCACCATTGTATCACTCCTAAATACATTCACATTTCTATCCTTTTCAAACTTTGGATTTAAGCCTGAACCACAGAGTGGTCTAGGAGACACAGGACACAGGAAGAGGTATAGGCTTGGTACACTGCCTGTTTCTGTCCTACAGGTCTGAAAATGCATATAAGTCTCAGAAGTAAACACACATGCCCTTGGAGCCAAGCAGTGCTTTTAAATATTGTAAGCAGATAGAATATGGAATGCAGGCTTGGTCATAAGCAGTAACTATCACACTCCTTCCACAACAAGGAACAAAGGAGAGTAGTAGAGCCTGTGGCAAACTGAAATGTGCTTCCCTCCTCCATAGGGTCAGTATCTTCTCAGTACCAGACTACTGCTGCTTCGGAGAATGTGAATACAATATTCACAAATAAACATCTTTAAAATATATATAAGCCATAAATTTGCATTTTTATATCAAATCTCCCAAATTTTAATGGTTAGAAATTTAAATTGTTTAAAGACACTGAATGGCTGGAGAAAATGTGTAAAAAGACCAGAAAGAATCTACAGTGGATTGCCAGTTTATAATTTCTAGCCTAAGGACATCCACTGTACTAAAGCTATCTGTACCCAAAACCTTTGGATAAAAAGGGACAAAAAGTTGTTGAGAGGTGACCAACAGAAGATTGAGTATGGGATATTGTTTAGACTATCCTTTTCACATTTCTTAAAAGCTGACATTTGTTCCTTCATGCCTTCTATTTTAAAATTTATTGATGGAAACCCTGATGGTAGCATTTATAATTATTTTATAACATTGAAACAAATAAAAGAAAGAGGATGTAGTTGCAGCAATAATACAAAATTTATTTCTACACTCACACACACACACACACACACACACACACACACACACACAAATGACTGAATCACCAAAAAGAGCTTTTAGCCTTGAAAATGTGATGAATGACTTTACAGCTATAGATCCTCCAGTTTAGTGGGAGTGTATTCTAACATTCCAAACCCCAAATGTGCATCCTGTTTGAGAGGTAAGAGTAAAATAGAAGAAAAATTAAGTGAATTGTATAACTGAAAGATAAGAGGACATTTAGTATCAAGTGAGGATCCTCTTTGTCAGAAGCTGCTGAGCACTCAGGACAGACCAGAGCAGGGAGACATCCAGCAGCCCAGGCACCAAGGACAGAACGGGTGACCTTGGCAACAGCTGTTTGCTCTTACACAGCAGATGCCCACTGGAAACCTAGCAAGAACTTACTTGGTGCTTCAGGGACAAATTCCTGGTTTGTAATTTTTGAAGATGTGGACAGCATTGAATGGAGTGTGCAGTGGCTCTGATTATGGAAACTCAGTTTGAGTCTGTTGGTCTTTTTGCTGAGGAACGTGGGAAGGGTATTATACTTGAATTTGTGGAGTTGGGAAAGTCTCCACAAGCCTGGATTTTGAGTGGTGAAAGTTATATAAGCCAAGAAATGCCTCAAGCAAGATACAGAATTTCTGTCACTCCTACCATTTTGATATAATTGAAATAACTTTCTTTAAACAGTCCATGTAATTTCATAACTGAGAGATAATCATTGCTATTTCCAAGTATATAGTTATTTATAGACCTTTCTTCATGGGATCCACTGAACCCCTAAATTATTTCTTTTTAGTTTCATATATGAAGGTTCACTTTGTCTGCTCTATAGTTCTATGAGTTTTGAGAGATGCATCATGTTATGTGTCCACCATTGCAGTATACCACAGAATAGTTTCACCACCTTAAAAAACCCTGTGCTCCCACTATTCAGCACCCCCAACTTAAATCCACGGCAACCACTGATCTGTCTGTTTAAGATCTATGTAGTTTTGCCTTTTCTAGAAATATAAATGGGATGACAGAGTAGGTAATACTTACAGACTGTCTTTTTTCACTTAGCATTCTGCATTTAAGATTCATCCATGTTTTTGTCTGTCTTGATAGATTATTATTTTTACTTTTCTTCTCAGAATGATAATATTCTTCTCTTTGTATGGACCACTACAGTTTATCTATTGAAGGCCATCTTGGTTACTTTTATGTTTATTGATATGAATAAAATGATTTTCAACATTTGTGTGTGGGTATAAACATTTTGTGTGGGCATAAGTTTTCAAATGAGGTATGTAGATTCATGGAACATAATTGCTAGATGCTGTGGTTTATCATGCCATCTAACAAACTGTAGCAGTGTTTAGTTTGGGGAGAAACTGCCAGACTGTCTTCCAAAGTGGCTGTACCATTTTGGTTTTATACCAGTAATGAATGAGAGTCCCAGTTTTACCATATCTTCATGAGCAGTATTTTTTGAAGCCATTTTAACATGTGTTTGGTAGAATCTCTTTATTTTAATTTATATTTCCCTAATGGTTTGAGTATATTTTCATATGCTTGTTTGTCATCTATCTTCAGTGGAGATCTTTTGTCCATTTTTAAGTTGAGTTGTTTATGTACTGTTGTGTTTTAGGGGTTCTTTGTATATTTTGCGTGCAAAAGCACTGTGATGGTCAATCTGATAAGCAAGGTGGCTACTGAATGACTAAAGACAGGTGTAGACAGCATGGACACACCAGACAAAGTGCTGATTAATGTTCCAGGCAGAAAGGAGCAGGATGACATGAGATTTCATCAGACTGCTCAGAACTGCACACAGTTTCAAATATGAATTGTTTGTTTCCAGAATTTTCTTTTTAGTATTTTCACACTACTGTTGACTACTGGTAACTGAAACCACAAAAAGCGAAAACCATAGGTAAGTGGGATTACTGCAAATTTAGAACATCATCTCTGCTAATTAATATACATTTATTGTTTCAAAAAAACAGAAAAATACTTTTAGATAAAAGAAAAAAGTAAAAAGGAATGTCTTCTAAATTCATTAATCATAAAGTTAACAAAAAACTGGTCTTGGTGTTATGAATAGACAAATGTGTTATTTGAAATATAACTTCCATTATATTCCCTATGTTTTTCTGCTTCTCCCTCCTTAGTCTAAGTTCTGTTCTGCTGCCACCACTGCTGCACAGTGAAGGTGGATGCCTTCAAATAATCCGAGTCAGCGCCTTCGGGTTTGCTACTTCTAGGCGTAAACTGGTTCTTTGTGATACAAAATAAAAAACTTTAAACTCTAAGAACGGGCTTTCAGAGAGGAAAAGCTTAGTTGAAAGTGAATTTTAATTATAGAATCACTGACTTTAAAGATGAAATTTATAAGGAAGATCAAGATTATGGTCCTTTGAGTCCCTTGGAACATCTTTGATTGGTAATAATCAGGACAAAACAACATTATAAATTAAAGGCTTATATTTAACCTTTCATTCTATAATTTGAACACAAATTGTTTTTTAATTCTGGTAATGTTAATCAAGTAAATTAGCACATGACATGTATGGGGGAGAAAATATTTGATGCCATGATATCCTTTAATCATCACAATTTCTCTACAAGGTAGCTATTATTCCTATTGTATAATAAGTGAAATTTATTTGTTGAACTAGTGGGAACTAGTAAGCTATTCAACAAACTCATTTCCCTTTTCTTCTGGACAACTAGACTATATTTATCAACCTATCTTACAGTTAGTCTGGCCATAACTGTATATCATTTCTAGTTCTGGCCCATAAAATCACCTATATAATCTTCCTCTCTTTCTTTCCATAGGCTTCTATTAGCCTGAATAGCTGAATGTAGTCAGTACTACATACACTTGATAGAGATTTATGATGTCAAGGAATAAACTTTCAGTAATCTAAGCCAGTAGTATTTCTAGATTTATCTTTAACAGCATCTAATGTTATCTTCGCTAACACACACATTGGTACCAGAATTGGGTAGCTACAAAAAAAATGTAAAATAGATGGCACTAGCTTGGTAGCTGGGCAGTAGGCTGAAGGAAAGTTTGAAAGATGTAGAATAATTCCATATACAAGGAAATATTTGGAAAAACTGTTGGCAATAAAGTGATTAGTACCAAATATCCACTGAGCCTAGGACTAGAGAAAGAAGTTGAAAAATGCATTTATAACACTATGCAATTTGCTAATAGTTAAATTTAGCAAGGTATTTTTTCAAGAAAAGATGAGGTCAGTCAAGAATTGATCAGTTTGCAAGGAGAGAGGCTAGTGAATAGTGAGAAACAGAAAATTGGAGACTAAGTGTTGGCAAGCTTGACTGACACTGGTCCTCACATATTGAGGACTACAACTTAAAAAAAATACACTGAGCAACTTGATCCAGTAGGTTAGTTTAAAATATATTCATCCCACCCATTTCTGGTGATTTAACCAGAAATGGGCAAGAATAGACAGAAGATCAAGAATAAACGCCCCACCCAAAATAAATTAGGCTTGAGAATTATGTCTTAGTAAGAATTTCAAGTGTGCACAGTGACATAGAGGGTTGTCTGAGAACACATAAGGACAAAAGCCTACTAAATTTTTGATGAATTGTATTGTCAAAGAAATTAGAAGTCCAGGCTTTCAAAACAACTACAACTATAGCAACAGCCAGACTTGGACTCTTTCTGGTTTGAAATAACCATTAAGTTTCCAAATTTGCACTAGCAAGAGGCAGGCTACAAAAGGAGATCATATTCCCCATCACCAGCTTCACGTGGGATCATGAAGAATAGCTTCAAAGGGAAAATTGCTCCTGCATGTAGAAGCAAGGCCATGGAGAAATGTGCACAAGATGGTTCCTCCAAGAAATTAGAATCAAAGCCTCCAGGAGAAACTTCCACTCATCTAGACTGGGTGCTTTCACAAGGCACACAGTAACATTTTCTTGATTGCTATGGACTGGTGTCTCCTTGGCATCTCTCATTATTCTCATTTCTGAAAAGATAGCTTAATTGCTATCATCATTTACTGGAAATAGGGTGGGGTGTAGATAACCAGCCTTTTAGATCATAGTTTATGAGCAAGCACATCAAATTCTGATGGAGAAGGATGTGTAGCACACTAATACCTTGATTTTGATCCAGATGCAGTATCTGGCTGGGAATTGGTTTATCTTTCTGACCCAAGGGGGAAGGGGGATGAGTGAAATTCAAAAAGGGAAACCTGTTGCAGAAACCAATGAGCTGTTCACTGAAAGTATTTTTCTTTCCTCCAAGTACACAGTTAGAATGCCATTTCCACACCTCCTTGCAATTCATGTAGCCATGTTATTGACTTTGGCCAATAAAATGTCAGTAGAAATGATACATGCCACTCCTGAATAATCCTTCTTACTCCCATATTTCATCTTTCATCTAGATGTTGATTCCCAGAACTATTCTGAAAGCATGTACTGAAGGTGAAATGACTGTGTGGAGTAAACTCCTATTTTACCTCCTTATAACACCAATAGAACAAGAATGGGTGAGAAGTAACTCTTTATTTTATTAAGCCATTGATATATTGGGGTTTATCCCAACAAATATTTTAGGAAAGACTTTTCAGGGAAAAAAGATAGCTAAATGGCTTCTGAAATTCACTTGCAAAGTAAAAAACATATTTGCTTTAGTGGAAAAAGCATGAGCAAAAAATTAAAACTGGATAGAGCTTAATTTTTAAAAATTTATTAATTGGGTGGGGGGCTGTCACTTTGTTGTTTCTCTTACTGTTGTATTAATTGCTTGTTTCTAGTATGTGCCCTGACCAGGGAGCAAACCCGCAACAGTGGTATATTGGGACAATGCTGTAACCAACTAAGCTAGCCAGCCATGGTTTAAACTGCACTTTAAAAGAATGATTGAAAGTTGAGGCAAGTCAACTAACTCACTTTTTAATTGCTTCTGCTCTAATAATATTGATTAATAATAATGATAATTATCTAAATAGTTAATACATATTGAGCTGTTATATTCCAGATACTGAACTAAAACCTTAGAATATATTATCTCATTTAAATTTCAAAGCCCCTCTAAGAACTAAGTATTATCATCATTTTACACAAGTGAAGGAACTGAGGTGCAGAGATATAGATAACTTGACTAGATCACACATCACATAAGAGGAAGATCTAGAATTTTAAGTCAGGTTGATTTGTCTCCAGATTCCCATTCTTAATTACTTTATTCTATTGTTTACAAAGCAAAACACTTTTAAAAATTCCTACCATTAACCACTCAATAGAAATGAAAATGTACATAAAGTGACTGAGGTTTGGTAGTTGAACTTTCCAAAATGATCCAAAAGATGCTTCTGTTAACACATTTTCAGTCAATCACAAGAATTGGCACTCATAATATTGTACCACTGCCACTCAGTTAGTGTCCAGAAAAAGCCAGAAAATATATATCTCACTTGTATTTATGGCATTGCATACTAGCCATTCCATACAGTCAGAATGTATTAATGACTAACTCATTCATTTTCATTAGTTTCTCATTAAAAGTCAAGCAGAAAAGAATACTTGCACATTTTTGGTCTTTTTCTTATTTTTTTTATTTTGCTGATCTGAAATTATGCTTCATGCAATTATCCTATTACTCTTCAGAAAATTATAATGTTCTTGCCCCTAGAGGCTAGAGCCTAACAAAGAGAATCTATGGTCTAGTGCCAATACCAGCTGTTGGAAATTATCTTCCAGCTCAGATTTGATCTGTTGCTATTAGATTCCAGGGTCTTCTCTTCAATTCTCAGAAATAGCAATTTTTCAAAGACAAAAGAGTGCTAATTAGTTACATTAAAGTACCTTATTTGAATGTTCTATTAAGAGATTTCAAAGTTGCTACAACTTCTTGAGACTTTCTATAACAACTAATGTGTTGCCCTGTTACCAATTTGGTATACTTGTCTAGGGGATAAGGAAACCCTCGGGTGCTGGTGGGAGGGCTGAGCTAACCTGTGACTTAGCACTGGATCTATTCAGGAAGATTTGTGCTAAAGACTTACAAACCACAGGACTATGCCTTTAGGAGAGCTGACCATCTGGAAGGCACTTAACATATATCATCACCTATTTTTTCTTATACATATTAACATTAATATAGCATATTTCTACCAAACCTAAAAAAATAAAAAACAAATTAAGCAAACAACTAGAACAGGAACAGAATCACAGAAATGGAGATCACATGGAGGGTTATCAGTAGGGTAGTGGGAGGAGGAGAGAGGGGAAAAAGGTACAAGGAATAAGTACCATAAATGGTAGATAGAAAATAGACAGGGGGAGGTTAAGAACAGTATAAGAAATGGAGAAACCAAAGAACTTATGTGTATGACCCATGGACATTAACTAAAGGGGGAGAATGCTGGTGGAAGGCGGTGTGCAGGGCAGAGGAGAATAAAGGGGCGGGGATGGGACAACTGTAATAGCATAATCAATAAAATACACTTTAAAAATTATAGCATATTTCTAGAACACTTAAGCTTAACAGAGATGTTACAGATATGTTGAGAATCTGATTTATCTTACCCTGTGAGGCCACAGTTTGAAATGTCCTTGTTATAAATATTTATAATTAATGTCTCAATTGAAAAGTGCTTGATAATCAGAATTGCTTTTTAAAAATGAAGTGCTCAAGTCAAGTACTATATAGGTCTAACTTGTGAGTATAATTAAGAAAAAATTAAATGCAGTGTATACACATAAAATCGCAGAAACACTGAATATAAAAATAGAAATCACTATTATTATGTTTTTCAGGTTAAATGAAATAATGAGTTTTTAATTTGCAGACATTCATATGAACTGTTAAGAATTCACATAATTTGGGAGAGAAAAATAATCTATAGCAGAATAGACTGTTAAGTATTTTAGAAAGGATCGTAAACTTGAAACATAGATATCTAGACTAAAAGGTTTCTAATATTCTACTTTACATAAGTTAGATTTTAAGAAAATTCTGAAAATGTGAAACCATATTTTCACTTTATGATTAAATGAATGGTAATAAGAAAATTAGGTTTTTCTACCACTGTTTACAGAATTGACTTCCATTTTCTCCATCACATCTAAAAGTCCTTTCTGCTAGCAGCTAATGGCAAATGGGCAGTGCTGATATTAAGCTCATAAACACATGCTCTCGACTCCCTGGTTTCTTTTAAAGTCTTGAAAACTCTTGACATGGCAAAGGCATAAAATCTTTCATTGGGTATTTTTATTTAAGGCCTTCAACACAGAGATGTGCAAGTCTGTTATATTTTTCCCCACAAATGTAGTGTTCCAAGGTGCTCTCTGAGTCTCACTGCAGTCAATATGCAGTAAAACAGAAACAGCAATGGCTTCCATACTTCATTCACCAACTAAACAACATATCCCACCTCCCGCTGGCACTGAGGAGTCAACAGACAGTACACGAGCATATTACAAGCCAACTACTGCAATGTGCTTGTTACTTGGCATTATAGACATTCAGAAAAGTGAATTTAAAATATCAATCCTATTATGAAATATCAGGCCAATGTTAAATAAAAAAACCAAAGGTGTCCATATAAATCCTTCATGCAGCCCATCCCCACAGTAACATGACAACAGCAATAAAAAGATTCCTAAAGGAAAACATTATAGATACAAAAGCAGGCTTTCAGAACAGATGATGTTTTTTAAGGAACAAAAAAGCTTTACAAACTTAATTTTTAGAAAGTAATTATCAAGCTGCATGGTAGCATAAAGTCCTATTGATCCAAATTTCTCTTTCCATATGAACTTCACAGACTTATATGACTTGGCATCAGTAAAAGCTAATGATGATTCATACTATAAGCTTCAGCGGCCTCAGTCCCTAGGAACTCTGCTTTGACCTTTTATTAGCACTTCTCTCCCAAGCAGGTAGGATCATTCTCCAGGCACACTTCCTAATCTCCTTAAATTACCTGGAGAATTAGTTAAAAACTAGAGTAGATGGCAGGGCTGGGATGCTAAGGGAAAATTAAGATTCAGTCTAATGAGAGAGTGCATCTGATGGTGTAATATGACCAGCAATCTTGGGAAACCCTGGAAAATAAAATTACATGTTAAGATTTCATTTATGTAAATTTAAAATAGTCATAATTACAAGAAGCATGCGAAAAGTTATCAATTTGGCTTCAACTTTCTGCTGCAGTCCCCATCCTTTCCCCCTCCCAAACCCCATACAACATTTATACGTTTTTTTTTTCTCAATCAAACATTTATTGAGCTCCTAGCACTAGGCTAGGTATGTAAATAGCATTGTGTTGTGTTAATATAGAAGTCATTACTTTTTTAAATGAATTTTTTAGTGTCTTCTGCTTAAAGTGGCTTTTGAAATAAGTGTTGATTCTTGAGGCCATGGAGAACTGCTCTACAAATAACTTGGAAATGCTGCTCCTTCTTTCCTTCTTACTTCTCCCATCTCCCCCTGCTCCTTCTTCACCTGCCTACCTGGACCCCAAAGTACACACACACACACACACACACACACACGTCTCCTTTCTATTTTCCTACTTGATGCTGGACCAATGTAATATACAGCTGCTCTTTAGTGTTAAGGCTGAAGGAAGAAGAACCTCAGTATGAAAAGAGGTTGGATTCTCTTATTCCAGCAAAAAAAGCCTAATTCTAAAATATAAACTTGCAGATGGAATCTATAAGGTATATTAAGAAATATACCGTCTTCCATTTTGGTAATGGTTTGACTTCTATAGCATACACACTGATTTAAGAATTGTATATTTTTGCAAATAATTTTGTTTTAGTAATAACAATACTGTCTACAAATTAAGACTATGAGACTTTATGCCGATTAAAGTTCTTCATACAGCTTTCTACATAAATCATAACTCTATTTCAAAATATTGAATTTATATAAACATATAACTCTTTTCTACCGTAATAGAAGCATACCCCCTTATCCTATCCTTTCCCATTCTGTAGGAATCAGATGATGTTCACCCCAATCACCCTATCATAATTGTCCTTTCAAAGGAAACCAGAGTTTTCACTTATTCCATGATCTCTTATCAATCCTTATAGTCAAGAGTTGATATAATTCACCTTCCACTCTTTTTTTAAAGATTTTATTCATTTATTAACAGAGGAAAGGGAGGGAGAAAAAGAGGGAGAGCAACACTGATGTGTGGTTTCTTCTTGTGCACCCCCTACTGGGGACTTGGCTCACAACCCAGGCATGCGCCCTCACTGGGAATTGAACCAGTGACCTTTTGGTTTGCAGGTTGGTGCTCAATCCACTGAACCACACTGGCCAGGGTTCATCTTCTACTCTTTTAAAACCTTTATCTTTCCTTGGATTCCACAGTACCACATTGCTTTTTATTGTCTTCCTAGATTCCAGAATAAATTTTGCACTACTCCATAAATAAACACTCCCTCCCTCATTTTTACTTTCTCTTAATTATAAGTGGTTTACTAGGTGTGTTGCTCTGTCAACACTTTGTCCTTGGATATTTTTTACACTCTCTTAGTTTCAGTGATTCCCTCTCTATGAATAATTCCCAAATCTCAGGAGAAAATTATGATGTGGTGGGAAAGTATAGAGCTAGGTGCCTGGACATTTGCTGGGTTTGGAGTCCTGTTTCCTATAAAATGTTGATGAGTGACTTCATTCATTTACTCCTGAGTGTGTGAGGGAGAACATTGGTCCTGGTATATAGTATGTTTTAAGAAAATCCTCATTATGGCGAACTGAATAGAGTCCAATTCTACTCTGGTGGTTTTCATTGCTGTTTTCTCATCTAGATTTTGCTTCAATCTTTTAACATAAAATACCTGTATAGTAATCTTTTAACATGAGCATAAATAATATCCATTATTATAGATGTTTTAGAGTTTTAAATATGAGAACGGAGGCTTAATGTCTTTAAAGTTATCTAATTAACTATATTATTTTGGGAAATAGCTCTATTCAAGGTGCAATTGGCATCTAATATTAAACAAAATGAGTTATCCTTCATTTAAATTATGGTGCCAGCAATTAAACTTGCATATTTCAACAGTATTGGAAATGGCATTGTAAAGAAAGCATGGGAAAAACATTCTTGCTGGATAACAGCAACAAATAGTATATCTGATGGTCAATTTATTATAAAATTATTAAAAACTTCTTTGGAATTTAATATGTTCATCTGTAGAAATAGGTATTATGTATCCATAATGAACAGGCCTATTGTGAGAATTAAACTAAGTCACATTCAAGAGAAGAAAACATTATCATTAACATTCAATTTCAGTGCTTTACCTTTTTGGAAGGACTGTTTTGTAAAAAGCCTATTGCAGCTTGTGGTTCCAATTACTAGTTAATCCTCACATCTTAGAAAAACAGCTATAGGTTTGGTTTTGTTTCTAATCTTTATTTTATAGACAAGGAATGCTCGGAAAGTTACACTGACCTCTGAATACTCACCTAGTCAAAACCTGAACTGGAACTAGACTGATTTCTTTCCTTTTAATTCAGTTTTTGCCTGCTAGATATAGCTTTGCTCAGAACTAACCTAATGAAATTTTCATTTCTGTTCTGGACATAGGGTTTTTTTTTTTGCACCAATTAATATGAAACTATGTATTTTTGAGATTAGGCAAGTAGTTATGGGTTAAAGTAGTGCCTGAGCAAATTTCTTCCTCTACTAACAAGTTGACTGAGCTCTCTCATTGCATGAGGAGAAAAATAGACATATCTAAGTAGGTAAAAAAAATCAATTATTTAATTAAATATAATTATCTCATTAAATAGACACATAATTAAATAACACTAGACTTTCTGCCCAGTATATACCATGAAATTTACAACAAGCAGAACTAATATTGGCATGTAATCTTTTCTGTTACTTTTAAATTTTTTCCTTAAATTTCCATTCTCATTGATTTTAAATATTTCATGATTTTCATTATTAGTAGGTTGTTCACTGTGCAAGTTTATTTTGCTCAGAGATGCTCATGCATACCTCTAGTGATATGAAACATTACTGTTATATCTGTATGCATGCTGTTGACTTTAACTTTTTTTGTTTCTGTAAGATAGTCATTTAATTATCTTAATTGCTAAAGAATATGGTATATAGGACCCATGTAGTTTTAGGATTAACTGTTGCAAAGTGCCAGTTAACATGAAAAATACTGAAAAAATAGTGTATTTGGCAGGACAGGTTGGAGTGGTTAGAAAAATTATGTGGGCATTTGTGTATGTATATCTCTGAAAGTTTCTAAAGACCTTATAACACTCTAAAGTTTGATGACATTTTCATATTTTACATGCTTTCTTTAGTCAAGATTCATTTTTTGAATGAAGAATATTCCAAACTTATCTTTTATCAGAGATATTTCTAAATTGTTATTGCATTTAAATCTTCCAGTTTCAGGGTTTAGGTATTAATATGTCTACCTTTTGAAAATATCAATTCCCTTTTCCCCAACGAAGTTTCAGTAAAACTTCATTTTTCTTCCTCTCCCATATTTAACTCCATTCTTCTATTGATCATTTTATGTAGTAAATGAGGGTATTAATTTTAAGTTACACACTAAAAACAAAAAAATAAATAAATAAACTTTAGAAACTAAACAAACAGTAACAATAAAAAGTTTTTCTAGATTAAAAATTCAAAGTGGTATGCTACATATCTCTGCTTAGAGCCTAAAAAATAAACTTATTATTTCTTTTTAGGACAGTTAGTTCCCTAAGAAGAGTTGGTCTAGCTCCCAAACTAGTTTGGTTAAATAACCTTAGGGGAGAAGAACACAAGAAAATTGAGAGGAATGGGGTGATATGCAAACATTTTGTATGGTACTAGAAAATGGCAACACACGAGTTTACTCTGCAATCAAAGTTGTTCTTATTGTGCTCATAAAATTCAGGCAGGGTTTATTTGGGGCATCACAGAATTTATGGGGAGTTACCTTAAAGGGGAGATAAATGAAGATAGGAGCAATTATTGCAAAAAGAAAAGGGTCTCTCAAAATATACTTAGATACTTAGATACTTAGTTCTGCAGCAGCAGAACTAGGACATATGGAATTCCAACTGTTTGTCAAACAACTACATAGTTGACTTATACACCAGATTTCTGACCTTCACAATAACCTGGGTAACATAGGCATGACTATTCCCACCAGAGGGAAGTCACTTGGGTAAAGACCCAAATCTATTAAAGCATCCATGTAAAACTTGATTTGCTTTTTAACTGAAACATGGATTACATACAATCTAGGACTCTGGACCATTCAGACATATTTGCATGCACTGAAGGGACTCACAAGAAAAGATCATTACCGTGTTGGAAAGAGAGTAGGGAAGGAAAAGAGCTCGCCACTATAGCTTTCTATTTCCTTGCTAAATAACGTCACTTCTTTGGTGTTGGAGTCAAACACCCTCCCCCACCCATCAAACACGCAAACACACACACACACACACACACACACACAACGCCCCAAAACCTGTACATTCAGATGTGATTCTCCAAAGAAAAAGGAAGCAAGGAAAAAAAAAAAAGGCAAAGGAACTAGGTTGCCTGCTTAAGCTTTCTTTCTTCATTGCTTCTTGAGGCGTTTTGTTTTGTTGGGGAGTGTGTGTGAAAGCGGGGGGGAGCTTATTTGGAGGGCAGGCAGTGAAGGTCCACTCCACCTACAACTTTGAACACATTCCCCCAAGTGCATCTTTCATAGCTCGGTCACACTTCTGGGCTGATTGCTACAAGGCATGGTTCGGAGGCTCAGTACCACTCTTCTCAGCTGCCACAGCTGCCAAAGGGAGAAGGACGGGGGCGCTGTCTGGTGACTAGTTCTCGTGATTCCTTCAAGGCGGCGACCACCTCCAGGGATTCGCTCTCCAGCAACGCCGTTTGTACTCGAGTCCCACGACCGCTAGGCAGGAATGCGGAGATGCTGAACCGCCGAGGCCGAGCCTCTGGGGACAGAGTCACCCCCGGGCGCCCTTTTCGGCTAGCGCGCGGGATTTTGGCAGTTTGAAAACGCCCCAGGCCCCACCTCGGTGGACTAGGCTGTCTCGCCGCACCTAAGGCTCCGGAACTCGGAATCCCCAACCCCACGCCTCTCCCGCGCCTCCCCCATCCCGAACCCCAGCAGCACCGCCGCCTCTCCCGGAAACAAGCTTGCTGAGCAAAGGCGGAGGAAAACCTTGGGCCTTCCGCTCTGATTGGTCTCCCTCCACCTTGCGGGGCGAGTCTGCGATTGGCTGCTGGGCGTTGTCAGTCGCCGCGGCCCGAGCCTTCGCCGGGGGAGCGCAGCAGGGCTCGGGTGCTTCGGCAGCCGCCGCGGCTGCTCGAGCTGGTGCAGCTGGGCGAGCTCGCGCGGGCGCCGCCGCTGCCGCTGCTGCCCACCCCGCCGCGTTGCCCCGTTGCCCGCGCTGCCGGTCTTGCAGTCGGCCGCCGGGGAGGGGCAGCCGAGAGAACAGAGCACTAGGAGGCGGAGGTGGCGGAGAAGTGATGCTGGCGCCGGGCATCCGGGCAGCGGCAGCGGAGCAGCAGCGTCTTTGGGACCCCAGCTGCAGCGTCCCTTTGGCCCGAGGGCCAGCTGAGCTGCAAGAGACCACGCGTTCCGCCGGTAGGTCCGGCCTCGCAGTGCCTGTGAGGCTCCCGGGACCACTGATGTTACCTTTGGTGTTAGGGGGCTCATTGTGCCTGGGGCATCCTGACAAAGGTGTTTGGGACCAGGACAGCGAGTCCGGACGCACTGCTAAGCTGATGCCCGCACCGGTGCCACTCCAGTTCCTGCGTTCTCCCCTTCTCGCTGACAGACTTTGATAGCATGAGGTTGGCTTTGTGTGTGTACATGCATGTGTGGGCACGCGGTTTGGGGCACTTTGCAGGGAGCGAGGTGGATTCCCTCTCGCGTGAGCCGACGTCCTTCAGGGATCTAGGCTGGGGTGGAGTGAATAGCTCTTGACTCAGCGGGAGGGAGAGCGCAAGCAACGCGCGGGGAAGTCCACCGTGGCTCTAACGGGCAAATTGAACTTTATTGCCTTAATGAAAACAAGGAGCTGTGGATCCAGCGCGTCAGGGACAGGGGCATTCACCGAGGGTCCCCAAAGTCCCACTTTGCCCCGGAGACTCAGAGAAGGAGAACACGGGAGGGGAAAGTAACGGTTGGTTACTGCTGGAGAAAAGGACAAAAAAAAAAAAAAAAAGGAGAGTAGAACTAGGCTTGGGGAGTGGCGACTTTGTGTGTGTCTTATGTCCCTTGTAGGAAGCTCACTACACTTTTAGGGAGCGCAGATTTGGGAATAGAGAGAGTCCGCTTTGAGGAGCTGGAGTGGGGCTCGGATGTCAGCATCCCCACAGCACTGCCAAAGCGGGAGGGGCTCCTCTGCGCGTTCAGGTGGTGCCACTCGCCGGTGGTCCGGATCCCGCCGGGAGAGCCCGGGGCAGCTGCGGACTGCCCCGCGGCTCCACCCTCGGAGAAAGTTCCGGCCGGTAGGGGTCTGGACAAGGAGACTTAAAGCACGTAAACCACCAAGTGTAACCGGATTTTCGTACCCTGCTCCCTCCGGTGCCTACACTCTTTTTATTTTAATTAAATTATTTTATTTTATAAAGCCATTGGGAGTTCCATAGTGCTGCAAACCGTTCCGCAGGAGGTGGATTTTTTTGCGCTGCTACAAATGAATGGTGAGGCCGGGCTATGCTCAAATATCCGTAGTTCAGTGCAGTGGCTGCTCGATCTGTCTTCAGGACGCACAAACTTACTCTTGGCGATTGTTTTGTTCGTGGTCACTGTCTCCTTAGGAGTCTCTGGGAGAGTTGTTGAAATACCAAGACACGAAGGAACTGTCCCCACCCTGGTTCAGACGGAGAGGGGCTGTGGTCCTTGTCAGAGGCCATGAGATTGCAGCGGGGCATGGAAGTGGAGAAGGCAGCTCCCTGCTTGCCAGCTAGAATCTTTGCAAAAATAAAAATGGGCTCAATACAGGCAGCACTTTACCTGTTATGTAGCTCCTTAGTCTCTTTCACTGAAAAAATCTTTTGCTCCCAAACACAGCACAGGAAATATCAAAACCAAAACGAAACCCAAACCACAAAAACCACTCGATTAAGCTCATTTCTGATTTGATAAAACAGAAAAAAATTAAAGTCAGACACCTAATAGAAATACTGTTGAAAAATCAGAAGGGAGCTGTCCAAAATGTCAGCATTTCAGGCGAAGTTTTGTTTTTTGTTGTTTGTTTTTAGTAAAGTTTCCATTTTCTCCCAATTTAGAGATATAAATTATTCTGAAGCAGATGACTAACTTACTGGTAAACCAGCAGTGATGTTAGTTTTGTGTCCGAAGATAGTTGCACATTTTTCATCAGTTAATTCGTGAGCTGTAAATGGGATTTTTAGTACTGTTTTAGTTGAACACTTGCTCGTTGCATTTGGGTTAGTAGAAAACTGGTAGTAAATATACTCTTTCTTTGCAGTCATATCTGGTTTAAAAGTCTAGTTTGCTGACAGAATTAGAGTATACCTTGCAGTGGTGGCTGTTACATTCTCATTCAAAATCTATCTGCTGCCGTGTAATTATTTTAATAGTTGCAATAGTTTGGTTGTAACTTTCAAGACTTTATTAAGATTATTAAATACATCAGGCAGTTGATTTTAGTTTTGTGTTTCACTTATGCAATGCTATGAGCCAGTGAAAATACTGTTTTCCCCAACGGGTTGATATGGGGAAAACAGGATTAAAATGTGTTTTGCATGCCTTGACCTGCGTGGCTCAGTTGATTGGGTGTCATTCAAGGTCGCCAGTTGGATTCCTCTTCTTGGGCGCTTGCCTGGGGTTGCAGGTTCCCTACCCAGCCAGGACCAGTAGGAGAGGCACCTGATTGATATTTCTCTCTCACATCAATCTTTCTCTTCCCCTCTTTCTCCCTCCCTGCTCTTCTCTCTCAAAATAAGTAAAATAAAAATCTTTTAAAAATGTGTTATACATTATTAACCAATACTTTTCAAATAACTTTAAATTAAAACTAAGTTACCAGTAACAGCCAATAATAAAAGTGGAATATCTAAAGAAAATTTTAATTGCTTGGCTAAGGACGTGGTTTTTCACATTGCTATCAAGTAACATCTTGTAAATCCACTGCACTATGTACTGAGGTGAGCCACAAGTCTTTAAGCGGAAACAGGGCCTTTTTACTCAATTATAGATTTATTTTTCTGGAGAAGGAGGGACTTTGAGAAATTTTTCACTCAGGTAATTAAATATATATTCAAAGCCATCAGGACAAAATATAGTCAAGTGCAGAGAAATGTGCCAATGAGCATAAATATTAGGATAGAGCAGTAGGGTTTACATCGGACTAAAAGCAGAAAAGAGAGCCTTTGTGCATGGGGGTGGGGCACAGGCTTAGGGGAGTCACAGATAGTGCTAACCACTTAGTTTCTGAAAACAATTCAAGTTCTGCCAGTTCTGCAGATTTACTTCAGTTTAGACTTGTCTGCTGCAGGGCAGCCCGTGAGTGCAGACTGCTTTATTTTCTAGGTGGATTTTAGTAACTCAGGTAAATGTCAACTTGTCAAGACTCTAGGCCATAAATTCACTTTTAGACCTCTCTCAGATTTTAATTTGAATGCTGCATAACTTTTGGGAAAAAATTCCTTATTGAATAGTAATGCAATAATAACATGATCTTAATAAATAAAACATTTATTTTGTCAAGTGGTCATGATTAGAGTTTCTACATTGTTAGGTAAGATAGTGAGGTTTCTTTTATCTTAATATTAATTTGTTTTCATTTAATCATTGATGAATTCATTGTGTGTATGTGTGCAAACTAACACATTTAGGAGAATTAAAAACCTCAGCCAGTTTATTAAGTCTGAAATTCATTTTCATTCCCCTCCTTGGTCCCCCACCTGGAAAGGCTCTCAGAAGAAATATAACCACTCTTCATTAGAAACAAATTCAACAACCCATCCAAAATGATGACTGTACTGTATAAAGCAAAATTATCATCTTCTGAAGTAATCTATTACTAAATAATTATGGTTTATTCAAGTAAAATTTAAGCAATCGTGCTGTGTTCCTACCATGTGCAAGATGCTGTTCTACTTGTTTTATCAGAGAATAAATTAACCAAAGACCCTGGCCCTCATGAAGATCATATTGTATTGGGGTGAAATAATCATAAACAAAAAGCATAATCAATAAAGAACTTATGTACTAACCTGTGTTTTCTAATCCCCCTCACCATCAATCCCATGTTCTCTTTCCATCTCACTTTCACTCCAGTTAATACTTATCTACTCACACCCACAGAAATATACACAAATTAACCTAAAAAGGGAAGATATTTATGGTGATAAAGTAGTATTTGTTAGTCCTGAAGCTATGATCCAAACAACAACACTGTATATGGTAAGGACTAAAGGCAGGAGAGGGATTCAAAGATGATTAAGCAATGAGATGTTAATATAGTGCTTTTTAAAAAATATCTTTAAAGCCAAATTATAATATTTTTCAGAGGAGCCAAAATGAGGAGCCAGAGGAGCCAGAGTACATGGATACTCTCAATGTATTTGTTTTAGATTAACAGCATTTTAAAAGGTACTTGTGACTGTCCGAGTTTGAATCTACATAACCTCATTTAAAGGGGATGAGTGAATTGGAAGTAGTAAGGAAGGATCTAAAAGCGTAATTTTAATGAGAAACATTCTGCTTTTTCCCCATGCAGAGAGACATATTTATGTACCTCTGTGAAAGCTGATCTAAAACTCTAGGGTCTGAGGTCAAAGTTTCCCTAAAGTTTTCATGTTCTCTCCTAATTAAAAAATGCCAAAATAGTTCCAAACTTTCAAAATAAATTTGTCTTTAATTAAAAAATCAACTTGGTGCCCTGGCTGGCGTAGCTCAGTGGATTGAGCGCGGGCTGCGAACCAAAGTGTCGCAGGTTCGATTCTCAGTCAGGGTACATGCCTGGGTTGTAGGCCATAACCCCCAGCAACCACACATTGATGTTTCTGTCTCTCTCTTTCTCTCTCCCTCCCTTCCCTCTCTAAAAATAAATAACTAAAATCTTTAAAAAAAAAAGATTAAAAAAAATCAACTTGGTTATCCAGTCAGTCCAATGGTGGATAAAAACTTGTGATATTTTCCCACATTCTATTCTCTTATGCATAAAACAGTGTGCAATTATGATTCCAGTTTCATTTTCTGTGCTTTCCATTTCATTATTTAGGGTCTTTAGCTTACATCTGAAAAGAATTGCAATCTTTTTTACCCTCATGTGAAGAATGGAAAGTAGCTTGACTTTCAGAAATTGGTTTGTGAAGTATATTTTGAGGAAAGCTAAAATCAGACTCCCAAGAAGGCATACCACATAATGAATTAATGCCAACTTATTCACAAGTTTTCTTATTACAAGCTATTAATGCAGGGTACACAGTGCTAACAGTCATTTCTGAATGGATTTTCATTTCAAGAAAAATCTTCAAGACCGTTGCTTTACAATCCAGGAGATGGGAAAGTCTTCTGATAATGACATCTCAATATTTTACTTATGCAGATTCAAAAATGCACGTACCACCCAGTTAAGCCTTAACCTTTTTCTGCCTGGTTTTTCACCTTTGTACCCCAAATGCAAAACTTTAGGAGAACAGAGTTTTTAAAAAGCAAATAAACCAACTGTTACCACCACTATTACCATATCCAATGTACAAAGTCAACTGTAGCTGATCATGAAACTCTTAGAAGAAAGCTAAACGGAAATCAGATATTTAGAGCTGGGAAGAACCCAGGTCATTTGTCCAACCTCCTCTTTGTAGAAGGAAGAATTTTATTCCAGAAACTTGATATTAGTTATCCAAAGTCAGTTGAAACGAGGGTCAGGTCTTGAAACATTGTTTATTATCTACTAGGTTAATCCCAGGCCAGTAGCCTGTGATTTAGCTATGCATGTGTAAACTGATAATATAAGAAGAAGTGACTTTATCTACCAATTTGTACATGAACCTATTTTATTATACATACTCATAATATTGCAGTGTATTAATATTATGTTGAGATCAAGAAAATGATAAATTGGGATTTATTGAGAGATGTCATTAAGATTTATAGAGCCAGAGGTAAGTTTGCAAATAAAATATTTGTACTTAATTGAGTCATGATGTCTATAGAATTTCTTTTAAATATTTACTAGTAACTACAAAACAGGATTATTTATTTTCCAGAGGTCTTTTGACTTTAAAGTTCTTTGAACATAATTGGGAAGCCATAGGCATTATTTGGCTACTAGAAAATTATAAGTAGACCAAAAGAAAAATAGAAAAAGAAATAAATAATCTGCAAAAAAACAGAAATATATAAGGCCAATAAGCATCTAAAATTTTAAATTAATGATAAAGAGTAAAGGAAAAATTTTTAAATGATAGCACTTTTGAGCATAATAGCAAAGATTATAAATGAAGGTTGAGTCATTTACAAAATTGATGGAGATAGTAAAGATGAAGTGAACTGCGGATTCTTCTAAACTTTTGGAAAGGTTATTCATTGGTGTTTACAGAATTCTTCTGTTGCATGCTACAGAAATTAATTATGACTAACTTAAAGAATAAGATCCATAACAAACAGAAGTTATCTGTAGCTTACAGAATTCAAAAGAAAAGGAGAGGAAACAGAATAGCTACAGAAATCATGGAAAGAGCTGACAAAGTCTTTGCCAGATACCATCATTGTGATGAATCAGCATTGGCCCTTTTCTGACTGTGTGTCAATGTGTTCCAGACTCATGTTTCTAGGAGGACAAGTATGAGTGATCTAGACAGGTTTCGTGCCTGTGCTTTTAGTCAGTGGATCACTAGGGCACCTTGACTGCCACTCTTGCAAGATCATATCCAAAGGAAAATCGGGGACTGTTACCAACAGAAGGGAAAATGGATGCTGTGTGTATAAAAGTCTTCGAAATGTTCGCTTTGTTTTAGTAATACTACTTCTAGAAATTAATTACATGCAATTAATCAGAAATGTGCACAGTTTTATTAAAATGTCATTTATAGTAGTTTGATAGTAAAAATAATCTATTTGGCCAATGATGGGGAAATAATTACATTATGATATATACCATAAAATCATTATGTATTTTATAATGACTTTTCTTTTTTTTTAAAGATTTCATTTATTTATTTTTAGAGAGGGAAAGGAGGGAGAAAGAGAGAGAGAGAGGAACATCAATGTGCAGTTGCTGGGGGCTGTGGCCTGCAACCCAGGCATGTGTCCTGACTGGGAATTGAACCTGCGATGCTTTGGTTCGCAGCCTGTGCTCAATCCACTGAGGTATGCCAGCCAGGAAAATCATGATTTTTAAAGGTTGGCAATAACATTGGAAAAATGCTGATGAAATAATAGTGAATAATCTAGAAGACAAGATTTAATATGAAAAAGGAACTTGCATTCACATATACAAAAGGCTTTGATAAATATTAATATTTGGGGGAGACAGTGAGATTATGGAGGTTTTACTTTTTAAGAATATAAAATAGTTTTTTCTAGGAACAGTCACTACTATAACCATATAAATGCCTTTATTAAAACAAACAAGGGAAAGATGACTGGAGAAATGATAGTACCTTTGACATTCAGGCAACTATATTGGAAGCAAAATATTGGACTGATATGCTTCATTTGGAAAGGAAAGGAGCTAATAGTACAATATCCCTTTTTCCACATTAAGTTACTATATATCAAACAAAATTTTATCCATTTCCTACTTGAAATAGTTTTCAGGAGTCATTTTGGACTTTGCTTTTTAAATCTTTATCTCAGTATAATAGAATTTTAAATGTACTTGAATTTTATGACCCAACTAAAGGATTATTATTGGCATGGCAGATTAAAAAAGAATATAAATAATTACATGTATTGATATGTGTATGTATCTCATCAGTAACCCTGATAATTCTCATTAGCTCAAGATGAAATTGAGACATGAGCTGTTATATCCTAAGAAGATAAAGTATAGCCTGGCCCAGTTATTTATTAAATACAATGAAAGATTCTGTTAAATTTGGTTATAATAAAGTAGAAAATGATGCTACCTTATATAAATCAGAAAGTAAGTATAGCTGACTGTTTTGAGTATTTTATTTCTCTTGGTTCATACTTACAGCTCAAAAATAACTTCCAAAGAACAAAGTCATCTACATATAGGAATGGGTGGAATTTTCCTGGAAGCATAAATGCATTGTTATTGTAACACATTTTTGAGAACAGTTTACTCTGGCATATTGGCTGAGTTCGGTACAGGGTGATTTTGATGATCTCATAAATTATACTTGAATAAATAATGCAGCTATTGGAAAAAAACAGAAGAGGAAGAAGAAAATTGGTTCCCTCTAATAGCCATTGCCTTCTTGTCACTCATGGGATCTGCAATCTGTTAGCTATACAAAGCAGTATACTTTTAAACTTGTTTCCCTATTTTTATATAAACATTAACATTTTATACATGTTTTTCTTACTGCTCATATAACTTAACAATCTTGGAGGCATGTCAAAGTTGATACATAAGGATTTTCCTCATTTATTTTTGCAACTCTGTGGTATTACATTTGTTGAAAGTACCATAACATTATTTGGCAGCCCCCTTCTGATGAACTATTATATATATTTTTTCAATTCTTTGGGGCAATACAACCAGTGTTGCCATGACTATTCTTGCACACATAATATAATGCCAACTTATTCACATTATATCATGTGTGTAAGAATCTGTAGGACCTCGAAGTAGACTTGTTGGATTATTTGAATGTGTATGTGTCTTTGTTTATTTTCATATTTGAGTTTCTTTCTTTCTTTGTCTCCAGGTGCATAATTAATAGTGCTGTGTTGGATTGGATCAGACTTGGATTTGTGACATTTCTCTAGAGACCCCTGACCAGGTTGATGCTTATCTAACAACATGCTTTGTGTGTATGCAGTTTTTTGTGAACTCATCTTGTTTGGTGATTTTCCAGCATCTCTTAACCGTATCGATCACACAGGTAGCCACTAGAGTAGGAGCTTTTGTCAAATTGTTCCTTACTTTCAGATATTCTCCTTTCTGATCCTCTGCTCTACTAGACTAAAAAATTATATGAACAATATTGAGGATTTGTTACTCATCTACTAAATGACAATATTAAAAATAATCATGTCCCATTTTGGCAAGGATGCACTGAATCTGGGGCTTTCAGAAACTGTTTGTCACAATTAAAATTGGCACAACTCTTCTGAAAAGCAATTTGGCAGTATATAGAGAAAAACATAAAAATATTCATACTGTCTGATCCATTAATATTCCTTCTGGGAATGTATCCTAAAAAAATGGTATAAAATATGGAAAGGATCATATGTTTAAAGATGTTGATGGAAATGTTATATGTAATAAAATCAGAAGCAATTCATATGGTCAATAATACTCTGAAGCACATACATTTGAGGATACTATGCAACCATTAAAAGTAAATATGAGGATTATAATAAAATAAAAATATATAAGCTATAATATCTCTTGGGGAAAATGAACTACACAATTATATACCAGCCCTACCATAGCTAGGCCAAAAAAAAAAAACAACAAAACAACAACAACAAAAAACCTATGAACACTGAAATTATAAATGTGCTAAAAAATGGTAGGGTAATAGGTGATTCCTTCCCCATCCTTTTATCTCTAGTTTTCAAGAATATTTTATGACATTTCAAAATTTTAAAATGAAAAAAATACACAACTAGATTTTTCCTTTTGCTTTTAATAATTTGGACTGAATATAATAGCTTTTGATGGTTCTAACTTCTTTGCTACTATTTAGTGATGCGAGATTTTTCATCTTCTCTTGTCTGTGCCTCTGAGTTCATCCTAGAGTTTGCAAAGCAATGCACCTTGTCTTCAAAAGTTCTCTCTCATTCTCTTTTATATAGTGAGACATCTTAATCACTGAACCTTCTTTTAATCTCATTTCTCATGATAGATATTCTTTCTCTTTTGGAAGAACAAATTCTAATATTTTGAACCATCCTCTATTTTTATATTTTGCCTCTAGCCAACTTCTCTGACTTAATCTCCTAACACTGTCCCCTTTGCTAACTAAGCTCTTATCATACTGATCTTTTTCTATCTCAAAAACACTAAACTCACTCAGACTGTCTCCTAATTCTTTATTAAGTACTACATGTTTTATTAAAATATACTCAGGGAAAGTGAGTAACATGACAAAAAAATCATAATATAAATATACTTACACCATGTAATAGACACTAGGTAAGATTGCCCATAGGAGTTGTTCATCTTTAAGAAGAAGCAAATGACTAAATATAATTAGAAAAAATGTTTTTAAACATATGAGTTGATTTGTTAACTTAAAGTGAAGAAGGAAGGAATAATGTGAGGTGTGTATTTTCTCTACTAACTCTTCATAAAATGAATGCAGTGGCATTATCTCTATTGAAATATGTCTTATATCAAAGACTATCTTGCTATCTTTGCGCAGTTGATTATCACTTTATGTTCAAAGTATTAAGTTCAAGTTAATTTCAAAGAGACTGCAATAAGAAGAGTGTCATCTCATGTATGAAGCACCATTTTACAGGTTCTATCTGTTTATCTTTCCAGTAAAGTGAGATGATTTTGAATTTTTCCCTAATAATCTAAGACAGTGCATCAGCAATGAGATAGGATCATGCTGAAGTCACTGTGGAGACAGTGGGGTAGCTGTCTGCAGGACTTGTTTCAGACAATGTCCTGTCCATGGTATGCCAGGATGATCACCTGACACTGGGTCATATTTTAAAGGATTTGCCTGTTCTGCTTATGTAGTGCTACAGTTCCTCGTCTGCTCTCCACTATACACATTAGGGATGTCACTGCTGCAATAATGCCTTTCCTTGTCTTTCTTAGTCGAACTCAGATATTTCACGCAGCTATTCCAAAGTCTGCATCATCACCAATTGATAATTGAAAACTTCGTGGATATCTTCAACAGCCTCTCACACTCTAAAAACATACTTATTTAAAATTTGATATATGGTTGAATGTTAAGTTCATAGTTAAGAGTAAGTTTTGACATAAAATTTGAATAGTTAAAATATAACTTTAGTAAATGGGACAATAATTCCTGTCTCATTAAACTTTTATTGATAATAACAATAACAATAGTAAATAATTTTTGGAGTGTTAGATGTAAAATTGCTAATCATTTTATGGAAATTATATGATTTAATACTTAGCAAAACCTTTTAAGTGTTATTAATACTTCCATTTTATAGACAATGAAACAGAACAAGATATATGAGATCTATCCAGAAAAAGTCCAAACATTGTTAATATAATGAGAATGGTTTGCATGACATCGATGTAACCTGGTAGCCAACAAGAGTGGACTGGAATGCATATGTGTGAACAATGAGGACTTCATTGTACTGGTCAGTAGGGGCAGTAGACACCATTGGGTGAGCATGTGCGCTCTATGGCTGTTACATTCAGAATGACTGAGCAAGTAGAGCAATAAATCTACATCAAAATTTGTGGTGAGTTTGAACATTCCTCTGTGGAAACTATTTGGATGATTCAGAAATCTGTAGCTATGAGCAACTGGTGATTGGCAGCTTCATCATAACAATGTGCCCACTTTTGCATAAAGTCCCATGCAAAGGTTTTTGGTGAGACATCAAATCACTCAGGTGACTCCCTCCTAGAGCCCAGATTTGGCACACTGTGATTTCTGGCTTTTCCCAAAACTAAAATCACCTTTGAAAGGGAAGAGATTTCAGATCCAGGCTGTTGATAAGATTTGGGAAAATATGATGGGGCAGCCAATGGTACTGAGAAAACTGTGTGAGGTCCCAAGGTACCTACCCTGAAGGGAACTGAGGAGTGATTGTCCTATGTACAATGTTTCTTGTATCTTGTATCTTCTTCAATAAATGTCTTTATTTTTCATATTACATGGCTGGAAACCTTCTAGACAGACCTCGTTGTATGTTAGATAACATTTCCAAGGTTCAAAAATGAGTTTTTGATGGAGCCAAGACTTTAACACTAGAGTCTCAAACAAAAAAGTGAACTACTTTTGTTTATTGGCTTTTGGTATACTGTGAATGAATTTTCAATTTTCCCCCTTCTGCTGAACCAACTCAATGAAGGTGGTGAAATTTCAAATACACACAACACAAATGTATACATACATGTGTGTGTATGTCATCTGTATCTATCACTAGAAAGGAGATTTCAAGTGAACAGACCCAGGGTAGCCTAGTAACTGGAAAAATTGCCCTATCTTCCTCAGTCTTTGGCTATAATTTCTGTCTATATTATTTATATTCTTGTCATATGTTTACTATGATGCCTCATTATTTCACATTTCAGTTTAAAGTTGGGAAGTGAAGTAAATGGTATTTTAAAATCACATTTGAAAAAACCTCCTGTGTAATCTATTTAAAATATAATAAAGAGATTTGGCTTCTAACCAAAGCTTTTTGGGGTGGTCTTACAGGAATGGGAGTGAGGGGTTGAGTACATTTCTATTATTAAATTTCTTTAAGGCCCATTTTAAGGTGATAGTTTATTTCCCTCTTTTAGCGGATGATGGAAAATTGGCATCCTGTACTTAACTTCCCCTATAACTCAGGATGTAAGAACTCTATTATGCCATCTGTGTTATCACAAATACTTACATTGGCTGATCTTTATCATCTACATACAATTCTGAAAAATAAAAAATATGTAAAGCAATTATTTTAGTATTCAGCAACTCAATGATTATCTCCTGTTTGAACTGAGCACTTAAACCTGAAGCATGGTTGTTAGATATTTTAAAGCCATATCATGGTCATATTTGTATCTACAACTTTATCAGTTGCAAAAGTGACTTACTCAGCAGGATCTGACTTAACATCCAAGAGACCATGAATTAAAATCATTAGATGTTTTTACAAAATACATTAATGTTATATTTTAAGAAACCGATTTCTTATAGTTTAAAATTGAAGAAGACAATTCATTGTGGCATGGCCTATATTTGGTGCTAGATGCCCTAGAGCAGAAAGGTTAGATTTGACATTAATCATGATTACTCAGTTTTCCTTTCCTCTCGTTTGCTTTGCTTTCTTTTCAGTTACTCTTTATATATCCATTGTTAGTTCAAAACTAAATTAATGTACTGTAAAATCCCAAATAAGTAGCAGGATTTCAGAATATCTGTGAATGAAGAAATAGATAATACATGAACAGAGGAAAGATGGAAACTTACAGTTTATGTATCTTAAAATTATATATCCACTTCTTTGATATTACTTTATATTCATGAATAATTTTTTTGTGTGTGGCTGATCCACTGTATGTTGTATGCACAATTACAAGATCTAGTAGGACTCTATAGCTACTTTGCCCTACCTCTTAAAATTATTGAGGGTATTTCCTAATCTCAGTCATCTAATGATTTAGAAGATATTTAGTATCTATATTCTTTTATATCTGTCAAATCACATTATAATTCCAGGAGCACAATTCATTTACAATGAAAGAGGAAATGGTAATAATTTGTAACAAATTTAAGTTGGTAATTTTGAAAAATTTAATTAGAAAATATGCATTTTGCAAAATGAATATATTTTTATTTTAATTTTTCAAATTGGTATTCCACAATTAGGAAACTGTTTAGAAAGTTCTTACTTATATGTTTTATTTAAATTTTGTTTTATAGCAAATGATGTCAAAACAGACAAAAACTTCAACTCAACTAAACTAGTAACTAACAGGATAAATGGATATTTGTATTTTGTACACATACAATACTTATTACCTTTAACAGAAATGTCATGTACATACTACAAAAACAGCAGCCAAGAATATGTAAATGATGTTCTGGGTAGACATGAAAAGCATACTCTTTTTGCAATGTACAATGTTGTTTATGATTTAATTTTTTCAATGAAATTTGTTATTTTCATTAAGCAATTTATATTTGCATTTGTGAGCCAGTTTCTCCCTTGTATAGTGCTTATTTATGCTTCCTTTTTGGGGGAGGGTAAGGCTAGCTCAAAAGGAAACAATTACAAAATATTTAGCCTTAACTACATTACAATTATCTATTCAACTATAATTTGTTTAGTGCCTAGGATATGCCTGGTACTGTTCTAGGGACTGGGAATACAGCAATGAGTAAAATAAAGCACCTTTTAAGCCCTGGCTGGCATAGCTCAGTAGATTGAGCGTGGGCTGGGAACCAAAGTGTCCCAGGTTCGATTCCCAGCCAGGGTACACACCTGGGTTGCAGGCCATGACCCCCAGCAACCGCACATTGATGTTTCTCTCCCTCTCTCTCTCTCTCTCTCTCTCTCTCCCTCCCTCCCTTCCCTCTCTAAAAATAAATAAATAAAATATTTTTAAATTTTTAAAAAAATTAAAAAATAAATAAAGCACTTTTCTTATAGACACATGTTCTAGTAGGGATGGGGGTGAGGAGAGGGAAGGAGTGGAGAATGGACAATAGGAAAGGGGAGGGGTCAACAACAGATAAACAATATAAATACATTCAGTATCATGAGTGCCATGAATAAAAATCAGGCAGAGGAAGGACATAAAGACAGTAGAAGAGTGGTGTGTGTTTTAGGCAGGGTGGTTAAAGTTTTTTCAGAAGATGTGATACTTGAGCAAACACCTGAATTAAATGAAAGCCCACTTCAGGTGACTGGTTGGTGTGTAAGAGACACTTCAAACAACTCAGTGCTACTGGAAGGAATGAGTAAGGAAGAGAAGATGAAGTTAGAGAGGTAGTCAGGGCCCACCAATGAGCCCCTTTTAGGCTGTAGAACTCACTGTACAGAGTTTGTTTGAAGTCAAGGGTTGAATTGTTTTGACTGGGAAGGTGGCTGATGTGTTTTCTGGTTCTCATGCATACGATTGACAATAGGAAAAAATAGACCTTGCTTGGAAATGAGTTAGGGGTTATTTCAGAGAGCTAGATGAGAGATAATGACATCTTTGGAGGTGTGGAACAGAACTCTTCATCTGTTCTGAAACACTTCTGAAAATGATATATCATGTTTGCTGATCTCTCATTTCTGATTCTACATGTTACACAAGGCTAATGGAAGAAACCAAGGTTCTGTGAACTCATTTGGAAGCAGCATTGTGCACTTTTTTTTAAAGATTTTATTTATTTATTTTTTAGAGAGGGAAGCGAGGGAGATAGAGAGAGAGAGAAAAACATCAATGTGCGGTTGCTGGGGGTTATGGCCTGCAACCCAGGCATGTGCCCTGGCTGGGAATCGAACCTGCGACATTTTGGTTTGCAGCCCATGCTCAATCCACTGAGCTATGCCAGCTAGGGCAGCATTGTACACTTTTCATGTATGTGCATTTTATGTTTCCTAAGGCAACTTATCAATAATAAAAGCACTAGAAGATTTGACTACATGAAAATTAAATGTGTTCATTAGCACTTCCATCTTGTCCTCAGATTTAATTCCTATTACAGTGTTCTCATTTTATATGCTTTCTCCTCCTCATTTGGTTATTGTTCACTGACCTACAAGTATTGAGAGGATACTTACTCTAGAGTTATACCCAGACTTTTATTGTGTACATAGATTTTAAAACTTTTTAATCAGCTCAGACTCTTAGTTTCAAGACAAAGAAACCCAGTTCAAAATAGCTTAGGAGAACTGAGCAATCTGGGGCATAAATTCAGGTATGTCAGGATCAGAGGTTGTAGCCTATGATGTGAGGGTATTCTCCAACCCCGCAGGACTGCATGCTGGCTAACTTCTGTGTGGCTTCATTCTCAGACAGTTTTTCTTTCTGTCTCCCACCTCACCCTCCCTCCCACCCCACCTTCCAAACAAGCAACTTCCAAAATAAAGACACCAGAAATTGAGTGAAGTCCTTTACTGATAACTCTGGAAAAGGTCAGCATTTGAGTCATGTAACCCAATCAGTGTGAACAGGAGAATGAGAGTTGCTGACTCACGTGTCTGTGCATTTCTCTTCTGGAACTCCATGTAAGAACTGATCATGACCTTGAGGAAAGTTAATGGGGAGTGAAAAAGAAATTACATCCACTTCAATTGACTTACTTGAAATAAATTTCAGGCTTTCTGGATTTCTTGGAAGCTGCCCCTCTACATTTTTGGACTAACTTATGTGAGAAAAGGTTTTTAGAGTCTGAGGTATGACTCTAAATAGATTTTTAGAGTCATTTGGATGAATACAGAAATTGCTCAGTGGCCATTACCTAACAATGAATGTTCATCATCTGTTAAACATTGCTTCCAATAATGTTTGAGTCATGCTTTCCATCAAGAGCAACAAGGAAAGTTGGATGGAATTTAAAGAAAAATAAAACTTTCTTAAAAGCAACAAAGGTCATGAAGAATTATAATGCTGAAATCTGGGAGAGGACAAAACCCATAGAGGTAAGTCCAGCATTTAAGGATATTTTTATTGTCAAAAAGAAACAACTGAGAGCTTGAGTTGCACTTTGGGTGGTCTTGTGTGTCTAGATGCAATCCAAGAACTTCTTAGGGCATCACTGGCTAACCGTCCTCCACATAGGACCGGACTTCTAAAGAGCTGCACCTCGGGAGTACGTTTGTTAGAAGCAAACTAGTCTTTGCATGGACTTGCAACCCACCTCCACATCATATGAGCATTCTCAAAAACCACAAGCTTAGAAATCAGGTTAATGTGGTTCAAGCCAGTTAGTACCTCAAGTGCCTGAAAGAAGAAAATGAAACGCATCTCTGGAGAAAAGCATCATCCTAGGTTTGAAATGCATTTACAAATAACTTTTTATATATAATATCCAGTATACATTCAAACCAGACATACATTGACCAAGTGATCAAAATTAATGTTGTCAGGGAAGGACAGATATTATTCTCTGTCTCCAGAGACGATGCCCTGAGAAGCAGACAATATTGTTAATGTAGTATCATGGTTGAGAAAGTATAATTTAAATTGAATCATTGGGAAACAAGATAAACCTTAAAGAGATTATTCTATTTAAAAGAAGGACAGCGAGACTATGTTCAAATATGTCAATGTCATAAATGACAAAGGAAAGATGCAAAAATGTCCCAAATTAAAGGAAACAAAAGAGATATGACAACTAAATGACATACTTGGCCCTAAGTTAGATTTTGTACTGGAGGGGAAAATATACTAAAAATGGCATTATTGGTTCAATTTCTAAAATAGTATATTGGATAGAGGATGCCATTATTTTTCTTAGTTTGGGCTACTCCAACAAAGTACCACAGACTGGGTGGCTTACAAGCAACAGAAATGTATTTCTCACAGTTCTGGAGGCTGGAAGTCTGAGATCAGGGTGCCAGTGTAGTCAGGTGCTGGGGAAAGACCTCCTCTAAGTTGAAGGAAGTCTATTGGCCTCTTCTTGTTTCCCCACATGATGAAAGAGCTGGCTGGTTCTTGTACCTCTTTTTTTAAGGGCACCAATCTCAATCATGAGAGCCCCACCCTCATGTCGCAAAGGCCCCACCTCCAAATGCCATCACATTGGAATTTGGATTTCAACACGTGAATTCCGGGGGCACAAAATCACTCAGTCTATTGCAGTATTATAACAATGTTAAGTTAACCACAGTAGCTGACTGTCTAATGGTTATATAAGGTAATATCCTTACCTTGGAAACTAAACATTAAAAATGTTGTGGGTGAGGAGTCATGAATGCAACTTATTCTCAAATTGTTCAGAGAAGAATTTTATATATGTTATACATAGAGAGAAGTAGTCCATAATATCTATATAGATATAAGTATATATAATATATACATTTATAGGTAGAATGATAAAGCAAAGGGGCAAAATGTTAACAATATTTGAATCAGGGAAAAGTTATGTGGGTGTTCTTTGTACTCCTTTTATTCCTATAAATTACCTGTAACTTTGAAATTTCCAAATGAAACGTTCAAAAGAAAAATTAGGCCCACCAGGACTTAAGATACTTAAGTTACCAAATGCAATCCATAGTACTTCTAAATTAAATATATATTTTTCACTGAGATAGGCTAAATTTGAAATTTTATATAAAGGTGACATAGCAGATTTGAAAAAGTCATATTGAAATTAGGAATTAAAATATAATACTTGAGACTAAGATATCACTGAATAAGTTTAAGAGCAAATTAGACACAAGAGAAGAAGGATTTAGCAAGCTGCAAGATGAGGCAAAAGAAACAATCATGAATGTATAATGAAGGCATAAAAGGTGGTTAGGAGAAGAGACAGTGGGGCACCTTTACATGCTCTAATTGGAGTTCTAGAAGGAAAGCAAAAGTTATAGTAATAGTTCCTGAAAATTTTTCAGAACTGACTAAAACTTTTAATCCAAAGATTTAAAGAGTCCCAAGTAAGTAAATAAATCACACTTAGACACATCATAGTGATATTGCAAAAACAAAGACAAGAGGAAAATATTTTCATTAATAGTTATATTAGAGCAATATCTATAACACTAGTGGGAGCCAGAAGAATGAAGTGTCATATTCAGTGTATTGAATGAAAATAGCTTCTTATTTATATATATACTTATACTCAGTAGAAGTAACCTTAAAACAAAGAGAAATAGAACTAGTTTCAAACAACAACAATAAAAAAAACAAAAAGAAACCAATTTTATCAACAGCAAACCTGCATTAAAGAGTTACTTTGAGTAAGAGCAGGCACAGGAAACAAAGACTAAGGAGGATGATAAATTTGTAGACAAATCTAAATGGAATTTGGCTTTATAAAATACTAATGAAATTGAATAAATTGAGTTGAATTAAATATACAACAAAAATTATATGAGTCAAGGGGACGATAAATGAAGTTAAATTGGGTTTTTGTTCCTCAAGTTGACTGAGGAGAGGCATAAGCCTTTGATAAGTTGGAGGGTCTGAAAATACTGAACTCATGAAAAAGGAAAGTAGGGTGGTGGTTGCCAGGGGCAGGGGGTGGGGAAATGGGGAGATACTGGTCAAAGGGCACAAACTTTCAGTTATAATATCAATGAGTTCTGGGGGTATAATGTACAACCTGGTGATTATAGTTGACAAAACTCTGTTCTTTAAATTTAGTACAAATTACTCAATTTACTTAAAAAAATAAACCACTTCATCCATTTCCCCAGCCATTGTCCCTGCCTCTGGCAACCATCAGCCTTTTTACATATCTATGAGATTGGCAGGTTTTGTTATTTTTTTAACTTTTTATTTATTGATTATAGAGAGAGAGAGGAAGGGAGGGAGGGAGAAAAGGGGGGAGGGAAGGGGAGAGAGAGCAAGAGAGACATTGATTTGTTGTTCCACTTATGAGTTCACTGGTTGTGCCTTGTATGCACCCTGAATGGAGATCAAACCCTCACCCTTGGTGTATTAGGACATCACCAACCAACTGAACTACCTAGCTAGGGCTTGTTTTTGTTTTTTAGATTCTACATGTAAGAAAGGTCATATGGTATTTGTCTTTTTCTATCTGACTTGTTTCACTTAGCATAATGCTCTCTCACACTTCATCCATGTTGTCACAAATAGCAAGATTTCATTCTTTTCTATGGCTGAATTGTATGAATAATATTCTAGTGTGTGCGCGCGTGTGTGTGTATATATATATATATATGTATGTATCACAATTTCTTTATCCATTCATCCACTGATTGATGCTTAAGTGGTTTTCATATCTTAGTTATTTTAAATAATATTTCAGTAAACTAAGAGTGCATATCTTTTTGAGTTGGTATTTTCATCTTTAGATAAGTACACAGAAGTGGAATTTCTGGATCATATGGTAGTTCTATTTTTAAATTTTTGAGGAACCTTTAGACTGTTCTCCATAATAGTTGCACCAATTTACCTTCACACCAACAGTGCACAAGTATTTCCCTTTTTCCAAATCCTCACCAATACTTATTTCTTATTTTTGATGATAGCCATTTTAACAGGTGTGAGGTGACACCTTGTTGTGGTTTCAATTTGCCTTTCCTTGGTGATTAGTGATGTTGAGCCTTTTTTCATGTGCCCATTAATCATCTGCATGTCTTCTTTGGGAAAATGTCTACTTGGAACTTCTTCCCATTTTTAACCAGATTGCTTGTGTTTTGCTGATGCATTTTTATGAGTTCTTTTTATATTTTAGGTATTAGCCTCTTATCAGACATTTGATTTGCAAATATTTTCTCTCATTCAGTAGGTTGCCTTTTCATTTTGTTAATGGTTTCCTTTGCTGTGCAGAAGATTTTTAATTTTTTAAAATTAAAGTACAGTTGATGAACAATATTATATTATGTTTAGGTGAACCACATAGTGATTTGGCATTATATACCTTCCAATGATATCACCGTGATGTCTAGCAACCAGCTGACTCTATTCCCTGTGCTGTGCATTACATTCCCATGACATTAATTTTGTAACAAAGTTTAAACCTCTTATTTCCCCTTCACTTTTTTCACCCACCTACTCTTACCATTCTGAGAAATCATAAGGTATTTGTCTTTCTCTGACATTTCACTTGGTATAATACCCTCTGTTTCCATTCATGCTGTTGCAGATGTGAATATTTCATTCTTTCTATTGTTGTGTAATGGTCCATGGGTGTCCATGGCGTACCTTATTTATCCATTCACTGACCAATGAACAGCTAGCGATGCTTCCATATCTTGCTTACTTTGAATAGTGCTGCAGTCAGCAAAGGGCTGCATATATCTTTCTATATTATTAGTGTTTTGTTTTTGTTTTGGATGAACACACAGACACAGAATTGCTGAGTCATGTGGAAGGCTTATCTTTAACTTGTCTAATGCAGTCCCACTTGTTTATTTTTGCTTTTGTTGCTTTTGCTTTTGGTGTCAGCTTTTAAAAAATCATCGCCAATACCTGTGTCAGGGAGCTTACTGCCTGTGATTTCTTGTAGGAGTTTTGTGGTTTCAGGTCTTAAGTTCAAATGTTTAATCCATTTTTAAATAATTTTGGGGCATTGTGTAGCATAGTGGTCCAGTGTCATTGTTTTTTCATGTGGCTGTCTAATTTCCCCAACACAGTGACTAAAGAGACTGTCCCTTTTCCATTGTATGTTCTTGGCTCTTTTGTTGTCATAAATTAATTGACCATATGTGTATGGGTTTATTTCTGGGTTCTTTCTCCTGGTCCATTAATCTATGTGTCTGATTTTATGCAAATACCATACTCTTTTAATTAATAGGTTCATAATATATAGTTGCAATGTAGTTATATATTTATAGTTAAAATTTTTTAATTTAAAGTTTATTGTATTTTTTCCATTACCATTTAGTTCCCTTAAATGACTCAGTATAACGTAAATAAGCTTACCTAATTCACTTGACATGATCTATATGTTAAATTATTTAATGTAACTATGTTATTGATAATTTAAACATAAATGTCTTTGTATATAGAAAAATTAAAGGTATTAAAAATATCAAAATTTAGGCTGTATCTCTCCATCCAATGGGATTCTGGGGACTCTGGACCTTGGATGACCCTATATAAGAAGCTAGTTATAATTCCCCTTTAATGAGAATCATTCAATTGGTTTTGTTTGTTTGTTTGTTTTTTAACCTGGTTAAGGCAAAATAAGAAAAAAAGTTTCCCTGTTTAGCACATTTGGATGTTGTCATTTAGAATTTCCTGATTAGGAACTGTTTTTTTGTGGAAGGTGGTCTCTAGGACTATTTTTGTCAGTCAATTATTGAGAAAATATTAGATTTATTGATAATTATCAGATGACAATTGAAATACTTGTGCATCTGATAAATGTGCAGCAAGTTAGTCTACATAATAAAAAGTATCCTTTCTTTGTAGACTTGTCAAAACCCAGGTCACATGTAGCCATTTAGATTCTCTTTATCATTGTATCTCTTTGACCAAAGAAAAGTTAGTGCTCTCCTGTCTTTTGATTGCACTTCTTAAGCCTTGAAGTATAAGAAGAGCATCCTTCTCATGCTGCACCCACTAAAAGTAACATGGCTTTGTCGTTAGGTTAAAATGCCCAGTAAGATCATGTTTTTGTAAGCATCAGTGACTAGGAGATTGGAGGATCCTAATTCTTCTCCAAAATTACTTTGTCAACAATATTAACTAGGTGTTCTTTTGACCTGAACATAATAGTGAACATTTAAGAATACTCCCCACTCATATATGTGTAAATGCTGCTTGGCATTGGTTTCTAGATTTAAAATGTGAAAGAATAACATTTTTTTAAAAAAGAGGTTTGGGGAAAATTAACCTAGCTGCTGAGGAATCTGAGTCCCTTGGGAGGAAAGAGAAAATTGCTCCAACAGTATCTTTGCCCTATGATAATTTAACCTGGCTTTCAACCAGTGCCAGACTCAGTCTGCTGCCGTGACCAGAAAAAACAATTTTACTTTCAATTCCATGAACATTATAAGCTAATTGGTATGTTGCCAACATGTTCCTTAACAAGTGTTCAGGATGTTCACAAGCTTCTCTGATAAAGACATAATTTGTGCCAGGAGGTGATGTGTCGTTCTGGTTATACCAAATTAATTGTTTGTGTGGAAGCACACTGTAGATTTAGTTTGCAGTTCTTGTGTACCAAAACATCCAAGACTACTAATAGTGATTTATTTATCCTTTTAAATTGTCATTTTTATTAAATATCCATATTTTGTCTTGCATGCAAATACAATACATTTTTATATGGACACATTTTTTTTTCTGAATATGGTAATGCTGTTAAATTGGGCACTTAAATGTTTTGGTACATTTATAATGACTAAAGTAATGCTTTAATTTTGTATTTTAAAACCCTTTAAAATTCTGGACCTCGCTTTTCTCAAAAATAAAGGTCATAAGACATATTTTACATATATTATATGGATGTATAATCTCATATCTTAATAAAACTCTTAAATTTATATAAATGGGTTGTTAAATATTGATTATCCATTTCTAATTAGAGAACTGTTTCATGACTCGATTGGTACTGAAAAACATCTTCAGAACATGAATACTTAAATTATCTCTTAAATATTATTAAAATAAATCATGCATCTTTAGTAAGAACTCTGTTATAGTGGTGATAGTGGTATACATCCATCGATTCTTAACACTTAATCAAAATATTGGTTAAGCCTTTAAAAATGAAAAGTTTGTTGTATGTAATAAAAAATCTGAAAGTAATAAACTGCTTTTTGTTACATATCAACCCATATTTAAAAATCCCCATTTAATATCATAGTAAGTATAAATCCACCCACTCTGAAGAGGCCCCTAAAACCATTGCTAATCTACATACAAAAGGAAGGCAGAGTTTTCTTTCTTATAGATTTGTTGTGTTTGTATGTCAGCAGGAAACACTGAACTTCTTCAGTCTTGGTGGGATTCTTTCAGAGCGCATTGCCCAGTGGCCTGTGGCATGATGTTTGATTTTCTGTGTCAAAGGGAGGATGAGTAACAGCAGCTACTCCCATCCTTATTATCCCCACCACCTTCTGGTTCTTTATTTTTTCCAGGGCTTTTGGGGTAGGGGTGGGGATCTTCACTGCCCCTCCTATTTTCTATCTGGAAAATGGAAAGGAAGTAGCAGCTAGCCTAGATTCTTAAAGTTTTATGATAGTAAATTGAGATATTTGTATCTGGAAAGCTTAGACTGACAGTACTTTATAATCACTATGAAATTCAAAATGTCTTTCCTCTCCATCTCTTATCCACCCATTGCCAAACACAATTCTATTTTAGCTCAGTAGGTTGAGCAGAATTAACTCCACCCTGCAGACCTGACTCACAGCCTTCCTGTTTCCTTCTAAGGCAGCAGGTGTGTGCTGAGAGATCTTTTGGAAATGTAATGATAGTTTGGTTTCTACACAGTTAGAGAAAATGTTCCTTTAACTGCACGTGATAGACTGTATTTTGAAGTATTTCTATCCATTATATCATATTTCAAAGTCTTTTAAAATTCTTATCTATTAATAAAATATGTTTTTTCCAATACCTAGCCCTTTACGTATTTACATAACTCCCAATAGCATGAGAAAAATAAAAAATACAATTGAACAGGATATTCTTCCATACTTAACCAGGCCCTGGAGATAATTTTGTTTAAAAATTGCTGAATTTCTAACAAGGTTGTGTTTTTACCAAGATGATGAGGACTGATAGGGATGGATAAGTGGGAAGGAGAAGCTAGAGTATTTGGTGCAAAAGATGCTGTACCAACCTCGTTAGAACTTTTTTCTATTTCTTGGGAGGAAATGGTAAAGAATGCTTTATACACACCTAAACTATCAAAATGTGTGTATAAAAAGAACAAAAAAACTAAATGGGAATGGGCATTTCATTTCCAAAAAACCTTTACCATAAGATTCTTGCATAGTTCAGTGCTCCCTGGTCCATAGTAAGCAATTGAAAAATAATTATTGCATGAATAGCAATCACTTGCTATTATCACTTAAAGTGTGACTTAAAATATTTTGGCATCACATTTGCTATGTAAAGAAAAGTAGTACTCACCCTTTATTTTATTTCTGCCCGTGTGCAGTCAGCATTGGCCATAGTGGTACATGTCATTGCTGCAAATTTTATCACTCTCCAATGGAGGCTTTCAGACCCCATGCAGGGCAGGATGGACATGCCCAGAGGTTGCTGCCCCCAGGGATATCCTGAGCTAATAACCTATTAAAGCTGGAGGTAAACACCCACCTTCTTTGCTCCCAAGGTAGGATAAACCTGAGTTATAGTCTCAGTTGTCTTCCAGCATTCCCTAGCTACCCGAAGCAGTAACTTATTGCAAGATACTCCTGTTATTGGCTTCTACCCTTTATCTTGCCTTTGCATCCCTTTTGCACTGCTTCCTGAGATTATCTCCCAAATAGGCTACTTGCTCTCAAATCCTCCTCATAGGGTCTGATTCTAAGGGAATCCACACTAACATTACCACTTTCCACAAAATTCTGAGGAGACTAATTAGGGGAAAATCATAGCACAATTACTGAAGAGATCTGCTAGTCAAGTTTTATGTTTATTTATTTTATCAATTTCCTGTGAGACTTGGTAATGTAACTAATTCATTTTCTCAAACCACAAGGATTGAGTCAGGTGGATATCTTAGGATGAGAGGAATAAACAAAGAGAACAGCTCAATTATTTCACTGTGAAGCACTCTAGGCATTTAGAAGGCTACATAAATAATGTGCATGTGTCAGAAAGTAGACTGAAACATGTGGATTGTTCCAGCATTGATCAAAACATAAATGAACATTGCAGACAATGTTAGAGAGTCTGGGTAATCAGCTGAGCTCCGTGGTATGGCAGTCAGGCAAAAGAATGGACAAATCAAGCTTTAAAGGGAATCATATGCTGCTAGAAATCAGCCTGCCTCCAGTGCCCACCAGGTGTGAAGGAAAAGCCCACACATTACAGTCCCATTGTTCCGGGTGTGATTTGAGAATACATTTGAAAGCTTGTGAACCTCCTGAGCATCAGACTGAGGTAGTCTGGTGCACTTCATATAACTGTAATAAAAAAGCCTACCCTCTTATTTGAATTTCCAAAATAAATGTTTGTGCTATCCTTTAGTAACATCACAGCATTGAGTGGATATATATATTTCACATTTGCTAGCCAGCCTATATACAAATTGCTTTCAAAAATCAAAAGTCAGATAATGATAACTTTTGTTATAACAATTATAGTAAAATATGTCAATGCATTGTCTGGTTTTTATGGAAAAGGTTGGTGCTTCTTGTACATAGGATTTTTTTAAAGTTTTCTGAGTATACTCAAAATCCCAATGTCAAAATTATTCTATGTGTTCAATATTTTTGCAACTTTAGTATTCTGAGGCTTACATTAGAAAAAATACTGCTGAAACTTACATAGTAGCAGACATTTACCCAAGTTTCATTCTCTAAGCAAGTCTAAATATAAAATAGGATTTTCTTATTATTTTTAAGACAAAAATGAGTGAGTCAGATTTCTTCCATTGGTTCTGTTCTCCAATTAGACCATTGAGAAATTTGATGTTTCGGAAGGGTGAAAAATATCCAACTTAAAAGATTTTTAAAAGTTTATTAACATTTTATAATTTAATTTATTATTTGTTGATCTTAATTATCCATTTGGGTTTAGAACAGCAAGCCAACAGCAGCCCTCAGCTGAGGAGAAGAGAAAAGTCCTTCTCCAACCTCCTGGATTCCCTGAGGTGCCTGGGCTTCCCGCCAGTTCCCTGGGAGATGTGCTCAGTTGAATGGACTCTCGTCTGCACAGAGGCTGAGGAAAAGTCTCTGACAGGCTGAAAATCAGCCACAGAAAGCAGTCTCTGGGAAGCTGAGAGAGTCTAGCCCATTGGAGCATGCAGGGTGCCATTTCCTGGCAAGAGCACCTTTTTTGGTTACCTTTGCTCTGGAAGGAGCCTGAGTGGCTTCTTTTTATAGCTGTGGAGAAGGGTGACTTCCAGAGGTGCCATGGAGAGGTCAAACAGGCATTAGAGAATTCAGCATTAGACACCATTGCCTTGCTTTGTGATGGGCTTTAGGAGTTTTTGAGAGAAATAATAATAGTTAGGGAAAACTAAAAGGTTGACCGTTTTGCTTATATTGTCTGTCTGGAGCACATTAGATGCAAAGTGACCGTTAAAATCCATGCCCTTGATCTCATTTCTACAATATGCAGGTCAACAACAAACGTTCCTAAAAATGTCTTTTGACCTAATGAAGATCTGAACATGGTACTCATGTGCAAATGCAGCAAAAGCTTGGAATGGTTTGCAGTTGTCAAATACCTGTGCAAAAATACAAGTGATCATAAAATTTCTATAAACAGTGACCACTGTAATGAGAGCATAGAAAAGCATAGAGAATCTCTATAAGTCACACGTTGAACTTTTCTAAAAATTCTCTTACAAGAATAACACCATTGGCTTAATTACTTTTTGACATCAAGGACCAAAAAAAACATATTTTCCTTATTGTGAACTTAAGAAACCTCCCTATCATTTAAAAGAGGAACATAAAAAGACATAATACATGTGATTTTCGTAATTCCTCAGGTATAGGTACTTAATCTCATGCAAAGAAAAGTCTATTAATTATTAATAATACTGTCTTATGCACCGAGGGTGTGCTGCATGCCTGGGCCCTGTGCTCAGCCCTTTGCTATGGTTACCCACTGGGTCCCAACAGGCTATGATATCAATGGATTAGCTCTGTTTGCAGGTGAGCACATGGTGGCTCAATAGGAAGTGATTGGGGTACATGCCTTAGGTTCCATACCTTAGAAATGATCAAATTATAATTTACACCCAGATCTATTAGAATCCTATATTGGCATGATTCATCACTATTTGATATTTGCTGCCTTCTTTTATTAAAAGTATACAACATGATATAATATATGGATACTTTGTAAGATGATTACATCACGTCAATTGACACATCCATCACTTCCTATTGACACTGTCCTTTGTGTGTGTGGCGTGAACTCTAGATCTGTGAAATACCAAGTACACATGTACTATTGTATTGTATGTAGTACTATTAACTATGGTCTCCATGCTGTACGCTCCATCCCTAGAAGCTTTTCTTTTCAGTTAGAAGAACTGAAAGTTTTTAGCCTTTGGATTATCTTCTTTTTGAAACACAATAATATCTGCCTTTTCCAGTAAGTGTGAATGTTCTGATACTATGAATTTTTCAACTGTTTCTTAATTTATGCAATTCAGCAACCTGGGCTATTGTTTAAGACAGCCTGTGATGCTTTAGATCTAGGCTTCACACTTTCCTCTATCATCTCTTTTTCTTCCTTTGTTCAAAATGTCCTCAACCCAGTACATAAGCAGTTTAAGGATGTTTCCTGTATAGAGTATAAGCTGATGTTCTTTGGCTATATTTTTAGAAAACAACAATTTAAAAAAATCAGTTAAAAACATTTAAGTGGATAAATGAGAATCAAGCAATTCAAGAGTGGACATTTTGACTGTATAATGGCTCTTGAAGAAAAATGTTCACCTAAAGTCTGCTTTTTATGTTAAAAGGAAGATTTCTAACTCTAAATCCATCAGTCACATAAAATGTAATCTTTACATTCAAATATCTTAAACAATGGAAAATATGAAATAACAACTTTTAAAGAAATTTTGGTAATTGGGGTAGAAAGGAAATCATTACAAAGATTGAAAAGAAAAATGAATCCAGATCAAAAAGGTAATGTGTATTAAAAAATATATTAAATCTATAGTATAAGAATAAAATTAAGCCTAGGCCTTCATGTTACTTTTTTTTAAAAAGAGTTAATTTTTTTAGAGCAGTTTTAAGTTTACAACAACATTGGGAGTATGGTAAAGAAATTTCTCATACACCCTCTACGCCCACACATACACAGCCTCCCCCATCATCAGCATCACACACCAACATGACATATACTTGTACCCAGGATGAACCTGTATTAACACACCAGGGTCATCTATAGTCCATAGTTTATATTACAATTGACTTTTGGTGTTGTACATTCTATGGGTTTGGACAAATGTATAATGACACTTATCTATCATTACATCATGCAGAACATTTGCACGGCCTAAAAACCCTCAGTACTCTGCCTATTCAGCTGTTATCACCTCCTCCTCCCCCAACCACTGATCTTTTTAGAGTTTCCTTAGATTTGCCTGTTCCAGAATGGCATAGGGTTGAAATAATATAGCATGTAACCTTTTTCATACTTTCTTCTTTCTCTTTCATATTGCTTCTTAATAATGTGCACTTAAGGTTCTTTCTTATCTTTTCGTGGCTTTATAGCATTTTTTTTAGAGCTGAATAGCATTCCATTTTCTGGATGTACCACAATTTGTCCATTCACCCACTGAAGGACATCTTGGTTTGCTTTCATGTTTTGACACTTCTGAATAAAGTTGCTGCATGTGCATGCTATAAATATGCACATGCAGGTTTTTGTGTGGACATATGTTATCAGTGCCTTTGGGTAACTGCCAAGGAGCATGATTACTGAGTTATATGGTAAGAGAATGTTTGGTCCTGTAAAGAATGTTTTCCAAAGTGGCCCTACTGTTTTGAACTCCCCCCAGCAGTGAACGAGAGGTCCTGTTTCTCCACATTTTGGCCAACATTGAGTGTTGGAGCTTTGGAGTGTTTCTGTTCTCACAGGTGGTAGTGGTGTCTCATCCTTTTAGTTTGCATTTCCCTGCTGACATATAATGCAAAGCATCCTTTTATGTGTTCATTCGTCATCTATATATTTTCTTTGTTGAAGTGTCTGTCAAGGACTTTGGCCCTTTTTTAAGTTGGGTTGTTTGTCCTTATTGTTGAGTTATAAGAACTCTTTGTATATTTTTTATAACTGTGCTTTATCAGATGTGTCTTATGCAAATATTTTCTCCCAGTCTGTGGCTTATCTTCTAATTCATTTGATTTTTCTTGTTTTTTCTTTCCAACTTTATTGAGATATAATTGACACATGATATTGTGTCGCTTTCAGTTATTCACCATTTTGATTTGATGCACTTATATATTGCAATATGATTACCACCAGAATGTTAGCCAACACCTCTAACATATGCATAATTTCCACTTCTTTTTCATGGTGAGGACATTTAAGATCTACTCTCTTAGCAGCTCTGAATATATAGCACTGTGCTTTTGTCTATAACCACAATGCTGTGCATCAGAAGTTATTCTTCTTTTAACTGGACATCTGTACTCTTCTACCAATATCTCCCCATTTCCCTCAACCCACTGGTTACTACCATTCTACTTTCTGTTTCTATGAGTTTGACTCTTTTAGGTTCCACATGTAAGTAAGGTCATACAGTATTTGTCTTTCTCTGCCCGACTAGTTTCACATAGCATAATGTTATCATGAACCATCCACATCATCACAAATGACACATTTTGTTCTTTCTTATACTGTTCTTTTCATTCATCCATTGATAGACAGTTAGGTTGTTTTCAGTCTTGGCTATTGTGACTAATGCTGCAATAAACATGGTAGTGTACAGATGTCTTTGATATCCTGGGTTTAAAAAACTTTTTTTGGCATATATATCTAGAAGTGGAATTGCTGAATCATAGGACAATTCTATTTGTAATTTTTTCAGAAATCTCCATACTGTTTTCCATTGTAGATGAACGAATTTACATTGCCACCAACAATGCACAAAGGTTCCCCTTTCTCTACGTCCTTACCAACTATTGTTGATCTTTGTCTTTTTTGATGATAGCCATTCTGACAGATGTGAGGTGATATCTCGTTGTGGTTTTGATTTGCATTTCCCTGATGATTACTGACATTAAGTACCTTTTCATATACCTGCTGGCCATCTCTATGTTTTTTTTTTGAAAACGTGTCTATTCAGTTCCTCTGTCCATTTTTATTTATTTATTTTTTAAAATATATTTATTGATTATGCTATTACAGTTGTCCCATTTCCCCGTTTTTAAATTAGATTTTTTTGCTGTTTTGTTATTGATGTTCATGAATACTTTATATATCATTGGTATTAACCCTTTTTAAAATACATGATTTGCAAATGCTTTCTCATATTTTATAGATTGCATTTCCATTTTGCTGTTTGTTTCTTTTGCTGTGCAGACAATGTGTAATTTGGGGTAGTTTGTCTTGCTGATTGTTGTCTTGTTGCTTGTGCTTTTGTTGTCATATCCCAAAAAATTGTTGCCACAACCTGTGGGAACAAGTTGAAATTGAGAGATTTTTCTCCTGTGTTTTCTCCTAACAATTTCATGACTTTTGACCTCTCATTGAAATTCTTAACCCATTCTGAGTGATGGAAAATAGGATCCAGTTCCATTTTTCTACATGTCATTATCCAGTTTTCCCAAAATTTATGGAAGAGACTACTCATTTCACATTAAATATCATGGATTCCTTTGTTAAATATTAGTTGACAGTGGATGTGGAGGCTTATTCTGGGTTCTTGATTGTGTTTCCATTGGTCTGTATGTCTATATTTATGCCAGTGCCATACTTCTTCAATTTTCATAGCTTTGAAGTGTAGTTTGAAATCAGGAAGTGTGATGCTTCCAACTTTGCTCTTTTGTTTTTCATGATTGCCTTAACCAAGCCAGTCTTTTGTCTCTTTTTGCATCTATAATAAGGTACCTTTGTAATATCAGGGTAATTTCCCTTTTCTAGAGCCCTCAGGGCACAGTTACTGCACCAGAGCCCAGACCACAGAGCCCTTCATTTTTAGTGTTGTGTTAATTGTTAACTATTAAATAACCCATGCCCCCAATGTAAAAGAAGCATGTGTCTCTCCCTTTTACTTTTATCTAATTTCAGAGATTTCCCCATTTTGCTTTCTCTTGCCTCCCTAATCTATCACCAGTGAATTTCATGTAACCCCCTTATGTCCTCCTCTTTGATTCTGACCTATAAAATAAGTGGTAAAACTGACACTTCTTGGAGCATTTTCTCAATTAATTGAGATTTTGCTTCCTAGGCAATTGTCATCAGCTGGGCTCAAATAAACTCTTAAATATTCTCTATAAGTTTGAGTCCTAGCCAGATAGTTCAGTTGATTGGGTTGTCAACCCAATATGCCAGAGTTGTGGGGCCTGATATCCAGCCAGGGCACATAAAAGAAACAGTTAATGAATGCATAAATAAGTGGAACAACAAATCATGTTTCTCTTTCTCTCTCTCTCTCTCTCTTCCCTTCCCCTGTCCCTTCCTCCCTCCCTCTCTCCCTCCCTTCTTCTCTCTCTCTCTAAAATCAATTAAAAAATAAAAATAAAAATTTATCTGCAGGTTTGGACATTTCTTACATTGACATTTTTTTAATATTTAAGTATCTACCGCACAATAAGGCTTTTTTCATGGTTATGTGTTCTGTAAGTCCCTTGAAATGTCAGGTATATATATATTTGGGGGTGTACATCTTTCCTAGAGCATGTGCCTCAAATCTGGCATTTAAAAACATTTAAAAGCATCAATGTGCTATATTTTTTCTATAACATGATAGATAATTTCACAGGTTTTATATACACATTAGCTGAGACTTAGATGTGTTTGATGTGCATCAGAACCTCATTGTCCTGGGGATTTAATGCTTAAGGACTCTTCTACAGCCCCCATGTCTGAACCTCCTCTAAGGGGGTCTAACCCATATAACTAGTGACATGCCAGGGGAGGAAAGGTCTGGGGAGGGTCCAAGCCTCCAAGCCTCATGACCAGTGATACAAAATCCCAGAGGGTCTAAACTGAATACCCAACATTATGCTAGGGGAGGAAAGGTTACCTGGGGGCAAGGTTATTGCTTTCCCAGTTTTGCCCCTAGCTAGGCACCTGCAGCTTTCCACCCCACTGACCTGTATCTGGCCTATGGTCCTTGCTCTGCTCAAGTCTGTCTAATTGACTATCACACATTTACATTGTTAAAGGATGATAAAATACCATTTTATAGGATTGCATTCTCTGTCAGAAGACTGGCATGCAAAGCTATTAAGTGACTGTATTGTAATAGACTTTAAAACAACAAAAGAAACACAGAATAAAATATCAAGAAAACTGTTGCTTCCCTCTTTCAGTTGTTTCAAATTTAATTTTTGTATGTACTTAAAAATCATCTAATTATTATCTCTCTACTCCATCCATGAACAGAGTTATGCTGTGTCCAGGGATGTTTGTCCATAAAGAGAAATAGTTACCCATAAAGAATTGAGCATGTTTTATAAAGACTCTAATATAACAAAGCCCTATGGTAAATTCTATTAGATTAAGTTATCTGAGAATAACTTAATGTCTTCATAAGTTCAAAATATGTGCTAATTAATAGTTATAAGCTTTTTAATTAAAATACAATACTGATATTGAGTGGCAAGTTACAGGAATAGTTCATTTGAGAAATGAACTATTTCTGGGGCAAGGGAATCTAATTTTTTTAAGTATTAAAATTTGAATAGCTTCAAGATTCCAGTCAGTGCTCCACTTGCTCCTGATGAGGCAGTGAAAGGTGAGACTTGCTTTTGCATATATACCATGAGAAATAAAGGTGCATATTCTCAGAAAAGTTAGAATCTGGTTATTTGAATGTCTAAACAAATTAATGGTAAAATTTATTGCCTAATTTCTATGAAGATAAATACTTATTATTAAATTCCTAACAATTTCTATGAAGAGAAAAGTTCTTCCCAACATATATTTGAAGGGATTATCCTGATACAAACTTTCTCCTACCTTACAATTAAACATTCCTGGAAATAGTTGAATAGTTGAATATTTGAAAGAAAACAGTAGAATCTCACAAATGAGATTCAAATCTCTGATAGTGAAAAAGATAAAATCCATAATTATGCTATAAATACTAGAATTTATAAAATTTAAAAAATTAAAAACTGCATTTAACACTAAATATAGATAAGTACATGTCTAAAGTGATAGTTTATCTGATCCCCTTCTTTTTTAAAATTTTATTTATTTTTTTAGAGAGAGAATGGAGGGAGAAAGAGAGAGAGAGAGAAACATCAATGTGCGGTTGCTGGGGGTCATGGCCTGCAACCAATGCATGTACCCTGACTTGGAATTGAACCTGCAGCACCTTGGTTCACAGCCCGCGCTCAATCCACTGAGCTATGCCAGCCAGGGCTGATCCCCTTCTGTAAAGGAATGAATGTGTCATATTTTTTGGATTAACATGCTTGATAACTTCACAGCTTTTTGAATGACATTTAGGAAAAATAAAATAAATTATTTGGTTATTGACAAGTATTTGATCTATTTGATGATGATTTTACAAACGGGTGAATAAGAGGCACTGGTGCTCACTTTGATGGCTTATCAACTTCCTTGAAGAACCTGTGAAAAGAGAGGTGAACTCCAAGGGTTCTTCTCTTGCTAAATGAGCCTGTAACAACTGTGAAACCACAGCACTATAGAATTGTGAAGTCCTCTTGTTACTGACAAAAATAGGGTTCTTGTCTCCTGATAGGAAAAAAATTTAGACCAGTAACACTGATAAAACCAAAGGCAGATTTACTGAAGCCTTGCAGAGGGCGAGAACACTGAGACAGGGTCCCAGGTTCTATGCCCCAGATGTGGAGATTGGGGCTTTTTATCGCTTGGGAACGTGGAAGTCTCTGGGATAACCAGTCAAAGCATAGGTTAGTGGGTTTTTCCTTTTTTGTAGCACTGATGTCCAGGTTCACATCAGTGAAGCTAGGCATTCTGGGATTGTGTAGCATTTATTATGGAATGCAGTAAGGGACTTTCTTAATAGCATATTGAGTTTGTCTCTGTGGTTTGTGTCTTGGCTTTCGATCTGAAAAACAAACTTGAAAGGAGGCAGGGCAGTTCCTGGACCATTGTTTTATAGCTGGCTAATAATTCTGGCAAGACTTAACTCAATAGAGCAATTTTTGGAAACATTTTATTCTGTTTCTCTCTGAATCCAAATCACTGACAACTGTTGAAACTTCATTTTTAAATTTATAACTTTAAATGCTTATTTATATAATCTATTGCTAGATGGAAACTTTCAAACAAAATTTCCAGTCATAGAAACCTGGTGATTCTTTTTGAGATTTTGATTTGTGTTACTTTTTCTCACCATTGAAAATGGAGCTCATTAGCTTAGGATTCTTCATTTTTGGTATGACTAACCATTTCCATTTACTCAATTGTATTATTTCCAAACAGTGGCTTCATTTTCTACTTTCTGGCCATTTTTCATGAAATAAAGGCAAAGAGCAAAAAAGCATTACTATAATTGCTCAAACAATAATTGCTGCATAGACAAAAGTGTATTTTTGTGAGAGCACCTCCAGGCAAACAGGCAGGCAGTTCGTCCCGTGTTCAATAGCGTGAGATATTTGTTCACCAGGTGATATTACAAAGGCCATAATTTAACAAAGGAAAGAAAATCTAAGAGTGTGAGTATATAAGAAGTACAACTATATGTGGCATGCATGTTGGGTATGTGAAAGATTCATTGTAGGTGATAAAATAGTACATGTTAAATGCAAGTTGATTTCTGTTTTAGAAAGTCATTGGTCAAGGCCTCTGTATTCTTGCTTGTCAATGTGGATACATTTATTCTGTCACTTTGAATTGGTTGGTGCTCAGACAGTATTTAGGTAATGCATGTGTCATTGAATGAATGAATGAATGGATGGATGGGTGGATGAATGCTTTGTCAAAATGCCACACATTAGGAGAATAAACAACTGAGCAAAATAGGCAGCCACATTAAACTTAGGAAATGCAGAGGGAATGTTAGTAGTGAACATGTACTTACAGAATATCAAAGACTAATAGAATTTTTTTAGGACAGAATGTGATACAGGAGAAAGTACTTTGCAGCAATGCACACCTATGTTCATATTCTTCTCATGGCATTTCAAGCAGTGAGCATTTCAAGCATTATAATCTGTTTTCTCATTCATAAAACTGAACCACAGTTTTCTCATTGATGAAATGGGAAAACTGATATTTTTCTCATCAGATTCTGTGTGGAAAATACTTAGCTCCATGCTTCACATTTTGTACACAAACACTCTAGGTTTTCCTTTTTTCATTTGAGAAGCTGTACATGTTCTTTGCCTTTAACATTTGGGACTTAGTGCTCCGTAGTTACACTCTGAGTCCAGAATTTAATGTTGACTCAGTTGCCCCATTCCTTTTTGAAATATGGCCATTGATACTGTCATGCTAGTGGGAGCTTGATAGAAGCAATCTAGGCCACCAATATTCACCATGGTGGCTTATTACTTGATAGCTCACATGTAACTGTGATTGATGAGTGGTTGTTCAGCAGGTGCAAGATTTGGCTACACTATTCTGGCTGGAAATGCACTAGTTATACTCTGCTTCAGAGTGAACCCTAAAGTTGATTCAAAATTCAATTCAAGTTTTTACTATAGGTTTTGAAATTCCTACAGATATGGGCCAGAATTACCACGCAAATGATTTTTGTCCTCTGCGTATTAGCCAATGGCTGAAATTAACACTAGTACTTTGGTGAAACTTCCAGGAGTGTAGATGGAAAATCTGTATCTGTGGAATTCTCTGTCCCAGCTGCTTTAGTTCATGACATTAAGTTTGCAATACAATGCACATTACTTTATGGTAAATGATAGAATGTCAGGATAGTAATTATGAGTAATCAGTAATTTACAGCTTGTCCACATGGCACGAAAATATGTGCTTAATTTTGCTACCATGCTGGCTTGTATTTGTTATTCTTTCTAAGTTTCTGTTTGTTTGTTTATCTGTTTGCGATTAACAAGTGGCATATTTTGATTTACTGATACCTGATGCTTTTATTGTATTAGGACCTGAAAAAACAAGAAAAATTTGTCTAGTAAATATAACACAAATTTGTTGTGCAAAAATTCCTGAAGCAATGTTGTGAAAATGTAGAATTATATGGTTATCTATTGCATTAAGAGGGGCAATTAAATAGTGTTAGGTTGCTAGGGAAGAGTTACAAGACTCAAAGTGATACAAATCTACGGGAAACATGATGAAATACAGTAACAGCATGTAATTAAGCACATGCATCCCATCCAAAGGCTGTTGCGCAGCAAGGGCTCAGCAAAGGGAAAATCACTACCCCCAACTGCTCTCCCTAATAGAGACCATACTAGATACACTTTCTTTCTTATTGGTTTGTAATCCTGGGAGCACCCTGAAACTGCTTCTCTCACCACATACACAGAGGGCAAGAAGAGACTAAAGAAACAGGCAGACCACTCTAGATTGATAGGTGGCAATTTAAAAAAGGAAACTTACATACGAGGCTTGTCCTAGGTGCTGCCAGACAGTAGTTCTCTTCACTGTCCCACTAGAATCTTCAGGTTTTTATAGAGGGCTTATCTGGGTTCAGTCATGTGTACCATTCAGATGGTCTCAACAACACATTACTTTCTCAAGGTTGGGTCCTTGAAAGTGACTCCTGGTGCTGAACGGTGGGCAAGTGTGCATTCCAAGGAAAGAGGAGGGTGCGTGAGGAGCCTCTGACAGCTCTAATTCAGCTCTCAGATCAATGGGCTGTCACACCTTCTCCATGACCTCCTTCGACACCTGTGGGATCAAAATTCCTTAGAACCAGGGAGCCCGAAATGGAGTTTCAGCCCAGATGACTCTACCGGTCGTGTAGGCAGATTTCTGCTACATAGCCAGCCCCAACTGCAGGTCCTCTGAGGGTCTCATGGAGACAAAATGCAAATCATCAATCTCACTGTTACCAACAAAAAAAATTCTGACTAGCTGGTACAAACCTCCCTTAAATTCTTTGGATATATAGTTATAAAACACTATTAATCAGTATGTGAGGTCTGTCCAGAAAGTATCCAGCCACAAAAATATGAAAAATAGAGGCATTTATTGAAGAAGATCCAAGATACAAGAAACATTGTAAACAGGGCAATGACACTTTAGTCCCCTTCAAAGTAGACACCTTGGGATCTCCCACAGTTCTCCCAATCACCATCAATTGCCCCATTGCATTTTCCTGAATCTCATCAATGGTTTAAAATCTCTTCCCTTTCAAAGGTGATTTTAGTTTTGGAAAAAGCCAGAAGTCACAGGGTTCCAAATCTAAGCTGTAAGGGGGCTGAGTCACCTGGGTGATGTTTCACCAAAAAACTCTGCACAAAATGTGATGCACCAGTAGGTGTGTTGTCATGTGCTCAACTATTTGCCAATCACCATTTACCCATACCTGTGGCCTTCTGAATCATCTGAATAGTTTCCACAAAGGCATGTTCAAGCTTAATGCAAAATTTCATGCAGATTCGTTGCTCTACTTGCTCAGTCATTTTGAATGCAACCACCACGCATTATACAATGTCACTCAACAGTGTCTACTGCCCCCACTGACTAGTACAGTGAAGTCATCATTGTTCACACATGTGCATTCCAATCCACTATCCTTGGCTGCCAGGTTACATCAATGTCATGCAAACCATTTTTGCTATGTTAATAATGGCTGGACTTTTTTCAGGCAGACCTTGTCATATTCCATGCCTTAACCAGGTGTCAGTCTGCACAAATACTTTTCTTATTTTAGTAATATAGTGAAGGCCAATTTCAGATCTGCTAGAATTAGCCCTCACAGCATAACTTTTCTGAAACAAGTTTAAGAAAATTTAATCTGAGGTAGTGATGGCAAATTGGACACATGCATTTACTTTTACTCTTTCTGAAATCCTGTTAAAATGACAGTAAGGTTCACTTTTAAAAAGACATGAACCCACAAGGCCAAAGACTAGAAGAGGAGATAACAGTAACACTATTTTGAAAACCAAAAAGTTGATGGACAAGTGGTAGCTAACTTCTCAGTCCCAAATAAGTTATGTCCTAAGATAATTGCATGAAAGCTAAAAAGCTGCTTAGCTTACTTCATAGTTCTCTAAAAGTCTTCAGTTGGTGCTGAGTGGTACCTCTGAAAGTAAGTGTAAGGCAGTACTGAAACCAGAAGAAGCGGTTAAAATTCTGTTTAAAAGAAAGTTAAATCCTCAGATCTTCTGCTTTCTGCCTGCCGAAGTGCTATACAGATGGCAGAATTTTGTCATCTGAAATGCAGTGTTAAATTGATTTTTGAGCTATGAGCCTAAGGTGTGTTCCCCAAGCTCAGATAGCTTGTTAGTTATAGGCTTTGTGAGAAGTAAATTCTGGATTTCCTTCTACATATTTTGAAACCACCTGATAATCCAGAATGATTCTGAAAGGAAGTGCTTTGGACATGTAGGTATATCCTATGCATAATGGGATATGCAACTGAAGATTTGGTGCTGGACAGTATCGTGAAAAATGATTGGCTAGTATTATAGAGTGAACTACAAGGGATTTATATTGTAGGAAGGGAAATTATTTAGGTTATTGCAATATTCAGAGAGGAAGTAAACTAGGTTAGCAACCAAACACTGGTGAAGTTACTAGGAAAGTAAGGATAAGGGTATATTTGAGATTTAAAAACAGCCTCTCTTCTCAGTCATGTTTGGTAGCACTGAGAATCCTTCCCATTTAAGGTTTAAGGAGATAATTTTTTTAAAAAAAGTCTTTGTGGTGTTGAGAGTATTGTACTTTTTGTCTCATCATTGTCTTACTTTGCAGATAATTGCTTACTAAAACTTTCATTTAGGTGCTTATTTTTATTTTATTACTCATGTCAATTGTCATCATTATTATATTATAATTAAATAGTTGAGCACATGACCCTATATTAGATAATAAATATAATACAATGCAATTGAACAAGTATTTTAGCTATTTGCCTACTAATGACCCTCAAAATGCCTTATATGTTATGCACAAAATAATTTAATGATAGTATGGGTCATTTGATATTTGACTACCTTTAAGATTAGTATGGATGGATGCTAGCCATCTGGTATCTCTTCCTAATCTTCCTTATATAGGAATAATAAGTTGGAAAGTAAAGGGATTCTATTCACTTTTAAATAGTCCCTGCAAGGTGATTTAAGCATGCTTTTTAATTCATTGTGTTAAAGAGAGCTGATGAAGCATGAAATAGTCATTTCTGAAGTTAGTTTTAAAAGAGGTCATGAACTGATTCATTCAGGCTTATAATTCCCTCTGTAACTAGCTTTGAACCAAAAATGGTTCGGGAGATGTGTGTGTGTGTGTGTGTGTGTGTGTGTGTGTGTGTGTACAAGGACACTAATAGTGAAACACATTCTCTACTGTTCCTTGTATACTTGTTGAAGGAAGAGGGAGGTAAAATGGCAATAAAAAGAAGCCTGCAATCCTTACATGAATAGCATAGCATGTACGTGATGATAGCATACTGCCTCTTCCTTAAGGAAAAGGATAGTGTTTATGGTTCCCCTCTTTATGATGGCACCATAAAAATTCATTTACAAAACAAAAAAAATATGGTGAATTGGGTGGAATGCAGAGATATTTTGACAGTTGAGAATATTTTAATGTAATTAAAAGCTTATTTGTACTGACTGATTTTGGATCATCTCTTAAAAATGGTATGTTATGAACATGGAATTGCTTTACTTTGTGGCAAAATAATTGCCTAAAGTCTATTTCCTCTTAGTTTGAAGTAATTATACTATATAGTTTTATTTTTATTTTTCAGTATTTGTTCTTCATTCATATTCTTGCTTAATTTCTCAAATATTCTGCAACACTCCACTATTGCCATTCATTGCTCTCTTGCCAGGATATGCAAGCTTTTCATTTCCTCTTTTATACTTTAACTTTAGATATAATTTGTAACTTTGCTTACATGGCTGGGTCTCTAGATTAAGATCCATTCTCTTTAAAAGCCTAAAATATTTCTCTTTACCTTTTAGTTCTTGATTTGTTTCCTCCAAAACTTTCTCAAAAGGAAAACAAAACAAAACAAAATACAACACAACAAAATATAGCAGCACAGCTTATTTTATTCCAAACAGTGAATTGGCTTATCTTTCTTATGAAGACAGGCCTATTTTTGACCATTTATTAATTTAATGTAGAGGTTTTATTTGTATACTGATAACCACTTCTTAGTATACTACCCACTTTTCCCAGCTCAACATTTTGTTAACAACTATCAATAAACATTCTCTACTTAGCCTACAGTTACTTACATTTTTAGTAGATAGGCGCAATAGGAAGCATATAATTTCATTTTATTTTTAAAAATCACAGGGTTTTAGTGCTGTATTGATTTTTTAAAATTATCAAATATTTTATCATACTCATTTTAGTAATGAGAAAATGTCGACCCAGGGAAGGTTGAAATTTTAGCCAGAATTCACCAGCTAAGTGACAGAAAATTCTAATTTATTTGTTAGTTTATTGGTCACTGTAGTGTCAGAAGAGAATGAGTAGTTTTGACTTAAAAAAAACAAATAGTTTGCACATATTATTATTGGTTCTTGCCTTATCTAAATTATATTTGCCAGGTAGCAGACTGTTTGCTAATATACTGGTGTGAACCCTAGAGAAACCCTCATAGAGTTTGTTTTATTTCCACACATTTATGCCTACAGTGACTCATAGGATGAAGCTGTTTTCTCAATGTCAATCTGAATCCTTCTGTTTTTGGCCATATAAAATCATTATCAAAGCAAGCATCATGGACTCCTTAAAAATTACATTCATGTTCCCTCCCTTTAGAAGGTGGGCATTGGGATTCATGCTTGGTGATTGATTCTTTTAGAATTTACCCAGAAAACATCCAGAAAGCACTTGCATTAATGTCATCAATAAAAAAAGATGCAGATCAGACTGAATAACTAGGTGGCATTCAAATTAATCTCTAACAGATGCTGCTGCCATACTGTAGCACAGTGTTGGGTCAACTAGGGTGTTCTTATAGAAAAGCAGGTTAAGTTACTCTAGTGAGTCAGGCTGATGATTGTATTCCATTTCATTCTTTTCCTGGTGTTGGACAGCTGATTGGTGGTTAATTTTTTCTAGTCTTTTTTACAGGTGTAGAAGTTAGGGCCACTCTTTATCTTTTTAAAACATACTTATTAGCAGTCATTTCTTCTTTTTTCTTTAGCTCTTTACAGGTGTGCCACAAAGCCTCTAAGCTGGTAGGGATGCAGGCTATGCAGTAATTTTAGTTTTTCTAAATTGATACATAATCTACAATCATTTAAAATGTTTTAAACTTTCCCACAAGTGCCCATCCTGAAGTTTGTCCTGAATCTGACCCAGGAGGCCCGGCCAACTGTAGTCTCCACATGTACCCACAATGGAGAGTAGCACTATGCCTGGAAATCCCTTCCTCACCCAGTCGGGCTCGGCGGAAACAACAGAACTGAACTTCCATGGTTCCCTCCAGCTTCTCACGGTTTACCCTCCTTCCTTGCTGCCCTGCCATTTGTCCATGGTGAGAATCATGGTTTACCCTCCTTCCTTGCTGCTCTGCCATTTGTCCATGGAGAGAATTAGAGTGTAGAGAAGCCAGGTGGAGATTGCTAGAGCAGGATCAGAAGGTTGAACAATACCAGTATTACATGAGGTCTGGTTCAGAACTGTATTTGGAGGTGAAGTCATCCTTTAATTTTAACTGAAAAATATACACTCCACTACAGGAGAGTCAAAGGATATTATATTTGTGGCTCCTATAATGCATGTATTTATGAGGAGTTGTAGGTAATGTGCTGTGAGGATTAGAGCACATAAAATTATTTCTGGAAAGTATTCATCTATCATCCATTCCTGTGCTACACTCCTCAGATATACACATACACATACACACCAAAATAAAACTTCTCCCAAAATATATTGGCTTTGTGAAGAAATATCTGACCAGCTGGGTTTTCTGTATAATTTATTTTCTAGCAATAACTTGAGCATTTGGGCAATAATTCATTCTTTCAGACTACTGAAATAGACTTGAGTTTTTCATTTTCTGTCATACTAACAATTAAAAAATAGCAAAGAATGCATCTCCTTTTAGTTTTAGAAGTCTTCTCTTTGGAGAATTTATTCTTAGACACAGTGTTGTTAGTTGCATAGTTTCTGCATTAGATATCTGTATTTCAGATATGAACCTTACATAAAACTAATATTTATTTGTAGTCAAAGGCTTTTTTAATACTAAAAGCATGAAAAGTAGTCTGTTAAAGAAGCAATCATTTATATGGATTTGTTTTCCCAATCTACCACTAATAAGGAATAATCAATGTTATTACTCTGACTGAACTGATTTTCTGGATTCCCAGAAATCATTTAGAAGAGTCTCGTCAAGAGTCTTCCTTTTATTGTCACTGGGGAAGAACTCTGAAACCCAAGCATACGACTGGTTTAGCAACTCTTATTCTTTTGTACATATAAGGGAAACACTGAATGTTATAGACTGAAAAGATGATAAAATTGTATATTTTCCAGATATTTATTTGTGAAGGAAGTGGCCTATTTTTTTATTACAAGAAAGTTGAATAAGGACGAAATGGTTACACGCAGAAGACAAAGCCTATCACTTCTTAGATCATATGAGAAAGTATATAGGAGTCATCAAAAGTGTTAAGGTAGAGTAAATAGTTACCTTGGTGTTTGGTCCAGGCATACATAGCTTGGCAGATACTCCATATTTATCAAAATTTGTAGGGGGAATAAATCAATGTGCAAAATAAAATAATTCCATTCACCCTGGCTCTATAACTGTGTGACCAATTCCATTTCTCCACAAGTGGGTGTTTAAAATATTCAATATTAAAAAGATATCATTTATGTCCCCTTTCACTACTACTTTTCAGCATTGTACTGGAAGTTCTACCTAATGCAATAAGACAGACTAAGAAATAAAAGGTATTCAGATTGGGAAGGAAGAAATAAAACTTCTTCCTTCACAGATGACATGATCTTTTATTTTTAAAAATCTCAAAAAGTCAACAAAAAAAACTCCTGAAAATAATAAGTGATTATATTAAGGTTGTAGGATACAATGTTAATATCTAAAAGTTAATTGCTTTCTTATTTACTAGCGTTGAAAAAGTAGAATTTGAAATTAAAAACACATGGAAAGTTATTCCATTAGCACCTCCCAAAATGAAATACTTAGGTGTAAAACTAATGAAATGTACAATTTCTATAGAAGGAAAATTCTAATGAAAAAAATCAAAGAACTAAAATTTCATATTCATGGATGGAAGGACTTAATATTGTCATGTTATCAGTTACTTTAAATTTGATCTGTAGATTTAATGCAATCCCAATCAAAATCCTAACAGGTTATTTTGTGGATATCAACAAATTGACTCTAACGTTTATATGGGGAGGCAAAAACCTAGAATAGTCAACACAATATTGAAGGAAAAGAACAAAATTGGAGCAATAACACTACCCAACTTTAAGTCTCACTATAAAGCTACAGTAATCAAGACAGTGTGGTATTTGTAAATGAGTAGACAAGCAGATCAGTGAAACAAACTAGAAAGCCCAGAAATAGACCCACGTAATATAGTCAACTGATATTTGGCAAAGGAGCAAACACAACACAAAGGAACAGAGACAGTATTTTCATCAAATGGTGCTGGAATAACTAGATATTGACATGCAAAAAAAATATAATAATTTAGGCACAGAATTTGTACCCCTCCCAAAAATTACCCCAATAGATCACAGATCTAAATGTAAAACATAATATAAAACCTAACATCTTTGGAAGACAACATGGGAGAAAATGTATATGACTTTGGATATGGTGATGATTTTTTAGATACAACACCAATGTTATGATTCATTAAAAAATTGACAAGCTAAACTTCAATAAAATTAAAACCATCTGTTCTAAAAAAGACAATGTCAAGACTGGAAAAAATATTTACAAAAAACAAAGCCAATAAAGGACTATTATCCAAAATATGCAATGAATTCTTAAATCTCAACAATAAGAAAAGAAACAACTTGATTAAAATGGGCAAAGACCTTAACAGACACCTCATCAAAGAAGATATACAGATAGCAAATAAGCATATGAAAGGATGCTCCCCGTTATATGTCATAAGGGAAATGCAAATTAAACAATAATGAGATACCACCACACACCTATTAGAATGGTCAAAACCCAGAACACTGACAACACTAAATGTGAAGATATGGAGCAACAGGAAGGCTCATTCACTACTGGTGTGAATTCAAAATGGTATACTACTTTGGTAGAGTTTGGTGGTTTCTTATAAAACTAAATATATTCTCACCATATGATTCAGCAATCTTTCTCCTTGGTATTTACTCAAAGGAACTAAAATCTTATGTCCACACAAAAACCTGTGCGTGGATGTTAATAGCAGCTTTATTTATAGTTGCAAAAGCTTGGAAGCAAATGAACATGTCCTTCAGTAGGCAAATAGATTAATAAACTGATACATCCACACAATGGCATATTTTTCATCATTAAAAAGGAATGAGCTACCAAGCCATGAAAAGACATGGAAGAATCTTAAATGCATATTTCTACGTGCAAGAAATCAGCCTGATGAAGTTACATAATATATGACATTCTGTGAAAAACAAAACTATTAGAGACACTAAAATGATCAGTGGTTGCCAGGGATTAGGTGGGAAGGGATGACTAGGCAGAACACAGAAGATTTTTAGAGGAGTGAAAATATCCTGTATGACAGGGATTCGGCCTTTTTCATCTCATGACACACATAAACTAATTTCTAAAATTCTGCAGCACACCAAAAATATATATTTTGCCTATCTAACAAAAATAAGTATGGTTTTGATTGATTTACAAAAAGATAATAGTAATTATTTACCCTTTTTCCTCCAAAGTGACTTTTTAAAAAGTCAGGCATCTATACTTGTATAATACAATAAGGATTTTTGGTACCATGAATTAACTAATCAGATGCAACCATATGCAATGTGACCAATAAGATGCAACTCTGTTATATGACCTATATATTATGGTTCCAGACAGGGCATTCACACTGGGCAGTTAGTATTGTGTCGACTGTTGTACTTTTTTTATTTGATAGTCTAAGGGAAAAGAGGTCAGTGTCCCTGACTAAATTGTTAGGTGTTACGTGTTTTAAAATTTTTTGCAACACACTAGTTGAAAATCTCTGTGGTGCGATATCATATTGATTGATATGTTATCATACATTATTTTAAGCCCCTAACATTGTGTGAGAATTTTTTGGTCATAGAGTGTAACCTCACCTATTAGATTTGTTAATACTTTGAAGTTTTAAATGTCTCTGTGTTAAAAGACCTAATAAACAAAAGGAAAAAGAAAAACAACAACCTAAGTTTTTGCAAAACACCCAGTCAAAAAAACATTAATATTTGGCATATATTAAACTTTCCTTCAGTTAATAAGATAATATAAATTAAAAATATCAAAATGAGATACCAATTTATACCATCAGATTGGCAAAATTATAAAGGCTAAGTAATCTAGTGTTAGTAAGGATATAGAGAATCAGGAATTTCCATAAAATGTGGATGGCTTTTAAATTAATAGTATGACCTTAGAGTCCAATTTGCCTATTTTGAAGATGTGTTAAACCTTTGACCCATCAATTTTCCTTCTAGGAATATTCTCCAGAAAAATTCTTACACATGTGAAAGGAGGAACTGCAGAAGGAAAATGCAGCTGTATTGATTAACATTATAAATGCTCAAACTGAATAACAGAATAAAATAACATGGATTAACAGGAGAGAATATTCTGGAATATGGAGACAAATAAAAGACTCCCAACCTCCATCCAACCCCGTAAAAAGATTCAACAAGGGCAAAGAAATAGTGGGCTTTTGAAAATTTGTTTCTTTCTTTGTTTTTGGTTGAGTGGTTTACTTCAGGGCTTCACTGAGATGCGAGGATGTTCGGATCAGACTAATGTTTTGAAGCCTGTTGCACTTCAAATATTTGTTCACCATTTATTTAGAAGAGCGGCTGATGGAAAAAAGCAAAAATAAAGATCACTGCTCAGCCTTTTTTCTCTGTAGCAAAAAATTCAGCTCTGGTTCTAAATGTGCATTCTTCACTCAACTCTAGAAATGCCCTTCATCTCATCAGATTAACTTTCTTTAGAAGGATATTCAGCAGAATTTGTTGTTACTTGACCTTGACTTTTATGATCCCATGGCTTAACCAAAGAGTTTATCAAAATATCCATTCCAATCACATAGAGTATTCATTCAGAGAGGAGTTCTGAAAATTTAGAATTTTCTGCATTTTGAAATTCCAGTAAATTTGGGTGTTGTTCACATAAATGGATGGATATTGTTTTCCTGTCTGGATCATCACCTCTTGGTCCAGTTTTTCTTGAGCTCAGTGATATAGGGTCAAGCCACATAAAAATTATATTGAGCCTTAGCAGAAGTAATAAGTACAATCAAGTCAGAAAGTCTTTGAAAGTATCTGAAAGTTACTGCTTTAAGAAATAGAGAATTGGGAGACACTTCTGGCCAAGATGGAGGCATAGGTAGATACACTTTCCCTTCTCGCACAACCAAAAGAAAAGGATAACAGCAAATTTAAAAACAAAAAGTAAACAGAACTGCCAGAAAATCGAACTGTATAGAAGTCTGAAAACCAAGGAGTTAAAGAAGAAACATTCATCCAGACTGGTAGCAGGGGCAGAGAGGACTCATGGCAAGGTGGCAGCTGGAGGAGTGGTGTGGGCTAGGTGGCAGCTGGCAGACCAGATGGGGCGGTGGCTGGCAGAGTGCTTCCCAGATAAGGTCAAGTTAAAGGTATTCATCATCACCAAGCCCTTATTATATGAAATGTTAAAGGGACTTAGCTAAGAAAAAGATAAAAAATGCAAAAAGTAAAATGACAGCAAACTCATAACTATCAACAACTGAACCTAAAAGAACAAAAACAAAAACGAACTAAGCCAACAAGTAGAACAGGAACAGAATAACTGAAATAGAGATCACATGTAGGTTTGTCAGCAGGGAAGGGGAGGGGAGAGAATGGAAGGAAAATGTACAGGGAATAAGAAGCGTAAATAGTAGGTACAAAATAGACAGAGATAGGCTGAGAATAGTATGGGAAATGGAGAAGCCAAAGAACTTATATGGATGACTCATGGACATGAACTAAGGTGGGGAAATGGTGGTGGGAGGGAGAGTACAGGGCAGAGAGGGAAAAAAAGGGAGAAAAGAATTGGACAACTGTAATAGCATAGTCAATAAAATATATTAAAATAAAAAACACAGAATTGTAAGGTTTTAAAGTCTAAGGTTCCAAGGACAATTAAAGTGAATAACATGAAGTAAATGTTAACAACAAAAAGACATCTTGAAAATGTTTAAGAAAAGACAAAAGGTCTTAGAATCAATATTTTCTAATATGAGATACAGTTTATAAACAGGAAAAAAACATAAAATACTGCTGGGAATGGGTCTATGCCCTATTCTCTGGCTATTTAGTTCTCTTTTTCAGTTTTCTCCCCCTGTAATCTCTTTTTTCAGTTTCCTATCCCTTGGACTCCAATCCCAATTCTAGGGCGCATTAGCCTAGTATGTATGCCGTACATAAAAGGTTTGATTGGCAATGGGACACATTTTTTTTCTATAGCAATTGTCACAGTGTTTAACACCTGCTTATACTATTCTTTTTCATTACCTCAGAAAAACTATACTGCTGGGCTCCTAGAATGTGCTTAAAGGAGAAAAAAAATAACAAAAGCAAATGAGCTCATAGGGTGGTCCAAACATGTATCACCCCAAGAGAGCATTCATAATTTATTCAGTTTTCTTTCTTGAAAGAAGCTCCTTGTTCTTCCCACTATATTGAGTGTCTGAGAATATTATAAATGGGAAAGTCCTGTAATGGTAAGAGTAGCTGTATTTCCTTTTTCTTTTTCTTTTCTTATTATTGATGAGATGGAGAGAAACATTGATTTGTTGCTCCACTTATTGATGCTTGCTTCTCATATGTGCCCTGACTGGAGACCGAACCCACAACCTTGGCATCTTGGGCCAGTGCTATAACCAACTGAGCAAGCTGGCCAGGGCTAGTAATAGCTTCATTTTCATATGAAGTAGTAAAGCAGGTTGAGTGAAAAATGAAGTCAGTACCCAACGGATGTGCAAAAGAGCAAACTTGTTTTATGACATTAGACAAGTGTTGGTCTAATGCAGATATGCTGAGAATAACTTCCAGATATGGAAGATACATAGATGTGTTGAGAATAACTTCCTCCGTTAAAACTCAAAATTTGGGAGTATTTTTACTGTAAAGCAGTGAAGAGATGCAGTCAATGTTAAATAAAAAGAATTCATCAGTTTGAATGTCTTTTTCTAAATTTGGCAACCTGAAACACTTAGGGAAAGACTACAGAATTCAGAAAAATGGCCATTTTTTAAAAGATTTTATTTATTTATTTTTAGAGAGAGAGGAGGGGAGAGAGAAAGGGAAGGAGAGAAACATCAATGTGTGGTTGCCTCTTGTGACCCCCCCCCCAACTGGGGACCTGGCTCGCAACCCAGGCATGTGTCCTGATTAGGAATTGAACCAGCGACCCTTTGGTTCACAGTCCAGCACTCAATCCACTGAGCCACACAGTCAAGGCAAAACAGCCATTTTTTATGATTATAAGAAAAGAAAACCATTTTCTCCCTCCTACTACTGTGCTAGGAGCACCTAGCATGGTGCTCTGCTCTTCATCTTTTCATAGTCAATATACCTAAAGAAATCATATCAGTTGTCATTACATTCATCTCCCAGAGCCTCAAGATTAATTCAACTTCAGTGTGTTTTATTAGGAGGGAGAAAAAAGATGTGGATTATGAATATATGGTTACTCTTATGGCTTCATCTTTATGATTGCAGAATGACTTCTGTGTCTTCAGGTTTCAGTTCTGTTATTGGGGACTGGATTAGCAGGAAAAAGATGGAAGAAGCTAAAAGGCCAAGGGTTTAAGAGGATGTGCTTTAAGAAATGCTTGTCCAAGACCTCCTCTCACATATACCCCATGATTTGTATTTACATTGCATTGGCCAACGTTGGATCATGTTTCTAAACCTTGCCTCAATAGTAGAGGAAGATAGGGGAGAAGACAGTATTGAGTGGCTTTTGGACAGTCAATTTAAAATGTCCATCGTTATTATTTCCATCTGTTTCTTGATTTTAAGCAATCATTCCAAAAATAATACATAAACATTTCAATTGCAGAGTACCATAAATAAATAATAAAATAATGTAACAGAGAATGTGATTCATTAATGTAACAAAACAAATAAAGATTTAATCTATAAAAATGAGATGAGCTATTCAGCCACAGTTTGCTCCCATATCATCAAAAAGAATCTTGTGTGGTAATTGTTTTGCAGTTTTTAGATGTCTGAAATCAGCATGTTGTATACCTTAAATTTACACAACATTACATGTCAAATGTATTTCAATAAAGCTGGGAGAAAAAGAAAAGAAACTTGTCTGCTCACCCCAAAATAAACTCACCTTCACTTCCAGAAGTGAAGAGAGGAGAAGGAACAAGAAAAGCAGCATAATTGAGAAACTATTTTGTGTCATTTAAATTCATTTAACATCCTATTATGCTGATACATTATTTTGATCATGTGCTTATAATCAACAGTTTTTTCCTCCCTCCTCATACTAATCAAACACTCTGAAATTAAAGTTGAGGCATTGGTTGGATGAACGCAATGATAATCTACAAACTCTCCTTGGGGATGTAAATCTATCTAGAGCAGAGAAACATGCTAAGTACAAAAGAAATAGACATATTTTTCATCTTCATGGATATTATGACAAATCAAAAAGTGAGCTCTGATAAAAAAAATGAGTGAAAAAAGACTTCTGGGTCTAGGCAAGTGTTTCACAATCTATCTTTGTTGGATGGAACTATTTTTCCTTTTAACATAGAATCAAATCTCACTGGATTAATTAAAAGCTTTATAACTTTAATAGGAGACATGGAAATATCATATCAAAATTGATTTAAAAGAGTACATGATTATCCTTGGCTGGTGTGACTCAGTTGGTTAGAGCATTGTCCCTTAGACCAAAAGGTTGAAGGTTTGATTCCTAGACAGGGAACATGCCTAAGTTGCAACTTTGATCCCTGGTCAGGGCACGTATGGGAGGCAACCAAATCCATGTTTCTCTCTCACGTTCTCTTGCTCACTCTCTCATTCTCCTCCTCTCTTCCCCTTCCTCTCTCTCTAAAATCAGTAAACATAAAACAAAGAACATGATTATACCTGAAAGTAATATAGTAGTGTATATCAACTGTAATAGAAAATTTTTTTAATATTTTCAAACTGCATATGTTTAAGATTTATTAACATACTTTAAAGAATTGCCTCAAAAATTATATTTGAATGATAAACATGGGTAGAAAAAGAATGAAAACTTTAACATTTTACTTGGAGGAACCTAAAAAATAAAGCTTTTGAAGTTTAACTTCCCTGAAATATTTACAGCAACTTCAAAAATAAGATAATGTTAATTTTAATAAGAAAGTAGTAATGTAACTTAGTTAAAAATACAAAATTCCCATCATACCTTAGGATTTAATCACAAGACCTTTTCTGAAACATTGATAATTTCACACAAACCTTCTAAGTTACCTAAAATAGAGTTCTAAACCACTCACGTCTGTTGTAAGAAAATATAGACAAAAGAATTGTTAATTACAGAATTTTTGCAGCAAAAATGCTCATGGGGGGATATCCCCAATGTTTAAGCCATAGCCAGGAGTGAGTTATTAAGTCAAAGACCTTTGGGACCCTTCAATGTAATTTAAATAATGTAGCCATTCCGATTGTAGTTTATCCTATGTTTTAGTTGATTTGGGCTTCTATAACAAAAATACCATATACTTTGTGGCGAGCAACAAAATAAATTTAATTCCTACAGTTCTGGAAACTAGAAAGTCCAAGATCAAGGTACTGGCATATTCAATATCTCCTGAGGGTCTGTTTCCTGGTTCATAGAGAGCTGTCCTCTTTCTGTGTTCTCACGAGGTGGAAAGAGTGTGAAGTTGCTCTCTGGGGTTTCATAAAGTATTCAAAGTATTCATTCTTATTATACATGATTCATTCTCATTCATGAGGGATCCATCCTCATAATCATCTCTCCAAGGCAGCGATTTTCAACCCTTTTCATCTCATGGCACACACAAACTAATTACTAAAATTCTGGGGCATACCAAAAATATATATATATATATTTGCTTATCTGACAGATATACAAATAATTTTTGATTAATTCACACTGGGTGGCTCTCGTTCTGTTGACAGTCATCATTTTTTTTATTTGACAATCTAAGGGAAAAGAGGTCAGTACCCCTGACTAAATAGTCAGACATGACATGTTTAAAAAATTCTTGTACACACCGGTGTGCTTCTTGCAGCACAGTGGTTAAAATGAGTGTTCTAAGGTCTTACCTCCAAATGCTGTTACTAAGAGACTTAGCTTAGCAGTGATGATGATGGTGAGCCTGAATAAGTGAAACTATATGAAGCTTCTTTCACCTTAATGATCATAAGGAATCCCTAAAGCAAATTCAGTTCAGTAAGAAATGCCCTTTACTGAGGAGATTCAGACCCGCGTTCTCTCTCTGATTACCAGATCATCTTTCTCACTGGTTTCTAGGAACTGTATTTGAGGCTCTGCATCAGCAGGCTGCTTCTTCTTTTTTACAGAGGGAAATTAAATTTTATGTGTCCTTTATCACTCTTCAAATTGTGTGACTTGGGATTCACAAGAACTGGTTTTACTTGAAATTGGCTTGATAATTTTCAGCATCAGTATCAGTGCCAGTGGGTTTATATAAAAGTGTGTGGATAGAATGAATTCCTTCAGAATATGTGATTCTGTCTTGTCTTGGCTTTAGTATCCGTGGGATTGCCGCTTTTCCTTAAAAATATCATTTATTTCTGTGACCAGGTAAAAGAAGAAAATTTAAAATTTATTTATTTTCTTTTTATTCTGGAACAGTTGAATTAGTATCTGGAAAACCCAAATGTATTAATATCTTTGGAAATGGGGTTTACCTTTAGAGACACTAGTTCAATGTTTAGGGTGGTAAAAAGAAGTCACACATTGTAGCTTGGCTGACCTGGGTAATCATCTTATGTCCAACACTTATTTAACTGTGGGATCCTGGGCATTTTCCAAACCTAATTTTTTTTGTTCTTTAAAATAGTATCAGTCATTCTGAATTACAGAGTTTTGTGATGATCAGAGATAGCATAGGTAAATCCAAATTTTGCATACCACCTGCCATGTAATATATATTTAGAAGAGGTGAATTATTATAATATTGTTATTAGATATGGTAATAGATTTTAAGACAAAAATTTCAGTAAATTTAATATAAATTTTAAGTCACATTGACATGCATATATGTATATTTAGGGTTTTTCCCCCAATACCTTTAGAATCACCTTATACAGGGTGGGACAAATGTAGGTTTGCAGTTGTGAGTATGCGAAACAGAGTTTATTCTTGTATTATTATTTATTAATTATTGTACTGTTTTCAATATGAACAACTGTAAACCTTCTTTCCCCCACCCTGTATCATTTCTTCTGTATTATATGACACATGAGATTGCATTGAGGCCATGTTTTGGCAATAAATGAATTTCTTTATATTCTGAAGGGACACTACTGCTTTTAATAGCATAGAATATCTTCACACATAGATAGAACTTAAGATAAATTGTATTGATGAAGATCTTAGGGACTAGGATTTGCCAGAATATTGAAGCAATTAATAAAACCTGGCATGCTTAACCACATTAATTGGCCTACACCCAAACTTCCTAGTCTGTTATTCGAAGCCTTCTATGGACCGTTTTCTTCTTCCCCAAACCTGTCTTCTACTTCGCTTCTTCTTACTTAGGCTAAGCTTCAGTTTCTGGCATCATAAATTATTTTTGATTCATTCAGGATATAGAACATTTCTACCCCACTCAATATGAATTTTATTCAATCTAAATGACATTTCTCAAGGTCACCTATTCCAAGAAACCTTTCCTGATCTCTTAGTAAAATCACTTGCTCTTCCTTTAAACCCCATTGTGATTTTTCTACAGATTTTATAGTACCTGTCTTTCTGCATTGCAATATAATCATATCCCCCATGCCTTATCTTTCCTATTATATTAAGAGCTTCTTGAAAGTTGGATCCATGCTTGATTAATCTTTGTGTCCCTGCAGCAGTGAGCAAAAGGCCTTACACCATGTAGACATACCGTACATATTTGTTGAACTGGTCACAGTTCAGATTTTTAAGTTCAGGATATAGGTGTTGAAATACATCATATTAAATGACAGGTGATGAGGTGGATAACTCAGTATTCTATAAAGACACAGCTTGCAACTACTTCTTTTATGAAGTTTCAGTGGAGCATGCTATACTCATATGCATGACAGTTTGTCTTTAAAATGAACTCTTTTCATTTTCCTCTATAAATAACATCAAAGAACTGAAATTCACAATTAAACCTTAATTCCAATCAATGTATTCCATAAGTGGGATACAAAAGTAGAATTCCATTTATAAAATGCATTTCATAAAAGGTGTGATATCAATGCAAAGAATTTTAAATGTATCTTCATACTTGTAATTGCCAATAAGGACTAATCAGCATTTTCACACAGATAACAAAGCAGCATTATTTCCAGTGTTTTAAACCTTAAGTAGTACATGGTAGTTGAGAACAATTTTAAATACATGTCAAAGTGACCAGAATCATAACTCTAAGTAAGTTCACTGCTCATTTACAGTGGATGTTTTGGTAGATTCCTAAATCTCTTTGAATTACAGTTTATTCTTCATTTGAAAGTGGAGATGATAGCACACGGCCTGCCTACTCCACAGGTTGTTGAGAAGATTAAATGTGATTGCATAAACAAAGGAACTTTTTAATCTTTGCATTGCTTGTAAAGATATAATTATTATTATGAATTATAATACTGGTTTGCAGTCTTTTAAAAATTTTTTGTAGCACGTGAGTAGGGTCCAAGCGCAGGTAAACACCTCCCCTCTGTTCCCAAGGACCCTGTGTTCGGTAAAGAATGTGCTGGCATGCTCACAAATCATGTTGTATGCAAAGAGCTCAGAGTGCAAGGAGCAAAGCCATACATTCCTCTTCCCTCTGTGTCAGGGACATGTAATCTTTTCTTGGAGTTGCTTCGTTCTTTGTGCTTCTGTGGCTCACAGGGATGCCCCTGACTTTCTGTTTTTCAGACCCCATGGGGGTCAGGGTGCTTCTATGGCAGCAGGAAGCCGGGTGCTGCAGCTGTACTTCCCACTTGACTGCAGAGCGAATCCACCCGCCGCTGCGGACTGATGAACACAACGGCCTGGATTTTGTGTACTCTCTCTTTCTCTTCTTGCTATAAAATTAACACTGTACCACTTGAGCCCAGTATGAATATTTTCTGTTCTCAGTGACCTTGAATCATGCACTGGTTTCTGCCCTGGGTGGTACTTATCTGCCTTTCAACCTTGGCCATTCTCTTGTTATACTCTACCCGGAATTACAGCCTGACCACTTAGTGAGCCCATATCAATGTAACTTTCATTGTCATCCTGGAGGTGTGTTATAACTTCTCCATGTTGTTGCAGATAAGGATGCTATGAGGGTAATTTCTTCTATAGCAAAAATAAAATCCTGTGACAATAAAAAACAGCCCTTATAATTTTGTGTTAATTCCTATTTATGGCATAAGAAATAAAAAGCAGTTCTGCCTTGGAAAGTAGTAGACTTAGCTTTGTGGAAAAAGATTTGGTGTGGCAAGTCAGAGAAAGCACACAAGTTTTAAAACATTGTCTAGGTACACTAACACAGCTACAAAGACATACACAGCCACCACTCTTTGATTTGTACCTTTGACACAATGAATACGTTGATATGGTTGTGAATTAGAAGGCCTTGACAGAATCTTCCAACTCTGTGAGATGAGGAGGCCCTCTTTGTATTTTTAAAAGTGTATTGCTATTTGCTTCTCTACAGTTTACTAAGCAAAAAAGAAAAAAAGAGAAAGACCTCAAGGACATAGACAACAGTATGATTGCAGGGGGTGGTGAAGGTAGAAGAGGGTATGAGGGGATAAATGGTGATGGGAAAAAATTAAATTAAAAAGAGAAAGAAATATGTGAGTAGTTTGTTTCTGTTTGGCATGGACATATCTATAGAGTTTGCTCCTCTGGGTAGATCTGGAGTATGTGCATAGTCCAGGAAATGTAGAAGCAGTACCAAGAAGAGGAAGGACTAGTGGAATAATAAACAGCAGTGGTCACACTCAGTGACCTGGTACAGAGAATCTGAGCATTTGCAAGGCGTGGATTACCCAACAGTCTCAAAAGGAGAACTGACTATTGAGCAGATATCTCCCATCTTGTGGAAGAAGAGCAAGTCTTAGGATGATAATTATCAAACATATTCTGATAATGAGACACAAAATACTTCAAGTAGTAAACCCAGTGGGATTCTGGGTGCCAAGAGAGTATTGGTAGTGGAGATTTTTAAAAAAGAAGCCTTCTACAGAAAAGTTAAGGGTAAGGAAACAAAAATGACAGAGGTTGTATTTCTGTGTTCTGTAAGTATGTAAAATTTTCACTGGTTTATCATTCTTGATAAACCATAATAAACAAGTTTTATTCAGAGCCTAGATTTTCACTCAAATGGTTATAAGGTAAAAAGTAGTCCTTTATTTTCTGTCACTCTTAAGGAAGAAAACCAAATGTATATGAGTGGGAAATAGTTATTCTCTAGAATTTTATTTGGGGTTGGCTATTTGAGGTCTTGAGGTGGTGCATTTTAGGTAGAAGAGTATTAGCCAGGGTTCCAAGTGTAGTGTCAACTAAAATTCAAGCCATTTGGCAAGTTAGGTGTCCTGTTACTTACTGTTCCATAGGTTTTTCAAATATTGTTTAAAGTTGAACTTTAATGGCATTTTTAATAATTATTTCAAGTGGACAAATGGCTATTTTTGTAATGTTCAGCTATTTTTATATAAGCACTGCTCAAATGTTGTCAGGCAGGACACTTTCTAAGGTCTTGGTGTGTCTTGTTCATTCAACACGTGTACAAATCTCGGCTAACAGAACAACTATGAGTATCATGAGGGATAATGTTTTTATTACTGTAGTCTGTGTCATTAAAAAATTCAAGTACATCATATAAATAATTAGCAGTATAAGCTCTATATTCTGAAATCATATTGAAATATATTAATTTTAGAGGTTTGTATGATTCTTCAATATCTTATGTTTTCACTGTATTGTACCTGAATGAATCACTTGGAATATATAATACCTGCCTAACATATGCTGTTTGTTGTTTATCTGATACCTCCTAGGGGTTTAGGGAGAGAATTTAGTGTTTCACTTTTGAATAATGGAATGCCAAGCCTCCTTTTATTTCTTGTGATAATAAAGAATGATATTGTTGTAAAATATGCTTCATCAATAACAGCAGTGAAGTCCTCCAGAACTAGTTCAATTCATAAAAGCATGACATGTGGGTACCGATATAACTCTCTAATACTTGTCTTATTTTGAAAAGATGCTATCGTTTCAGCACACAGCCTCAGGACATAAGGCAGAAAGCAGCATCCCCCACTGTGTGTGTAACCTTTGTTTGATGGATACATTCCAGAACAATGCCCCGCCCAAGTTGCCAAGTTGTAGAATAGCTCTTAGTTTTGTACGCATCTTTTCCTGGCTTCTTATCAAGCCCTAGTATCATCTTTTCTTTTCTTTTTTTTTTTAAATATTTTATTTATTTATTTTTAGAGAGGGAAAGGAGGGAGAAAGAGAGAGAGAGAGAAACATCAATGTGCGGTTGCTGGGGGCCGTGGCCTACAACCGAGGCATGCGCCCTGACTGGGAATCGAACCTGCGACACTTTGGTTCGCAGCCTGCACTCAGTCCACTGAGCTACGCCAGCCAGGGCTCATCTTTTCTTTAAAATAGCTAAAGCCTCATCAAGTTATCGCCAACTTTTCTTATTTCTTTCCTCTCATAGTAACATATCAACAAGTACAGTTGTTTATTTCTTTGTCACATATTTGTGTTTGTTCTTTTCTTTCCACTTCCTTTGACTAAGGCTAAGACCCTTGTACTTAGTACACAGTTTATTAGGAGCCTGTTAACAGGACTATTAAGTATACTTCAGTCTATCACAATGTTCTGTGCAAGTTATTCCCTATTTCACAATCGTTTGGTTGTCTCCCATTGCCTGCACCACTTTACCATCTGCCTGTGCATTCTAATTCTAACTTATTTTGCCATTTTTATTTCTCATGATGTCATTACACCAACCATTTATTTCCAGCGAAATGATTCACTAGAACATGCCATGCAGAGCCTGGACTCTAATCATGCTTTTGCCTATTCAGTACTTCTTTCTCTTCCTAAAGCATCTATTTTTTTTCCTTTTTTTCATGACCAACCTCAAGTTGTATCTCCCCCATAAAGTTTTGTTAAATTTATTAATGCTGGCTCAACAACAGCTACAATCATAATATGCTTTAAATAAAATAATGTAGGAGCATAGCTGAATTTGTTGTGTAGAAAGATAGTGCTCCACAAGTATGAGTTTCTTTACCTCCCCTCTTCTCAATATATGTCTCAAGATGATAAAGTATTTCCAGTTTAACCTTGTAGTGACTAGCCCAAGGCCTTTTGAAGGCTTTCAGAACCCTACAAGTAATTTGCAAATCTCAGTAAATCTAAAAGTGGAGACTGGATTGATTAAAATTGCATTACGTAAGTGAGGAAGTGAAGGCTAAGTGGACTCAGTGCTCTCCTGAGGCTGAATTTGATAAGAAACTGTCACACATATTCCCATGCGTTTTGTTTAATGACTTTACAGTATCAATAAATACAGAATATTATTGAAAGACATTAGTATTTTGCTTTCAAGTAATCTGAGCTATGTGTATTTAACATAATGCCTTTATATGTATATACCCCTAGATTTACTGTTTAACATTAGCCTTCTACCATTTCTCTTTCGTGAAAAATATTTATTAAATTATTTATTAGTTATTAAACTATTTATTAAAACTAGTCCTTGCCCTTGTTTTTGTATTTCTGAAACACAGAACACCTTTGCTTAGAATGATTTTTTGATCTATTATGTTTTTTAATCCAAATGATTTTTCTCAACCACTTAGTTCAAATTGTCTGCAGTTAGTCTGAACATGTGCACTGAATCCCAGGTATCAGTGATGGACATTTTTAATATAATAAAAAGTAGAAAATGAGCACTCACAGCTATTCTTTTCTTTAAAAGGGTAACTCATAGTAAATGTACTGAGATGTGCATCTGGGGTGGTAGGGGTGGGAGGGTATTTTTGTTTTCATTGTGGAAGAAAAAGATCATACAATGCAGTGTTTCCAAGTGTACCACAGTAGTGCTTATAGTAACTGAGTATATCAAGTTTTCCAGGGAAAATGAGAAAGTAAGCACAACTGTTGGAGTGTGAAGCTCAAGATTAGTTAAGTTTCCCCCGACAGCAGAGTTATTACCTAATTTCTCTCCTTGGGTCACTGAAGGAATTGCCTTCAATTTGGTGGTAAGGCCGATAGTTCATTTATAATAATGAACAGTAGTGTCTGAAATGGACATATTGTGCACATACCTACTATTGTTACTTTGCTTTTATACTAACTACACCCAATAATGAAAATGAAATAGACCCTGAAAATACACATATGTGCTTGGCCAATTTTGGGGAGTGAAGGGTAGATGGTGGTATAGATTAGAATGATGTATTTGAATTTTTAAAGTATCTATGTCTTTAAAGTGTAACATAAGGTATAGGATTTTTCATAGTATACATAAATGTATTAATATAATTGTATGAAATTAAAACCCTTTCTTCTATTATGCTAATTTTAAATTTCTGCATTTGCAACATTGCAAGTAGGGTTGTGTAAACAAATACTACATACTACTGGGAGTCATATTTAAGTAAAACTAGTTTGGATTCTTTTATTAAGTATAATTTTTGATAATCTGAAAATATAATTTAATATGTCTTAGAGTTAGATCTTAGTGGTTCTAGTATTATTTATTTCTAGAATTTTAGAATTTTCTAATGGATTTAGTTAAACTCTGGCTCTAATGTAATTGCTAAAGTTTAGTTTTAATGCAATGTGTACAGTCATTGCAGATCTGGACATAGATCTATCCAAAAAGTAACCAGGCAAATGCTATGAAACATAGAGACATTAACTGGAGAAGATACAAGACACATTGTACATAGGACTATGACATCTCAGTCCGCTTCACAGTAGGTAACTTGGAGCCTTACACAGTTCTCCCAATCACCATCAGCTGCCCCATTGCATTTTCCTGAATTTCACTGGAGGTCTGAAATCACCCTTTCAAAGGTGAGTTTAATTTTGGGAAAAGCCAGAAATCACAGGGCATCAAATATGTGCTATAGGGGGACTGAGTCACCGAGTGACTTGATGTTTCACCAAGAAACTCCAAACAAGACATGATGCATGAGCAGGCACATTATTGTGATGAAACTGCCAATCCCAGTTGCCCATAGCTGCAGCCTTCTGAATCATCCAAATAGTTTCCACAGAGAAATGTTCAAGCCTAATGCAAAATTTGATGCAGATTCATTGCTCTACTCACTCAGTCATTTGGAATGCAATGTCCACATAGTACACTTGCTCACTCAATGGCATCTACCGCCCCCACTGACTAGTACAGTGAAGTTGCCAATGCTCATGCTTGTGCATTCCAGTCCACTTTTCTTGGCTGACAGGTTACATCAATGTCATGCAAACCATTCTTGTTATGTTAACAATGTTTGGACTTTTTCTGGACAGACCTCGTATATATCAACATATTGCTATTTTCCAAATAATAACTCTCAAATTGATCCACAATTTAAATATATGAAAACCATAAAGATACTAAATGAAAAATAGATACACTATTAACACCATGCTTAACACAACTTTCAAATAATTTCTCCAACTTATTGTGTGTATATGTACTTATGTATAACCATAAACACATAACTGTGTACTGAATTACTTTTCTAGTGCTTCTAGAACTTTGCTTTGAACACAAGTTATATAAAAGTATAAATATACAGCCATATTTATGTTTAACACCATTTACAATATCTATTTTAATATTTTCTTGACAATTCTTTGTATTTTTCCAAGTGTCTTGAATTAACTTGCCTTTCTCTTGTAATAATTTTTTAAGTAGAATAAGTACAGAATGTTTAACTAATTTATGTTGCAGGTACAGGAGAGAATTTCGTGGTTAAAAAAAAGAAAGTCAAAAAGGAAAGTGTGGGACATCTGTGATAGTGTCACCAATAACAAAAGCTAAATTTAATAAAGGAGGTAATGACAAGACCTAAAGAAAAGAAAGCCAAATATTTGATTAACCAATTTTTTTTCTTTTGGAAATTCACTTCAATGTTATTGTTTTAAATGCCAAAATATAATGGTGCTACTATTTATCTTTGCTTCACTAAAGTGGAATATTTGGTGTATTGAGTTACATTTGGATACAGTTTGTCCCTCTGGTCATTTGTTAAACAGGAATTTCTTCTCCTTTTTTAAATCCCTGCCACGACAACTTTCTTCAAAAAGCCAATCAATTCTATCAGAGACCAGGATGGTGGTTAAGAAATTGAAAACATTTCTGCTGGCAGGTTCACTGTTCATTTCTGACACCTGCTGGTACAAAATTGAGCACTTTAATTTATTGAAGTTGCTATTCAGAAAATAAAAGCCATACATTTTCCTCATGGAACCTATTTCAACATTTTGTTATATCTGCTTGTATACAGTTCATGGCTTTCTAATAAAATATTGACCATTCATCTTTTTAAACTGTAATATAAATGATAGGTAAAATGATTAACTAATTTGAATCCAAGATTCATTTTTAACATTTGAAGAAACCCCGGGATATCAAACTAAGAGCATTTTGAATGTGTGATCAAGTGAATTTGGATTGATTGGTTTGGTTATATCTTCAAAATTTCTGTATTTTGAACAAGATTTAAAATGTAGGTGCCTGTTTTTAATAAGCCTACTTATTTGATATCAAAATTACTATCAACTTCCTTTTTTTTATAGCATATGGGCAAAAATCCGTAGATAATGCTGATCATTTGGAAAATGCTGGGAAGCAGAGCTAAGGTGATCAGAAACTGAGTCTGAGCCAGTTGCCTCCAAGCCTAGAGCAAGGCAGGAGAACCAACACAAGTCCTTAAACCCAGAGTCCTAGAAACAGAGCCATATGTGAGGAGCAAATGCAGTTTTAAAAGGTGCGAGGGGAGAAGGCTTCTGGGAGATTTTAATGAACAGCAGTGAAGTGTAGGACTTAGCCTTTATGGGCTCTGCCTTAGAGGTGCACACTTGGATTAAGCTTGCATAAGAGTGAAACTTCAGGCACATTTTACCTGGTGGGTTTTGTTTGGTTTTGTCAGAGACAGTATATATGAAGATATTTTTATCACACTTTTAAAATTATGAATAAAGCTAAGAAAATCTATCCAATTTTGTAGAACATGCTGGTGACTAACTTGAGTATTTAATGAATGGCTGAATTTGAAATTGTCAAACCTTATACTAATTAAATCATATATTAACAATCTTTTATTTTGATGTGATATTTAAATCACATATACCATTATTTGACAGGATTTTAATAACCTTTACTTATATGGCTGCTAATTTCTAGTAAACTAGATGCTGCAATTATTATTAACTAAGCAAGATAATGAAGAACTATTTTAGCAACAACCATATAATTGTAATTCACACTTTACATGCAAACATCTATTAAAATATTCTTATAAATTAAAGTAGCTCAAAAAGTTTTTTTATCACCATCAGTGTTATCAACATTATTGTCATCTTTAATTGCATGCTAGGTCCACACAATGGATTTTAGAATACATGAAGGTGATCTGTTGAATTTGTATTTAACACCCCTCCAAAATGCAAAATACTAGCTTCATACTGCTCTCTTCCATGGTACCCACAGTAATAAATCTCCTCAGCTATTACCCACAACTGAAATGATTCTGAAAGTTTGGGGGGCAGACTTTCAGGTACAGTTTAAAAATGTCATTCCTGACACGGTGTGCCTTCTACCTACACATTATCTACATACATTCAGCGTAATTCTGACACAGGAGATCCACAGACCACATTTCGAGGACATCACAGTGCTGGGTACAAAAGTCAGCTAAGCTCTCTGGTTCCAACACTGCCTCTGGGTGGGTAACAATGGGAAAGATTTCACTTTGAACACTTAACACTTTTCCCTTTGCCCACTCAGGAAAGACCATTCAAGTACACTTCCAAAAGAGTTTGGCTAAATTTATCTTAAGAATACACTTATTGGTTGGTATATCTTTGTCACCTTTGCCTCTTTATACTGTAGCATTTGCCTTGTTAAACCAAGAAAACATTACATTCTCCTAATTTCAGTGGTAAAAAATAGTGAATTTTATGACAAATTGGAAAACAAATGTAGTGTTAATGTTAAAATTTTATTAGGAAGCTTACATTTTAAAATGAATTATGATAAAATAATCAAATACCACCATAAAGAAGAACTCCAAGTTTTCTTTCAAATTTCTAATGAGGGTTTCCATGTACTTTCTCCATGCATGTCTACTTTTCTTATAATTACAGAATATCAGAAGATGAGTTAAAATATCCAGACAATGACTCAAGTTTAATACAAAAGTTTTATTTTAGCCAACATCAACTGGAATGTTAGAGGGCTGTATATGAGGAAATGTATTGTGAAGTGTAAAATGTTGATTCTTTTTTACATATTTTGGCATACAGTTGCTTAGCAAATATTATATTCTGCCAGACAAATAGATTATGTGTAGTAGGTGACTATTTTGCTATTAAAAGTGGTGGAGAGTATTTTAAGCATTCTTAATGATTTGAGCAGAGAACATCATTACTAATCAGGGGACCTTAAGTTCACTTGCTGTTATTGTAGATACAGGACTACATCTTTTGAGAAGATGTATTTAGGAGGAATTATTTATGTCAGTGGTTCTCAAAGTGTAGTCACCAGTCATCAGCATCTTCAGCTTGGACTTCTCAGAACTGCACATTCCAGGGCTCAGTTCAGACCTACTGAAGCAGAAACTGCAGGCGAGGCTGAGCACTCTTGATGCGTATTGTTTGAAAATCACTGATCTAGAGGTGTCACTTATGATGGCAAGTGTATCACCAGTTGTACTATGAGAATGCAAGAAAATTCTCTATGATCTTTCTTAAATGACACAGAGAAAAGTTTTCATTAAGGGGAAAAAAATCAAGTGATCCAGCAAACATTGGCACTGCATGGTGGTGTGGAAAGCAAAGAGGCAAATGGAACAGAGATTCAAGTCAGGTGTTAGGGTACTGGCAGTCATGGTGCTTCTGTACACACAGCGGATTGCGTTCCAGGAACAACACTCCGAAAGGACAAACGGAAAGAAAAATATCCCTCTGCCTAGCCTATGCTAGAGCCTCTTTCTGCTTAGCATTCTTGCTGACTATTCATCTGTTTCCTTCTTGTCAACATGCTGACAACCAGCACCAATCAACCCTTATTCCTGTTCGCTTTTCTCCCTCCTTTGTTTTTGATTCTAAAACCTTCTTTGTCCCAAACCAGAGATTGAGATTCTAAGAAAATTACTTGCCCCTGTAGCAGGGATTATTAAAGAAAATAAACACATAGGCCACAGTTCAAGCTATGTGATTCATTGTAAATCATCCTTTTATATATCAATATATACATTTATAAATAAATCCTCCTTTATTTACATTAAATAAACTCTTTCCACTTTTGACTCTAAAATGTCTGTAGGTGTTACATGACAGACATTTGCTGTCTTATGAAACTGATTCATAATCACTGATAAAGATGCACTGATACATAAGAATATAAAGAAAAATATTTGTTGCTGTGACACAGGTCTGTATTTCCCTCTTTTTTTCTGTTTTCCTTTATTCTCTTTTCTCTCTCTTCTTTCTTTTGCGAATGGTGCACATTTACTTCTTGTAACTCTAGGATGTTATTTTTCATTTTTGGCTTCATGTTCCTTGTTCTTTGCTTCACCCTTTTCCAACTTTTCTGTTTTAAAATGATCATTTTCCCCAAAGCTTGAATATAAGATCCTTTTTTGATCTGTTGTCTCATTTATTCATTCACATACTCATTTTTTGATTTATTTAGGTTTATTTGTTCACATCTGTGTTCTTTCATCCCCATCCCTTTGTCTGTCCCCATTGGATCTCTCCCCCTCTTTTTGTTGGGAATTACCTAACTGTCTTGATCTCACCCTTGTGGGCACCTTCTAATTGTGATTTTTTTCTTTCTTTCACTTTTCTTCCTCTTTTTAATCTTTTTCAGTAAAATAGTTAATATCCTGAGAAAAATGCACACCACATGCAAACTTCTAAGTGTATACTCATCATAGCAAAGTAATTAAGGCATGATTCTTGCCCACCCCCCACCACACAAAAAAAAGCAGCATTCACAATGACTTTTGACTCATATCTCTAAAATGTGTCCTGTCCATTGGCAGCTGAGCCCTCAGTGCTTGGTGATAATGATTTTATTCATTCTTGCTCATAACACTTTCACACTTGCCTCATTTTCTTTTCTTTCCTCAAACCCTGTCTTAGTGTTCTGTGCTGTTAGAAGAGTCTCACACACGCAAAAACACACACAAAATAGACACCATTTCTCAATTTTTTTACTCTCTCCCCTTCTCTCTCTTAAAGTCCCATGCTTCTTTTGTTGAATTTTCAAGTCCATATACAGTTGCATTTCCTGCTCCCTTTACTGTTGTTTTGCAAGGAGTGGCTTGTCTTTTCTGTGAGCCATACTTGTTTTTGTATGCCCAGTGTCTGGCTCACAAAAGGAGCTTAATAAATGTTTGTGGAACCAAATTAAAGTGTATTTTCTCACCCATACTCTAGATACCTTTTCCTCCCATCCTCTATGGTCCACCCACTTATTTCCAACTTGTATTTTACTTGACTCTTTTTCTGTCATTTTTAATGGCAAGATTACTATCTCAACTCCCCAAATCCTAGGATCTAATAGATGCAGAGTGGGGCAAAAGTAAGTTTATAGTTGTTCATATGGGAAATAATATAATAATTAATAAATAATAATACAAGAATAAATTGTGTTTCATGTACCCACAACTGTAAACCTACTTTGCCCCTCACTGTATTAGTTCTTAAAACAGTTTTGCTAAATGAAAGAATAAACATTGAGTGAATTTATAGTTTTGCCTGCTCTGAAAAATAGATGAATATCTACCCTACTCTACTGGCCCTTCTGTCGTTCCTCACATTTTCACCAAGGTGACTGAGAGTGGCACTGGGCTGCACTAAAGACTGGAACCCACTTACAGCTCGGCAGTCTCTTTTTCACACACATGCACACCGGGTGAGCAGTTGTGCTTTGTGTTTATCATGAGTGTGGTTACTAGCTCATCCACTTCAGTATATTTACTTTCTCCTTTCCTGGTTGCAATCCATGTATACTCCTAGACTAGGTAGAATCAAAATATGCGTGGTATACTCTTAAAACCCACTGTTATTTCTGGGAGCACTGGGTATTATTTTGATTAACAATCTAGATGGCTTTAAATCACTTCTTAAGAGTGCCTCATTAGTCAGTGGAAAATTTTCCTTGGGCTTTAAATATATGAAATGTACCAGCAACAACACAATGTGAGCTGTAGGGATTCACTTTTCAGATGGGTAATGCACTATGTCTGATTTTTTTTTATTTTAGCTCAATACAGACTGTAAAAGAATTTTGGAATTTCCCAATATAGGTAGTTTCTGGGGCTTCAGAGAATGATGAGAGTTCAGGAGTTAAAACTGTAGACTCGCGTTTAGAATCTTGGCCCATCTCCCTTCATGGATCAGGAACTGAAGTCTCACAACAGTCGGAGTGGGAGGAGATCTGGAAGAATTGTGTTCTTCCTGCCCTTTCTGTTTGGAGCATTTGGTAAAGCTGCCTGGAAACCCGGCTTCACAAACTAGTCATGACACTTTAGGTTATATGTCATTTATTCTCACTAAAATTTGAAGGGTTTATTCCACTATGAAAGGGTCAGAGATACTGGCCCTTGCATATCTGTACTTGTTGTCTGTTGTTTTTGCTGTTGCTGCTGCCATGATGATATTTTCTTTCATCATAGTTTGCAAGAAGCTGAACAGAAGATATAAGAAGATCAGCTCTCTTTTCTTTGGGAACTCATATCCATAATATGATATAAACACATACACACACATATAAAATGTCTTTTGCCAAATTCTCAGGCAGAAAAAAAGCTGCCTCGTTTTGCTATTTTTGAATCTCTTGGGATTTTTTTTCATATTATCACTTCTGAGTGGGACTATAAAAATAGATTGCCCTAAGATCTAAACTGTAAAAATGAAGGCAAACCTACTACTGTGGCACATAAGAGACATCAGGGTGACAGTAGTGACAACAACTCTCGACCACCATGTCTCGAATGCCTTTGTAATGCCTGTAACAGTAAGTACTTACACAAAACAGGTGAGCAGAAATAGTTACCCCAATTTATGTGGGCGGAAACTGAAGCTTGAAATGATTAAGTCATGGCCAAAGGCTACACATATGTAAGATTCCTGTGTTCCTTTTATCTATCAATTTGGAAAGCATTGGAAGAAAGAGGAAAATTGCTTGCAGAGAGCGGTATTGGGAATTGCACTATCAAAGACACACTCTAAAGTTCAAGAAAAATTTTTGAAAGACTAATGATTTGAAAATAGTTTGTAATTGCTTCTTTAACTATAAATTAGCCCACTATGTGTATAAGTATAGCAATATCTTGTTTATGTGGTGTTCACACTGCTGGCAACTGAGGCTCACCAACTGAAAATCATGTACAAAATGAAGTGTATCAATGCAAAAAAATAAGTTACCCCTTTGGCTCTAAAACTTTGCTTTTATATAAGAAGTAATAGAAAAGATATTGAAGTTGGAAGTTAAAGGTATTATGCTAACAATGAATAGGTTCAGATGTATAGAATAGTTCCAAAAGCACTGTGGTTTATGTCACTCAATTTACACAACAATCCTGTGGGATAGTCAGGATTCATACATGTGAACATTGAGAATATGAACAGCCTAGGAACCATACCATGAATGGTGGACCTAGAACCAAGAATCTAGGTTTTCTAATGCCTACTGTGCTTTTCCCAAAAAATTCATGACCATGGTCCCCTTCAGAACAGTTCAAGAACAGTGTTTCAGTTCACTGTAATATCTTAAAGCATAGTGGCTGAGAACAATAGCAATCATTTATTTGTTCATATGTCTGCAGTTTGAGCATGATTCTACGGGGTAGCTCGTCTGTGCTCCACAGGATGTCTGCTGGCTCAGTTCAGCTGGGGCCGGCGGATCCACTCAGAAGGTGTTTGTTTCACTCACATGCCTGCCAAGACAGTTTTTGCTGTTGGCTGCAAAGTTATCTGGAGCTGTCAGGCAAAAACATCAGACCTCCTTGTGGGCTCTCCATGAGGCTCGGGATAATTGGACTTCTTATTGAGTACCCAAAGCAGAAGCTATGAGGCCTTCTTAAGTCTTTGGGCTAGAGCTGGCACAGTATCAAGTTTGCCACATTCCATTGTGTAAAACTAGCCACAGGCCTCATCCACACTCAAAGGGAAGAGACTACACATTGCATAACTAATGGGAGGTTTTGTCTGTTGGGGCCACTGATGAAAATGATTTCATCACATAGAATTTAAGTGCATTCTTATTAAAAAGGATACAGTGGTAGCATACATTTTTAAGAGATTTCCAATAAGCCAGATATTTATAAAAATAAATTTTAGTTATTTACAAAAATAAATTTTAGAAATATGCTTTACTTCCTCCAATGAGCCAGGCAAAAGAGTCCACTATAATTTGAAAAGAATTCTAAAATATCTTAGCTATTTTTTTCTTTTAGTGGTTTGGTAATCTTACTTTAATTAGATCTTTTCAGTTAGGATTGGTTAGTCTTTGGATCTTCTTTGGGAAAGTGTCTGATATTTTCCAGAATTCTCTGCTGGATACAGAGCCAAGAGAATAGTCTGCCATTCGTATGGCTGTGTTACCTTTGAGAAATCACTTCTGTTTCCTTAAGGACACATTTTTGAAGAATAAGCTAATAAGACATCTTAGAGATGAGATGTAGGCTTGTGTGTTATATGTTCAGTTCTCTTCAGCAAAAGGACCCTATAATTCTATTAAGAATTGAAAAATCAACTCTTGTCCCCAACTTTACCTTTGGGAAAAGCAAAGAAATAGTAGTTTCCAGTTAAACATATAGACTGGCCCCAAAGAAGTTTGATCAATAATTTGAACACTTATTTGCCAGCTAAATAAAAAACTACCCACCTCTCCCCTGAGTGAGACTAGACGCCTTCATGGGCTGTTTATCAAATACTATGTCTCCCTCGATAACATCCCCTTACACTAGTCTAGTCATTCTTTAAATCATAAATAAGACTCTCTGGAGTGTTTCAGGGGATAGTAAATTAAATATAACAGGACTTCAAAAGCGAGCATTTTTTCATTTATACTCCTACCAATCTCATGAGCATGAAGAGGAATGTTCTGTCGGCGAACAACACTGAACTGCAGCACTCGGCTGCAGCACTTCGTTTAGCCGCCAGGCTAAATAGGAAGAGGACAAAATAGCTATCAGGGACACTTTTTTCTAAGAATGAGGAAAATTATGGCACCTTTATTTCAAGGAACCTGTAGACCAGAACATGTGAAGATTCTGGAAGCAGTTAAATGGAAGCCAAGAAAAAAAAGATAATTTGAGGGAAAAATTGTCTTCTGGAGCATGTGACCAGGGTGCTCGAGTTCACACCAGTTACACTGATAGGTGCGTGGAAGTTTTGTTCTATTTGTTTTCTTTATTACTTTTCTTAGGAAAGTCCAGAAAGTATTTTTAAAAATGAAATTCTGTCAAGTTGTTATTTGCATGGACACACAGATCCTGAGGATTGTATTTGAATTTCAGAAGCCTTCACTGCCCTGTCACCACCCCAGGATTTTCCCATGTCTCATCGCTGTGGCCTCTACCTGGTTCCCGAGATGGCAGGAGTAGCTAAGACTGCTGGGTCATTTCATGGTTATATAGAAATCATGTAAATAAAATACAATTCTCAGGCAGCATTTGCTGCACACGATTCAGACAACCCTCGTTTTTCAGTTCTGCAAAAGTCTGACACTTCCGTTGCTCCCAGGGAAGCAGTTTACGGAGAGGAATCAGGCTTACCTAACGCATTTGATTAGGAAGTGTTAATTAAGACTTTATGATTCACAATTAAGTCTCTAAATTTAAACTTGTGTGTGTCCAAATCAATGTCATCCTTCCTGACTTTCTTACTATTGGTAAGCCCTCAACGAGTCCATTTCTAGGATGCCCGCTTCTCTTCAGCCTCAGTGCAAACTGCTGCAGCGTTTCAGTTCTTGCTTCTCTTCCCCACCCTACCCCACAGTGTGAAGGCAGTAGATGGAATGGGAAGCAGATAGTTTAAAATGAGGAAATTAATTAGTATCTCAGTTATTTACAAAGAATTAGCTTTACTTTTTATCATAAAACTTTTTCAATGCAAAGTAATATGAATTTTTGTATTGGTTATATACAACCTGAACATGTATATATGTATGTGTGACTCAGTATCTTAGAACAGGACAGAGATTAGCCTGTTTGGTACATGTCTAGCTTTGCACAGTGAAGCCTCCATGTGCCGAAGTGTATCACAGAATAGAGTGAGGTCGTTTTGGAGGCCACACATTTTTAACTATTTTCGTATTTGGAGTTAGTGGGAGAGAGTGAGTAGTACAGTATTCTATAACTTTGAACCACAGTGTAGGGAAATCAAATAAAAAGTTGCTAAGATAGTGTTCACATATTTTGTATTTACTAGTTGTGTGAAAGATCAGGGAAGTTTTCAGGGAATGGTTTTAACATGGAGGTTTTATTTTGAATGATAACAGACAAGCTTGAAGTTTGAAATATTGCATTGATTAAACTAGGGATTGCAAAATATTTGACATCAACTCAACTGAGCTGTGAAAGAGTTGAGTAAAAATATGTACCTTACAAAGGTAGTGGTAGTAATACTCAATTTTATTTTAACCATCCAATCATAGATTGGAGAATATTAAGTGAAGGAAATGAGGCTCTGGTGACTTTGTCGGTCTGGAACAGGATTGCTTTTCGCTCCAAGACAGCATGTGTAGTAGCCAACAAAGACAGGAATATGTGATATTAACTATAATAGTGGTTATGACTAAATAAGAACCAAGTTTTAAAGGATGTTTTAGCAGGATCACATCTTAGCAGGATCGCCAGTGAGCAAAGTGAAAGTCAACATAGTGCAGATAAAAAATATTATTTTTATGGAGCTCCTTTATATGTATTTATTTATTTTTTTATTTTTTGAGGGTGCCAAATTTTTTGTGGTGCCAGTTCAATTAATAAAATAAGCCAGAAGACTTGGTATCATCTCTGAGACTTTGTAATCTTCTATGGTTTTATTTTGTTTATTAGGGTTTCTTTTTCTCTCTTTATAATGGAAGCAATGATGGTTGAAATTAACTGTAATTAAATGCAGAGCAAGTTAGTGTCAGTTTTTTTTAAGCCAAAGTTTCTATTGCTATACAAATGTTAGTGCATTCCATTGCTTGTATTATGAGATTTTAATATACTTTACAATGATTATGCAAATACCTCATTACCATATATACAAGAGTTTAGATTCCCATCTCTTAAAAGGCCAAGATTGTATCCATTTAACCACTGAGACAGTGCACATGATGGTTCATTTTGTCAAGCACATTTCTTGCTGAGGTATGTATTATACTGAATGGTGATGCCTGCAGGGACTGAACAGCAGAACCAAGAGTTCCTGTAATACTCATTGACCAAACAGTAACTAAACACATACTCTGTATCAGCCCTGTGGGAAGAAAATGAAGAAGATACATGTAACCTCCAGTAGAATATACTAAACTCAGGCTCCATTTTGTGATTCTAAGGTGGGAAGATTAGTCTCCTGGGGGAAGTAGAGAATTAAAGGATGGCTACTCTGATGGAAGGGCATTTATTGAGGTGTGGGGTAAGGGAATGGAAAACATGGGTAGATATAATTAATTGGTAATAGTCTAATTATTTGGTTGGACCCTATTTCCATGCTGACAGTGACCAGAGAGGAGAGGGGAGGGAATTTAAGGGGAAAAGGGAAAGGGTGTACAGGAACAAGTATAAAGGACACATGGACAAAAACAAGGCAGGGGTGGAAATGAGAGGGAGGTAAGGAGGGCTGGGGGAGTGGGCTGGGATGGGAGTAAAAGGCAGAAAACTACTTGAAAAACAATTTTTAAAAAAAGTAAAAAAAAAGAACTGAAAAAAATACCTTTTCATCAGTTGCATAAAAATAATGAAATTTATTCATCAACCATGAATTACACAAAATAAATTTTGCACATTTAATATCCCCATTGATGCCCAGAAAGTAGGGCAGCCGTGATGTAGTAGAGATAGGAACAATAAGAAGTCATAGTAATCAATGGGAAGGCCTATTGCAAGATTTCTACTATGAGTCAAGATGGTCTGAGCTAATTCACTGGTCTCATTCCTCTCATTTGCATTTATAAGAATATTCGCTCTATGAAGGCAGAGTTTTTCTGCATGTGTATTTTTGTTCACTGCTATATCTTTGGTACCTTGTACATAGTATGTCCTCAAAAATAATTCTTAATGTTGACATAGTATGTCATAAAATTCTATAGTCTTTATAACTCACACGTCTTTAGTTTCTTTAACAATTTAGTAACTGTATTCCTGTACTAAAGAGTGTATATTATTTGAAAGGGCAACATTTGGTTCTTAAAAGATCTTGTTTGACTACTAATAGCAATGTGGTTAGACAGATAATACTGAATTTCCATATATAATGAGAATGTCCACAATTGCCTAAAATGTTCTTGTGAAATACTTTAGAAACTCCCCAAGATAGATTTAATTAAAATTATCATCAGGCTAAACATATTCAAACTTTAGTTGAAACATTTAATACCTTATCTGAAGAAAATAATAGCATAACTTTAAATTAATAGTCTATTGTAGTTGGGTGAATTCTTAGAGATTATCTACTCTAATGTCCTTATTTCCAAATTAGAAAACTAAAAAGGAAGGTAAAAATTATAAATTGCCAAACTATATATGTTTTAAGAGGGGAAATAAAATAATGGTTTTTGATAAGTTATTATGGCTTAATTCTGAATTTAGTAAGAGAAGAAATATTTAGACAGTATTTTCAGATTACTTCCAAAATTTTAATAAGATGAAATTTTTGGAAAATTAGAGATTTTAAAACATTTGCTAACATAAAATAAAGTGGATTTGATCATCTACCTTGAAGACATAAATTTATTTTCAATGTTCTTTCAAAATTAGTCATCTATAAAAATATGCTTAAAACATAATTGAAATGACAAATTACAATTAAAATTTTTGAATAGAGCTGTATGTATTAAAGAAATTAATTTGATCATAAAAACTATCCATGGATTCTGGATAGTTTTCTTGGTTAAATATCTTGTGCATTTAAAAAATGAATAATGCCAATTTCCCACAAACTATTACACTCTTTTATGAAGACAGCATAAGTTTTATAACAAACCATGACCAAATATTTAAAAGAAAAAATTATAAACTAATCATCCTCATTAACATAAATTGTAAAAAACATCAAAATGTGAGCAAATTGAATCCAGCGGTACATAAAAAGGTAAAATATGACAAGGTAATTTAACATTCAAAAATCATTTCTTATAATTCACTGTTTTTACAGAATAAAGGAGAAAAAATTATGATGAATAAATGCAGAAAAAGCACTTGACCAAATTAAATATCAACTTAGAGTTTTTAAAAAACTGTCAGAAACTGAAACTAAATGGAAGTACCCTCAATCCTGTAGAGGGAATCTATGAAAAACTTGTAACTAACATCACACAGCCCTGAAATGCTAAAGGATTTTTATGGGGACAAAACAAAGAAGCTCACTCTTACAACTTCTATTCTAAATTTTGTGGAGGTTCAGATTAGTAAGATAGGGAAGAAATATAATAAAAGGCCTAAAGGATTAGAGATGAAGAAGTAAGGAAAAAATGATTGTTTGTTGAGAAAATCCTAAAGAGTCTAAACAGTAACTTCTAAAATTAATAAATAAATTAAGCAAGATTACAGCTTAACAAGTAAATATACAAAAATCAATTATAATTCTGTATATTAAAAGTAAGCAGTTAGAAAATGAAATATTAAGAAGTCATTTACAGTAATTTCAAAGCAAAAATACTTAGAAAAAAATTAACAAAAGATGTGAAAAGCCTGTAAACTAAAAACTATTAAACACTGGTAAAAAGGATTAAAGACCTGAAAAAGAATAGCTATATCATGTCTGTGAATTAGACAACTCATTTTTGTTATGGTGTCAGTTCTCAAACTGATTTACAGATTCAGCACAATTCCAATCACAGTCTCACAGCAGACTTGTCTGTAGAAATTTGAGTGTTAAAATGTATATGGAATTACAAATGATCTGACCTAGAATAGCAAAATCAATTTTTCAAAAGAAAAAAGTTGTAAGATGTATACTACCTGATTTCAAGATACACTGTAAAGGCATAGTAATAAAGACAGAACAGTAATAGCATAATAGTAGATAAATACATCAGTGGGAAATGGTACAGAACCCAGAAAGACCTACACATTGTGACTAATTGATATTTGAATAAGGGTCTAAGGTAATTCCATTGTGAAAAGAACATCTTTTCAAGAAATAATTTTGAAACAATTGGACAAGTTTATGGGAAAAAAAATGACCACTAACTTTTATAAACAGCAAAGCAAAAACTAATTCAAAATTGTTTATAAACCTAAATTTAAAAGCTGACCAATTTGAAGCTTCTGGAAGAAAATATAGAATAATATACTTAAAACTTTGTGATAGGACACAAAGCACAAACCATACAAGGATATAATCAATAAATTAGACCACCTAAATTAAAACCATCTGCTCTTTGAAAGAAAAAAATGCAAAAGGGAGCCATAGACTGGGAGAAAATATTCTTGATACATATATCAAAGAACCCAGTATAAAAGATCTGCCCAGAAGGTACCCAGCCACATAGTATGAAAAATAGAGACATTTATGGAAGAAGATACAAGATACAACAAACATTGTACATAGGACAATGATGCCTAAGGAGTTTCTAGGACAAAAGATTAAAAGAATATACCTGCACCAAAACAGCACTGAAAGATATGCTAGAGAGACTGCTTTAAGAAGATGAAGAAAAAGAGAGAGAGAGAGAGGAATACTGGTACAAAGGGAATAAAATGGCAATGGATAAGTACCTATCAACAATAACCTTAAGTATGCTCTAGTCAAAAGACATAGGGTAGCGGAATGGATAAAAAAACATGGCCTGGACATATGGTGCCTACAAAAGACCAACTTCAGAAAAAAGACCTACACAGACTGAAAGTGAAGGGTTGGAAAAAAATATTCCAAGCAAATGGACAGGGAAAAAAAGTTGGGGTAGCAATAATTGTATCAGACAAAATAGACTTCAAAACAAAGGCCATAAAAAGAGACACAGAAGGATATTTCATAATACTAAAAGGAAGAATCCATCAAGAAGGCATAAATATTGTAAACATATATGTACCCAATATAGGAGCACCCAAATATATAGAAAAAATCTTGGAGGACATCAAGAAAGATATGGACAGCAACACAATTACAGTAGGGGATTTTTTAACACCCCACTGTCAACAATGGATAGATCTTCCAAACAAAATATCAACAAAGATATTGTGGAACTGAATAAGTCCATTAGATCAAATGGACTTAACTGCCATATATATATATATATATATATATATATATATATATATATATATGATAGGATATATATATAGGAAAGGATATATAGATATATATATCTATATATCCTTTCATTCCAAAGAAGCAAAATATACATTCTTTTCAAATGCATATGAAACATTTTCAAAGATAGACCACATGAGAGGACACAAAACAAGCCTCAACAAATTCAAGAAAATTGAAATAATATCAAACATTTCCTCAGAACACAAGAGCTTGAACCTAGAAACCAACCTCAAGAAAAACTCCAAAACATTCAAACCCTTGAAGACTGAGTAGAATGCTATTAAACAACAAATGGGTTAATAATGAGATCAAGGAAGAAATAAAAAAGTTTTTGGAAACAAATGAAAGTGAACACACAACAGTTCAAAACCTATGGAACACAATGAAGGCAGTCCTAAGAAGGAAGCTCATAGCAATACAGGCCTACCTAAAGAAGATGGAAATATTTCAAATAAACACCTAACCCTACATCTGCAAGAACTGGAGTAACAATAACAAACAAAGCCAAGAGCGAGTAGAAGGAAGAAAGTAATCAAGATCAGGGCAGAATCAAATGACATAGACACTAAAAGAACAATTCAAGGGATCAATAAATCTAGGAGCTGGTTTTTTGAAAATATAAAGAAAATTGACAAGCCTTTAAGCAGATTCGTCAAGAAGAAAAAGAGGACCCAAGTAAATAAAATCAGAAATAAAAGAGGAGAAATTACAACAGATACCACAGAAATACAAAGGATTCTAAGAAACTACTATGAACAACTATATGCCAAGAAATATAAAAACCTGGGTGAAATGAACAAATGTCTAGAAAAATATAATTCTCCAAAACTGAATCAAGAAGTAGCAGAAAGCCTGAACAGCCTGATAATAGCTAGTGAAATTGAAGCCATAATAAAAATACTCCCAGCATACACAAGCCCTGGACTAGATGGCTTCACAGAAGAATTTTACAAAATATTTAAGGAAAATCTAACCCCTATCATTCTCAGACTATTCCAAAAAATCCAAGAAGAAGGAAGACTCCCGAACTCTTTCTATGAGGCCAGCATCATTCCAATCCCAAAACCAGATAAAGAAACAACAAAGTAAGAAAACTGCAGTCCAATATTGCTGTTGAATATAGATGGTAAAATCCTTAACAAAGTATTGGCAAATGAGATCCAGCAATACATTAAAAAGATCATACACCATGATCAAGTGGGATTCAGCTCACAGATGCAAGGATGGTACAATATTAGCAAATCAATCAATGTAATACATCACATAAACGAAAGGAAAGACAAAAATCACATGATCGTATCAATAGATGCAGAAAAAAGCATTTGATAAAGTACAGCATCCCTTTATGATAAAAACACTCAGCAAACTGGGAGTGTAGGGAACATAGTTCAAAATCATGAAGGCCATATGTAAAAAACCTATAGCCAACATCATACTCAATGGGCAAAAACTAAAAGCATTCCCACTAATATCAGGAATAACACAAGGATGTCCACTTTTACCACTTCTATTCAACAGTATTGGGGGCCCTAGCCACAGCAGTCAGACAAGAAAAAGAAATAAAAGGCACCCAAATTGGAAAGGAGGAAGTAAACCTGTCATTGTTTGCAGGTGACATGATAGTGTAAACAAAAAACCCTGTAGACTCCACCCAAAATCTGCTTGACCTAATAAGTGAATTTGGCAAAGCAGGGTATACAAAATCAATATTCAGAAATCAAAGTCATTTTAGTACACCAACAATGAAATATCAGAAACAGAAATCATGAAAAAAAAATCTCACCTGCTATAGCAAGAAAGAAAAATAAAGTACTTAGGAATAAACCTAACCAAGGAGGTAAAAGACCTGTAATCAGGAAACTAAACACTGAAGAAAGAAATTAGGGAACATACAAATAAATGGAAGCACACACTATGTTCATGGATTGGAAGAATTAACATTACCAAAATGTCCATATTAACCAAAGCAGTTCATAGATTCAGTAAAATCCCTGTTAAAATACCAATGACATATTTCACAGGTGTAGAACAAATATTTCAAAAATTTATATGGAACCATAAAGGACCCTGAATAGCTACAGTAACTTTGGAAAAAAAAAAACAAAGTAGGAGTGATCACATACCTGACATCAGACTATATTATAAGGCCTCTGTAATCAAAACAGCCTGGTACTGGCATAAGAACAGACACATAGACCAATGGAACAAAATAGAGCCCAGAAATAAACCCAAGTCTCTATGGTCAATTGATATTTGACAAAGGGGGCAACAACATAAAATAGAGTAAAAATAGCCTCTTGAACAAATGGTGTTGGGAGATCTGGATAGCTATATGAAAAAAAAATGAAACTTGACCACCAATTTACACCATACAGAAAAATAAACTCAAGATGGATGAAAACTTAAATATAAGTCACAACAGCATAAAAGTCCTAGAGGAGAACATAGGGAGAAAAATCTCAGATATTCCACACACTGATATTTTCACTGATATGTCCCCTAGAGCAAGGTATATACAGGAAAGAATAAACAAATGGAATCTCATCAAAATAAAAAAGCTTCTGCACAGCTAGAGAAAATATCAGCAAAATGAAAAGGGTACCAACTGTATGGGAAAATATATTTGCCGTGATACCTCAGACAAGGGTTTGATCTCCAAAATATATAAAGAACTCATGTGACTCCACTCCAGGAAGACAAATAATCCAATTAAAAAATGGGCAAAAGGCCTGAACAGACACTTCTCCAAGGAGGACATACAGAAGGCCCAGAGACATATGAAAGGATACGCAGCATCACTAGCCATCAGAGAAATGCAAATTAAAAACACAATGAGTTACCGCTTCACACTGGTCAGAATGGCCATCATAAACAAATCAACAAACAAGTGCTGGAGGGGTTGTGGAAAAAAGGGAACCCTAGTGCACTGTTGGTGGGAATGCAGACTGGTGCAGCCACTGTGGAAAACAGTATGGAATTTCCTCAAGAAACTAAAGATGGAAGGAACTGCCTTTTGACCTGGCAATTCCACTGCTGGGATTATACCCTCAGAACCCTGAAACATCAATTCAAAAGAACCTATGCACCCCTATGTTTAGCAGCAAAATTTACAATAGACAAGTGCTGGAAGCAACCTAAGTGCCTATTAGTAAATGAGTGGGTCAAAAATCTATGGTGCATTTACACAATGTAATACACCCAGCAGAAAGAAAGAAGGAGCTCCTACCCTTCCCAACAGCATGGATGGAACTGGAGAGCATATGCTAAGTGAAATAAGCCAGGAGGTGAAAGACAAATACCATATGATCTCACCTTTAACTGGAACCTAATCAACAAAACAAACAAGCAAGCAAAATGTAACCAGAGACATTGAAATAAAGAACAGACAGTAACTGGAGGGGAGGGCGAAGGGGGATATTGGGGGAAAGTAGGAGAAGGGTCATCAAGGAACATGTATAAAAGATCCATGGACTAAACCAAAGAGGGGTAGGTTTGAGGGTAAGAGATGGGGGTGTTTGGGGTGGGAGAAAGTCGTAATGGGTAAAAGGACACAACTGTACTTGAACAACAATAAAAACTATATGTACCTAATTTAATAAAGTAGATAAAATATAAAAAATATGAAGTGGACACCTTTGTATCTCACACAGTTCTCCCAATCACCATCAGCTGCTCCATCATATTTTCCTGAATTTCATTGACAGTCTGAAATCTCTCTCCTTTCAAAAGTGATTAGTTTTGGGAAAAGGCAAAAGTCTCAGGGCACCAAGTCTGGGCGTATGGGGGCTGAATCACCTTGGTGATTTGATATTTCACCAAAAAACTCTGCATAAAACATGAGCGGGTTTGTTGTCATGATGAAGCTGCAATCACCAGTTTCCCATAGCTAGAGCCTTCTGAATCAACCAAATAGATTACGCAGAGGAATGTTCAAGCATAACACAAAATCTGATGCAAATTCATTTCTCTACTCACTCAGGCATTTTGAATGCAACAGCCACACAGTACACATGCTTACTCAGTGACATCTATGAGCTCCACTGACTAGTAGAGTGAAGTCATCATTGTTCACTCATGTGCATTCTAGTCCACTCTCCTTGACTGCCTGGTTACATTGATGTCGTGCAAAGCGTTTTTGTTGTATTAATAATGGCAGGACTTTTTCCAGACAGATCTCACATACATCAAAGAAAGGACTTGTATCCAGACTATATAAATAATTTCTACAAATCACCAAGAAACACAATGACAAATAAATAGGGAAGGAAAAACTTGAACAGATACTTCATAAAAGAAAGAGCTTATTATCGTCATGGTATAAGCAAGCAAAATGATGATAAAATTAACATTAGGGTGTTGACTTATAAATGCTTTTATTTTAATCTAATTTTTTCCAAATTATACTCTGACTTATCAAAAATATCTATCTAATCCAGTTATTCTCAATACTGGCTGCATATTGAAATCATTTTGGAAACATCAATGCTCAGCCTATATCCCTGACTACAATAACTGGGGTAAAGGTTCTGGGATATCAGTTTTCTTTGAAAGCTCTTTGGTGATTATAATGTGCTGTCAGAGTTGAGAACCAATTTGCTAAATGTTATTTACATGATGTATTTGTGGAGAGCAGGACCAATAAAATGGCATTGGCCCAGTCAACATAGAATTAAGTATATAAAACAAAATACTGTCACTTATATCAACCAAGATGTCTGTGGTCAGCCATGAAACTTTGATTCAAGAAGGAAAAACTACTGAAGTCATGCCAGGAGCCCTGCTAAATAAATGCCTTCTAGGGCATCACACCTAAGATATTGGCCCACAGACATGTTGGAGGAGAGGATACACCTGCCAAGAGAGACATAGGGGACTCCTGGCCTCAAGCCATGGCATTTCCCAGCTCAATCAGGTGCCGAAAATTTGGGCATAATTATGGTGGACTTCAGAGCCACCACAGAGACAGCTGATCTTCTACATGGGAATGCTGCCCTCTGCTACTCTGATGGCATCTGCTGCCAGAGGCTCTGCCTAACCACTACTGGACGAGGACACCTCAGACTTCCTTGTAAGATGCTGACACTTGTCACTGTCTCTCAGACCCAATGCCATTAAGACTGTTGGACACAGGTTTGTTAATGGGCTCTGCCCTCTCTTGTGTGTTGTGGTCTTGATTTGCTGTGTGTTTAATAATGCTAAGTTAGAACTAATTAAATGTTAAGTTAAAATGAATTTGCATGTGAAACTTTCATTAATAAACTAAGAATGTCATAGTTACCTGTTTTGGCTCACTGTTATTCCTTGGTGCCATGTAAGGGAGATTATGGGTCTCACATCTGGAAAAGCCAAGGTATTCCAGGTCACCCAGCGCCCTACAGCTTCAGCAGAGAATCGGGGGCTGACTTTCCAGAAATAGTGAGTTGTGACCACCCTTTCAGGGTCTGGTCACAACAGGATTACACTTCTGACTCTAGGTTTGAGGGAAGCTTACGTAAATGATGCTGAGTTTGAACCAGGAATATCTCATGTACCGTTGACAACTTTATGAAGATGTATTAGGCATTATACAGTAGGAGCCTATGAGGAACAAGTAATACCAATTGTTAACCAGAGAGGCACTGATGTTTTAAGGATCATGTAAAAGCCTGTGTGGTATTGAGACTACAAAATTGGTGACCAACATCTTATTTAATGGTTTATTTGCCTATGATTTTGATTAATTTATCTTTCTTACTCCAGTGATATAGACAGCAGGTTCCTTTTAAATTTGAATTAAGTATGTTGGGCATAGCCCGTCACTCCAGTAACTAGTGCTGCCAACTGTGTTTTATTGGAGGCTGATGGTGTGAACCAAAGATGGCTGGTTGTAACAACGTAGCAAAAATAAGTTATTAGGCTTAAATTCAGGCTATTCGTTTTTGAAGTTACAGGATGTTGTTTTCCCATATCTCCATTTACAGACGTACCAAGTTATGTTTCAGTCCCATTTGCATAATGCTCATGAATCCACCCTTACGTAATTTTCTCTCATGTGGCAAACATCATTACTGTTACTGAGAATTGGTGTCCCAATCATAGTTATGGCATTAAAGCTCTTCTCATTTCCATTCTCTCCTGCTGTGTGAGAATTTTTCTCTTTTCTTTTCTGTTTTCTCCCTAAAGATTTTTAATGAACCCGCTCTTATCCTTTTAAATATCTTTCCATTACTTTTTTCTTCAGTTAAGGATATCACTTATGGTTAGAAATTGTGTTTGAGCGGGGTCTCTGCCTCTCCTCCTCTCCCTCCTCCTCCTTTGTTTACTTTCTTCCTGTCTTTCTCAGTAACCTCCACATGTTTATGTAGAATTCCTCTATGAGGATCATTCAAGAGCTAAATGGGGCTTTACTTTAGAATGGCAGTCAGTAGTTTTAAAAAACAATCACTGATAGAAATATAACAGGCAGATGAAGCTGCAAACTACATACCTAGAAATTAAACTTGGTGAAAATGAATATGAGAACCTATCCAACCTTCTTTACAGGTGAAGTGAAGGAAGAGTGGGGCTGATGGGTGGGGGAACAAGTCATGTTGGCATTTGCATGTGTGACTAATATGCCCAGTGCTTTTAACAAGTTATCAGGGACAGTTGCATCTGCCTCAGTCTCAGATGCTGTACTCCATACCTTATTTATAAACACCTTCTACGTTCCCAGGTTCCTTATATATACACTAAAAGGGTTGGATTCAACTCCCTTCCAGCTTTAGCATTTTATAATTCTATGTGCAGTGCCTTATTTTAACTGGAATTAATTTGTTACTCACTTGCCACCAGAAGACAGGGGCAACTCTGGTTCAATTCTGAGTAATTTCCAATGAAACAGCTCTTTAGGAACAAAGCCCCAGAGTGAGTCAATTTGAAGGGTCCAAATCAGAGATATGTCCAGGAAGCAGGACATTTTCGAAGAATGGGAGGCACAGCTTGACTGTTCCACTGTTCAATCATATGCTTGCCCGCTGTTACCCTGGTTAACTGCTACATTTCTGTCATGCTCAGTTCACTTCCTCTGGGGTTCTGCCTTAGTTCTAGAGCCCAAGTTAGGAACTGTTCCTCTGAATTTTCCCCATCATAGCAAGTAGCACATGCTATTACAGTAATAGTTGTACCCTTTTTACGCCTCCACTGGACAAGGATTGGGGATCATATTTTTAAAGTTTGAAACACCAGCATATACTATACTATAAAATGCATTTTAAATGCATAATAATCTTTTAAAAGCAAACTTTTGGGTATCTAGGTATTCCATCTGGGTGGCAAAACTGAGCACAGTTCCTGTCAGCTAGTGGCCACCTCAGTGCTGCTCATGAGCCAAGTACTTCGTGGCTGTTTCCATTACAAACCTTCAATCACTGATGTTGGTGAAATTTTTCTCAATATTTTTGTAATGCAACTTCTCTCAGATTTCAAGTTTTATGATTAAGGTTTACATTGTATGGCTAAAGTTTTTATTGTATGTTTTGAAATGTAATAAAACATTACTATAATGCTTTAAAAATAGATATCATACTTTTAAAATAAAAAATACTTATATATACATATTTTCACTTATGCTAAATACATAACTATGGTTAGAAATAGAATTAATTAGTGTAAAGAGCATCAGCTCCTGCAGCAACTCAGCTATTTGGACTTGAGCAAACCTTTCCATTTTAGTATTGAAATGGCAGTGACAAAATTTGATACCTTTAGTGGATGGGATGCAGAACAGCTTGAATGAAATAATAAATTTGGATAAGTTTGAAAGCCATAAAGACCATACACCGTGACAGTAAAATAGTGCTGTCTGATTATCTTTTCTGGATCCTTGAATATTCAGATCAGTACTATTCAACAGAAAGGATCTCCTCCCTGGATAGTACAGATAAGTTCTGGATAAATTTTGTTAACAGACACACTGCACTTTTCCTTGAGGAGACTGACATATTTTGTGATGTATGCTCTCTCAGGGATGCTCAGGGGATCCTACAGGACATTTGCATAGTTTAAATTCTGAACTTTTATTTTAAAACCTTCTGTCTCCCTGGCTGGGTGGCTAGGTTGGTTGGAGTGCCATCCCATACACCAAAATATTATAGGCTTGATTCCTGGTCAGGACACATAGCTAGGTTGTGGGTTCGATCCCCAGTCAGGGTGTGTACAGGAAGCAAGTGAGCGATGTTTCTCTCTTACATAAATCTCTCTCTCTTTCTGTCTGTCCACCCCTCTTTCTCTGAAAATCTATAAATATATCCCTGGGTGAAGATTTTTTAAAAATCCTCTCTTGACCTCTACCCACCTATTCCCCCACTCACACATATTCCCTGATGAACTTCTTGGAAGTCATTGTCCAGTCAGCTGCCAAACCTAGAAACCTCTGATTTGTATCCTTTTCCTGTCATGTGCTGCCACTCACCCTGTTTCTCCGAAATATCTATCACATCTCACTGTCTCCATGTGCACTGCCACTACTTGTGGGTCAGCCCTGTGCATCTCTTTTCTATATTCAGTTACCTTGGCCCCCGCTCTTTCCTCTGAGTAGCTGGCATTTCTTTCCTTTCATTCAAACCATCGTCCATGCTTCATGCCTCTCACCCACGTATGAGACATCCATATCACCAGTTTCTGTTATGAGATGCTATTCACTAGCTGAACCCAAGTTCCCAAGGGCCATTGATTCTTTTCATACTTTTCCAGCTCTGTCTTCCTCTGAGTCATCTTCAATATTATCATCTCACTACCACCACAGTAGCAACTTACCATATGCCAAGCACTGTGCTGAGGACCAGAGAATCTCATTTAATCTTTACCACAGTCAAACATAGTGGTGATGAAGATGAGGAAATTGAGGTTTGGAGGAGCTCCGTAAAATCTGGGAAGCAGAACCCCAATTCAGAGCCACTGAGGCCTCAGAGCCAGAGGTCTTACCAACTGCTTCTTTGCCATTCTTCCCTATAAGTAGGCTGTCCTTACCCGACTCTGTGCATCTATGCTATCCATTCTGCCCCAAATACGCTTTCATGTCCTCTACCTGCCAATTTCAAACTGATCCCTGTAAGATTCTGTCCAAAGTCCACCTTCCCATGTCCAAGGGGTTGTGGAAGATTCCTAAAGCTACTCTGCTAGCAAATAACATAAATTGGGATTAAAAATAAGATTGTGTGACCACTGCTTACCTTACATCAAAATTGTTGCTTTGATGGACATCGCTAGCATAGATTTGGAAATCAATCCAAGACAACTCATTGACTACTAATGGAATTCTGCTTTGCAGCTTAATCTTTAGTTTCTGGGGGGATGACAGTTTTATCAACCCATCTCTTAAAATTTCTGTTCTGCAAACACAATAATCATTGGAGAGAGGACTGTTTGCAAATTTTTGTTTATATTTTTGAGGAACATATTCCACATAAAGCAAATAAAACTGTTTCTTAGCTCTCTTCTTTCCCTTCATTAGTCTTGAAGGCCGCAGCTGTTAAGTCAAAGCAGGTTGGTTTCCTACAAGCAAACTCTTAAGTCTTTAGTGGCTTTTGCTAATTGACATAGACCAGAATTGAAATAGATGCACAGTGGGGAGTCTAGGTTTCTTTTCATCAGCAGAAACCTAACACTATTATTCCTTAAAAGCTACTAACAAAGTTCAGCTGGCATTTGCAATCTCTCTGGCTTCCTGTGTAAGCCATTTTGTGTAAGATCTCACTGCTCACTCTTTGTGAATAAAGTTCTTTAGTGCAAAACAAAAATTCTACTTCCCAAGCCTAGTTGATTAGATTACTGCAAATTGTGTTATTAATTTTATGGTGGGAAATCAAATGGAAAACTAACGAGTCAAAACACATAAAGCAATAGTTAAAATAAAGGTTCTTAATTGAGGGTGAACAGCCAAGTAACTTGGGAATATGATTTCAAATACATATCTCATTTCCAACACAGCCATCTTCCATGCCCTCCAAATTCTGACTTACTATGCCTGGGATGTTGCCAGGTATTGAAATTTTTTTTCTAAAAGCTTTTCAAGTAATTCTGATGTACTACCCTGGATTACGAGTTGGAGCAATAGTCTCAAACCATGTTAATAGCCTTACACAGCCATCAGAGGCTTAGATTACATGATCTTGGAGCTTAGCTCCTATTGTAAACTTCTCTTCCACTTCAGGAATTGGACAAGATTTGGCATCTCAAAGTAGTTTTTAAAACTGAAACTGTTTTTCCCCCTAATAAAAGTAGCCCTGACTATAAAATAGATGAAAAGGAGACCAATTGGATGACTCAAGGGTTGCTTAAGGGCCTCCCACTTCCTCTGGGCCTTGAGTGACTTGCCTGATTCTCTCAGGGCTCCATGGTTTTTAACCACTGGGAGTCTAACCACTTCATGTCACAGGTGAAGAAACTGAGGCCTAGTGAAGCGAAGTGGCTTGCGATGGAAACCAATGTTCAAACAGGGGCTCTTACTGCCAGTCTAGTGCACTTGCCATTATTGTAAATGTTTACCTCTGCCAAGAGTGGACATTAAAGGGTATAATGGGCTGCCATTGTCTCATTGACATTTTGATCAAGAGCACACCATTCCTAAACTCTGATTTATGATTGCTAAATAAATGGAAAAGTACTTGCAACATCAAATTAGTTTCATTATCCCATTAAAGGAACCATATTTTTGTCAGTTGGGAAAAATCTAATAAAGTCATATGTATTAATTAAGTAGAGTAATATAATGAAGCTTCACAATTGTGAAATTGGGTCTGGATGGGGCTCTTTAGAGGAGATGACATGGTGTTTCATCATATGAAATCTAAGAGTGGGGGGTTCTTTTGTATTTATTCAACTGCAAAATGTAGAAATTAGTTGAGTCCTCTTCCCTTCAGTCAAAGAAGGACTAAGAGGTATTACAGTAGGAAACTGTAATGATCAAGAAAACCAAACCATTTAACTCAGTGTTGTCTTTTTACTTTAGCAAGTACTACACTTGCCTTAAAAACTTACAGAAATAGACTGATAGACTGATTCAATTTAAGTTGTCATTAAACTTGCACATTTTATTTTCAGATACACTTATTTACTAGTTAAATCACAGAATCTGTTGATTTACATGCATTTAGTTCTAAACCATATATAATGTAGACATTTTATTTGGAAAAGGAAAAAACAGGATAATGTAAATCTCAACTTCCAACCCACCACCAAAAAGCTAATAATGCCTTATTTTCTACAACTGACAGAATATGAATATTGCATTTCAAAATTCAATTTTCTTTATTTCATGATAGCACTGAAGCATATTTGAAAAGAACATATGTAACTTAATGGGATGCCACCTATTACATCACTAGTGGCATTTCCTAAAGAGCAAAACTTGAATAAAAATGTAAAACAAATATTGAATATTATGAATAGCAGGTGACATTGGCAGGAGATAGTTTTCCTGTCAGCAGTATTAAATATAAATTTGAGAAGGAGCATTTTAGATGGAGGAGACCTTTTGAGGCATTATAGTACTAAATCCTGCATTTATTGGGATATGCAATATAATGAGATAAATAGATATCACAGAATAAAAATAGAATAGACTTGGGGCTATACAATTCATGGCGGAGGGTAGAATAAGCTTTACCTAGTAAGATTTAAGATTGTCTTGAAACCCACTGAAGGCTTCTATGCAGTCTGAGGGGAGAATCTGGCCTTAAATCATCAAACAAGTTAAAAATAGTAAAAAGTTTTGTTAAGACAAACCATCTGCTCCAAGGCATGAGAAGGAGAGAGACTGAGGAAGTCTCCAGGAACTCTCCAGGGCTTTGGAGTAGAAGGATGGTCACATTGCAACTGATGATTCTCTGTGTCTTCACTCAAGTTCACTATTGATCTCAACATAGCCAGACTTGAAGGTCATACCTGGGAATTAGAAAGTGAAAACACCTAAGGTCAATATTCTGTCTGGGCTTCAGTGCTCAATAACAAGAAAGAAGAGAGACAAACTGATGTATGCATGGTCTAGACTCTAGCTACACAGTAAGATTGAATGTGTAGCTTTGAAAAAAATTCCAGTATCTGGGCCCCACCTCAGGTCAATTTCAAAGTCCCAGGGGAATGATGCAAAGCCTTAGGATTGTTAAAAACTCTGCTGGTGCTTTAATGTGCAACCAGTCTCAAGAACTTCTGTTCTGAGAATGTAAGAGCAATACTTACTGGAGAAACAAGAAGAGCTATCTCCCCAATAATATATACACACACACACTAATATTGACAAAATTTGATTTCTGTAAATAGGAGGACAGGGAGGTCTTGTCCCTTATGGTTGAATTCATCTGTTTCTTTTATGGGCAAAATAATTTCCTAGAGTGTAAATTATCTTTTTTAAAAAAGTCTGGAAGAGGCATTTCCAAGAATATATCAGCTTTTTGGCTGGCAGAAAGAAGTAACAATCTGGTTACAGAGAGAGCCAGTATATTATATAAGAAGAACATCTTGTCATAGACTTAATTCTGTGATTCTGGTGTGCCTGTGAATATTTCTGATGGTTAAGGCAAGTCTTAGGTTATTTTTTTCCCATAGCCATAACCATTGGATATGAGGTATTTGAGATTTTGTCTATGTTCAGTGTTCTAGTTCTCCTATTTGCAAGCCAGAGAATTAATTCAGATATACAGACCTTAGCAGTTTCATTCAGTAGAAGGCTAAGAAAAAAAAAATGTCAATGAAGCAAGCATTGATGAGACCTAGGTGATTTTTAGTAACTTGGTACCATTTTTATTTCCGTGTCAGTTTAAGTAACTGGCATGCCTGTAGGAAACAACTACCCTAAAAATAAGAAGAATCGCCATCAGGAGTGTCTGCTGTAGATAGTGTGAATTAATCAGTTTCCTGATGCTACCTTGATTGAGGTCAACTAAATACTTCAAGCATGAAGAGGGAACCATAAATATCTCATGCATTAACAGGACCCCAAAATAGGAAAGTCTAGGTTATTGCACAGGGAACTAAAGTTGAATGGTAGTGTGGGTAATTTGCTTTTTCTTATTGATAGACCCATGATATGAGAAGCAAAGTCCAGCCACCTATTGGAAAAGGTGATAATCAGGTGTGTTATCAAGGGGAAAAAAAAAAACCCAGAGAAGAGTTTCTGGAAATGGCTGCATTCTGAGAGGGATACCAGCCATATTAAGAAAGGATCAAGGAAGAAGCCCAAAAGTATACACTGGGCCATTGTGGAGGAAAGAGGGTAAAATATCAGCCAAGTAGGCTCCCATAGTGCACTCCATCAATAGCCTCCAAGTCCTAGTAGAAGATAAGACTAAGGCTGTTTGATTACTTGCTGTCCTGACCAGAGCTAGGCAGGTGTACAGGTGAGGCTAAATAGTTTATTCAAGTCTAGGGGCACAGAAGACTTGAATGAAATACAGAATAAATGAGGCCAGAGCTGATGGAGTTGCTCCCAGCATACACGATCTTGCTACTTCCAGAAATTGCCAACACTGGTCCACCATACTTCCTGGAAGAAAATAATCTCATTCTTATCTGCCAAAATAGTTTACTTCTTTCCTCTCCTACTTTCCTTGCTTTTTAAAAAGATTTTATTTATTTATTTTTAGAGAGAAGGTAAGGAAGAAAAAGAGAAAGGGAGAGAAATATCGATGTGAGAGAGAAACATCAATCAATTGCCTCTCACATGCATTCTGACCCCAACCCAGGCATGTGTCCTGACTGGGGATAGAACCAGTGACCTTGTACTTTGGGGAATGATGCCCAACCAGTGGAGCCACACTGATCAGGGCCCTACTCTCCTTATTACCATTGGAGATGGAACACCAGATATATTGCAAGCAGAAGGTTGTCTTTTAAAGCTCTCAGACTTTGGCCTAGGCTCCAAGCAGAGGCAATCAGTTGGAGTATGCATCATTTTTGGAGCTTTTCTCAAACTAAACATATCAATAACTTCTCTTTATCTCCGTATTTTCCTGAAAATTCTGAGTATGTCCTTTCCTTCTCATTCCTTAGTACCCCCTACCTAGGTCCTGGACAAAATGCAGAAATATTCTCTGTTTAAGATCCTTCTGCCTTATCATTCAGACACTCATAATTATGTGTTTAATGTATTCTCTGCTAGAAGGTAAACCATGCTACTGATTTCTATGAAGGAAAAATCAATGTCTGAAGCAAAGAAAGCATTTAGTAACTCTCTAAATGAATTAATGGGTGATTCCACTTATTTCTTCCTTTTTTAATTCTGCACATTCATTGATCTTTCTTCCTGCTTTAACAACCACAACATAGAGAAGATTCCAAGTCTGTCTATCATCTATCTATCTATCTATCTATCTATCTATCTATCTATCTATCTATTTTTAATGACCTCTTAACCATTATTCTTATTTTAAATGTCTCTAGATATAGGAAGATGTTTATTCCAAAATATACTGTAAAAATTGATTTGAGAGAAAATTTTTCACCTTTGTCTCCTCAAATTGTTGAAGGGGGAAGAGTGTGGCTGTCATGTGAAGGAATCTGGTTTATTGGCTTTCTTGAGATGAAGATTATACTCTTAGTCCTGTCATCCACCATCATTGGTGTGACTAGTTTTATTACACTACAGAAAGTTTGTCTCCTCAGAAGACAGCAATGCCATGAAGAGGAGTAAATGAACTGGATAACAGTACATTTATGTGGCAGTTTTAAATATAGTTCCAAGGCTACTATTTCTTGATTCATTTTTTAACTTTGTGAGCTCCCTGGAACTTGTTTTTTGTTTCTTTATTATAATTCACTTATTACTCAGAAACTTTTACATAATGGTTTTTCTGCTTTGATAAGACTTAGAATTACCTTATAATATTGGCTTTCAGGCCTACTAAATCAGTTGGTGAAAAACACTTGTATGAATCATGGGAATAATTGATGAGAATATAATGAATGCTCTTATACCTACTGCTGGTTGCTTTAATGATAGCTTTCATTAGGTAGGTATAATTTTGTTTAAGCTCAATCTGGATCACCAAATCTAATAGATTTTTATGGCAAATGTGAGCTTTCAAAGTTTCCTGGTATCAGAGGATCAATAATATATGAGCATTGGCCTCCCAATTGCCATTACATTTTTTTGGTTTTTTGCCTATGAGAACTTAATCTCCATTTCTCCCTTCCATCCCAGTTTTTGTGATTTATTTTTCATTTTACTACAAATGCACTGTAACTATCTAAGGAGAGCAGGTTGTCTACTGTGTCTACTCTTTTTATCTCTGGCACCTAAAGAGGAGTCTAGAACATTAAAAGCATGCAGTACATACCTGTTACATCATTAAATAGTGTAACCTTAACTACCATCCCACTTTGAATAAGGTGAGGGTGAATCTGACTAGCAAGTGCACACATTTTAAAAGTGATTAAATATTGAATTTATCTTACAACCTTATCAAACTTGACTTTGTGGTCCCTGGAGAATTCCATAGTCTTCACCAGTTCTACACTTGAAATATTCTGCCGTGGCATTTGAGCTTCCCAGGTGGACCCCTCTGATCTTCTTACTCCTTTTTTCTTTCCACTGGATCTTACAAGTAAACTAGACAAGAAATATCTCTTCCTCCCTGTTCTGCAAATTGATTTTCCAAATTACCTCTGTAAATCTTTAACAATTATCTAACTTGGGAAGTTTTCTCTTAAGGACAAAGGATCGGGAATATGAAAGAATCTGAAAAAAGGTCAAGCCAAGAAAGGAAAAAGAAATGTTTCCTAAAGATGGCGTTCTTTTAGGGGTATGTATTTCTTTGCAGCCTATTGATTTGCTCCTTTCATCTCTCTGGTTTAGAATCTAAGCTCTTTGGGTAAAAGGGTGTAATTTATTCTATCTCAAACAACTCCAAGTAACTTTTGATGCTCAGTTCATGGTAAAAACAGACAAACAGAAAACCTCTCAATTGTCATGGCTTTAATATTATCCATAGGAGGAAAGGTCAGAATCAACATAATCATTTTAATTTTAATTTTTGAAACTTACCTTAAGCTGTATTGTTGTTTCAAAGTTGAAGTATTTGTAAAATCAAGTAAGATATAATTAAAATTACTTGGTTAATAAATATTTTAAGTACTACTGTATGTTAGAGAAGTTTAGCCTTTTGGGAAACAACATAAAATAGCACAAAGGAACATTATAGCTTAAAGATAATAACAGAGACAACATTTTAATACATTTATTTGACTCAATATATTTTTATTTTAATTCACAAAAATCAGTCATGCCAAAGCAATTTATGACCTATATGATATCCACAGATATATCATAACACACTCTCCTTTAAAATGAACACTTCCAAAAAAGTTATACATTTCTAGGTTGAAGTGAACTAGTAATAAGTACTTCTGTTGGTAGTTTTTGTGTTTTGTTTGTTTTATAATCACATCTGTGATCTGGTGGAAACCACCCAAGTATCAAAGTTCACTAAAGCAGATTTTGGCAACACCAAAATGCTCAAGGGCAGGGAGAGTGTGGATGCTGAGAGTGGGGGTTCTGGCGTTGGAGGGGGGCTTTGAAGGTAGCGAGGATCTTTTTCACATTCTGTTCTCCCCTAACAGACTCACACAATGACAATGTTATTTAAAGCAATGACATAGTAGAAAATGCAACAACTGAAGGTCAATCTACATATCCCTTTTTTTTCTTAAAAATAATGCAACTCTACAAAACTTTTCAAAAGGGTTATAAATGATAAGAAAAACATTTAACTTCCTACATTCCTTTTTGAAATTAGAAATTATTCTATCCCACTCAGTAAAGATGCCTTGCTTTCAGTGAGACACAAATCCACCATGTACCATTTTGGAGGTCATCTCAACACAATCTTTCAACAAAATGTTTTTTTTTTTTTCAACTGCAGGCCTACATGTCACTCATTACATAGGCAGGAGTTTAAGACCATAAATGGAGCAAAATGTGCCTCATGTTTAGACCTTGTATCCTTTTATCTTACTGCTCTGATTTATACTAAATTTGATATGAAGTGAATGACATTTGTTATCACTATATTTAAATATAAGAATTTAATTTTTACAACTTATTGCTCTGCATTTGTCATCTGGCTAAATTTCCTTCAGCGTTGTGAGAGCTAGCCTGCTGAATTAGAGGTGAAGTTTACAGTCCCAAGACATCACAACTTTATTCTAGCTAGAATTTTTACCTAAAATAAAGAAACAATACTGTCTTTTCTACTGTAGCTGTGAAACTAATCCAAATTAAATACCAAGACAAATTGCTGCTCTACTGTTTACTTTTTAATAATGAATTCTCCATTTATCTCTGAATTATAAAGATTCCCAATGAGGTTATATGGTACAAAAATTTGGGGCCAGGAAAAAAATTAAAACTAACCACTTCTATTGATTGAAACACCCATAGTTTTAGGTCAAACACACTTAGTTTTCTATGTCTGTGCAGAAGAGATTTGGAGGTTTCTCTACATGTCATTGGCCATTACCAAAGCCAGATTATCCCAAGGTGGTCATTGCATTTAGTTCAGAAACCCAACCTTCATAACCAAAATGTTTATTATACATATGTACTCTGCTGTATTTCTGAAATAGTATAGGTCACTGTGGAAAAAGAATTCTTAAAATATATTACTCCAGATATGTATGTGTTTCTTTGATATTGCAGTTTGACACAGCCCCACTGAAGCAAGGGTTATTTTATTTTATTTTATTTTATTTTATTATTTTATTTTGGGGATGCTCTGAAGTAGTGTTTTCAGGAAGGAGCAATGTGATGGGAGGACATTTTTATATGTTATATATATATATATATATATATTTAAGACCCAGAGCATTATTTTCAGTATTTTATTACCAAGAGCTAGGCAGATAGATATTTCTCCCTCCAAGCCTCAGACACATTCCCCCCAAAACTTCCCACTCCCCTGACAATGAAACTTGAGAATGAGGTCGTTTAGGGATGGGGTCAAGTCCCAGAGGCCAGAACTACAGACCACAGAGGATTACTCCCAGGCACTGAAACCTAATGGAGTTTACCCGGTTGGATTTGACATTGTTTGGGACCAGTGATTCCTTTCTTCCTCCTACTGTCTTCTCTTTGGAATGGAATGTCTGTAACTGTTAACCTATGCTGTTCTGCTGTTGTATTTTAAGAACAGATCATTTATTCTCCAGTTTTACAAATCCACAGATAGGGAAAAATTTTGCCCCTGACTGCCTCATACCCAGAGTCTCGTCCACACCCAGCTTAGATGATGAGATTTGGGACTTTTGAGCTGAAATTTTTTACAGTAGAGCTTTTACTTTGAGTTCATGCTCTAATGGGTTAAAAATCTGGGGGATGTCAGGATGGGGTGAATGTATTTTGCATGTGGGATGGATGTGAATCTTAATAATGACAGATACGTCCATGTCCTAGTTCCTGAAACTTGTGAAGGTTACTTTATAAGGCAAAAGGAACTTTTGGAAGTAATCAAGTTAAGGATTTCGGAAATAAATTATCTTGATTATCTGGGTGTCCTGAGCTAATCACAAGGCTTCACATAAAAGAGGCAGAGGAGGAGCCAGACTTAGAGGACAAAGTGATGCGATCTTGGTGGCTGAGACTGCAATAACATGTTTTGAAGATGAAGGCAGAGGCTGCCTGCCAAGGAATACAAGTGGCAACAAGAAGCTGGGTAGGCAAGGAAACCAGTTTCCCCTTAGAATTTCTAGAAAGAATGAAGCTCTGTTGACAGCCCAATTAAACTGATTTCAGACTTCTGATCTCCAGAATTCAAAGAGAGTAAGTTTATGTTATTTTATGCCATTAAATTGTAGTAATTTGTTACAATAGCTATAGGACAATAATACAGAGGATCTATATGAAACTGTTGTATAAATAATTGACTCTGATGCAAAACTAATGATTCCTTGGATATTAAATGCATACTTCCTGAAAAAATTCAAATGAGTACAGAAAATAAAACCATGTAATGAGTGTAGAAGTAGGAGAAGAAGTAAAGGTCAGGAATGTCTGCTGCACACATTACTGGGTAGTAATGAAGAATTTTACAGTTTGACAAAGCTGGTATCTCAAAAACTTGCACCAAAGACAATTTTTGGATAATCTCTTTACCTATTATCCAGTACCCCTCAGAGAGAGAGAGAGAGAGAGAGAGAGAGAGAGAGAGAGAGAGAGGGAAGGAAGGAAGGAAGGAAGGAAGGAAGGAAGGAAGGAAGGAAGGAAGGAAGGAAGGAAGGAAGGAAGGAAGGAAAGAAGAGAATAACATTTTCATTTTGGTTTTCTGGGATATTCTCTCTCCTGTGTCACCAACCTCCACCTGCAGAGACCCTCTTGAAGGTTAAATAAAGTTCAAGGGCTGCAATTCTTAGTCCCTGCTGAGACAAAAGATACACTAATTATTGGCTGTTATGAAGCCTTGGCTTTTACTGGTAAAAATAAATAAATAATTCCTCTGAAAAACTTATAAGTAATTGCTTTTTAGTATAATTTAATTTGAATTTCTTATGGAAAACAGTTGAATGGAAACAGGGAAACAGTTGATTATTATGAATTTAAAAGTTTCTTCATCTTAAGATTAGTCATGCCAAAAGCCTGTATATCATTTATAAATATTATCCTCCAGAATATTTCTTGTTTTGCTATACTCTATATGTTGGAATGCTTACTAAATAGAATAAGCCTTTGGAAGAACAAAAAATTTACTTTAGAAAGTAGACTAAAATCTTTACCACCAGGAACTCTCAGAAAAATAAGTTTTTCCAGCTTGAAACATTTTCTGGAGAAAGAGATGTGTGTGTGTGTGTGTGTGTGTGTGTGTGTGTGTGTGTGTATCTATATTTTTAAAAACACTTTTGATTTTGATTTTTGTTCAAGTACAGTTTTCTGCCTTTTCCCCTCACCAGCACCCCAGCCTTCCCCACCTCCCTCCTCTGTTTCCACCCCCCCCTTCTTATTGTCCATGTGTCCTTTATAGTTATTCCTGTAAACCCTTTACCCTTTTCCCCCCATTATCCCCTCCCCTCTCCCTTCTGGTTACTGTCAACTTGTTCTCAATTTCAATGTCTTTGGTTATATTTTGCTTGCTTATTTGTTTTGTTGATTAGGTTCTAGTTAAAGGTGAGATCATATGGTATTTGTTTCTGCCTAGAAACACTGCCTAGCTTATTTCACTTAGCATAATGCTTTCCAGTTCCATCCATGCTGTTGTAAAGGGTAGGAGCTCCTTATTTCTTTCTGCTGTGTAGAATTCCATTGTGTAAATGTACCATAGTTTTTTGATCCATTCATCTACTGATGGGCACTTAGGTTGCTTCCAGCACTTAGCTATTGTAAATTGTGCTGCTCTGAACATTGGGGTACTTAGGTTCTTTTGGATTGGTGTTTCAGGGTTCTGAGGGTATAATCCTAGCAGTGTAATTGCCAGGTCAAAAAGCTGTTCCATTTTTAGTTTCCTGAGGAAATTCCACACTGTTTTCCATAGTGGTTGTACCGGTCTGCAATCCCACCAACAGTGCACTAGGGTTCCATTTTCTACGCAACCTCTCCAACACTTGTTGTTTGTTGATTTGTTTATGATGGCCATTCTGACCAGTGTGAAGTGGTATCTCATTGTGTTTTTATTTACATCTGTCTAGTGATGCTGGCTAGTGATGCTGAGCATTGTTTCATATGTCTCTGGGCCCTCTGTATGTCCTCCTTGGAGAAGTGTCTGTTCAAGTCCTTCACCTGTTTTTTAATTGGGTTGCTTGTGTTCTTAGAGTGGAGTCATGTGAGTTCTTTGTATAATTTGGAGATTAAGCCGTTGTCTGAGGTATCATTGGCAAATATGTTTTCCCATACAGTTGGTTCTCTTTTCATTTTAATGCTGTTTTCTTTAGCCATGCAGAAGCTTTTTATTTTGATGAGATCCCATTTGTTTATTCTTTCCTTTATATACCTTGCTCTAGGGGACATATCAGTGAAAATATCAATGTGTGGAATATCTGAAATTTTCCTGCCTCTGTTCTCCTGTATGACTTTGATGGTGACATGACTTATATTTAAGTCTTTTATCCACCTTGAATTTATTTTTGTATATAATGTAAGTCGGTGATCGAGTTTCATTTTTTTTTTGCATGTAGCGTCCAGCTCTCACAACACCATTTGGTGAAGAGGCTATTTTTTTGCTCCGTTTTATGCTGCTGCCCCCTTGTCAAATATTAATTGACTATACAGACTTGGGTTTATTTCCAGGTGCTCTATTCTGTTCCATTGGCCCATGTGTCTGTTTTTATGCCAGTACCAGGCTGTTTTCATTATGGTGGCCTTGTATTACAGTTTGATATCAGGTATTGTGATCCCTCCTACTTTGTTCTTCTTTCTCAAAATTGCTGCAGCTATTTGGGGTCATTTATAGTTCCATATAAATTTTTGAAATGTTTGTTCTGTATCCGTGAACAAACAGATAGATACAGTACCAAACAAATTGGTACTTTAATAGGTATTGCATTGAATCTATCAATTGCTTTGGGTAGTATGGGCATTTTGATGATGTTAATTCTTCCGATCCATGAACACGATATATGTTTCCATTTGTTTGTGTCTTCCTTAATTTCTTTCTTCAGTGTTATGTAGTTTTCTGAGTACAGGTCTTTTACCTCCTTGGTTAGGTTTATTCCTAAGTACTTTATTTTTCTTGTTGCTTATAGCAAATGGAATTTATTTCCTGATTTCTGTTTCTGATATTTCATTGTCTGTATACAAAAATGCCTTTGATTTCTGAATACTAACTTTGTATCCTACTGTTTTGCCAAATTCATTTATTAGGTCTAGCAATTTTTTGGCGGAGTCTATAGGATTTTCTGTGTATAGTATCATGTCATCTGCAAACAATGACAGTTTTGTTTCCTCTTTTCCAATTTTGATGCCTTTTATCTCCTTTTCTTGTCTGATTGCTGTGGCTAGGACTTCCACTACTATGTTGAATAGAAGTGGTGAAAGTGGACAACCTTGTCTTGTTCCTGATCTTAGTGAGAAAGTTTTTAGTTTTTGCCCATTGAGTATTAGTTGTATCTACATTTATTTCCTACATATGTATTTGCATTTTTAAAATTTTAAACACTATGTCAGAAAAGTCTTATATAAATCATACTTATTTGTGATTTTTAAATAATATATGGAATAAAAGTTCACTTTTCCTCAGTAATACAATATTAGCAATAATTTCCTAGGCTAAAGCACAAGAACATAAGAACAAGCCTGTTGAAATTATAAAACTTGAGTGTACCAGGACATACCCAAGGAAAGTCATAGGAATGGATGTGAACTTTTGTATGGCTCTGCATAAAAGAGTGATGTCACCACTGACATGATTTTAGTATGTATGAAGAAAAGTAAAAATACAACTTGTCTTGTTACAGCAAAGTGAAAAAGTTCCTTCAGAAGTTCCTTATGAAAATGGCATGCTCTAATGCAATGAAGAAGTCCTCAACAGCATCCTATAGTCATTACTACAATCATTTTTACAGGACTTTTTAAAATACAGAGCATTTATATTGACCAATTGTGTAAAGCCAAAGTAAAGTTTGAATAAAACAAGTTTAATCAGAATCTGGCAAATCTTTTGAAATCCAAGACTTCCTAAAAGGGATTGAAATTCAAACTTTTTAAAGGTGATGTGATATTTAGAATAAGTTTTGTGTTTTTGAGAATCCTAGGTAAAATCTGATTGTTGTATCATTAATTATCTTTTATTTAGGTTGAGATTTCTTCATGCCTTCCTTCCTTGTTTTCTTTTCCCCATCTTTTTACCCCTTCCTCCCATCATCTCTTCTTCCTTTTCTCCTTACCTTTGTTCTTTCTTCCATTACTTCCTCCCCTCTTTCCTGTCCTTTTTTCCCTTTCTTTTACCCCCTCCTTCCTTTTACTACCTAACAGGACAAATCAAAATTGGATCTAAAATGCTTAGCCCATTCTCTGGGGCAAATATGAAGAAAACTTTTAAATTATTCTTAGGTTATTGTAGAGGTGAGGGGAAAATTTTCCTGTCAGCTCAGAAGGTGCTATATGGGAATGTCACTAATATAGTTCAAAAATCTCTTGGGGCATCTTATTCTCACTGGCTCTCTAACTGTACTGACCAGCCCTCAATGCAAAGATACTCTTGTCCAGTTAAGAAAAGGAATATAAGAGAATTAAGGGGAAATGATCATTTTTTACTGAAATATTTCATATTATATATGCCAACAAATAAGTATTAAATGTATTGGTGTCCTGTCTTTCTTTATAGTATAGATTTATCACCTAAAGAATAAAAAGTTATTTTCTTCTGCATGCCTTTTTGTACTCAGGTTCTGAATGTTTTTGTCCCATGGGTGGATGGAGTTTACCTGTATTCTATGCATGAACATCTTTGACAATTAAAGACAGCAGATCAATAAGCAGAATGTTTCCTCTCCGAAATTTCAGGCAGTAATATCTTAGATTCTGCCACAATCTAAGGAAGAAGGCAAGAAACTTTGAAATTAGACTTCATATTAAATTAGGTGAATGGTTGCAGTCCTAGTTTTTATTTGATTTGTGCAAAATCAAAATATTATGACATTTCTTTTGCACCCCAAGTGTTGTGGAGCAATTAATATTTATTACCCATACAAAATAATAACAATAAACATTTTGATACACAGTATTCCTTCCTTATTCATGGGGGATATGCCCCAAGATCTCCAATGGGTACAAAACCCTACATATATATTATATATTTTTTTCCTGTACACTTAAAACAGGGGTGTCAAACTCATTTTCACTGGGGCCCACATCAGTCTCACAGTTGCCTTCAAAGGGCCAAACATAATTTTAGGACTGGAGAAGTGTAATTATTCCTTAACAGTTAAGTGAAAGCTTGGCACTGACACCGGGTAGAAATAAGGTGCTGGGCCATTTAAAACAAGGTGGAGGGCTGGATTTAGCCTGTGGACCTTGTGTTTTCCACCTATGACTTAAAGGAGGCACTATACAGCTTCTCTTTGACATACCCAAATTGCCAGCATCACTACTCTTGTGCTTTGGCACCTTTTAAGTAAAATGGGGGTTACTTGAACAAAAGCACTGAGATACCACTTCAGTGCATCTGATATTGTGGGTGGCTTCCAAGTGACTAATGGGCATGGAGACACTGGACAAAGGGATGGTTCATATTCCAGGCAGGATAGAGCAGGACCACACAAGATTTTATCATGCTCTTTAGAATAGCAAGGAATTTAAAACTTAGAACTTTAAAACTATGAATTATTTCTGGAATTTTCCATTTAATGTTGCAGTTGACAGTGGGTAACTGAAACTGTGGAAAGTGAAGCTGTGGGTAAGGGGTACTACTGTATTCTTGTGTTTGAAATCCCATTCACTGGCTTATACCTATAAATAGTGTGTTTTATTCACTAACTTGAACATAGTGTATGGCTCATTATTTGTGGGTATAATCAAAGTCAATTCAAGGTAGTAGTTAGTAGTTCTGCAATTGAAATGATCAGGTTGCAAGTGATGACCAAAAGTCTTGCATCATCACATTGTTAATCCAGGCTTGGCAGTTACACATGTCATTATACAATGAGAGAAAGTTTGATTTTTCCTTTTTAGTCTCTCTTTACTCTGCCCCTTTCCCCTTCCTTCACTACTACTAACATTATATCTCTTTAGTTCTACATATCTTTATTTCTATGTCTACCTCTCTATTATTCTTCAACTCTTAAAAAATCATAGTAGTTAATAGCTAATGTTTACTGAGTGTTTATTGAGTGTCACGTATAAATCTGCATGAATCTTACTTAGATTTGAAGGAATGGTAAAATGGAGAACAAAGCAGTCGCTATATTTTAAAATAATATAAAAAACATATATATATATATATATATATTCCTTTTCACATTCTTTTATTGTTGTTCAAGTACAGTTATCTCCATTTCCCCTCACCACTCCCCCTACCCCAGCCATCCCCACTTCCCACCCTTGATCCTACCCCGCTTCGGTTGTGTCCATGTGTCCTTTATATATGTTTTGTCCATGTGTCCAATATATATTTTAAAGTGTTAACCAATCATGAGAGGAATACTCACTAAGGATATTCATGAGAGAAATATTCACTAAGACTATGCCTAACTAAACTAACTGGTCAGAATGTCATTTACTCAATTACTTATTTAATTTATGCCTCCCTTCTTCATTCAGCAAACATACCTTAGGTGCCTACTATACATCAATAGTTATACAAATAGTTTTAGCCACAAAACAAAGGAAACTTAGTTTTCATCCCTCACAGCCTGTGACCTTAGTGGGTATTGCATTTCTCTGCTGCAGCTTTGTCCTAAAGGACCTGTGTCCTGACACCATTATGTCTAATGCTGAGACGACATCTGCCAGCACAGATCTTCATATGCTAAGACTTTACTGACTGCAGTTGCTTGATGGGGTTCACAGCTCCCAGCATGAAGCAGCTCTAGATGTGGCAAACTGCCATGGCCATGTCTAGCAGAAGTGTTTTTACAGCCATTATGGGGCAGACTCCTCATTTCAGTGAGATGCCTTGGGCAGTAGTGGTGCAGGTGTTACAGAAGACAGCCAACCACACCCTCTAAATTCTGGAAACGCGTGGGTCAGCAGGAATAGCACACATTAGATGAGTTGACAACCTCCCTTAAGGAATAATTTTCAAAATAAATAACAAGTGTCTCTCAGAAAATATTTGTTAACTTAGCCCTGACCCGTGTGGCTTAGTTGGTTGGGCATTGTCCTGCAAAGTAAAAGGTCACTTTTTGCTGCTCAGGGCACATGCCTGTGTTGGGGGACAGGTCCCTGGGTGGGGACATGCAAGTGGCAACTGATTAATGTCTCTCTCTGCACATCCATGTTTTTCTCCCTCTCTCCCCCGCTTCCCCTCTCTCTGAAAATAAATAAATAAAACCTTAAAAAATAATATTTGTTAATTTATAGCATGGGTAGAAATAAATTGGATAAAACGAAGTTTAAACATCACTCCTTTTTCCCCTCAAAAGTATAAATGAAGCACTGTAAGTCTAATGTAATAACACCTGTGCCTCTTAAAAGTACTGACTTCTAACATCAAGGACAGATGGCCTATCTGATTCTCTCTTTCCCTCTCTCTTTTCTTCTCTCTCCTCCTTCATTCTATTTTCTTTTATTTTCAGTTGTTTAAAATTGTGATATATTTGTTTTATATTTTCATATTCACTGTTTTACTTTTATGTTTTCCTGAGATATTTTTATTTTTAAAGGTTTTTTTAGTAAGAGAGAGGGGAAGAAAAGGAGAAAGAGAAGGAGAGAAAAATCAATTTGCGGTTGCCTCTTATGTGCCCCCTACTGGGGACCTGACCTGCAACCCAGGTATGTGCCCTGACTGGGAATTGAACCAGAGGCCCTTTGGTTCACAGACCCACCATCAGTCCACTGAACTACACCAGCCAGGGCTTTCTGAGATATTTTTATTGCCTTTTTTTTTGCTGGTTCATAGAAACAATATATTCCTTTATTTATTCTTTTAAATTATTCAGTTTTTCAATTATATAACAATTTCTTTTTCCTCCCAGTGGGATCCTTTCCATAGTCCTTGATCTCTTGCTGTACTATCAACATTTGTTTTCTAGGCATGCTTCACAGTTGTTTTCTCTTAAATGTACTTCTGTATTAGAAGCATTGTTTTCTGAGATTTTATGGTTTCTATCTTATTTGACCCACATGTTGCTAGAATATATATTCAAATTGGTTTCCCAGAAGCATGAATTGAAGAATAAAAAAATAAAAGTTAATAGCTGAATGCCATAGAGTGTGTTTATCGTAATTTTAGTATTGACCAGTACTTCATTGGACTTGAAACTTTAAATCCAAAATTATTATTTTTTTTAATTTGAACACATGTCTCCAATATTATTTAATATTTATTTTTATTCATCAGCAGTCTGATAACAGAGTGATTCTTGTTCTGTTTTTTAAATTTTATTATATTTTGTTTTTAGTTTTTAAGATTTTATTTATTTATATTTAAACAGAGGGGAAGGGAGGGAGAAAGAGAGGGAGAGAAACATCAACCTCACACATGCCCACTTGGGGACCTGGCCTGCAACCCAGGTATGTGCCCCCACTGGGAATCAAACTGGCAACCCTTTATTTCGACTACCGGCGCTCAATCCACTGAGCCACACCAGCCAGGGCTCTTGTTCTATTACAGGTGATCTCATTTTTAATCTCTCTAAGTTTTGGGGATTTCCTTTTTCTCCTTAGAGTTGTAAAATTTCATAGACATGTGTTAGGACAGGACTTGCCTCTTTCATTCTGTTTGGAAGTAGATGAGCCATTTTAATCTAAGGGCTTACTTTCTTCAGTGCTATGTAAATTTTTGTTGCATCTCTGATAATTTCTTCCCCTTTATTTTGTCTGTCCTTTTGTTGAAATCATTGGATCTGTGATCTCTTAAACGAAGCCTTTATTTCTTTTTATATTTTGCTCACATTTCCATCTTTTACATCTTGCTATAAATTCTACTGTTGTGTTTTATCCATCAGCACCTTCCTATCTGCCTCCTATCAGTTTTTCTAGCATAATCTCTGTTAGGGGTTTTTAATTGGGGCATCGTTGGTACGGGATCCTGTACTCTGACTAGATCCTGGAGATATGCCATTTTCAGAAATTTGTTTTAAACTCATTCTGTTTTCTTCACTGTAGTAGATTAATACTGTTCTTTGTGCATCTTCACTGTCATTCAGTGAAATTTGGAAAGGGCTGGAGGGAAAACTTGAGTAGCAATTTTGCCATCTTGAACAGAACAGGATGCACATTTTCAATAGCTTAATTGGATGAAGAGCCTACTAAAAAATCTGGCTTTTTGTAGGAAATCTATCCCAAAAGGTTGCCATCACAGATAGGAACCAGAAGCTGCAATCTAAACTTCCACAGACCTGAATTAAATAGAAAATTTTCATATTCAACCCAGTAGCTAGAACTTTGAACAGACTTGCCAGTGATAGAGGCTTTGAATTTTATTTTGCTTCAGTCTAATTTTTTTGTTCCCTGTTTTTCACACATGTATCCAATCAGTTTTAGTAGGCAGGTCTCATATGACATAATTATAATTAGAAATTATTGTTTTGTCTTCCACTGTCCCCTTATATCTGCTTAATAAGTGACTGTGTGTGTTCCTGCGTATGGAAAAGCTGAAGCCAAACCAAGAGTGACTTTTTTAAAAAATCCTCACCAGATTTTATAGAGAGGGACAGGGAAAGGGAGAGAGAGGGAGTGAAACATCAATTTGGGAGAGAAACATTGATTGGTTACCTCCTGTACATGCCTCGACTGGGGACCAAACCCTCGACCTCCTAAGTATGTGCCCTGACTGGGAATTGAACACTTGCCTTTTCGGTTTACAGGACCACTCTCCAACCAGCTGAGCCATGCTAGCCAGGGTGAACCAAGAGACACTTTAAATTACCAAACAGGTCTTGATTCAATAATTAAAATTGTTTGGTTCCAGATACTATAAAAATTGCCAAGCATTATTTAAAAATTTATCTTCCATATTTTCTTGCTCTTTTCGCAGCAGGATAACCTCAGTTTTCAGCGTGGAAGAAAACAAGAGAAGGATGATGATGATCATGTATTTATTATCTGAGTTTAGTGGATGTTTAAAACTATCTCATTCAGACTTTTGTGAATCTGTGCAGAACTCCACTATTGGTTCCCCCTCCCGGCGACTGCCCACCTTGAGGTGGGCATTACCTCTCCTTTTCCAGGCTTTTCCAGAGCACCCTAACTTTCATGCCTACACAAAGCTCTTACTATTGGGGTCCTTTTGCCCTGGCAGGCTGTATCCTTTAGCAGGATTCTTTCACAGTGCCCTCTTACTCATGCATTGAAGTTCATCCACAACTGCAGGGGTTACACTTCAAGTTCTCTGAGTAATCCCATAGAATTCTCTTACTTTTGCCTGGGGTTAGAAGATAGCACCCTCTTGACCCTTCTGCCTCAGGGGATGGACTCTCACGCCAGTTCTTTTCAAGCGAATCTTCCTCTCAGTTTTCATCAGTTATGGTGATAGCTCTCAGAATTCTCTTTGGCCAGCATCACCAAGAGCCTTCAGACCTCAGCTGAAACTGAGGAGGGAGAAGTCGTATTTGAAAAGCATGTTGTGCACCTGTTAATACTTCTTAAGCCACAGAATTAAGGACAAGTTTGAATGACTGTACTTTTGGAAAACTCTGTGAACTAAGGAAGATTACTTAAGTTTGAATTCCGTAACTAAAGTAGAATTTCATCAAAAGCAAGGAATTCAATGGAAATAGGTGAGTTGTTACCAATAAATGGTTTGAGATAGTGACTGATTTGGAGGTAAATGTTTCTGAGTGAAAGCTGGGAATGAAATTTTTTAAAAATTCAGATAGCATATACCTGAGTAAGAATTGGTTCAGAGTTAAATAATAAAAATAAAAACAAATTCTGTTAGTTATCTTATGTGCTTGTATACTCTACTTTAAAAAACTGTCAAAAGACCTAACAAATCAGGTGTAACCTAGAAATATGCATGTAAGAAAGGTGATTCATAAGCATAATAAGTTCTGAAAAACTACTGCCTGATGCAACATAGAACTTGACCACTATTTGGGTCTCGATTCTGACAAATTGCTTGCAAGTTAACAGCTCCTTTTAAGGCTTACTACGTACTTGGTGATTTCTTAGTAACTAGTGTATTTTAATTAAATGAGTCCACAAAAATGTACACATACAAACCCTATAAGGTAGGTATTATCATTTCCATTGTACAGGTAAAGAAATAAGGCATAAGGAGTTTAATTCCTCAAGATCATGCAACTAATAAGTAGCTGGACTTGAATTAAAAATCAAGTTATCTGGTGTCAGAGTTCTGCTCACCTTAAGAGCAACCCTTCTCATGAACTTTCTGCAAAAAGTGAGAATTATGATGTTTCAATTGGTCAACACATAGGGGTCATAAAATAAGATTTCTGAAGTTTCCAAGTTAGTCACATATCTGTGGCATCAGAGTTTGGAAGATGGCTGGAAGGTATTAGGAAGCACTTAACAATACAATTTTGATAGTGCAACTAATATTCAAAAATTTCTAATGAGCACAATGTGGAATAATGGAAAGACCTAGCACATGTTACATGTGCCTATAAATAACATGATATGACTAAATAGAAGCATGTTTTAAAAAGCATTTTAAAAAAATAAAAAGACTCATGTTTTAGCACAAATATAGTTTCAATTGAGTCAGGGTGAGGCTCGGAAGTTATGTGATTATGGCTGTATGAAGAATGGATAGACCCAGGGAATGAAAACCGTGGTACAATCTGGACTGAAATTATCAGATTGGAATTCTGCACACAATGATGGACAAATAGGACACATTCCTGAGGGAGGCGATGCAATGTAGAAAGAACCTGAAACCAGGTTGTTGAAGAATAGTTGTCATCACCTTAGAAAGTGGGGAAAGAAAATTAGAGGTCAAGATATTTGGGAGTGTAATGTAAAGGTTAAGATATGTTCATGAAAAAGGAGTAGAATTTTTTTTCCTTGATACTAAGATGCAAGGACAGATGGATGTAAATAAAAAGGTTTCAGGACAATATGAAGAAATACTTTGTCACAGAGTTGATAAAAATACGTTAAACTACTTTCAGATTAGTGATTATTCAAGGATTAAACTAGAGAAAAATTTTAGCTAATTAACAGGTTGTTCTGTTTTTGTTGTCTTGCTTCTTGCTTGCCTAGTATTTTTGGCTGAAGTGCCCAAGTTGACTAATTAATTTGAAATTGTGAAGATGCATTGCAGTCAGTATAAATATGTTTATTATAATGTAAATCCTTTTTTCATAGTGGAAATTGATGTTAGGTGGCACAGTCATTCTTCACTCAGTGCAGTTTGCTCAGGGACATCTCTATTAATGTCTTACCTTAGCATAGATTTCAAATGTTTTGGTGATTTGTCCCATGCTTAAATAAAGCACATTCTGGCATGAAAATGAATGGATGCTTCCTGGCACTGTTTCTCTATTCTTCAGAGTTTATGATAATTAAGATGCTTGTTTAACTGTTGTCCTTTTATTTCCAGTGGGTTGTGGCAGCTAAAGAGCAGCTTTCAAATCATGTGTGTTACATACACAGGTAATTTGTAAACTCACTTTTGCTATTACAAGCACAGGGAAAAATTCCTGAATGTCAGTAAGTCAATGTTTTAATTGTTTCGAGCTCATGCCTACTGAAGGGGCATTTGTTCTGCCCCTTAAACAGGGAGGATGGCTGCATTTCGTGAGTGTCTCCCTTTTAGCCACAAGTTCTTTCTTATAGGTCAACCAGTTTACAAATGCAGTTATTTAAATATCTGTAGTTACAGAGTAGCATTCAGTTATATCAGGAACACATATTTAATTACATATCTATTATTAAATAATTACTATCAATTGTGAATTTTAATAATGCCTTTAGTAATCCTAAATATATCCATTCTGTTATATTAGGAATGCTTAAAATATATTGAATTTCTGAAGGTTGTTAATTTTAACTATTATAGTGTAATAGTTGTTTCTCAAATCCAATATTTATAGCAATACTTTTTATTATAATGAATCAATTCACTTGGGAGTTATTATTGAGTCAGAATGGATCAGAAGCAGGAGTAGTATTATTCCTTTTAAGGAGTTAATTTTTAAGTTCAAGTTAAAGTTGGGATGAGATCAAAATAAAGAGAATCTGACTGCTTTGTTACATTATCAGACAAAGGGCTTTCTTCACATGTATGCATTTGGAACTATGGAATTCCTTAATCATTTGATTCTTCATGCCTTCCTTCTGTAATGTGAAATGTAAAATTTTAACTATATTGTGTGGTTTGAGTCAGTCTCATTTATTTTAAACTTTATTTTGATTTTGGCTATGATTTAATTTGAACTTTTAAAGAATCATGAAATAAACAAATCTGATTATTATCTAGAGGCTATGTCTAGAGACACAGTGACTTACATACTCTAAAGACACAGATAGTAGAATTATATTAAAAATATGATTGACTAAATGAATTATGTAAACATATATTAATAAGTAAGTAGAAAGAAATGAAGTAAAATAGTGGATAGAAATATTGTAAATAAAGCAGCTGTAAGGATGGATGATATTTGGGGAAATATCTTCAAGTTTTTAAATAATTGAAATATTTTAAATTAATCATTTTAACTGGACAACTGATGCAATTTCTTGCCTTTAACCAGGATGGCATTAAAGTTTTTAAGGAGGGATAAGATTACAACTGAAAGGGAAGATCTAAGCAGGAACCTGGATCAGAAACCACGCATGTTGTGGTTGAGGAGAATATCCAGAAAATAGTTTGCTTCCACTTCGAGAGCTGTGGCAGATGAAAAGATCATCTGCTTTCTCTTCTGATACACTACAGCATGTCATCATTGTTCAAGAAATATCAAATTTCCTGAGGTCATTTCCAGGTGTTAAGCTATTTTTTTTAGTTGTTTTTTTTTTTAATTGGTGGCACCAAGCAGTATTTGCTTCCCAACTGAAGGTAATATTTAAACCCTTGACCTGACCTGCCTGGTGTGGCTCAGTGGGTTAGGCTTTGTTTTGCAAAGCAAAAAGTCACTGGTTTGATTTCCAATCAGGGTACATGCCTGGGTTGGGGCACATACTGGAGGCAAGCGATGAAGCAGCCAATTTAAGTTTCTCTCTCACATTGATGTTTCTCTTCCTCTCTTTCTCCCTACCTTCCCCACTCTCTAAATAAATAAAATCTTTCAATAAATAAATAAAAATAAATAAATACAGTACTGATCTAACTTCAGAAAAGATTTTTTTAAAAAGATGTACATTGAATGTACACTATATATAAATAAGCAACTGCAGATGGATTTTAGAAACAAATGTGAAAGGCAACTCAAAAAGCTTTTAAAAATGAGTCATATGGACTTATTTCCATGACAAGGAAATCTTTTCATGACACGGTTTGGCAAAGGTTACATAAATAGTATTTTAAAAAGAACTAACCACATAGGATAAACAGAAGAAAAATAAAGAAGAGAAATAAACTAAGTTACATTTTAATTACAAATTTCTGTCTACTTAATAACATCATTAAGTAGTAAAAAAAAATTCCTAGACTTGAAGAATATATTTGCATTATATTCATCTAGCAAAGCACTTGTATTTACAATATGTAAAGAATTTCTATAAATCAATAGTCAAAATACAGTCAGATACAGAAGTAGGCAAAAGTCTTGAACAAGCACTTCATAAAAGAGGATATCCAAGTGACCAACTGAAATAGGAAAATACATTCAACTTAATTATAGAAATAAAAATTGAATTTGCAACATACTTCCACACATACTCACCAAATGGCTACTATAAAAAAGAAAAGCAACTAAACTCTCATACATTTGTAATGAGTTTCTAAGTACAACTAATTTGGAAAACTGTTCAGTAATATTACTAAAGTTTGTATTTGTATTCCTTATAACTCAGCAATTGCATAACACATGTAACTACAATAGAGCTAAAAGAAATGTGTATGTCTCTTCACCATATGGCTACAGAGAACTCAGATGGCCATAAACATATTGGGCTGTATTTGAATGCCTTCCAAAAATGAGAAGTAAATGAAAGAAATAAATGAGAAAGCTATAAACTGGTTGGATCTCACAAGCATGGTGTTGAACAAAAAACATCATACACACATTATAATTTAGTGTATTAGAAATGAGGAATGATAACATGTAAAAGAGAACAAGAAGGGGCTTTGTGTATTCTGGTAATATTCTGTTCCTTGTTTGGAAGACTAATTATACTATATGTTCCCTTTGTGAACATTGAGTGTACAATCTATTACTTGTATACCTTTCTATTATACATAGATTGTGCCACAATAAAACTTTCAGATAGAGGGAGTCAGGGAGATAGACACACACACAAAGAATAGATGGGAATTGAAAAGAATTAGAGAAAACAGCATTGTATTTATCCTTTGGAATTTATTGATGCTTTCTTTTTGACTTAATAAAGGGCCTATTTTGTAAATTTTTACATGTGCATAAACAGATTATGTATTGCAATTTAAGAAACAGAGTTTCTTGTCTTAAGGCTTAAACCAGGAATAAAGTTGTTTTGTAAAGTTGTTTGTAAAGTTGTTTGTAAAGTTGTTTTGTTGAAGTTTTTTATATCACTGGTTTCTTTTTGCATAACTTGTATTATCTAAAAAGTGTATGATAAAATCTTCAATCCAATGTGTTTATTCACCACTACTTTCTCTTGTTTTATCAGATAATATTTTATATGTTTTGAAGATACATTGTATGCATATGTATTTATGATGAATGTATCTTGTTCATCTGTTGCTAATTTTTGAAGTATATAATAATCATTCTTTGTTCCTTAAGTTCTGTTTTCAAATGTTAATATTACTGGAGCTTTCTTTGGGTTCATATTTGCCTGACCTATCTACTGGCATTCTATAAATATAATTTCTCTGTCTTTTAGGGTAATGATACTTGCATATATTGTAATGGCTGTTTTACTAGGAATTTGCTTTGTCTTCTTTTCCACATTCTCAACTTTCTTTTTGAAAATTCTGTAGTCTTTTTTATTGTCTATGCTATTATGGTTGTCCCAATTTTTTCCCCTTTGCCCCTATCTCCTGAGTCTGCCCCCCATTCCCACAGTCAGTTCCCACAATGTTGTCCATTTCCTTGGTCACACATATATGCTCTTTGTCTAATCCCTTTACCTTCTTTCAATCACTCCCCACCTCCCCTCTCCTCTCTTATAGTTGTCAGTCTATTCCATGTTTTGTGCCTCTGATTCTATTTTGCTTCTTCATTTATTTTGTTCATTAGGTTCCAGTTATAAGTAAAATCATATCATATTCATCTTTCATTGACAGGCTTATTTCACTTAGCATAGTAGTGTCCAGTTCCATCCTAAGTAACAATTACCTTCCTTTTTACTGCTGCATAATATTCCATTGTGTGTATGTATCACACCTATTTTTTTAAGTTCTTTTTTTTATCCTCACCCAGGGACATTTTCATTGCTTTTAGAGAGGGTAGGAGAGAAGAAGGTAAATATAGAAACATTGATGAGAGAGAGAAGCATCAACTGGTTGCCTCTCAATATGCACCAGAACCAGGGATTCTATGCACCTAGACTGGGGATCAAACCTCAACCTAGGTATGTGCATTGACTGGGAATCAAACCTGCAACCTTTCAGTTATAGGTTGATGCTCCAAACAACTGAGTCAAACCCACCAGGGCCAGCACAGCTTTTTTATTCACCCATTTACTGATGAGCACTTAGGCTTTTTCCAGATATTGGCTATTGTAAATAATGCTGCTGTGGACATAGTGGTACATATATTCTTTTGAATTGGTGCTTCAGAATTCTTTGGATATATTCCCAGAAGTGAAATTGCTGGGTCAAAACTTTCTATACTATGATTTTTCTTCATTTTTATTTATTTTTGCTTTCTTAGAACAGTTCAAATGTCAAAGGGTTTTTCCTGAAGTTTTACAAGTTATGTGTTCTCACTTTGTTTATTTTTGTAGTTGCCATAATCCTAAGAACCATATTTAGTTTATTTGCCTCTGTTGTTGTGTTTAACATATCAATTAATACATCTCCCCTAACAGGACACACAATTTAACAGTTGAGAGAAAGTATTGTTTTGCGATTTAAAATTGATATATGTGTATGCTGGACTGAGATGTGAGATGTATTTCTTATTGTGGCTGCTGATCTACAATGTTAAAAGCCACCAGTTCACTCTATAAGCCCCTTTTAAAAAGTTGGCATATTTCTTTTAGGTCTTCAGTTTATTTCTCTGCCCCTGTGCTTTACCAAGATTATTATTATTCAGGTATTTACTGAGGCACACACCCAGCAGGGAGTGGTTCTCAGAATGATTGAAGAGCATTTGCATATAGAACTTATAATACAAATATCTCAACAAACAATCTGCTATATTTCTTTAACTGAGCTATAGACATTCCAAGCATTATGATGTTATTTTAATCTCTGAAAATAGTTTCAAAAGAGACAAAGAAAAAATTATTAAAAATTAGAATAGTTTTACTTATGTTTCTTTATGGGGAAAAAATACTTGTATCAATGATCTGATAGAGTCAGAAAGACATAGCCATCTATATCTCATGTGTAACCAGTAATGGTTAATGGAAGCAAGAAGTTATTTGGGTTAAAGGGTAATTTTGATGAAAAAGAAATGAGAGACTTACTGCTGATATGTAAGCATATGCTTCCGTTGCTTTCTAATTTTGCAACATTGCTTTTATTTACTTATTTTTAATTATTCATTTTTATTGTATTTCTTCCATTACTATTTAGCCCCCATATACCCCCATTCCTCCCATAGTCACCACACTATTGTCCATGTCCATGAGTTCTTTTTCATTTTTGCTCAGTCCCTCCACTCCCTAACCTCCCCACCCCAGCTGTCATCCTGTTATCCATCTATGAGTTGTCTCTATTTTGTTTTAGTTTATTTTGTTCATTAGATCCCACATATGAGTGAAATCATATGCTATTTGTCTTTCTCTGGCTGGCTTATTTCACTTAGCATAATGTTCTCCATGTCCATTCATGCTGTCACAAGGGGTAAAATACTAATTTGAAAGAACATAAACACCTCTATGTTCATTGCAGCATTATTTACAGTCTCCTAGATATGAAAGCAGCCTAAGTGTCCATCAGTAAATGAGTGGATAAAACAACAATGGGACATTTACAAGATGGAATTCTACTCAGCTGTAAAGAAACAGTAGCATTACTTTTAAATCTTATCTTTACACAATAGATTATTGTTCTACATATAAGTCATTGAATTTAGGAACTGGTAGCAATTGAAATTTGGAACAAGTAAAGTTTTTATCAGTCACTCTGTAGTGCTTGTGATACACAGCTACTATCTGTTTCCATTGGGCAGTGTTCCTATTATACTTGTTTTAAAATATTTTTATTAATATGAGTGATTAAAAGTTTTCTCTACAAATAATTTTAAAATACTCATCAATATAGGTTAAACATAAAACTGCTTTACTAAATAGGAGGAATGAAGAAAAAGGGATTCCAGTTTTCAAAGAGCTTTGCTTTTCATATAGATAATACAAACAGTGAAGACTACGTTTTTACCTAGTCTTGGATCCTAAGACTTGAGTCACTCAAGCATTCTTGAGTCACTGAGTCCTAGAAATTTCCATGAAAACCCCAAATACACTTCTTGAGAGAACACAGCAAATAGAATGAATATTAACTTTGAATCAAGAAGACGAGCTCAAGTCTTGAGAGTTTACTGACCATGTAATTCTGGCCAACCAATATAACTACTCTGAAATCCAATTTTTTTGTTTGTTATTTGTTTTGCTAATTAGCTCCAATTTATAAGGTGGAGGTAACCAATTAGGTTATAATGCTCACTTTATGAAAGTTATTTTTATTCATTTTTATATTACATTTCGGCTAGAGTGATGCATAATAAACCACATGTCCTCTTCCTCATTCAGTGCTTTTTATAAGAACTAAAATAAATTAAAGGTGTCAAATCATAGATTTCAATTAATGAAAGTAAAGTGGGCTTGTTCATAAGAGCGATTTATATGAACTGTAGAATCTTAAAAAGATAAGTTACAATAGAGATTTATTACATTTCAAATGAATGCATGTTGACTCTAATGAACCTAGGGTAACACCCACTGTAAACACTGTTGGAAGCCATCAGTCAACAACTCTTTTTAACCACACTAATAAGTTAACAGTGCTATGGGTTAATTCAAGTATTTTTCCCTCACTCCCCAGGCTTTCACAAGAATTGTTTGGACAATCTTGGCAGCCGTCACTATGAGGAATATGAGGTACATTCTCTGAATGCACAGCCTGGACTTTTAATTTTTAATAGACATTACTCAAAGTAGTATACATTTAGTGCTTTTTAGTGAGAAGGAAATTCATGTTTCCTGAGCGTTTATTACATGTCTTATATGCACTATCTCATTGAATTTTATAGCAGCTCAATAAGATAGATATATTTTATCCTCTCCTCCCCTTTGCAGATTAGAAACTGCATCTTATGGTGGTTATGTCACTTGGCCAGATTTACAAGGTCACGCAACTCCCAAGTCAAGATCTGTGCTCTCCTAAGAAGTAAAGGAAAGTGTCATTATTTAGGGGGTTTTGTTTGTTTGTTTGTTTGTTTGTTTTTGAAATTTTTAGGACTCATTGGCCCACCATTGAGAGGTGGCCTCAGGAAGAATGCTTAGTCTGCAAGTGAATAGTTTCATGATTTCACTCAACCTGTTAAACTATCATAGTAATGGTTGTTGAAAGTACAGTAGATCCCTTTTACCAGTAGTTTCACTCTGTGATTTCAGCTACTAATGGTCAACCCTGGTCCAAAAATATTAAATGGAAAATTCTGGAAGTAAACAATTCATTAGTTCTGAACTGTACAGCATTCTAAATAGTGTGATGAAATCTCGTGACCTGCTTCTTCCCATAATACGTGAGTCATCCATTTCTCCAGTGTGTCCACACTGTATACGCCCCCCTCACATCACTCATTAGTCACGTAGTAGCCATCTTGGTTATCAGATTAACTGTGGCGGTATCACAGTGCTGTGTTCACATAACTATTCTTTTACCTAATAATGGCTCCAAGCTGCTGGCAGTTCAGATTGGCCAAAGAAAAGCTGTAAAGTGCTTCCTTTGAGTGACAAGGTGCAAGTTCTTAATAAGGAGGGCGAAAATGTCATATGCTGAGATCACTAAGATCTACAGTAACAACAAATCTTTTAACTGTGAAATTGTGAAGAAGGAAAAATAAATTTTTGCCAATTTTGACTTTCCTTCTGATGTATCATCAGAAAGTTAGTGGTAGCCTGATGCTAAGTCACGGTGCTTATGTCATTCACCTTACTCCATCTCACTATGCGGGCTTTTTGTCCTCTCACATGGTCTCAAGGAGAAGGGTGAGTACAGTACAGTAAGATATTTTGAGAGAGAGAGAGACCACATTTACTTAACTTTTATTATAGTGTATTGTTATAATTGTTCTATTTTATTATTAGTTTTTGTTTTAATCTCTTGCTGTGCCTAATTTATAAATTAAACTTTATCAAAAATTGGGACAACTCTAATAGAGTAAGCAATAAAAATAAATTAAACTTTACCTTAGGTATGTGTGTATATGAAAAAGTACATATAGGGCTTTGTACAATTCATACTTTGAGGCAACCCCTAGCGGGGCAGGTCTTGGAATATATACCCACAGATAAAAGGGGACTACCGTATTGACTACTAAAACCAACACTAAGTTTTCTGGCAAAATGACAGTTTTCCTATTGCAGTGGTGACTCAGGCACTCTAATGAGCATTGTGCATATGTTGATCCAGTAATTGTTCAATATTAATTTCATGGCATAATCAGTTAGTTGTATTGCGATAGTAGTTCCTGAGGCTTTTATGATGTTAAGCACTTTATATCGTGTTGCACAAGTTGCACTGTATTTTGTAGCTTAAAAGAGTTTCTTAGCTCTTGAAAATGACAGGTTTTGGTCACAGTTTGACATTTACTCAGAGTTTGCATGTGACTTATTTTTACTTGGACCTCCTACCTCATGACCACTTTGTGTGCCTTTGATTGAAAGCAATTTCAGGAATCACTTTTGTTTCCATCACACCACTGCCCCAAAGTGGCACACAGCTCTCAGTCCCCGTGTTGCCCAGGCACTCCTGGAAACAAAAGCTCAGATCTCCAGAAGTCTGTGGAGTATCCCTACTTTAGGACTATCCCTGCTTTCTTTCACTTTCTCTTTTTGGGTATGGATACAAAAGCTTTAACTTACCTAGGGAAAAAGCTTGATGCAAAGTCTAATGTCCTCAATACCTCAGAGCAGTGATTTTCAACCTTTTTCATGTCATGGCACACACAAACTAATTCCTAAAATTCTGCAGCACGCCAAAAAATACAAGTTTTGCCAATCTGACAAAAAAATAGATATAGATTTGTTTCATTCACACCTGACAGCTGTCGTCGTGTTGGATATTGTCATTTTCTTATTTGACAGTCTAAGGGAAAAGAGGTCAGTGCCCCTGACTACGTAGTCAGGCATCACATGTTTTAATTCTCGTGGCGCACTTGGCAGTGCACCAGTTGTGGCACACTGATCGAAAATTGCTACCTCAAGCGAAATAGAGGTGGGGGGTAAGGCATGAGTGTGGGGAAAGGATGATGAAAAAGGAAAGCTAATATTTTGGGTTTTTTTTCCCTAGGGTGGTTGACAGGAATGTATTAGTAGAAAAGCTAATTGCCTCAGTGCTGTAGAAAACCAGTTTTCTATTACCTTCCAATACCTTAAATGATATTGCAGAGCTTCTTCCATAGACCCCAATAATTTTCACAGGGGGCGGGGGCACGTCAGCCTCGTGGTGGCCTTCAAAGGGCTGAATGTAGCTTTAGGACGGTTTAAATGTAACTACTCCTTAACAGTTAAGTGAGAGCTTGGCGCTGCTGCCAGGTAGAAACAAGGTGCCAGGCTGTACAGGCAATTTTAGGATGGAGTTTGTACTCTGTAGTGGTTTCCCAGCCTTTCCTCATAAACAGGACTGTTGTTTTGCCAAAGGTTACAGCTGAGGCCACTTTTCCGATTTCTTCCTTTCTTTCGCCATATTTTCTCCCCCTGCCCCCCCTCACTCATCTGAGTGAGGAGACACAGGATGCTTAACTGAGGGGTAAGCTGCTATGGTGACTCCTACTCCACTGGAGAATACTGTGCATTTGGTTTTGATTAGTGGCTCAGATACCACCTAGCCTCAGGGTGCTGTGGCTGCTTTTGTTAGTGTCCTACAACAGGAATGAGGTGGTTCTTATTTTTCCAGGAAAAAAAGTCAATAGGAAAGTGATTTTATGCCCCCTGGTTTCAGAATACTACAATGAAGTGAAAAAATAGCTCGACCGTAGCTGAGGAAAATATATCTAAATGAAAGGAGATCCATAGTCTTATCAAATAAAGAACTAATAAATATGCCCCAGAATTTAGCCTATTGGGAGCCACTGTGCTTTGAAATAGTATCACACAAAAAAGGAAAATTGCAAAGCTTTTTAAAGCATGCAGTACCTTTCCTGAGTAAATGAGGTATTAGTGCTTATTCACTGCCCATAAAATATAACAACATTTAATGTAGTTTCTCCTTCTCAGGAGTGGTTGACATTATACTTACTAGTGATACACAGGTATTTATGAGATGCCTTCTATTTACCTAGCACCATGCTAGGCACACTATGGAAAATATAGGAAATGTGTGAGGCTTGTCCTCTACCCAAAAGTAGGGTAGTCTGTATGTGAGCAGTGATGATAGAAGACATCATTAAATTGCCATGAATGTTAGCGATGAGTACCATTGGAATTCAGAATATGCAAAAGACTGGTACAAGGCAAAGCAGCTAGGCTAGTCTACAGGGTGAATCTGAGACAGAATGCCTTTACTCATTCGTTCACACTCAGAGAATGAAGAATTCTAAGTCATACCCAAGTTAATGTGCTTTAATGCACTAGGGTGCATTCTGATGGCCTCCTCAACTCTGAAAGTACACAATGATGATTGTACTTGTTGTTTCCATTGGCTGTTGACCTTTCACCAGTGTTAGTCAGAAATATTTCCATGGGCCTGATTGTGTTAAAACCAGTGAGTCTGATAATAATGTTATTTCTCAGCAGATTCCAACAATACCACATCATATGATGTTATCGGAGTGGGCTGCTATAATCAGAATAGCAACATATATTTTTCCTTTGGAATTTGTACTGAGCATTTATAAGACATTAAGTATCAGCTTGATAGATTACCTCCTAAAAAATTAGTCCCAGCAAACTGATAATCTGGTTTCTCTTCATTCCTTAGAGCATAACTCCAAAGTGAAGCTCTAAATCAAACTGAAGTGTTTTTTTTGTGGCAGTCTAATGGGCTGTATATATTGGAGATTTCGAAATGTCATAATTTATATGTGACTTCTATGCATCAGCACCAGTATAAGTTCTGTGCCATCCATTGTTTCAAATGACAGAATTGGCAACCAATGAGATCCTGGAGTGTGCCTGTAATATGCCCACTGAGAAATACTGAGGAAAGGCACAGAAGCATCAGCCTGAAGAGACATCACTCATGTTGGAGTGCTGCAGCTGGAAAACCCCCAGCAACAGAAGCCTGAAAACCCTTAAAAAGCACCCCAAAAGAGGAAAAGCAGTATCTGGATATCAGAATGAATAGGGTTCCAATAGTAGCTTTGATCTAGATGAGTCAAGTGAGACCTATCTACTTTTTGCTGCTTCTTTGTCTACCCCGTCCAAACTGTGGGATCAAGAGGCAGCACCATGAATAAGGAAAAAGCCTAGATGAGCCAAGGGTGATGAGTGAAGAAGTTAACTATACCCCCTGTCCTTAAGGAGGCATTGAGTCCAGACTCAGCTGGGAGGAGGGAGAAACTTTCAACTGGGTAAGTGATTACATGAAATTGGATGATCTTTGAGATACCAGAGAGCAACTTTAGAAACCTGAAAAAGGCAATTTTTTACAGATTGTTGAAGACAACTTGGTGAGAAAGAATCTATTTGCTTTCTGCTCATGGTCCACCAGGACCAGTTTATGCAATAAAACAGATACATATACCAAAAATATTTCTATCCAATACAATTAATGATTTAAAATCCTTTAGTGTAAAGAGCCTTTAAAAATGCACATGATATATTGTCAAGATCAAGTTGAGGATTTCCATACAAATAAACAAACTGAATACATCTGCTCAGGGTTCGTCATCATCATTCTTTGCAGCAATTAGTACCTATATCTAAAGAGGCACTGCAAGCAACCTGGGACCAAGAGCAGCACCCGAAGATCTCATTACTAATCATGTCCCTACCACTGCTTACTTGGGGCCAGCTTTTAAATCCTGGTACTTCCTTTTACACATTTGCAGATGGGCAGTGAGAATCTCCAGAAGATAATCCCCTTCTTTTAAAACAGGCAAGTTTCCTTTATTTATCTCTCCATTTCTAGTGCCAAGAACAGTGCCTAGCACATAGGAGATGCTCAATGAATATTGAATGAAGGCCTTTCCTGCCTAGCTCACAAGAATACTGTAAAGATCAAATGAGGTGATAGACATGACAACATATTTTAAGCACTACATCAAAGTCAGAGGTATATACAAAGTATCATTATGCAAGATGAAAGTGTGTTGAAATGTCCAGATGCCATCTTTCCCAGGCACATTTGGCATCTCTAATCATTCAGTTACAATTTATTTACTGCCTAAGATGTTCGGGTTTGTGCTTTGATGTGTCTATTGCAATTTGTCTTGAGTACTACACATGCTGTAAGTGAAAGGATTTTCAAAGGAACCAAAGAGGTAAAGAAAAAGAAAATTCGGAACAAAAAAATGTCTCCCTAAGTGTAAAATATAAGGAAATTCAGGATAATTCTTATGCTACAAACTCAGGAAAGGTGCCAGAAGATCTGGTTTTTATAGGCATCTAAAAATTATGACGACAATAATGTAATTCTAGATCAGTGGACTGGCAGACTAGCGTACTATAATACAAAGAAGCCAGATGCCAGAGCTTCGTTGATCACTGAAATGCCACCTGCTAAAATGCCAGAAGGAAGACGTAATTAAAATTATGTAATCCGAGGAAGAGCCTTTTCCCCTAACTTGAAATGTTCAGAAGTATTCTCTTGTAGTAACATGGGTGTGTATGTATGTGTGGGTGTGTATTGGTTTCCGAAATGATGAAGCAAAAATAGTTTGGAAGCCATATTTAGATCGAGGCAGGTCTGTAAGTCCTAGGGCTCTCTCGTCTTCTGCTCATTTTCTACAGCTGACAATGAGAATATATGCTTGTGTAACAGCCATTCCCTTTTCTAGCCAAAGGGATTGTTGTGAAGGATTGTGGACTTAGAGCAATAATACAAGATTTACATACACCACACCCGATTTCCAGCAGTAGGGAGATAACAGAGTTTGAAACTATCCTGTTTAGATTCTGAGCCTTGGGGTGAGCATAGGAGAAGGAAGAGAGTTATTTTCCCATCATTTTGAAGTCAACATTGCATTTTAACCAAATGCACACCCATATGCCTGTACTTTTTTTTTTTCCAGCTGCTCCTTCTGGTTATTGTGTTTACTTCTTCAAGCTACATCTCGCCAGTGGTTTTATCAGCCTCTCCTGCTACTATAAATCTACCCTATTACTTAATATGCTACAGTAAGTAATTTGTATTTGTGACTACAAACAGTACTGGTAACCTCTCTGGGTGATGGGCACTTAAGGAAGCCTGCAGTGGTTGTTTGTGCAGGGCAGACAGAGGCTGCTGCTGGTGTCCTGTGTTGAGTGCCAGCCCCAAACCTTGAGCTTTACACATTGCATTGGCAGTTGCTGCCTACCACTCTAAACTCATTTTGAGGCTTACAACTACTTTGATTTGTATATGATCCATACATTTTTCACATTTCTTTAATGTGATACAATTTTAAAATTTCTTTAATGTGATACAGTGACATGTGCCATGTAATAATCCAGAGAATCTGCACAGGCTTAAATGCCTACCACGGAATATTAAGAACAAATTGAACAACAATAAAGTAATTCATAGAAAAAGAACAAATCTCACCAAAAAGAAAAAATAAAAGAAGCATTTATCTTAAATAATATGAGTTTGAAAGGATTAAGAACAGTGCAACAATATAGTTGAGAAACAACACTTTTTCATACATCTTCAGATGACATATAATTCAGTTGCATGCTGTGCAGACCACTGCCGGACTTGAGTTATCGGAATTAACTCCTCTGGAAAATTAGTATGGGAATAAGAGAATTACTATGCTGTGTAGTCTTTTACTTGATATTCATTCAGTACCAGATTTGCTCAGGTTCTTTATTTTTTCTTTTAATTTTTCACTTATGCACACAAATGTATATTTGTATCTGAGTACCAGACCTATAATGATTCAGTGCTTTTGTATATGATTTATATGCACTAATTTTGTAATTATGAGCACAGTAGATATGCATGTGCCAAACCAGCAGCACTCAGAAAAGTGTGTTCATTGAATTTAAATGAAGTCAGAATTCCTATTTAAAAACTGAACTGACTAAATATTCTGACATGAAGCATAGCATACCATTTGTTGCTGTTTTGAGGCAACTTTTCTTCATTCTATCAGTTCATATCAGCCAAGCTAAGATATGTAACCCATAACCTCTAAAGCAACGATCCAGGAATTGTGTCCTGTGACACGAAAGAAAAATATTCCCCATATAAGATGCACACATCAAACCAACAGAACAAAAGAAGCAACTTGAACTGCTGTTGAATATGGTCTCTAACCACTACCAATATGATGAATTAGGTGTTTTTTGTTTGTTTGTTTGTTTATTTGTTTGTTTTTATACCTTGTAATAGGACACTTTTCTGAAAAATCATGTTCATAGTTTATTGGCCCCGTGGAGTACTGATAGAAATTTGCATCCTGAGGGGCACTCAGGATTGGTTTATCATTACTTCACCATTTATAATGGACACAGTGAGAGAGTCAGTGTCTATTGTTTTCTCTTTTGTGTTCACAGTGCCTAGCCTGTAGGGAACTGACCTGCATGGCAGTGGCAAATGTAACCCAGCCCTGATTCAGAAAACTGAGATGGCACACAGGAGCTAGGCCCACAGATCGGCTTTCCATGGGAAACTAGGCCTGCATTGTACCTAGGGTGCTTTGAGACTTGCTTTTGCTAAAACTCCCTCACCCTGAATTGAGGCAGCAAATGTTTGCTGCATGTCTTCTTTGAAGTAACTTCCTAAAGTCTGTGCTAAGCCTCCCAAGGATGGAGTGTAACCAGTTCAACCACTGTTTCCCTTGTATTTGCAACATATTTTTCTTTGTTATCTGTAAGAAATAATCAGGAACATCCTTCCCTTTGTTATCTGTAAAAGGTAATCACCTAAAGCAAACCTGAGCATAATGAATGAGAACCTTCTTTGATGTATGCTACTGGAAAGTAATAAAAGCCTGTCCAGGCAAGGGTCGGGGCACTCTCTCACTTAGAGAATGGCTGTGCCGTCCCTTTTATCCACAGGACTTCTGTAGTCTGTGTGAATTTGTTCATTGCATCCACAACACTGCAGACACTGCTGGCTGGAGTCCGCATCACTAGCGCACTGATTGGCACATAAAAAATCTTAAATTATTAAATGAATGAATGGATGGATGACTGAATTATTATAATAAACTAAGTAACCTGAAAAATGTACACAATTAGGTAGTGACAGTTCTCAGGGATGCTCGTGTATCGCTGATCATCATGTATTGCTGATCATCAAAGTGGCCAAAGCACTTTGAAAATAGTATAGCACTTTCAGTTAAGTTCAAAATAAGCATACCCTGTGACTTTACATCCCACAGCTAGATATATATTTGAGCGAAATGCATGGGTATGTGCTGCAGAAGATAGGAGAAAGGTATGTTCATAACAGCATAATTGCTATGAACAACAGTTCATAATTGTGTAGCATATCCTTAAACTTTATTCAAATTAAATGTTCCCAGTAGTGAAATGGGTGAGTGTGGTATAGTCATTTAGTAAAATAGTACACAGCCATTAAAATGAAAGGTCGGCTATGGCTCAGTTTTCCAAACATTAAAACCTGAAAAGCACAAAGTAACACAAAATGCATTTATTCAAAGTTCAAAAATAGGCAAACCTATTCTTAGTTTAGTTAAAGTGCATAGGGACAACACAACTACAACAATAAGAAAAGTTGTCTTATAAAGTCAGGACAGGGGCTACCTCTATGGAAAAGAAAGAACTGTGAATGGAAAAGGATGCATGGGGTGGGAGGAGATCTGGGTGTCAGTCATGTTCTACATCTTGACTTAATTGTTACACTAATGATCAGTTTGTACTATTTATTAAACACTCCATACTCTTCTCTAAATATAACATATATCACAGTAAGAGATAAAACAAGTAGAAAGTTCAATCAAACTTATATTAACCAGAATCTATTTAAAGCAGTTGGATAGTAAATTAAACTTCCCCCTGAAAGAGTTGGAAAAAATAGCATCCCCCCCAGCTTTATTGAGGTGTAATTGACATATAACGTTGTATAAATTTAAGGTGCACAGCATAATGACATATATAATCTGATGTAAGTACACAGTGGGAAATGTTCACTGCAATAAGCTTGGTTAATATAGTCAAATCTGCAGTATGGTGTTAACTATAGTATAACACTAGCAACAGATCACTAGTAAGTTTTGTGATAACTAGTATTAATCAATCCATCATGATCACTTTTAATGTTGGATTTGTAATTTATTAAAATCAATAGTCACCTATTCCTGCCCTTTATGTCACTATCCACATGAAGCTATTGAGACCCAGAGGAATTGCTCGTTTGGATATGAGTTCTAAAGGCCAGCAGTGCCAGCCTTGGCTCTCTGCAATACTGTGTGTTATCCCTAATGTTTTCTCCTGTCAATAAAGTTAAGGGGAAATGCTCAACCCTTATTCCTGCTCTCACTCCAGGTTTCTTCTCTTTGAAGCCATGTGGCTATTCATATCATAATACTTCTTAGTTTTTCAACTTTCTTTCCTCTGCAGTATAGCTGCAGTGGGGTGAATAGGAGGGGTCTGTGGCTTAATAGCATTTACTGATTCTGCTGTGAGCGAAATTGAGTGCAAAATAAATCATTTGTGTTTTTGCTCAGAAGTGCAAAATAAATCATTTGTGTTTTTGCTCAGTAGAGATCTTGAGGAAAGATTGAAATTAGTGCATTATAATAAGAACCTAAGACTGGAATTAATAGAGATTAGACCCTGTAACTTTCCTTCTCAACAAATATCCATAAGATTCTGATGCAGTCCTAGAGAAACAGATTGGGTTTAACTGGCATGAAACAGTGGGTTGAAAAACCCACTATGAACAAAAATTTCTGTCTCTGATTGAAAATTTCACCGGAAATTTTCATGAGGTTACCGATTGACCTTAACCTAATGATTTTCGCTTTTTCCCTTTTGGTGTGAATTTTTACTTATTTTTGAATGTCAACAATATGGACTATGACATTATAAATGCTAACATTTACCAAAGGCGCATATTGTGAAAGCTACAAACAAAAATGCAGTTTTCCACTGGAAAGCTCCTCTAAAACTTCTGTACATAAATAAGAGAATTTAGGCCTAAAACTGTAACCAATTTCTATGTTTTTATAAAACCTTCATACAACATTAATTATTTTTTATTTAAGCTGTTTAATGAAAGAAAATTAAATTTTAAAATGACACAAAAACTCCACCTGAAAGCCTTTTTATTCCAATACTTATAAACTGGAAATCAACACAAGATATTTGGGAAGTACTGTACAAAGCACTGGGTCTTTGTTTTCTTTAAAGAGTTATAGGCACCGGTAACAGGACAGTATTATCATAATTCCATTTTTCCATCCCATTTCCCTACATGAGTTCAAGGAGGAAGGGCAGATTGTCCTGGTTGAAACAGTGGGAAAAACATTTTATCTGTGACCCTCCATTCTGGGAATGCAGTCTTCCTACTTGATGGAAATGGTCCAGATTTCAGACATAACACCCCCAAATTGTAGTGGGAGTTGGAAACACTAGGAAGGGCTATAGTTGTATTTGTTGTATTTGTTGCAAGTTGTATTTGTTCTGCCTGTATAGGAGACCAGCGTTTATGTGACCACTTTAATGGCAAAATGTGTGTTAACTTAAAACATGATAAACTCATTATTTTAAAGTGCCCTTATGTTGTAAGCAGTGTTTTCAGGAACATCTATAAAGGACACATGGACAAAACCAAAATGGGGTCAGGATCGAGGGGGCGGGTGGCTGGGGTGGGGGGAGTGGTTGGAGGAAAATGGAGACAACTGTACTTTGACAACAAAAATGAAAGAAAAAGAATTAACAAATGAAGGGAAACAGTGCCTCAAGACTGTATTTCAAAATTCAGAGTACAGAGCTGAAGATATGTAATTAATAATAGCAGCAACTATTTACCAAAATCTTAATCTGATAAAATACTTCACGTTAAATTGTTGGTCATTCCTCATGTTATGCATAACAATGTATAAGCTATCTTGCAGGAAAGAGAAATTTGATAGAACAGATTTTAATTCAGCCTTCAGGGTATCACTAGAGATTGTTTGAATATCATTTAAATATTATGCTTCAAACCTTGAACATAATATAATTCAAACTCTAAATTCTTTATCTTTCATTCATATCATTTTATTTACATGTTTTCTTCTTAGATAATGCGTTTATTTTTTGTTGGGTTGATTGGTTAGTTCGGACTGTGCCTGGTTCTAAAAGGAACTTGAGGCGTCTTATACATATGTAGGTCCACAGACTCAACTTTGCAAAAATGTCACTTTTTACAAAGTTATTTTCTCTGACTCAACTCATTTTCTGACTCTGATCCCCTAGGAGCTGGCAGAAAAATTAACCTCAAGTGCTTTCCAAATTCCTTTTTTTTATTTTAATTGTTGTCCAAGTACAGTTTTCTGCCCTTTACTCCCATCCCAGCTCACCCCCCACAGCCCTCCATACCTCCCTCCCATCTCCACCCTCCCTTGTGATTGTCCATGCGTCCTTCATACTAGTTCTTTCAAACCCTCCCCCCCATCCCCTGAAATTCCCTCCCCTTTCCCCTCTGGTCACTGTCAGCTTGTTCTCAATTTCAGTGTCTTTGGTTATATTTTGCTTGTTTGTTTTGTTGATTAGATTCCTGTTAAAGCTTTCCACATTCTTACTCATCCCTGGGATGGGTCCACAGCTCTGGCATGGTTCAGGATGCCATGCTATTCTTCTACAGGTAATCATCCTACATAGGTTTCAGGGAAGCTGTGCTGTCCCTGGCTACACAACTCCTCAGCTTTCCACTATGTCTGGGCTGAGCTGAGGACCCAGAGGTTTCCTGTGAGAGTGCCTGTAGTCTAGCCTTCCTAGACACTCCATGGAGAAAGGTCTGGCCACCTCCTAGTAGGGCTGCCAGAGGCAGGGTTCATCTCTGCTGCTCCGGGTCTCATTGGCTGTTCTCTGGTTTCACTCATTCCCCCATCATCACCCCCTCTTCATCCACAAAAGCCTCGCCTTTCCTTTCTGTTGTCCACAAATCCCCTGCACGCTATTTTAAGGATATAGGCATCTGGAAAATAAAAGCACAAAATAACTTGCATGCTCTTTTTAACTCATGGCTGTGCCCGATAGTATCTCACCCATGATGCAGGCTGAGAACATAATGGTAAGGGAAAGCTGAGGAATGCACAGTTTTATATGAGGTTGAAGCAATGTGGTACAAGAAGCCTACTCATTTATTTAATTTATAAATAAGTGTATTTATCTCCATGCCATCTCCTCCAAAAGGGGAATTAGGGAGTTTACACAAATACTACACACTACAAAAGATAAAACATAATAAATTTAATGCATATGGGAATAGGGGCATTTATAAAGTAGTACAAGTCGAGATCAAGATTAGCATCCAACATTGAATGGTAAACTTAGTTCAAAAATTTTCTCTGAGTATCCTAGAGAGGAACCTAGGTGGCAAGAAAAGCGTTTAGATGCTTCAGTGTCCAAAAAGAAAATTGAGCTAGGTAGTTAGAGAAATATAGCTGTCTGTTCTTGAGACCTGAGGGAATTTCTTCCATGTATCTATGTAAAGGAGAAACTCTCTCAAATAGTGAACAGTGTCTTTGACTTTAAAAAGAGAACATAAAACCCATGCATCATATGTCATATGAGCTTCTGATGAAAGCAAGTGCAAGGTTACCATTAAGGAAACAGAAACTTAGGGGGCAGAGACTGGGTTTGCATTTCAGTTCTGCCACTGCCACCTATGTTACCTCAGTTAAGTTTTCCCTCTGAAGTGCCTCAGGTTCCTTCCATGGAAAAAACAAAAAACAAAAAACACCAACTTCATAGGATTGTGAGCATAAATAATTCCTGTAAAGACAATACCTGGCCAATACAGAAAGGCAATTTATATTAGCCTCTAATATTGTCATTATTCTTCATAATTATTTGTCCCTCATATATTCATTGAGTGCTTGCTATATGCACAACACCACTCTAGACACTGGGACACAACTGTAAGCAAAACAAATCAAAATTTCTGCCTGCAGAGAGCTTGAATTATACTAGGAGCAGGCAGATAATAGAGTATTTAAAAGACCATCAATGCTGTGATTAAAAAAAAATAGGAATGAGCATAAACAGTGCCAAGAATGAATGAGGGTGTCGTGATTTTAACTATCATAGCTGGGGGAGGACTCTCTAGAAGCTTTAGAAAGAAGGCATGCATGTATCTGAAGGAAATCTTACCAGACAGAGGGAGCAGCCTGGCTGCTCACAGGTGTTTAAGGAAAGACAAACGGACTACAGCTAGGGTCTGGCTACAAATACAGAATGACAAGAGTGACAGGAGATGAGGTCAGAGAGCTAATGAGGGGCCAGCAGGCCCAGTAGGACCTTGTAAACCCCTTGTTGCCTTCTTCTTCTGTGCCGTGGGGGCTACTGGAGAATTTGAGCAGAAGAGTGATATCATCAGAATTATGTTTTAAAGAGGTCATTTGATTTCTCTGTCAGGAGGCCCTTGGATTTACCCAGGCGAGTAGCAACAGTAGCTTGCATCATCGTGATGTTAGCAAGGGAGGAGGCAAAAACTAGTCACCATCTGTATTATTACTATTTCTTGGAGATTAGAAACAAAAAGTGATGAAGGACTACACGTGGAATATCAGAGGAAAAGAAGAGGCAGTGATGGACTCAAAGTTTGTAGTCTGAGCAAATGAAAAGAGGAATAAAGTTAGAGCGGTACTAAGGGAAGATTAGAGGAGTAGCCATTTTTATAGAGAACAATATCAGCATCAACATTATCACTGTTATTGTTAACACCATTTTCCTCAGAGCAAAGTAGTGGCATACCTCCAGAATGTCACTCCGAGAAAGCACTGCAGTGAGGATCTGAGAGAAGGCAGTGTAAGTGTGGAGGTTGTTGATGGTCTAAGTAAAGCACGGATGAAGCTTAGGATGTTGGGAGAAATTAATCAATTGCTTATCTTTCAGGCAATCTTCCATTTATTTCTTATAACTGCAATGCTGATAATATTTGGACAACAGAGAATTCTTTGGCATGAAATTGTTATGTTCTTTATGCTGCCACCTAAGGAAAATTCATGTACTTTGAAAACCAATTGAGTGGATAGTATCATTAATTATCTACAATGAAAATTGAAAAGAAAAGACTTGTAGTTGATCATGTAATCATCTCTCCTTCAAAAAGAGGAAGGTGAGGGAGTAAAAAGTTAGGGTAAATATTTTCCTTAAAAAACAGTACTTAGACAAATGGGAAAATAAATGCCTTCAAGTTCTTTTCCATGAAGCATTACTCTAGTAACTTTGACCTGGAAAAATTTCAAAGCAGTGTTACGAAACACCTACCATAAAACAATTTTATTAATGGACCCATGAGAGTTTTAATTTTAAAATAATATACTGCTTGGTGAAATCTGCAAGACTAATGAAGTTACAAAAATGCATCTCCAGGTAGCTGAGTGGATTAGCCTTCTATAAGATGTTATTGTGACAAGACAATACAGTTTTGGAGGATATCATCAAATAGACACTTTTTTCTTCTAGAATATTAGTCTTTAAGTTATTTTTCTTGGCAATAATTAGATACCATGTTCAGTTGTCTATTGAAACTTATCTTTGAGATAATAGAAATACATCATTGGCAATTGTCTATTTACTGTTACTTTAAAGCTGCTTGCATGCCAATTGGCCAAAGGCAGTTCCAAGTCATTAGGATGCCTAGTAAGAAAAGATGGGCAAAGCCCACTGACCTTTAAGACTATTTAAAATTATTATCTGAAATTTGCTCAGCATTTCTGGAGGAGATGATTGCTTGAACATTTTTGGAGAAGAGTATTCTCACCCATCTTAAGAAAATTATCTAAAAAATATAAAAATGGGGAGAAATCTGCAACAACACTGGAAACTAGGGAATAAAACTATAAAATGCTACTAACTTCAAATACTTTCTGCTAGAATCAATGTAGATGGGCATGAATGAAGAAGAATCTACTTGTATATCACTGGCCCAGAGAGGAGGGTTGTCTTATAGGAGGTATGCACTTGATCTCTTGGAGGATATAAGCCTTCCTGGGCTTTCAAGACTGAACTGAGAGGCTGAGCAGGCGGATTCCTGCACAGCCCTATTGAGTCACATGGATCAGCAGAAATTCCGTACATGGTAGTGACACTGGAACTGGAAACTCAGAAAAGTGAAAGGAACAAAAAAGCTGCAGTATCCTTGATTGTAGTGAGTCGTCTCAACATGCTGGTGACTTCCAAGATGAAACTGGATTGGGACTCCAGGAACTGTTGATGTGGGATAGTGGTATCCTGATGTGGAGTGGGAGGCTTTGTTAACTATAAAATTAATAAGATTCATCCAAAGAAATCAAACTGTTCATCTACCTGGAAGAAAGCTGGGTGTCATCAAATATGGCTATTGACTCATAGTGTATATGAGGAGTAGAGGCCACTGAGGCTAAAAATGAGCCTAGCAGTCCAGCTTTATTTCTGCAGTGACAGTGAAGAAAGCGTGAAGAAACGGAGTTGGCCTGGTAAGGTCATTTTTAGCCCTGGTGGACCCATTCATCATACATGTTATGTCAACACATTAGCAGCAAGCCCTCCAATTTGAGCTTTAAACAAATTTCCCTAACAGCAAGCAAGTAGAAGATGAATAAGTCTAAGAAGAAACCCCTTAATACTAGGCATTAGATATGGTTTTCAGTTTTGAAAAATAAAAGTATAAAATAAAAGACTTTAGAATATAATGAAGCATAAAGTATTCAAGAGGCAAAGGAAAAACATTTTAAAGAAATTGACTTGACTTTTTAGAAGAGCAAAATTGTGCAAAAAGTAGAGGTTTCCTGTATATCCACTGCCCTCACCAATGTATATCCTCCCCCCACCTAACAACACCCCAAATTAAAGTGATGCATTTGTCCCAATGTACCTGCATTAACACATCATTATCACCCAAAGTCCATAGTTTATGTTACGATTCACTCTTGGTGTTGAACATACTATGGGTTTGTAGAAATGTATAATGACATATATTCGTTATTACAGTATTATGCAGAGTATTTCCACTACCCTAAAATTCTCTCTGCTACACCTAGTCATCCCTCACTATGCTTCTCCCCCTCCCCCCAAACCACTGATCTTCTTACTATCTTATCTCCATAGTATTGTTGTTTCCTGAATTTCATGAAATTAGACTCAAATACTATGTAGGACTTTCAAATTGGCTTCTTTTACTTGCTAATTTAATATACATTTAAATTTTCTCCATCTATTTCCATAGTTGATAACTCACTTAATTTTAGTGCTGAATAATAGTCCATTGTTTCATCTAGCACATTTTATCCATTTACCTGCTGAGGGATAACCTTGGTTGCTTCCAGTATGGGTTATTATGAATAAAATTGCTATAAGCATTTTAAAGAATATTCTTTGTTAAAATATTTTATTGTTTTTCTATTACAGTTGTCCCAATTTTTCACCCAGTTTTACTCCACCCAGTCCAGCCCCACCTTGCCCCCACAGTCAGTCCCTACACTGTTGTCCATGTCCGTGGGTCATTCATACATGTTCTTTGACTAGTCTCTTCCCCTTTTTTCCACCATTACTCTTGGCCTCTCATCCCCCTGGTTGCTGTCAGACTCTTCCATGATTATATGCCTGTGATTCTGTCATTGTGCTCATTCATTTGTTCTTGTTCATTAGGTTCCTCTTACATAGGTGAGATCATATGGTATTTGTCTTTCACTGCCTGGATTATTTCACTTAGCATAATATTCTCCAGTTTCATCTATACTGTCTCAAAAGGTAAGAGTAAGAGTTCCTTATTACTTTTTGCTGTGTAGTATTCCATTGTGTAAATGCACCAGTTTTTTGGTCCACTTGTTTACTGATGGGCACTTAGGCTGTTTCCAGCCTCAGCTATTGTAAATAATGCTGCTATGAACACTGGGGTATATAAATTCTTTCGAATTGGTAACTCAGGATTTTTAGTGTATAATCCTAGTAGTGGAATTGCTGAATCAAAAGGCAGTTCCATTTTTAGATTTGTGAGGAAATTCTATACTGTTTTCCACAGTTGATGCACCAGTCTCCATTCCCACCAACAGTGCACTGGGGTTCCCTTTTCTCCACAATCTCACCAGCACTTGTTGTTTGTTGATTTGTTTATGGCCATTCTGACAAGTGATGAAGTGGAATCTCATTGTGGTTTTAATTTGCATCTCTCTGATGGCTGGTGATGCTGAGCATCCTTTCATATGTCTCTGGGACCTCTGTATGTCCTCCTTGGAGAAGTGTCTGTACAGGTCCTTCACCGATTTTTTATTGGATTATTTGTCTTCCTGGTGTTGAATCATGTGACTTCTTTATAAAGAAGTCACATGATTCAATGTATATATATTTTGGAGATCAAACCCTTGTCTGATGTATCATTGATAAATATGTTCCCCCATACATTCTATTTCCTTTTCATTTTGATAATGGTTTCTTTAGCCATGCAAAAGCTTTTTAATTTGATGTAGTCCCATTTGTTTACTCTTTCCTTTATTTCCCTTGCCCTAGAGGATGTATCAGTGAAAATGTTGCTGTGTGGGATATCTGAAATTTTACGGCCTATGATTTCCTCTAGGACTTTTATGGTGTCACAGCTTATGTGTAAGTCTTTTATCCATTTTGGGTTTATTCTGATGTATGCTGTAATTTGGAGGTCTGGTTTCATTTTTTTTTTTTGGCATGTACCATTCCAGATCTCCCAACACAATTTATTAAAGAGGCTATTTTTACTCCATTATATACATGTGCCCCCTCTATCAAATATTAATTGACCATAGAGACGAGTTTATTTTGGAGCTCTCTCTTCTGTTTCATTGATCCATGTGTCTCTTCTTATGCCAGTACCAGACTGTTTTGTAGTATAGTTTTGTATCAGGTATTTTGATCCCTCCAACTTAATTCTTCTTTCCCAAGATTGCTGAGGCTATTCAGCCTCCTTTTTGTTCCATATAATTTTTAGAGTATTTGTTCTAGATCAGTGAAATATGTCATTGGTAGTTTTAACAGGAGTTGTGTTGAATCTATAGATTGTTTTTGGTAGTATGGACATTTTAATGATGTTAATTCTTCTAACCCATGAGCATGGTATATGCTTCCATTTATTTGTATCTTTCATTTCTTTCTTCAGTGTTCTATAGTTTTTGAATACAAGTCTTTTTACCTCCTTAGTTAAGTTTATTCCTAGATACTTTATTTTTCTTGTTGCTATAGCAAATAGAATTTTTTCCTGATTTTTCTTTATGATATTTCATTGTTGGTATACAAAAATGCCTTCAATTTCTGAATATTGACTTTGTATCCCTCTGTTTTGCCAAATTCACTTATCAGATAAAGTAGTTTTTTGGTGGAGTCTGTAGGGTTTTCTATGTGCACTATCGTGTCATCTGCAAACAGCAACAGGTTTACTTCCTCCTTTCCAATTTGGATGCCTTTTATTTCTTTTCTTGTCTGATAGTTGTGGCTGGAACTTCCTCTATTATGTTGAATAAAATTGGTGAAAGTGGACACCCTTGTCTTGTTCCTACTCTTAGTGGGAACACTTTTAGTTTTCTTATTGAGTATGATATCGGCTCTAGGTTTCTTATATATGGCCTTTATTGTGTTGAGGTATGCCCTCTCTATGCCAAGTTTGCCGAGAGTGTTTATCATAAATGGTTTCTGAATTTTATCAAAAGCTTTTCTGCATCTATTGATATCATCATGTGGTTTTTATCCTTCCTTTTGTTGATGCGGTGAATCATATTTATTGATTGGGAAATGTTGTATCATCCTTGAATTCCTGGAATAAGTCCCACTTGATCATGGTGTATGATCTTTTGGATGTATTGCTGGATCCAGCTTGCTAATATTTTGTTGAGGATTTTAGCATCTATATTCATCAGGGATATTGGCCTGTAGTTTTCTTTCTTTGCTGTGTCTTTACTTGATTTTGGAATTAGAGTAACACTGGCCGTGTGAAAAGAGTTTAGGAGTCTTCCCTCTTCTTGATGTTTGCAATAGTTTGAGAAAATAGGAGTGCCTTCTTCTTTAAATGTTTGGTAACATATGCATATGAAGTCATCAGGTCCAGGGCTTTTCTGTGCTGAGAGGTTTTTTTAAAAGTATATTTTATTGATTATGCTACTAAAGTTGTATTTTTCTTCCCTTTATCCCCTCCTCCCTGAATCGCACCCCCGTACTCCAACTCTCCAGCATTTTCTCCCCTACTTAGTTCATGTCCATGGGTCGTACATGTAAGTTCTTTGGTTTCTCCATTTCCTATACTATTCTTAACCTCCCCCTGTCTATTTTGTGCCTACCTTTTTGATTACTGCTTCAATTTCATTAGTTGTTATCAGTCCATTCATGCTTTCTGCTGCTTCTTGATTCATTTTTGGAAGCTGGTATATTTCTAGAAATTTGTCCATTTCAAACAGGTTGTTCAATTTCTTGGCATATAGTTATTCATAGTAATTTCTTACCAATCCTCCTTGTGGTACCTACCAGTTGTAACTTTAAACAGAATATTCTTTAAGAAGATTTTATATATACAGCAAGAAATTTCAAATTCTATTTGTTTTGTTCTTTTGACAAAGAAGAAAACATAGACTATATAAGGCAAGAGATGAAAGGTAAAAAAAGAGATTATTAAAATGGAGCTGTCTGAGAGGCAAACAGAAGTTTAAAGAGAGATCAGTAATGTAAGAAAGTAAGGTTATGATGTTATGGAAGAATTCTAAAATGCTTTAGAACCAGTTAATAGTAGAAAGTATTCAACAGAAAATTGAATGAGTGTTAGAGATCTCAGAATGCAGATAACAACAAAGATTTAATTGAGCTGGAAAAAAAGTGATATGAAAAAACAACATAGAATTGCTAAAGAAATCAGAATATATTAAGATGATGTTAAAACATAACAGGTGAAAACATTTCACAGATAAACATAATTTGAAAATTAACCAAATTTATAGAATTAATTTTAAAATTAATTTTAAAAGAAATGCAGCAGGCATTCCAGCAAGAAATAGTGAGTAAATAATACTTTTCTTGCCAGTGCAACTGTATTCTTAGATCTCTCTTCCACAATTATAGATAAGAATAAGCAATAACCATTTTTTCTTTCTTTTCTATTATGGAAATTTTAGATGTGTACAGGAGTAGGGAGACATACAATAAACGCTTATGTACCTATTTGTAGCTCAACATTTAATTTATGCCAGCCTGGTTTCATCTATATCTCCATCCACTCCCTCTTCACCCCATCTTGGAAGCAATTACAATCTGTATCACTTCCTTCATAAAGAGTCAACTCACATCTCTAAATATAAGGCCTCTTAAAAAGCATAGCTACAAACCATTACCATACCTGGAAAAAAACCTTTCAATAGCTAATTAGAATATTAATCTTCCCCAATTCTATATATTTACTTTTGGTTTGTTCAAACCCAGACCCTGAATACATTCATAAATTGTTTGGTTGATTAAGTTTCTAAAGTATAATTTAATCTCTAAATGTCTCCCCCATTCTTTTTCCTTTACAATTGTATTTGTTGAGAAAATAGTTATTTCCCCATTCTATACAGAGTTTGAGAGAAAAACACTGTAATTTAAAAACTCTAAATTTAGTCAACTAGTCATTTGTTTGTGAGATAAAAAAGTTATCATCCATGTACCTTTCCTGAAATGCAAGCAAACAACTGAATCTATTAAAAAAATTTTTTAAAAATGTGATATATAACTGGTGATAAAAATAGAATTAAGACATAAAATTAAAAGTTACTTTACAAAGTAAAAATGAAAATATCATGACTTGCTCTAAAAAGCAAAGATATATAATGTATGAATGAGTCTGTATTCCTACATGATTTCAATAAAGCCATATTAAAATGATTTTGTTCTTTCATAGTGGACAGTCAACATATTTCTTCTTCATGCTTAAAGTAGATAGATCATTAGAAAAGCAGAGTTTAGGAAACTAAAAGCGGATTTTAAAAGGTACATACTTTTAATTTTTTCCAACAACTTTTGCCTAATATTAATCACAAGTACAAGTATATTTAAGAGGATTGATCTGGTTATTTATTACTTGTTTACCAGATTCTAGACTCAACATGTATGTATATCCTACTTTTCTTTTTCAATAATAGGTCATTCAGTGAAAGTCTAATTTTTTTGCTCATTGAGGTGCTAAAGGGTTCTTTACTGAGTATCTTCCCAGTATGAATACTCTGGTGTGAATTCCAAGTGCAGTTCACCCCCTTTTGTTTTAGGATTGTTTGTATTCTCATGACACTGAGAGTGTTTTATAAAGTGTGAATCCTCACATGTTTTATAAGTGTTGCTCTATGACTAATGGATTTTCCATGTTTACATCACTGAATTGCTTTTCCAGCATGAATTACATGGTGTTCTCCAAGATGATTCCCTCTCCTGAATGAAACTCGCATGAGAAAGTCTGCATGTGTAACCAGTGTGATAGAGACTTCAGTAGGCATTCATCCCTCAAGTGACACCGTGAATTCACACTGGAGAAAAACCAGTGTTCGAATCTCTGTGTGGGAAAGCCTTCAATGCATACTCTGTCCTCAGACAACCTCAGAAACTTTACACCGGCGAGAACCCCTATAAATGACTGTAAAGCTGTCATCCAGACTGTGCATCTGCATAGACGCCAGAGAGTTCACACAGGGTGGAAAAGCTATATAAATATAATAAATGTGGGGAGATGTCAGCCAGACAGCTAACCTTTATTCACTCCAAAGAACACATGGTAGAAAAACTTTCTGTCTGTAATTATTGTTGAAAGACCTTTATTGATAATTTATCTTTGAAAAACATGAGGAGTTTCACATTGGAGAGCAGCCCCAGCTCTGTGATCACTGTGCGGGCGGCGGGTGGGGTGCATGCTCAGTTGAACTCCACCCTTGGTGTGCACAAGAAAACTGAATTGGAGTAACAGGTAAACTAGAAAGAAGGCAGGAAAAGCTTTACCAAAAGATAGACTCTTCAAAAACATATACTTACCTAGACAGAGAGAGAGAGAGAGATACTTTTAAAAATGCTGGGAGATAGGATGTGGTAAAAAATTGTAAGTCCTAGATGCACAGAAAAAAATGTCCTGAGACATACTTCTGAGAAATTTAAGCCTCTTAATTTTGCATTCTTACTCTAAGCCTGGGCAAACAAGAGGAACAGCCACCTAAATTCTAATTTAAAATGGACTGTCAGGTAATAAGCTAAAAGTTATACAGAACACTTTAAAATATTCTGAATGGGTTACATTTGTCTAGTTTATCATTGTTAATATTGGGTTTAGTTTTGTTGTGATTAAAGAATGTTGCCTGTTTCCATTCTACTTTTTAAAATTGATTTTTAATTGATATCCTAGTAAATGGTTTATTTTTGTAAATGTCTCACAGTTGCTTGGAAAGAATATGTAGCTTCTGTTTGATGAATGTGAATTCCTCTGCCTTCTTGTCTTGGTATCTTTTCAATGTTTACTTCATTGAATTGCTTCTCTTTCTCCATCTCTACCCTCCACATGCATGTAGGTGAGTGGGCACATGCGGGCACTAACATGCACACACACACACCCTTAGTCCAAGTCACCATTATATAAGTCTCATCTTGACTACTGCAGTAGCACTTAACTAACCTACCTGCCCAGCACTTGATCCCTGTATTCTACAGTGTCAGGATAATACTTTGGAAAATGATTCATGTCATGTCATTTCTCTTCTCAGAACTTTCATCTCACTCAAAATAAAATTCAAAGTGCTTACCAATGCCTTGAATGACTTACACCATCTGACCCTCAATGATCTCTTTGACCTTTCCTACTAGTTTTCTCCTTTTGCTACCTGCTCCACTCATACTGGAATCCTTGACCTAACTTCAGCCTGCCAATTATAGTCTCACCTCAGGGATTTGCATGTACTACCCGCCTCTGCTATGCTCTTCCCCACATGGGTATGACTGGCTTTCTCATCTCTTTTAGGTCTCTCTACAAATGTGTTCTTATTCAGGGGTCCTTTGGCCAATCAAATAAAAATAACACCTCTCCTTTCTCTTGCCCTAATTTGATTTTCTTCATTATTCTCAATCACCACTCAAAACATTGCATATTTGTCATATTTATTATTTATTTTATGTATTTGCTTATTATCTATCTCCCTTCACTGAAATATAAACTAGATTGCAGTATCACCAAGTTCTAGATCAACACATTTACTCAGTATTTTGTTAATGAACGTGACCTACTCAAATCTCTCACTTTTCATACAGATAAAATCTGTACCACTCTATGAGATATAGTGTGGGCTTCTAGTAGTTATCCATTTTGCTCTTACACTGCATTTCCCAATTCAATAGCATTCATTCTAGTTTGGTACTATTGATTAAAGTAGCCTAACTTCTATATTAATACTGAGAGGTATTGTTCATGAAATTCATCCCTGAGGCTGGCTGTGTATTGGTTTTTGGATTATAATTGCTATCACTCACACTATACAGAGATAAACAGTACTTGGAGTTATGTTTCCCAATGTGAGAAACAGGGGGGAGAACAGTGGCATAGTTCTGGAGGTATTATGGAAGAACGCCTGATATACCTCTTTTTCTTGGAGAATGTATCCCCAAGATATTTAGTAGGTTTTCATTAAAACTCCCTTTTTGAGGGTCTCTCTTGTTGAGGGATGGAAGTTTCTGGATTTCTGAACTCCCACTAGATGGAGCACTTTCCACATCAAGGGGTTCCAAAAGTCCCGCCCCACCCCCAGCTGAGTCAGAAACACAGTGAAAAGTGAGTATCCATTTGTGCCATCTAATCTTGGGTGGGATAAGTTGGGCCTAAACAGTGAAGTGTTCTGCCACTGCAAGTATATTTGCTAGTTGAAAACAAAAGTCTATGAACACCAATTCCAATACTTCTATTTGAATTGTATTCGAGTTAAGCTGCCTGTGTAGGCAGAACATTCTTCTAGAAGCAGCAGGCACAAATTTCCTATTTTTTTAAGTGTATTTTATTGATTATGCTATTACGGTTGTCCCACTGTTTTCTCCCCTTTATTTCAGTCCACCTGCCACCTCCCCTCCCACCAGGATCCCTTCACCCCTTAGTTCATGTCCATGGGTCGTATATATAAGTTCTCTGGCTTCTCCATTTCCCATACTGTTTACTCTCCCTGTCTATTTTGTACCTACCATTTATGTTTCTTATGCCCTGTACCTTTTCCCCTAGTCTCCCTTCTTTCTCTCCCTGCTGATAACCGTCCATGTGGTCTCCATTTCTGTGATTCTGTTCCTGGTCTAGTTGTTTGCTTAGTTTGCTTTTTTTTTATGTTCAATTAATCATTGTGAGTTTGTTGTCATTTTACTGTTCATATTTTTGATCATCTTCTTTTTCTTAGATAAGTCCCTTTAACATTTCATATAATAAGGGCTTGGTGATGATGAACTCCTTTAACTTGACCTTATCTGGGAGGCACTTTATCTGCCCTTCCATTCTAAATGAAAGCTTTGCTGGATAGAATAATCTTGGATGTAGGTCCTTGCCTTTAATGACTTTGAAAACTTTCTTCCCACCCCTTGTTGCCTAATTTCTTTTGAGAAATCAGCTGATAGCTCTTAGAGGCGATTGTTGTCTGGATTAGTTTTGAAAATTTTGTCCCTATTTAGATATCCCAAATTATCATGAAATGTTCTCAAAATTAAGGAGATATTCCTAGAATGAAGCCAGTTGTATTCTCTGACTTTCACAGAAAGAACCAGACCTTATTTAAGAACATTTTAAGGATTGAAAGTAGGTGTGGTCTGTTCAAATAGCTTTTGCTCTTCATCTTTATCACCTGAAGTGATGGAGGCAATGAAGAGTTTCCTGGTGTCACATATTCACAGCTAAATCTCCCAATACTCAGCCATTTCTTTTTAAGAGTATTTTATGTTACCACTGAGTCTCAGATTGCCAGGACTCTCATAGGAAACCATTTCCATGACCTAAGCTGGATAAAGTCACATCTTCATTGCTGATGTCTGATCCCTCATAGACTCTGGAAAACTATAGTCTGCAAGTGTAGGCCTGTTGCCCCCAATACCAACCCACTGTGTAACAGGATGTGAAGTGTCTGTTGGTCCCAGTTTCTAGTGAAGCCAAAATGACACAGTAGAAAACAATAGGTGACAATTTCTCCTGTGTTGCAAGGTAAGGTGTTAGACCATCTGCACATACCTTACAAATGATTTGGTTTTCATCTTCTATCTGATTAACCATCAATAAAAATGGATAGAAATATGAAAGCGAATTGGACTTTGTAGAGAAAATTTTTTGTAGAAGTTGTTCTAATGCTGTGGAAAATCCCCAATACAACACAAAGAGGGAAGAAGTTGCCCAGGGTTGTCTTATTGGGAGTATTCCTGAGAGTGCATCCCTAAGATTAGATGGAATTTCAAGAGAGCTTCTTGGATGGGCTCATACTGTTGAGAACCAAAATCTGTAGTGTGTTTGTGTGCTTGTGTGTGTGTGTGGGGGGGGGGGATGTGTTATTATAAGCAGCCAGCTAGAAAGTGTCTCAAAGAATTTCACTGAGAGATTCAAAGCAGTGAGTATTTTTCATGGAACCCACAAAGCACAATGAGTGAAAAGTCAGCATTTAACTTATAGCATGCTAAGAGAATATTGACTCCAGCTTACAACTCTAAGTTTAGAAAGTTGTTCTCTGCTCCTTACTTCTTTCCATCACCTTTCAGATTTCCAAGAGCATTGACAGTCTAGTGAATTGGTAGAGAGAGATCATAGCTTCAGATAGGGACAACAGAGAAGTACTGTGTCCCCCTTTTCACCTGACATGTTTCTGTCTATAGAACATACAGAAGGACTCTCTCCGTATTATCTGAAAGTGAGCAGATGAAAGATGAGATCTGCCTGAGATTTTATCCAAGGACAAGAAAAGACTTAACCCTACAGAGTGAATTTTTAGAGGTAGTCATGAAAAAAAAGGTTGCCTTCTTTTGACTCGTTTTATATATGTTGGTAATCTGTATTCACTTAGTTATTCAGGCCCTTTGCATACTAAATAGGTTTTTGTTTTCAGGTTCTGATACCTGAGATAATAATGTTAAATTCAATATGATCATTGTTTTGTCAGTTTTCACCTACATAAACAAGTTTTATACTCTGTAATTTAAGGCCATATTGTTTGATACATAAAGGTTTGTGGTTATTATATTGTTTTAAATTACTTTAATGTCTTTGAATACTAATTTTCATAGGAATGTTATCAACTCTGCTTAATTTCTATTAACATTTTTCTATATGGTAATTTTACATTTTCTTTTTATTTCATATTTATATGTTACTTTGTATTTGGTTATTAGATGTGAATGTATATGTTTATACTTTCCCCAATGTGCGTATCAATATTTAGAATTACAGATATGTTTTGTGTTTTATTTCTTCCATTTTATTCTATTTCACAGGTACTAAAAATTACCTGTGGGTTTTTAATGGTCGTTGTTAAAGTGCAAAAATTCAACCAAGTAAATTTAAAGATGGAGAAGACTTCATTGATTAATGAATTGGGCAGCATCCTATCAAGCAAGAAGAGAGAGACTCCCAGGAATTGGATAAAACAGAAGGACTTTATGAGCAGAAGGTAGTTTGGGGAAAGGAAGTCATTAGCAAAAGAAAAGAAAGGATTATTTCAGGCCGGGTCACTTTCTTTTGGGGGAAAGGGAAAGGCAAGGGTTTAATCATACAAATTACCTCACTATTGCTAATCAGGAAATTTCAGGTGGATTATTCAAAAGTCATATTTTAATTGGATTGTTTGTTTTCCAGGTGTTGAGTCCTGTGAGTTCTTTATATATTCTGGAGATCAACCCGTTGTCTGATGTATCATTGGCAAATATGTTTTCCCATACAGTCTGTCCCCTTTTCATTTTGATGGTTTCTTTGCTGCGCAGAAGCTTGTTAGTTTGATGTAGTCCCATTTGTTTATTCTTTCCTTTGTTTTCCTTGTCCTAGCAGATATATCAACAAATATATTGCTATTTGGGGTATCTGAAATTTTGCTACCTATATTTTCTCTAGGATTTTTATGGTGTCATGACTTACATTTAAGTCTCTTACCATTGTGAATTTATTCTGGCATATGGTGTAAGTTGGTGGCCTAGTTTCATTTTCTTTGTCTGTACCAGACCAGTTCTCCCAATACCATTTATTGAAGAGGCTATTTTTACTCCATTGTATGCTGATGTCCCCCCCCTTTATCAAATATTAATTGACCATAAAGACATGGACTTATTTTGGGGTTCTCTCTTCTGTTCCATTGATCTACGTGTCTCTTCTTATGCCAGTACCAGACTGTTTTGTAGTATAGTTTTATATCAGGTATTTTGATCCCTCCAACTTAATTCTTCTTTCTCAAGATTGCTGGGGCTATTCAGCATCTTTCTTTGATTCCATATAAATTTTTGAATTATTTGTTCTATATCTGTAAAATATGCCATTGATATTTTAACAAGAATTACATTGAATCTACAGATTGCTTTGGGTGGTGTGGATATTTTAATGATGTTAATTCTTCCAATCCATGAACATGATATACGCTTCCATTTATTTGTATCTTCCTTAATTTCTTCCTTCAGTATTCTATAGTTTTTTGAGTATAGGTCTTACCTCCTTGGTTAAGGTTATTCCTGTAGACACTTCTCCAGGGAGAACATACAGATGGCCCATAGACCTAACATCTAAAGTCTTTAGGAATAGGAATGCTAAATGTCTTTAGCCATCAGAGAGATGCAAATTAAAGCCACAATGAGATATCACCTCACACCAGTCAGAATGGCCATGATTAATAAATCAACAAACAACAAGTCCTGGCAAGGATGAGGAGAAAGGGAATCTTAGTGCACTGTTGGTGGGAGTACAAGCTGGTGCAGCCACTGTGGAAAACAGTATGAAATTTCCTTGAAAAACCAAAAATGGCTCTGCCTTTTGACCCAGCAGTTTTGTTGCTGGGAATATACTGTGAGAGTCCCAAATTACCAACTCAAAAGAACCTGTGCACTTCTATGTTCATAGCAGTGCCACTTACAATAGCCAAGTGCTGGAAACAGCCTAAGAGCCCATCAGTAGATGAATGGATTAAAAAAGGGTGGTACATTTACACAAAGAAAGAAGGAACTACTACCTTTTGCAACGGTGTGGATGGAACTGGAGAGTATTATGCTAAGTAAAATAAGCCAGTTAGTAAAAGATGAGTACCATATGATCTCACTTACAAGAGGAAACTAATGAACAAAATAAACTAATGAACAAAATAGAACCAGAGAAATGGAAACATAAAGTAGACTGATAGCAACCAGAGAGAAGGAGGAAGAGGATAATGGTGGAAAGAAGGGGAAGGAACTAGTTAAAGAACATGTATGAATGACCCATGGACATGGACCATGGTGTGGAGATTCACTGTGGCAGCTAGGGGGTGGGTAAGCTGGGTGGAGGAGGGCAAAGGGGGAAAAATTGGGACAAGTGTAATAGAATACAATAATTTAAAAAGGGAAATAAACTTTGATTAGGTTTGAAAAAAAGAAAATCACGTCTCAATATTGAAAGAGCTAAGGTTATATTGTTTTGTTTTCTTCAATATATGATATTATTTACTATATTAGCATTTGAACTCCTTTATTGTTACTTTTGTTAAATAGATAACCAAGTATTGTTTCATAGTGATCTGTGTAGTTTGACAAACTTGGACATTCATAGTAGACTAACAATTAAAAAATCTTTAAAAAAATAAAAGAAATGAGTATAAAAATAAATAAATAAAAATAAAAGTCACATATCTGGGAGAGGGTGAAGTTTCAGTTAAGTCTTGATTTGCTGTTTTAGGGGCAGATGACCCCATTTGGGGCCTGTCATTTTGTAACCCCAACAATTTGTGTTGAAGGAAACAGGTTTCCACTTACAGGATTCAAACCTTGGTGAGACTTGGAGCACTCCTGCTTAGAACTGTATTCTCCCATGAGAGCTAGAACTTCCCTTGCTCCCCACCAGGCTAAAAGCTAAACCCATGCCCAATAGTTCCCCATCTCCTTATTTGTTCTTAAGCTGGCTGTGCAAACAGGTTTCCATCCCCTCTGGAATGTGCCCTTGTGGGTTTCAGAGTCACCATCCTCTTGCAGCACCATGTAGTAGTAGGAAAACATGAGCTGTGTTACACTGGATCATGGTAGAGTCCAGGAAGGCACAAGTCCCAAAAGAGTGGCTTCTCTGCACGTCCTTTAGGGAAGCCGTAGTCAGCATTCCCCAGTTACAGTTCAGCATTCCAGGCATCTCCCATAAATCTGTGCTCTGTTCAGCAGGTTCCCACCATTTCCAGCTCCATCAGCTCTGCTGCTGTGTTTCCCAGGTAGGTTTCCCAGTGGGTCTTCCCTTTCTTACTTCAGCTCCTGCTCACTACAGACCAGCATGCCTCCTTACTTACTACACCAGGCTTCATGGCAGAAACCTGACTATAAACTGCATAGCTGTTTGCTGCTTCCTTTCTCATGGCTGCCTCTCACGTGGCCACACTCTTCACTACAGACCAGCAGGGCTGCTTGTTGCTTCCTTACTACCCCATGATGGACCTGCTCTCCCTCTCTCTCTCTGCCTGCCCTTATTTTAAATGCTGTCACAGAGCTTCCTACCTGACCTCATCTCTCCACGAGCACTCCTCCCACCATGTGCTATATATGCCGGTTCTTCTATATCTTTTACATTCTTCCAGTACCCATCTTTAGTTAGAGTAAGAGTTCCTATGTCACAGGAGCTTCTGCCTCTCCTGGCTATGTCATGAGTCTCTGAATGTTCTTAAAGTCACATCGTCCTTTTGCCTGGTGTGGTAGCCCAACTATTAATTAGCTATCAACTTGCCATAGGTATGCAAAGTATCTTAAGCTGCTTCATTTTCTTTCCCTCATCTCCCAGCCAAGGGCTATGGGGAGTTTGGGGGGACCCCTGCCCCACTCTGCACCCTGTTACAACATGTTTAAACAGACAACAGTGCAGTAATTGTACGGGGAAGTGGGTGGGTGGAGGTGGAAAAGGGTATGGGGGATAAATGTCATGGAAAAACACAATAAAATAAAAAATAAATAAATAAACTTTAAAAAATAAAAATAATGATCATGGTCAATTTTTGAGAATTATAATTAAACATGATTGGTCATTGATATCACAAAGGACAGAGTCTAGATTGGTCTGAAATAGTTGCTAGATTGGGTTTAGCTCTAATGGCCCTGAAGGACAATAAATCAACATAGAATCTCTGGCTGTCATGGGTTGGACTGGGAATTTGATCAAATGCACTCTGGTTTTCCATGACATGAGTAGTTACATTTCAAGGTTCATGAGGAGATCTGGGGGTTACCTGTCCCATGACTCCACTTTTGGCTTTGATCCTATCACCCACAGAATGATACTCTGGTGGCAGGTTGTTTACTTTAAAGGGTTGTTCTTTCATCTTTAATTGGTTAAAATTGTGTAGCTAATAATTCTGGAAACAGGGGAATGAAATGAGTTTGTACAGCCTTTTTGTTAATGATCCCACTGACTGCCCTGGTTTCTGCTGCCGCAGGTCTTCTGTTTGATAAGAGGGTCTTCTGAACAAGTTTCCTTTTTGGCAGTTCTCTTTTCATAGTATTGTGAGTCCTTAAATTTTGCACAGTATATCCACTAATATTATATCATAGGTTTATCTTCCAGGAATTCTTCAGCATTTGCTATGATGGCACCCTTCCTTTTCTGTTAACCACCATTACAATACTGGATTAATTCTTACTTTTATTTTCATTTTAACATTTCAGTAGGTTTGGAAAGAGCAAGTATAGTCAAATGCCCTTTTGGTTTCAATGACCAGAATATTGAATTTAGATATCTGATTATTAAAACGGTGATACATCTTTTTTTTAATGTAGAGTGTCTTGTAGTATTTACAAAATAATAATTTGGAAGAATTATGATTTTGATATCTACTTCTCTAAATTACTTGTAAATTATTGAAGTAGGATGTAGTTCTATTTATACCTCATATCTCACATTCTTTAACTTTTTCTGGAGACATGCACTGAAAATCTGCCAAGATAACACATGCAGCAGCAGAAATACTCGGGAAGAATATCAGCTCCTTTGCCTCTGCTTCCTGAATTCAGATCAAAATATTCAGTCAGATGCTTTCATCCTACTCAAATGAGGGAGGATGCCAGAGTGTATGAGGTCAAGGAATCATTTTTTGACACTACTAGCAAATAATGGCACTGACCCATCAGCATATATGTATCTTCTAATTCATTAAAACAAAAAAACATTAAATGTATGATTTCAGGTGGGAATTCTACTGGAAAAAGATCATGGTATGGCATCCTATACACAATTATTCTGTTACCAAGCAGTTGTTTGCAGGGAAATCATATCCACAAAGCTTATTTTGAAATCATTCTCAGACTGTAGCTCTATTTTTCTGAAGCACTTCATGGGTCAGGATCTTGGACTCTTACTGATGACTCGGTGTTTCCCACCTTTAACTTCCCCCAAAATAATGGAAAGATTTTTTATTCCCTTGCTCTCTAAGAGCATGAAAATATAGGGACTTTTTATTTGCCAAAGAAGAAAGAAAAATGAACATGCACTGACTGTAATTTCATTTCTAAAGCACTTCATCCTTTTCCTGGGAGAGACTCCCAGCCATGCAACCTTCAGAATGTAAACAAAAATAAATGAATGATTTAGCAGTAATATTGTTTGCAATTTTGATGTAAATTAAAAAGTGAAAGTTATTCAGAATATTCTTTCAAATTAATCTTTGTTGGATGCTTCATACATTATTCAGAATGCTGTGGTGAAATGACCAATTCCGTATGAATGCTACATGACTTATTTTCTTCTAAATAGAGCCCCTACCAGCTGCATGAATAACATAATTCAATGACAAAATTTTTAAATGTTAGATACATTTTTAAAAATATTCTTAAGTTGTTTTAGTAATTTCTAATTGCCATGCTGGTTTTTAAGTGGTAGAATCACAGCATAAATTCATGAGACAGAGCTCTACCATTCTTCTAGTATTTTTGGACTAGATGATTAATTTTAAAATAGTTTATATTTTGTAAACAATTCATGATCACATTATCTGTGGCTCTCAAAGGACTACTTAAAATATTCATTGATGATGAAAGAGACAGAAGTGACAAAGGAGTCACAGTGGTAAGCTGCCTGGCTGCATGGTTATTGTGTTCAGTCTGAGTGAAGTCTAGTATTGTACATTTGTAGCATCATTCCTATACACAGGTATAAGAATTGTACTTTGAGAAACATTGAAGCCCAGTGCCTCTCAAACTTTAATGGGAAAACAGTCAATCAAATATCTTGTTAAAATATAGATTTTGTTACAGTAGGTCTTAGGACTGCCCTAAGATTCTAAATTTCTGAAAAGCTTCCAGATAATGCCACAGTTGTTGGTTTAGTAAACCGTACTTCAAGAAGCAAGAAGTCCAGACCCCAGATGTGTAAGACAGTAACTGATAGACCCCAGGTGTCCAAGACGGCAGAGGGTGGACCCTGGGAACACAGGTGGTGACTGGCAGACCCCAGGCATGGGGTGGCAGTGGGCAGACCCAGCGAGGCAGTGGATTGTGAAGGGGCATGGCGCACAAGGTGGCTGGCAGACCGGGCAGTCCCACATTCACAAGCAGATAAACCAGGTGACAGACTGAGCAACCCCGGGTCCCAGCATCAGGAAAATAAAGCCTCAAAACACCGATTGAAAACACCTGTGGGGGGTGAGGTGCCGGGAGAGACTCCCAGCCTCACTGGAAAGTTCATTGGAGAGACCCACAGGGTCCTAGAACATACACAAGCCCACCTACCAGGGAATCAGCACCAGAAGGGCCCACTTTGCTTGGGGAAAGTGGCAGAAGGGACTGAAATCTGAGAGAGAGCAGAGCAAGTGCCATTGTTCCCTCTCAGATCCATGCCCCACATATAGCGTCAGAACCCAGTGACTGGGTTGCCCTGCCCTGGTGAACACCTAACCTAAGGCTCTATCCCTCACTACATAACAGGCACATCATGACAAAAAACAATGGCTCAAATGGAAGCACAGATCAGAGCTCCAGAAAAAATACAACTACACAACAAAGAGATCACCAACCTATCAGATGCACAGGTCAAAGCACTGGTGAACAGGATGCTCACAGAATTGGTTGAATTTGGTCATAAATTACATGAAAAAATGAAGGCTATGCTAAATGAGATGAAGGAAAATGCACAGAGAACCAACAGTGATGGGAAGAAAACTGGGACTCAAATCAATGGAGTGGACCAGAGGGAGAAAAGAAACAAACAGAAAAGAATGAAGAAACAAGAATTCAAAAAAAATGAGGATAGGCTTAGGAACCTCCAGGACATCTTTTAATGTTCCAACATCCGAATTACAGGGGTACCAGAAGGGGAAGAGGAAGAGTAACAAGTGGAAAAGTTATTTGAACAAATAATGAAGGAAAACTTCCCCAATCTGGCAAAGGAAGGAGACTTCCAGGAAGTCCAGGAAGCTCAGAGAGTCCCAAAGAAGTTGGACCCAAGGAGGAACACACCAAGGCACATCATAATTATATTACCCAAGATAAAAGTGAAGGAGAGAATTCTAGAAGCAGCAAGAGATAAGGAGACAATAACCTACAAAGGAGTTCCAATCAGACTGTCTGCTGATTTCTCAAAAGAGACCTTGCAGTCAAGAAGGGTCTGGAAAGAAGTATTTGAAGTCACGAAAGGCAAGGGCCGACATCCAAGATTGCTCTATCCAGCAAAGCTTTCATTTATAATGGAAGGGCAGATAAAGTACTTCTCAGATAAGGTCAAATTAAAGGAGTTCATCATCATCAAGCTCTTATTTTATGAAATGTTAAATGGACTTATCTAAGAAAAGGAAGATAAAAAACATTTATAGTAAAATGACAGCAAACTCACAATTATTAACAACCACACCTAAAACAAAAACAAAAACAAACTAAGCAAACAACTAGAACAGGAACAGAACCACAGAAATGGAGATCACATGGAGGGTTAGCAACAGGGGAGTGGGAGGAGGAGCGAAGGGGGGAAGGTACAGAGGATAAGTAGCATAGATGGTAGGTAGAAAATAGACAGGGGGAGGGCAAGAATAGTATGGAAAACATAGAAGCTAAAGAACTTATGACACATGGACATGAAGTAAAGGGAGGAAATGTGGGTGGGAGAGGGTGTGCAGGGTAGAGGGGAATGAAGGGGGGGAATGGGACAACTATAATGACATAATCAATAAAATATATTTTTTTAAAAAGTAGCAAGAAGTCTAGAGGCTGGACTTTAGCTTTGCAATTTCAAAATTTCAATTTTGCCCATTTGCATAGAATGCAATCACAAAAAGATGGCGTACAACAACCAAAGAGACAAGAGACTGATATATAAGCCAAATTGCTAATTTAATTATGGTGCTGGTTGTTAACCCTGAGTACCATAAGAATCACAGAATATCATGGTTTTGCCCTTCTCCACACTATCCAGAGAGGGACCCTTACTCTGCTGTTGTTGGTTCCCACATAACTTAAGGAGAAACTTTCACAATGTCCAGAGCCCTTGATGTCCTGTACATGAAGGAAGTATGTCCTCAAATTCCTTGCCACAGGAAACCACCTTGGTGGTACCAACCTTAATTTCCAAATGGTACAGCACACCTACACAAGGAAGAGTGGTGGCATCTATATCATATACCTGAAGAGAACTTGGGAGAAGCTTCTGCTGGCAGCTTGTGCCATTGTCATTGCAAACCCTGCTTCTCTCAGTGTCATATCATCCAGCAACAGCAGCCAGGGAGCAGTGCTGAAGTTTACTACTGCCACTTGCCACTTCACTCCTGGAATCTTCAGTAACCAGGCACTGGCATCCGTTTAGGATACGAGACTTCTGGTGGTTACTGGTTCCAGAGCTGACCCCCAGCCTCTCACAGAGGTGTATTATGTTAACCTGCCCACCACTGCTCTGTGTAACACAGACTCTCCTCTGCCCTATGTGGACATCGCCATCCCTTGCCAAAATGAGGCCGCTCACAGAGTGGGTCTGATGTGGTGGATACTGGCCAGAGAGGGACTGCACATGCAAGGCACCATCTCCCATGAACATCCATGGGAGGTCATGCCTGATCTCTGCTTCTACAGTGGTCTTTGAGAGACTGAAAAGGAAGAGCAGGCCACTACTGAAAGGCTGTGACTGAGGAGGAGGAGGCATTTCAGGGTGAATGGACCTCTCTGCCTTTCGAGTTCATTGCTGTGCAACCTGCGATCACAGACTGGTCTGAAGACGCAGGCATCCTCTGTGTCTGCTCAGCACTTTTCTGCTAAAGCCTGGGGCTCTCATCCTGCCACTGCTCAAGCCACTGAATGGGTAGGAAGAACCACTGAGTGCTTTAAACTGTTCTTCCATGAACTCTTCATCAGAATGCAAATAAGGTTGATGGAAACAAACAGTTTCTTAAAAAAAAACAAAGCAAAAAAAACAGTTTCAGGACTTAGACCCAATTCCAGGGAATTATGGTTTAATTGGTCTGTAATGGTTCTAACATCAGTACTTGTGCAAATTTCCCAAGTGATTCTAATACACAAGCACGTTAATGATCACTGATTTACATTCACAGTTTATTATAAAGCCAAGTAGATCAAATACTAGTTGATCAGCACATTCTCTTTTCTGAAGAGATGTCTACATAGGGAACCAATTGCAAGTTGGTGGCTGAGTTGGGGAATGTAGAAAGAGAAGTGGTTAAATAACATGAATCACTATCCTAATCAAGCCTGATAGGTACACCTTTACCTGAGGACACACTTGCGAGGGAGGCAGGTGTGCAGGTAGGTTTTTCATGGCCATCCTCCAAATGAAGAATCCTTCCTTGCCTTCCAGGTTCTCATTTTCTTCACTAAGGCAGACTTTTCCACCTTCATTACTGGCCTTTATTCTTTAAAACAATTTCACTCAAAGGTTTTCACTTTATTTACTTTTTCATGATTACCTTAATTGTTTATTTGGAGGTCCATAAAATTCTTTGTCCCCTTGATTGAAAGTGAATGTCCCAGCATCTCCTCCATGGTTCGCTTCACAGTTTATGCCATAGGGTGGATTATGTATGTTTCATTTCCTGTTATATTTCCTGCTTTTTAAGTTTCTTCCTTAGAGAGTAAGCCTTATTTCCAAATTGTTGGACAGTCCTGCTGACTTCATATTTCCTAAGTTATTTGTTCAGTATCAATTAGATGACTATATGAAATGCAATGTACATATTCTGCTAATTTTCACAAAGCTAATGCAGGAGCTGTAATAATTAAAACAAAACTGAAATGAGGTTGAGTAGAGATATTTTGATTTATGGTCATGAAACAATGCTACTTTGTTGTCATTTAGGAAAAAGTGCTTAAAATAAAGTTGATATTGTATTTCCGAAGGCACTTCAACTTGAAAAGGGACAAGTGCTAATACAGTGTTTAACTGACTTTCTATTCTAAGTGGGAAAATGGTTGACCAAGAATTATTCTTTTTTGAGAGGTAAACTTTTACTATAATAAAGTCAATGGAAATTGGAACAACATGTCATTTTGAGAACATGTAAAAGGAAGGAAGTCATAATCAGGATTTCTTAGTGAAGTTTTGTCAGACTAATTTTCCTCTCTGTCAGAATGATAGAACAGATATATCCTTTGAAATAACATCTGTAATTTACCTTGACTTTAAATGAGCTTCAGCTTCTACTTGTTTGCCATACAGATTACAGAATTTTTTTTATCTTCACCTGAGGACATTTTTTTCATTGCTTTTAGAAATGGAGGAAGGAAAGAGGGTTTAGAGAGAGTGGAAGGAAGAGAGAGAAACATCAATGAGAGAGGAAAACATCAATTGGTTGCCTCTTGCACATAACCCAACCAGGAACTGAACCCACAACCTAGATATGTTCCCTGACTGGGAATTGTACCTGTGACCCTTGGTCTGTAGGATGATGCCCAAGCAACTAAGCCACACTGGCCAGGGCACATTACAGATTTTTAAAAAGTAGTCTAGACTAGAATCTTGCATGGTTAGAGTTTTATTTATCCACACCAGAGACTTGTCCAAAATTGTCTAAGATTTTTGTATCTGTGCACTGAATTTCTATTAATATCATAATCATGCCCATGTTATATTTGTATATTCTCAACACAACTGCAAATGAACCAGAGTTAGTAATATAATAATAACAGGGATATTGTGGGGATGTGTTTGTGTGTCTGTAAACTACTCAGAGCCAACAATATGCAAGGAGAATGTTACATTGGCTTGGAATGTCAGGACTGACCTTCTAGATAAGCTATAACATAGAGCAGTTTAGCTCAGAATGGGTAGTGTATTAATCAGGTTTCTTGAGAGAACAGAACAGGTACTATATACATATGATGGAGTGATGGCATCATTATTGTGCTCCCCTATCTTGAAGCCCACCAAAACCAACAAAACTAAAATATATGGATCCTTTGGGCTAGTTAAGGCCAGAACATGGCCTGGAAAGTGGCAGGCATTTAATATATGTATGTTAAATTGATTATTTTTAGGACAGTAAAGATATATACATATGAAGGAATTGCCTCGTTTGATTATGAAGGCCAAAATGCCCCACGATCTGCAGTCTGCAAGCTAAAAATCAGGAAAACCAGTGGTGTGATTCAGCCCAAATCCAAAGTCCTAGAACCAGGGGAGCCGATGACATAAGTCCGAGTGAGTGGGCAGGAGAAGACTGATGGCATCGCTCAAGCAGTCGTGCTGAAAAAGCAAATTCTCCCCTCCTCTACCTTTTGTTCTATGTAAGTTCTCAATGGATTGCATGATGCCCACCCACATCTGGGGAGGATACCTGCTTTCCTCAGTCCACCAATTCAAATACTAATCTCAACTGGAAATACTTTCATAGACACACCCAGAAACAATGGTTAGCCCAGTGTCTGAGCACTCTGTAATCCAGTCAAGTTGACACATAAAATTAGGTTTTCCATCCCAGCCTTCCCCAGTGTTCTTCCACTCCATTACTTGCTGGTCCGGGAAGACCCAAAATCAACATTGGTTCAGGAAAGAACAAGGAAAAGAAAAAGGAATCCATGGAGTTATATGGAAGAAAAAGTGCTTTAAAAGTCAAAAGTCCAATTTCTCAAATATAATTGATACAGCAGGAAAGATGTGATTTGGACTTATGCCTCATGTAAATATCATCTGCTTATTTAAGTGTCAATCATGTTCTTCTAGAAAACTGAATATGCTAAGAGAAGAAAGCAATGTTAGAAATAATAACCCCTTTGAATAGGATTTTATAATAATAAACAAAACTCCCATCTGTTATCTCATTTGCTACTCAGAACATCATTCTAAAGTGTTGTTATGGTAATACCAGGTTTCCCATGAGAAAATTAGGGTTAATAAGTGTTAGTTTTTACTGTGCTGAAAACAACCAATTTAACATACATGTATTGAATTCCTGCCACTTTCCAGGCCATGTTCTTCAAGCTTCACTCACCTGAGGATCCAGAGGCGCATGCAGGTGCCTGCAGGTTATGCATTTCTGTACCTAATACCAAGTCAAGGGCAGCAATAAGTCAGGGGAATCACCCCCTGAAGAATATGTTTCAACATGCCAAACCTTTGTTTCAACTTAATAACTTCATTTGCAAGAATTTCAGGTATAAAAGTTTATTATTTTCAAGTCAAAACTTACCCACACATGGGGTTCCATGCAGAGAACATTCCATACTTGATCTGTGTCCGTAGATTTCCTTAGATTGAGAACCTCTAGAACATGGCCACACACATTTGACCTACAGAATGATGATGTTTGCTTTTAGGGAAAGTTCTAACTGAGCCAAGGTTAGCTTTAGTGTTTTCCCAGATTTAAATCAAGTTTCAGCAGATTTGAAATTTTAAAAATACACCTAACATTATTTGGGGAATAAGGCAAGTTCCTTGGTTCATAATTTCACATATATATGTATATAATATGTATATAATTTTTAGTTTTGTTGATTTTGGGTGGCTTTAAGATTGGGGGGCCAAATAACAATGCCATTGCTCCATCATCTTAAGGCAGAATTCAGTCCTTTTCTCTTAGTGGATTACAATAAAAGCTATACTCTTAATATCTACAGAACCATAGAGCACAGCACAGAGTCACATTCCTTTAAAAATAAGATCCAACCAACACATATGTAATCACCTCATTTATAATATAGATCAGTGGAGAAAAGATGATATTTTAATAAATCATCAATTGGATATAAGACAAATGAATCTAACCCCTAACTCATACCATACATATGAATCAACTGTAGCTAATACCACATTTATGTGATAAGTAAAACAATAAAACTCCCAGAAGAAAACAAAGCATCTTCCTAACCATAGAATAGGCAAGGATTTCTTAAACAAGAAACAAAAGTGCTAATAGTAAAGAAATAAAAAAATAACAAATAGGACCTTATTAAGACTAAGAACTTTAATTCACCAAAATATACCAGTAAGAGCATGAAAAGATAAGACACAGCCTGGGAGGAGGCCGTATAAATATACATTTGGCCCATGGGCTATAGTTTACAGGGTTGGCTTATCAAATATAAGTCTATCAAGTACCTCAAGAAAATAAAATACCCCCCCAAATTTCCAACATTACCAAATTTATGATCAGTCTGTTCATGTTGGGAAATTAGCAGATTTTCTCCTTCAAATGAATATGTGTCAGCATAGGTCAGGACATAGCTTAAGAAGTCAACATTGCAACAGTCAGGGATTAAGTTGTCTTGTTAAGAGTATGTAATACTTAAATTTTCATTTATTTGGGGGACTTTAATTATTCAAGGTAACCTTGTGGTTTTTTTCTTGGAATGTAGAATGCAGATTCCTGATTTGAATGTGATATGCATACTTTTTCTTAATGTCAGCCAGAGAAAATATCAGTTTTGCATACACTTATGAAGCCTCCCTCCAGCAATATCTCAGTTCAAGTAGATGATTGTGAAAAGGATAATGGTTTAAGAAATATTTATAGGGATTGTTAAATACTTTGCTTCATTAAGGATAAAGTTACATTAGCAAAGATGGCTTTTGCTGTAAGAAGAAGAAAATTCAATTCAAAGCAGCTTAAACAATATTGAGAATTCTGGGGGTTTCTATTCACTGAATAAATTCAGAGTTGGTTCAGAAAGCAAGTTCATTTCTCTTTTCCTCTGCAGCTCTGCCTCCTGTGTGGACAGGTCTCATCATCTGACTCTTTACAAGGTGGCCCTTGTACTCCTTGTTTCACATGTATAAGTAGATCAAAGGCAGAGAGAATGACTGAAAATCTGGCCCATAAGTGAAGTCACTTTCCCAAGGGCCATCATCAAACCTGCCTTGCCCGTCTTTGGTCTGAAATCCATCATCCACCCATTCCTTGAGCAAATCTGGGGGAATAGCCTGATGATATTTTAATAAAACATCATATAAATCAACTTCCCTAAGGGGTCCCTCTTCAACTACTAATTTTTTGGAAATGTATGAAATGTATTATAGATATACCATAAAGTCAGCCACACACAAAGTATAGAAAGTATGTTTATATGATAGCGAAAATTTTTCAAAAGCACTGTTTAGTCATTTAAAGTTATAGAATATCATTTCTTAGGGTATATTTTACATGAGATAAATTCTTATCTATTTGGATTGGTTCATTTTTCACACTTTGAATTGAGATTCTTTTAGGTAATTATAGAAGTTACTTTATTTAATCATGGCCAGATTTTTAAAGCATATTACATTTGATATAAAGAATAGAATAGAATAGAATAGAATAAAAGAATAGAAGAATAGAATAGAATAGAATAGAATAGAATAGAATAGAATAGAATAGAATAGAATAGAATAAATATAGAGTGCCACAACATGAAACTTTGATTCAAATGTGTATCTACACATGTATAAATGTGCATGTGCTACAGGGTTGCAATATAAAATGCTTAACAATTAGCTATGTTGGGACAAACTGCTTTCATTTATAGTCTGGCGATCTCCATGGTGTAAATAGTACACATCCTTCCTCCCCCAAGCAGATATCAAGCTATTGATGTGGCATTATTATAGATGGAGTTGGGCAAGATGCACAGTGCACACCATTATGTAGTATTTCAAACACAAAAATATAGTCAAAATGCAAATAACCTCAAGAGCATATAGTAACTAGAAATAGATAAGTTTTGAGCATTTAGTGCCATTGTTTTTAATATAATGCATTTGATTTTAAATTATATAATTCAATGTTTAATAATGGTCACTTTTAACCACTGTTTTGCAACAATCCTGAAAATTAAAAATCAGTTCTTGTGAGCTGGTATGAGACAGATCAAGCACACACTTGGACTCTGCCAGAAAGTTTGAAAGCTACTAGCCATTCCCCACACTTACTGCTGACTCAAAATTAATAAGAGAAAATGGTGTATATAATAAGCCTTTTGAAAACTTTTATTCTTTCTCTGAGCTGCCTATACTATTCTGTTAAAAGAGAAAAATCCATCTACTCCACTTTTCCATAAGCAAATCATTTTCTCCCTTAAAATTCGCAGATGTATCCATCTGCCTTTATATACCTCATGAATTGCATTTGGGCACTGAGGGGAAGAGATGAGTTGAAAACAATCTGATATTTAAAGGGTGGTGTAATTTTGTGTCATTAACTTCAGTGAAAAACAGGAATAATAATAATAATTTAAATGCATTTAGCTCCTCTTGGCTGGTTCCTATTCACCATACTAAGGATTCCTTCTATATAAGCTTTTTTCATAGTAATTTTTATCTCACTACTATAGTGAGATAAAGTATATTTATATAATATAAACAGTATAGTATGAAGTATACTATACTATATATAGTGTACTGTTTAAATAGTAGACTCTATATTATAAAAATAAGTACAAATTAAACCCTTTCTGCCCAGATGTTCTAACATTCTATTAAAGGATATTAAGGGAAGTACCTTATTAAGGTAACAGACTTTCAAATGGCAACAGGATAAGCACCATATAAGTTTGTTCTATGACATTTTTCCTCATAATTTTTTAGCATGTTAAAAAATGAATGCAGATTTACTTGTGAATGGAATTCATTTTCGACTTTCTCTCATGGAAAACATTATAAGCCTTTTCCTCAAGGCAGAACTTATGGCTTCTCTGCCTAATGACTTGGCCTAGTTTGTTTATTTTTTTCTGGTGTCTATCATACATATATTCTTTGTGGCAAAACTAGAACTCCACTGTTCTCTCATTACCACCTTACCTTCACTGAATTTTAAGATTTTTAAGATTGGGATCTTTTACTTTACTTTTAACTCCATAACCCCACCATCTTTAGGAACGTAGTAGTATGCAATCCCTTTTCAAGTTTATCAGAACAGTTCTGTGCATGGGTCTACACATCAGATCCCCCTAATACTATTCATTATATGTTAGTAGTATTTTATTTAGTGCTTAATAATGCTAATTGCTATTCCACATATTTTACATGAATTAGTCATATAATTCTCACCACAAACTCTGGGTTATGGAAAAAAAACAGAAAAAGATAAAAAATGGCAAGTATAAGACCAAATATATTGATAGTACTGAGAATAAACTCTGAGTAATATAGAGATTTGATTTGAGCTCCTTAGAAAGTGAGAAGAAAGAGGTGTGGGGTAATTCATTGAAAGTTTACCCCTGGCTGGCATAGCTCAGTGGATTGAGTGCCGGCTGTGAACCAAAGTGTCACAGGTTCAATTCCCAGTCAGGGTACATGCCTGGGTTGCAGGCCATGACCCCCAGCAACCGCACATTGATGTTTCTCTCTCTCTCTCTATTTCCCTCCCTTCCCTCTCTAAAAAAATAAATAAATAAAATCTTTAAAAAAAAAGAAAGAAAGTTTACCAAGAAGACAGGAAGCATTTGTAAGATCAGACCTGACATTTTAGGACTGTAGTTCATGCCTTCGGCAAGGCCTCCCAAACCCAGAGAAATTGAACTAAGAAGACAAGCTGAGCTTTGGGCTGTGCTGCCCTATTAAAGCTCTGCCTTACTCAGGTCTGAGACACTTAATTGTTCCATCTTTAATATAATTTCTAAGAAAAGTCAAACTGAAAGAGGGGCTTTCTAAAACATAGTTAACCTAAATGAGTTATATGAGAAATGCATTACTAGGAACCAAGAGTCTTGTGGGGTTTTTTTAATCTCTTTCTATTTAAATGGTAATTTGAAAATAAAAAAAAACCTCAGGAGATAATCATATAATACCCTTATTGCAGTGCTTCAGCTATTTATTAAAGAGGGTGAACTAAAATTAAACATGATAAAAATGTAGGTTCTGGGTCTCAATGAAGGAATCATTCTGCTACTCAGAAAAGAATAAAATTTATACTACTTTGAATGTGGTTTTTTTTGCTTGTAAGAACTTATAATCATTGTGTCCTGTGGCAGATTTTTTTTTTTTGCCATCTGAAAGTTCTATGACATTCTAGTTAACAAAAAATATATAGCTCACCCTATATCTGGGGGTGAGGGGGGAGGAAATATTTTGAATAGTAATGGTGGCCAGTCCTTATCTATTTAATAGAATCAAAATTCACCTAATATAAAGAAGAATAAGACTATAAATAGGGGTTGTTGCAGTCAGATAATCTTAAATTAGAAACTCAGCTTTTCTGATCATTAGTTGAGTGACCTTAAAGCTACCTAATTTTCCTTAACCTCCACCTCCAAATCTCTGACAGGGATATGAATGGAAGTATTGACTCAAAGGATCTTTGCAGGAAATGGATGATCTAATAGATAGGAGGTGCCAAGGGAAGTAAACGGGAGTTACAGAGTTATAATATAAACTCACACTCTGCTGTTCATTCATGTATTATTTACAGCATAATTGATCACAAGAACATTTTTCAAATTTGTATTGGCATTCTGATCCATTATACTCAATTCTTTTTGTGTTGACATAAGCTACATATTATTTTAAAATATCCAAACAGTTCATGAGAGGTAGACTCTTTTTAAAAAAGATTTTATTTACTTAATTTTAGTGAGAGGGGGAGGAAGAGAGAAAGAGAGGGAGAGAAACATCCATGTGTGAGAAGAAGATCTATCTGTCGCCTCCCTGACCCAGTGCTGAACCCACTACTGAGGCCCATGTCTCCAACTGGCAACCCCTGACTTTCTGGGGCAATGCCTTGCCAACTGAGACCCATGAAAAGAGAGGGAGCCTCTTTTTGCTCATAGACAGACAGCCAGACATAGAAAAAAACAGATAGTTTGTTTTCCAAATGAGGCATTCCCCTAGGCATTCTGGAGGTAACTGCCAACTGTTCTCTTAGTCCTTTGCATAAATACAAGATTTTCTTTCCATTCTGGAATGTGAAGAAGACAATATTTAAGATATATTTAATTTTTAAGAAAAAGTATGTAAGACAAAAAACTGGTACACCAAAGTTATTTGAGTGCATTTTTGATATAGCTTAAAGTGTTTGTTCATAAATTAGATCAAAGATATGTATATGTAAATGCATTTTTAAAAGAATTTCAGAAAGCAAATATACATTATTTTTAACTATCTAAAAATGTACTACTATTTGAGCTTGACTGTAAAGCAGAATAATGCCAAGTGGTAAAAAAAATAACTTCATATCACAGAAAGGGAAAGTGACAATTTAATGAAGATGTAACTGGATTTTCCCCTCCCTTCTATGAGGTTATTTCTTCCCATCTCCAAGGGTCTTCCTCACAGAGACCTGTTTGAAAGAAAATCTCGGTGACATTGCCTGAAGAAATCACCTGCTGCTTCTAAGTCAGTCACGGGTTTTACTTCAAGGCAAGAAAACACATTGCTCCCTATCATGCCTCAGCTTGCTGTCTTCAGAAAGCCTCATCCTCCTAGGAATGCAACTCCATCTCTTACAGCCAGGCAGAAATTTTTCTTTTTTCAGACAGAAATATTTTAAAGAATTTCTCAAGGAAATGTTATTTATGGCCCAGTTTAATTAATATGTCCAGGGAGGTGTAGAGATTTTTTTATTTTTTAAGAAGTGAAATAAGGTGGTAAGATATCAAAAAAGGAAGCAATAAATTTGAAATATGTATATATTCAGCATATATTAAGAAATATACATGGTAGTTATGATTATTTTAATCAGAGTGGTTTTGAAATTTTTTTTCTAAAACTATGAATTGGCCTCAATAAGGTATGTATATTATTGTACAATTATGGACTACTGTTGTGCTCCTTCATGTGTAAAAGTGACACCACGGTCCTGTAGCAACAGCTGTAGATGGAAGCAAATCCGTCTACACTTTCCTTCAGTCAGTCTAATGACCAACAAAGATAGGAGGCATTCACATCCCCGAGATGAGCAGGCAGAGCTGAAGGAATGGGAGGTGCACTTAGCAAGGAAAAGAGCAGAGCTGACTTTCCTGCTCATGGCCTCGTTAATATCATGCATCTTAACTAAGCTAATCCATAGTTATTCTCTGTTCTCCTGGCAAACAGTGAAAGAAAAGTACAGAAACCCAGATATTTCCTTGGCTATTACTTAATGTAGGGCCTCCTCTGGGTGTTGCATTTGATAACTTATAAATAGTTCTCCGCAGTCATGTTAAGTTATGATACTACTTAGTAGAACAAATAGTAAAGAACAAAAATGTCACATTAAGATTCTCTAAAGAAGCCCTGGCCAGGTGGCTTGGTTGGTTGGAATATTGTCCTGTGCATGAAAAAGGCTGCAGGTTCAATTTCCAGTCAGGGCGCATACTTAGGCTGTGGGTTTGATGCAAAGTAGGGGAGGCACCCAATTGATGTTTCCCATATTGATGTTTCTCTCTGTCTCTCTCTCAGTCTCTCTCCCCTCTTCCCTCCTCCTTTCCTTCCCCCATCCCTCCCTTCCTTCCTCTCTTTAAAAATTCAAATAAACATATCCTCAGGTGAGGATTTAAAAAAAAAATCTCAAAAGAAGACTGCTTTATTTCTTTGAATTCTTATTCCTCTGTATTTGTATACCACATATTGTAAACTGTTGACTGCTAATTCTTTGTTTTGTTCTGATAGCCAGAGTCAGAGGACACATGACTGGCAGGGTTGTGCCCCTTGTGGAGGATGGCAGCTGAAGGCCATGCCATGGTGAAGTAATGAGGAGGTTGATACATTGGCTGTCAACTCTAAATGGTATTTTATGTATCATTTGCATTTTGTTTGTCAAAAGTACTTGTTTTCCACAACTGGGAAAAAGCAATCAACTAAACAACTGAATTCAGCATACACTTTGTGATCTTGATACAATGTACATACACATAGACAAGCTAGAGTATATAGTATCAGATTAATGTATTCATTCATTCAAGAAACATTTAAGTGTTCAGTCTGTGCCAAACACTGTTTAAAGCACTGGAGTAAACTAAAGACCCTACTTCTTTTTTTTTAATTTTATTTAATCATTGTTCAAATACAGTTTTCTCCCTTTTACTCCCAATCCAGCCCCCCTCCCCCGTCCCCACTTCCCTCCCATTACCACCCTCCCCATAGTTTTTGTCCATGTGTCCTTTAAATTTGTTTCTGTGAACCCTTCCCAATGTCCCCTGAAATTCCCTCTACTCTCCCCTGTGGTCACTGTCAGCCTGTCCTCTATTTCAGTGTCTTTGGTTATATTTTGCTTGTTTTTTTAAGACCCTACTTAAAGCTTATATTCCAGTGGAGGAAAACAGAGAATTAATAATCATCCAAACAAATATACATATGTTAGTTGAAGATAAGTGCTTAGAAGGTATATAAAACATAGCAAGAGATTAGAAAGGAATGCATAGTAGTGCCATTTATTGTTCAGTTGGAGAGTCAAGGGCCATGAACTTGTGAAAGAGCATTCCAGCTTTCTGGAATGATGTCATTCTTCATAAAATTCTGTAGGTGATTAATTTTTATAATCTAGAAGACAGTAATGTCATTGAAAAATATCTCATGACTTTGAGTCTATGATAAATAATTTGAGAGTGGACTATAAAATTGTTTTCATCAAGTCTGATCAAAATATGACAGGGACATGACAAGAAAGATCATAACAGAGCATTTCTCATTACATAAATGTAAAACCCTTACACAATATATTAGGGAACCAGATTCCAGGATTTATAAACAGGATAATGCATTATGACCTAGTTAGGGTTACTGCAATGATGCAAGATTCAAAATTAAATCATTGTAAGTTATCATATTTGCAAAGTAAAAGAAATGAGATGTTCATCTCAATAAATATAGAAAAGAAATTTGATAAAAATCAGCATTTCTTCACAATTAAATAAAACCCTTAAACTAGTAATAGGAAAGATTTTTTCCTAATCTGGCAAGGTATTTCTGACATGACACTTAATGATGACATGCTCACTACTTACCCGCAAGAACAGGAACAAGGCACAGATGCTATTATAGCCACTTCTGTTCGATATTGTACTGGAGGGACTACCCAGTGGATAAATGAAAAGAAACAAATGTCAAGAGTTTAGAATAAAAGATGAAATTGAAGTATATGAAGACAGGACAAAAGAATCTATACAAATATTTATTAGGTTAATGAGTGAATTTAGCAAGATATCTGGACCTGAAGTCAACATTCTATTTATTTACTTTTAAAATGTTTATTGATTTTAAAGAGAGGGACAGGGAGGGAGGAAGGGAGCGAGGAAGGGAGGGGGAAGAGGAGAGAGACAGAGAAACATTCATGTGAGAGAGAAATACTGATTGGTTGCCTCCCGTGTGTGCCCTGACTGGGGATCGAACCTGCAGCCTAGGTATGTGCTCAACCTGGGGATCAAACCTGCAACTTTTTGGTGTATGGGATGATGCTCCAACCAGCTGAGCCTCCTGTTCAGGCCAAAGTCTACATTTTAAGAAAATGCATTTACATGTAACATTACAATGAATTTGAAAAGATGGCTACTAAAGATAGACACATAGATAGATAGATAAGAGGAAAGAAGAGAAAAGATGTGATGTGTACAATAATTTTGTTATGGGTTGAATGATATCTCATTTAAAAAAAATTAAAAATCCTATACCTCCTAGTACTTCAGAATGTGACTTTATTTGAAAATATGGTCTTTTCACTGGTAATCAAGTTAGAGTGGTGTCAGTAGGGTGGGCCCAATCCAATATAACTGATTTTCTTATAAAAAAAAGTGGGTGAGACTTCTGGCCAAGATGGAGGCATAGGTAGACACATTGTGCCTCCTCACACAACCAAAATGCGGACAACAACAATTTAGAAACAAAATAACAACTAGAACTGATAGAAAATTGGACTGTATGGAAGTCAGACAACCAAGTAGTTAAAATAGACACATTCATCCAGACCAGTAGGAAGGGCGGAGTCAGGCAGCCAGGGGAGAAGGGTCAAGGCACAGAAAGCGGTGGCACCTGGCACCTAAGGCATCCTTGGTACGCAAGACGGCAGTGGGCAAATCCCGGGCACACAGGTGGTGGCTGGCAGACTCCAGGCACGGGGTGGCAACGGGCAGTCCCAGTGAGGCAGGGATTGTGAAGTGAGGCACTGCATGCAAGGCTGACTAGGCAGTCCCATTTTCGCGCAGATAAACCAGGCACAATTGGAGAGCAAGTCAGACCACTCAACCCAGGGTCCCAGCACCGGGAAAATAAAGCCTCAAAACACCAATTGAAAACACCTGTGAGCGGTGAGGTGCCGGGAGAGACTCCCAGCCTCACAGGAGAGTTTGTTGGAGAGACCCACAGGGTCCTAGAACATACACAAGCCCACCCACCCAGGAACCAGCACCAGAAGGGCCCACTTTGCTTGGGGGAAGTGCCAGAAGGGGCTGAAATCTGACAGAGAGCAGAGCAAGTGCCATTGTTCCCTCTCAGACCCCACATTCAGTGTCTAACCCAGTAACTGGATTGTCCTACCCTGGTGAACACTTAGGGCTCTGCCCCTCATATGTAACAGGCACAACAAGACAGAAAAAAAAGTGGCTCATGAAAGAACAAATCAAAGCTCCATACAACTAAGTGACGAAGAGATCACCAACCTATCAGTTGCACAGTTCAAAGCACTGGTAATCAGGATGCTCACAGAATTGGTTGAATTTGGTCATAAATTACATGAAAAAATGAAGGCTATGCTAAGTGAAATGGAGGAAATGCACAGGGAACCAGTAGTGATGGGAAGAAAACTGGGACTCAAATCAATGGAGTGGACCAGAAGGAGGAAAGAAACAACCAAACAGAAAAGAATGGAGAAACAAGAATTCAAAAATATGAGGAGAGGCTTAGCAACCTCCAGGACATCTTTAAAAATTCCAACATCCGAATTACAGGGGTACCTGAAGGAGAAGAGGAAGAGTAACAAGTAGAAACGTTATTTGAACAAATAATAAAGGAGAACTTCCCCAATCTAGCAAAGGAAATGGATTTCCAGGAAGTCCAGGAAGCTCAGAGAGCCCCAAAGAAGTTGGACCCCAAGGAGGAATACACCAAGGCACATCATCATTACATTACCCAATATAAAAATGGAGGAGAGAATTCTAGAAGCAGCAAGAGATAAGAAGACAGTAACCTACAAAGGAGTTCCCATCAGACTGTCTGCTGATTTCTGAAAAGAGACCTTGCAGTCAAGAAGGGTCTGGAAAGAAGTATTTGAAGTCATGAAAGGCAAGGACCTACATCCAAGATTGCTCTATCCAGCAAAGCTTTCATTTAGAATGGAAGGGCAGATAAAGTACTACTCAGATAAGGTCAAGTTAAAGGAGTTCATCATCACCAAGCCCTTATTTTATGAAATGTTAAAGGGGCTTAACTAAGAAAGAAAAGATTAAAAGTATGTGTAGTAAAATGACAGCAAACTCACAATTATTAACAACCACACCTAAAGCAAAAACAAAAACAAACTAAGCAAACAACTAGAACAGGAACAGAACCATAAAAATGGAGATCACATGGAAAGTTAGCAACAGGGGAGAAGGAAGAGGAGAGAAGGGGAAAAAGTATGGAGAATAAGTAGCATAGATGGTAGGTAGAAAATAGACAGGGGGAGGGCAAGAATAGTATGGGAAACATAGAAGCTAAAGAACTTATGACACATGGACATGAAGTAAAGAGAGGAAATGTGAGTGGGAGAGGGTGTGCAGGATGGAGGGGAATGAAGGGGGGAGAAATGGGACAACTGTAATATCATAATCAATAAAATATATTTTAAAAAAGGGGAAATCTGAACACAGAGGCAGTCATGCGCAGAAGGAGAATGATATGAATGTGCACAGAGCCAGTATGGCCATGGAAATGGAGTAGTTGATGCCTTTACAGGCCACGTAATGCCAGAGATGGCCCACACACCATCCAAGGTGAGGAGGGGGCAAGGAAGGATTCCCCTAGAGGTTTCCGAGGAGCATGGCCTTACTGATAGCTTTCAGAACTGTGAGATAAATAATTTCTGTTTTAAGCCACTCAGTGTCTGAAACTCATACAGTTCATATCAACATTATTTGTTGTATCTAATATATTTGAAAATAACCCAAATAATTCATCAATAGTAACAAGGATTTTGTTTAATACAGTATGTTCACATATTGGAATAGATATATTCATGCACTGGGAAAGGAATAAAATAGAATAAAATAAAGAGGGTGCTGCTGCAACCACCAATACAAAAAGATCGATAATAGACAAGATCAGGCATGTTCAGGATGGTATGGCCATAGACAATAGGTAGATAGATATGATAGGTGCATATATAAAGTTAAAAAGCAGTTAAACTGACCTCCGGTGCTTGAAGTCAGAGTAAAAATTACCTGTTTGGAAGAAAGAGATAAAGAATGATTTGAGGAGACATACAAGGAATTCTTCTGTGGTTGTATTATCCCTGAAATAGTTTGAAACACACATCCTACAGCTAAAAGAATTGTAGAAATCAAGACTATAAAAAAATCTATAATGGTGTCCTGAAAAACATAGTATCACCATTAAAATTGTAGATGCTGGAGCCAGCCTACTGAAGTGTAAAAGCTCAGCCCTACCATTTGCTGGTTAAATAACTTTGGGTAACTTATATCCATGTGCTTCAGTTTCTCATCTGTGAAATGGGGTAACATTATCTATCTTAGGGGTTATCTATAGGGATTAAATATTTATTTAATATGTTTTATGATATAGTAAATAAGTTTTAATATTTAGATATAGCATATATTTATTATGTATGTATTACATATAGATATATTTATAATTAAAATAGTTTTTTCCACTCATAGTAAGCCTGTGCAGACCAGTAAGTAGTACATGAATACACACACTGAAGCATTAAGCAGTACATGTGAACCAATGTGTACACGATAAGGACACATCCTGAATGTTAATTGCATCTTAAATAACTATTAATAGTACTTAAAATGTGATCTAACAGATGATTGCAATTATTGCAAAATTAAAAAGCTATAAATCGCCTTGGCTGGTGTAGCTCAGTGGATTGAGCACGGGCTGCGAACCAAAGGATTGCCAGTTCGATTCTCAGTCAGAGAACATGCCTGGGTTGCGGGCCAGGTCCCCAGTAGGGGGTGCATGAAAGGCAGCCACACACTGATGTTTCTCTTCCTCTCTTTCTCCTTCTCTTCCCCCCTCTCTAAAAATAAATAATTAAGTATTTTTTTAAAAACTACATTATCTGTAAAGAGACTTTGATAACATACTGTCAAACCATAGTTGTCTTTCTAGCAATATATGAAACTATACTAGAAAGCACTATCTAATTATCATTCATATGCTTAGATATCAACACATGATTTTAATTAACATGTGTGATCATTAAAAATTCAGGTCAGGTAAGAAGAAACTATTGTTAGCACTGAAAAGTGATTAGCATTATATATCTCCAAAACTGATGGAAATTAGTAGAAAATTATATAAAATTGTTTCTCTGGGATTTGCAACAAAAGACTGTCTTCTCCCAGCGTTGATTCTCAAGAACAGAATTGTTATTTCGTCCTGAACACGCATTTGTCCACTCTGAAAAACAAACTGCTGTCACAGCACTTCCCTCCAAACCACAGTCTCGATGTGTGTGCACGAGTTCCAGGACCCAGGGCTCAGCAGGGCACCTTAGCAGCTTCAAACCCCATGTCTTCCTCCTCGATCCTGCTCTATCCCAAAAGGGTTTATTTGATGCCGTTAATTGCATAATACCAAGAAGGCCCAGCAAGTGCACTGGCATTATCATCCCCAAGAATGAGCCCATTAATCATTTCCTGCTGTCAGATCAATTCAGAAAATACTGAAAATTGATCAACTCACTTCTCTGAGTTCTAGCAATCAAAAATTAAATAGAAATAGTAGCTCAAATATGTTCTTTCTTCCTTTTCTTTCATTGAGAAATAGATTTTAGTCTTGATATCCTATCTCTAAATTGTAAATAACATATAGATATGTCTGTGATCTAAGGCAGTCCTTGGAATTTGTAAAGATTTGGATGTTAAAGGCTACAGTGATGTCAGATTATCTTAATAACTATCATAGCCATGAAGTATTCTGGGGTTTTTTTTTAGCATTGGTATCTAAATTGTTGGAAAGAGAAGGAGCTGGAGAGGAACTGAAACTCTCTGAGTTGAGGCTGCCCATGCCCCACAGTCTCTACAGCCCACTCCTACTCCACTAACTGCACCATGTCACGATCCACTCAGCCCACGCCGAGGACTCCACAGCGTTGCCTAAGATTACATTCACGAGTCTTTTCAGTTTCACTTTGTGAGATATAAAAGACCAGTTTCTGGGAGCTTATTTCTACTTAAAGCATTCTGAAAAGCATTGAAGATATGTAAAATTAAAAATAAAATATGTACCTACCTTTCCATGTAATAGCTTGATCCATTTGTACAGCTATTGTAAGGGAGCATTCAGAGCCTCTGTCCTAAGAATTCATCATTCTACACAGAAAATAGTCTTCATGGCTTTTGGCAGTTTGATATTTTGTTATCCTTTATAAAAGTAGGAAAGAGCAGGGTGATGGAAGAGATTTATTATAATGTAGTTTCAGCTCCTTGATCCTATCTAATGGGGAAGATGAAGAAGAATCTGCTAACAATAGATAAGCAGGATTCTGGGTAAACAAAATAAAGATACCCCCTCTTGTTTAGGTTTCTTTCCTAAAAGAACCTGTGGGAACTGGTAGTTCTGAACAGGACCTGCTAATTAATTAACACATGATAAATATACGTGCATTTAGAAAATAAAAATTGACGTTTTGTTCATTTATGACACATAAACAGAACTAAGATTTGGTGGGAAGACACATTCCAGTATAAAAATTATTCTTTCATAGATAAAATACTTTTATCCCTTCAAAGTTGGAAAAGTTAGAAGGAAAAAATTAATATACCAAACTCCTAAATTGCTCCCACTGAAATTGAAAGATGGCTTTTAGAGTTGAAGATGTAAAAGAACAGATGTACAAACTGAGATTTTGGCAGCCTCTGTCAGAAACTAGTAAACTTGGAGAAAATCCAACTGATACAGAGTTTGGGTAGATTACTACCAAAAGTATAGTGTGTCTTAATACCTACAGTGAACTGGCTTCAAGGTGGCAGATGGAAACTGACCAGCGGTAACCTTCCCAAATTACAGGATTATTCAATATTTTTAAAAAAACCTATCCAATGCAGTATTATTCAGTATATCTAGAATTAATTTTCCTGTTAATATATATACCACACAAACAACTTTTGAAGCTGGAGCAAAAATTCACAGTACTTTAAACTCTTGGTGGTCCAAGAGTTTGGTCCATTAGTCACCATAAAACTATGGTGGCTTTCCTTTCACGGTGCCAAACCTGTGGGAAATATCTAGTTCAAGGGCTCAGAGGGAGAGCCCAGAGCCCCCAGCAAGGTGTGCAGAGAGCAGGGGGTGGTATGAACCACTATAGGAGGAGACAGTAATAGATCATGAAAGCTCAGGGTTCCTTTATTCTGTAGTAAGGAACTCTCTTCCTGTCATTGGTTCCCTAGTAGTTTTGATGTTCACTTCCTTGCTGTGACTGGCTGTAAGCTAACTAGCTAATTTCATTGTGTTCAGTGTTTCAGTATGTTTCAGTATGTGAGTATAATTACTGTATGTTTGACTCTGTTCTTCCCTTGTCTCTGGCTGTAGGTTTGAGAGGATATACAAATTAGTCAATCTTTGTATGTTGGTGCTGGAAAGATGCTTTCATGGGACTTTAAGTCAGAATTTGTACATATACATTTGTCAATTCCTCATGCTTGTTATATCAATGTGTGTGTTTGGAAAGGTGTGAAATAAAAGTGAATATAGGAAATGTAAACAAAAATGAATAGGAATCCCCTTATCAAGATGATAGCCCCCGAGTATATTGGACTTTTTCAAACCATCTCAGCACCCTCCCAATTCATGGTACTAAGTTGGTATTTCCCATAAAATCTAACCTCACTGTAGGCTCCACCTTTTGGGTAAGTCCTGCTTGATGACTCACAGCCTGCTGACCCTTCAATGACTTCCCACGACATTGTAGGACAAAGTTAAACTTCTGATCATAGTCTTAAATATCCTACACAAATTTACCCCTGTCCATCAAACTCTCACTGTTGTCTAGGAAACACTCAGGCATCCTTTCTCTTCTTTGACCTTCCCAAGCTCATCCTGTTTCCACAACTTTGCCTTGTTCTTCCCTCTGCTTGCTGTGCTGTTCCTCACTCTCTGTTTTTGTAACTGGAGCACAGTCTTTATTTGGCAGCAGCCAAGGAATAAAGCTGTCATGTGTGAAGTGAAGCATGTTAAAAAGGAAAGGGCAATCACCTACATTGATGTCAGTATTTTATTTTTTATTGCTGTTCAGTTACAGTTTTCCCTATTTTTCCCATTATTCTCCCCTATCCTACCTACCCCCCCTCCCATATTCAATCACCCCCCATTGTCTTTGTCCACGGGTCTCTTATACATGTTCCCTCACTTGATGTCAGTGTTTTAATTTGTTTGGAATGCTTTATGACACAGTGCCATATACATTTGGGAGAATCCAAATATCTTTGCTATTTTTTTTGTGAAAAAAAGTGAAGAGATGTTAAGCCATTTTCTATGTGGACCACTAAAATTGTCAAAAGCAAATCTGGCTTGAATTTGACTAATTATATGAATAATTTAGAAATCTGTATGGGATTCATTCCATATTTAGAAATCTCCAGTGAGTTGTACTTAGGACCTTAAAGTCTATTTGCAGAGGCTAATTATTCACAAATTCAGAGGGGGGAATATTGGGACAGCTGTAATAGAACAACAATAAAACATTTAATTAAAATATTTTAAAAATAAAATCTTTATAATAAATAAATTCCTTCTTTCAATCAATAAACATTTATTGAGCAACTATTATATGCTAGTCACTCTAAAAGCTTACCACAGCACCGATTATCATGTAGATTCTTTTTTTTTAATTTTTATTTTATTTATTTTTAGAGAGAGAGGGGAAGGGACTGAGAAAAAGAGGGAGAGAAACATCAATGTGTGGTTGCCTCTCATGCACCCCCAACTGGGGACCTGGTCTGCAGTCCAGGCATGTGCCCTGACTGGGAATGGGACTAGCATCCCTTTGGTTCATAGGCCGACACTCAGTCCACAGAGCCACACCAGCCAGGGCAATTATTATCATGTAGATTCTAAAGAAACATAACAAAAAGAAACTCATTGGGAATAACCTGTAAAGAAATTTCACTTAAGTGTTACCCAAGATTGTATTATGTGCTTATAACTGTGCTAGGCACTAAGAACATACAGCCCCTCATTTAAGAAATTCACAGTCTCCTCAGCAGGCCCCAGCAGCTGACAGCCAGGGCAGAAGTGCCTGTCCTGGTGCCTGTTCTGGTCCCAGTCCTGCAGAGGCAGCGACTACCAGCGACCACAGTAGAAAGAAGGAAGCGTTGGACACACTGGCCCTCCGCCGCTATACATTGCAGCCTTAGCTCAAAATGAACTGTGTGTGCAGCACCACCAGCCTCATCGAAGACATTGACTGTAGGTTGCTCGTCTTCTTTGGATGAAGTCTGGGGAGAGCACTTGGTCCTGCGCCGAGATGGAAGGACACTCACAGGCTTTTTGAGAAGTCCTGATCAATTTGCTACTGTAGTGCAGTATTAGATTGTGGAGTGTAGTCAGGTGGGCAGCAATACTGTGATATTCCTCAAGGGATTTTTGTGGTTAGAGGAGAAAATGTGATCCTATTAGGAGAAATAGGGAAAGGGGAGTGACATGCCCCTCCAGCAAATGTCTATTGAAAAAATCCTAGAAGAACAAAGGGTAGAAAAGCAGACCAAGCTGGAAGCCAACAAGGTGAAAGTTCAGGCTCTTACTGATCGAGGTCTCTCCCTTCCTAGAGCAGGTGCTTGTGGGCTGTTGCTCCTCGGAACAGGGGCTGTCACTGAATGAATGTGGGACGTGGCCACCTCACATTTGACTAGAGACTGCAGAATCTTGAAAAGTTATTTTTCCTTTGAATTCTTTCACATGTGCAACATGAAGAAATCACGTGGCTCTTTTCTCCTTCTCAATAACAAAATCTTTGAGAAGCAGTGGGACGGACTCCTTTCACACATCACTATGAAGCCACCAGCTACTACTCCATATTGCTCCTCTCATCCTGTATCAGAGATTACAGGGGACAGTCTTCATTTGCTTGTAAGTAAGATATGAATCTCCAAAAAAAAGTTCACACTCTTTGACAGAAATAGACTTAAAGTTCACACTCTTCCTCAGAAACAGACTTAAAAAAATTCTATATATTATCATAAGTGCAATAAACATGTTAAAGATACAGAAGTCATAAAAATAAAAAGGAAAGGGGACAAATCAATCAATAGTGAAAGAGGTGGCAGTGTGTCAATAGGGTGGTTTTCCTGGAGTCTCTGAGAGTATTGGAGTTTATAAAAGAGGGGGAGCACGTATTATGAACACAGTGTTTCCGTCTTTCCCTTCCACCTGGAGCTAAGGGTGGTTTTCATATTTTCTTTTCCCCCATTGCTGTCCTGGAAAGGGTTTGCCTTTGTCTGGTCAGTTCTTGCATTATACAAATCAAGAAAAGGAATAAAGGGAACATGAGTGAACCAGGACTCAGAGAAAAGTTTGTAAATAATTTAGAAGGAATATTCAGTACGAGCTGCTGTTGTACGTGAGGCAAAGAAACACGAGAGAAAGGTGGAGACTTGTAAGAGTATGTTTCTTCTTGGACTGTGTATCATCTTTATGGGTTCAAGAACATAACTACCCCAGAGTAATGTAAAATAATGGACCCTCAACCCATTATTTTAGGGTCCAGGACTAAACCCTATGGGACAAAGAAAAGTAAGTAGACATTTACTGGGAAGACAAAGAGAGACAGATCTAAAAAGAGAGACTGGAATGGACAGAGGTATAAACACATGAAATAGTACAGGTTCTTGAGCTGACTTTAAAATGCTTAGTACTGAATATTGTACAGAGGGACAGGGAATGTACCAGAATAGAGATGTTAGTACATGAAGTTGTAGCTTCGGGATATACCATTGGAATATGGAAATTTTCTAATCAGTTGGTTCATACTTCAGTAGCTGTTTTGATTTACTATTTGCATTAGATTGCCAGACTGGCCAACTAGTTGATTTTGATTTCTTATTGGTACAATTTGATTACTCATTGCTGATACAGTGCAGTTGACTGTAGAGAAATGCTGACATGCAATTAGACTAGATTGATCTGTCTAGAACATTGACAATATCTTTTTGCATTATCATCTGACTTTTCCCTTATGTTTCAACTTTTGTTTCATAGTTTTATTCTAGCAAAATGGTGCTGATATAAGGATCACTTCATCTCTGTGAAAGTGATTGTGTTGTCTCTGAGCTGTATTGTCCCTGTCTTATGGCCAAAGGTGGATTTCGGGTGAAGTTAAGACTAAGCTTCAAAACCTATCACTTACCAGGGCCTGTTCCATATGATTCTAATTTTTGACTTTTAATCTTGTCTTCTTTTCTTAAATAGAGATCCAGAAGTTGTATAAGATGCAGACCTTATAAAAGTAGATGCAGGATCTACTCCTGTAGTTATCTCAGATACAAATTATGTGACATAAGTTGAAATAGCTTTCACCAGTACTTTAATCAGTTCTTGAAGCTATATCATAGGTTCTTATTATTACTATTTGATACACTTCTAAAATTTGATGTGATTTTGACCCAAATGTTAAAATGCAAATTATTCATTGGGTAGTTTGCACTCTTCAAAAGGAGTGCATAAATGTGATTCTAAAGTGATTCTAAAATGTTTGAATTGCCAATTCAGATGTAATTACGGGATGATTGAAGATTTTATCTCCTCATAATAACAAATAAATATACATGCTAGGCATAAATATCACATCAGATTTTCTATATCTTCTCACTAAACAACTGTATTATTTTGGTAGGGCTGCCATAGCAAAGTATCACTAATTGGATGACTCATACAACAGACATTTATTGTGTTGCAGTTATGAGACTAGCAGCCTGAGATCAAGGTGGCAGGGTTGGTTCCTACTACAGGCTATGAAGGTCTCTCTTCTTGCTTCTGGGGGTTTGCTGGCCACCTCTGCAGTTCCTGGGCTTCTGCCACATTACCCTGACCTCTGTCTTCATCTTCACATGGCATTCTCCCTGTATGTGTATCCAAATTTCTCCATTTTACAAGGACACCAGTCATATTGGATTAGGGACCTACCCTACTGCACTATGGCCTCATCTTAACTTATAACATGAACAGCCCTTCTTTCTAAAAAGTTCGCATTCTGAGGTATTGGCAGTTAGGACTTCAACATATGGATTTGGGGGTAACACAATTCAACCCATAACAACAACTGATAGTAAATGGATCAGAAAGAGCATTCATATTAATGCAATTGCCTTGCATCTGTGATGGACAGAGCTTAGAATTCAAGTTAGCAGCTCTTGCATTAGGATAGCTAAAAGTATTGAGCACTTTTAATGTCAGTGGATATAGTTATAAGTACTTACTGTTTTTTGGTCTGGAGTTCAAAAAATGTCATATCTTGCCCACTAAGTTGTGGCCTCAAGTATCATTTCAATTCTGGAGCCTGCAGTTTTACACAAACAATTGATGTTGAAAGATACAAAATATGGTGCTTTGTGTCCTTGCTTAGACCTTGCCAGCCTCTGGGGGGTTTCCTTTAAGGGAGGAACACTGTTGACAGTTTTAAAATTCTGTCAACTCTTTTAGGGTCTCGATATCTTAATAAAATAAGCTATGCAAAGTCTACTCCCTTATTTAAAAATATAGGTACTTCAGCCCTGGCTGGCGTAGCTCAGTGGATTGAATGCGAGCTGCAAACCAAAGCATTGCAGGTTCGATTCCCAGTCAGGGCACAGGCCTGGGTTGCACGCCACGGCCCCCAGCAACCGCACATTGATGTTTCTCTCTCTCTCTTTCTCCCTCCTTTCCCTCTCTAAAAATAAATAAATAAAATCTTAAAAAATATATAAGTACTTCATTCAAAACAAAATTTTAAAATTCCTACATCTATACCTTTCACTGAGATAATTTGACTTTCTTAAGTAATTGAGCAAACTTAAGCAATTTATTCTGTCATCTACAATCCATACTTGATTTTAATTGATGGAATGGAATCATTTAATCATTAAAAAGGAGGAAATTAAGGAAGGCAAAGAAGAGAAAAAAGAGAAATTTGGATGACCAAATGTAAAAAAAAGACTTTCTTCTGAATTTTCAGAAAGCCTCTCTTTAAGTGTTGTAGTTCCATAAATAATTTTGTCTGCAGAAGATAAAAGGAGCAGATTGACCAATTACTTTCAAACCGTTTGATCACATCCATGTTTTCATTAATTATTCAGGCTCTAGGAGCCATCAAAGCACCCTATGCATAGCTCAAATGGAGAAGCAAAAGCTAAATCATTGGCAAATGCTTTTTATGTTTAAGATTTCACCCACTTATGAACATATGTGCTTTTGAATGTTGGGTTCATTTAAACCTTGTAACATGGGAAGAAGGTAGGCAGTTCAGAATTTTGGAGAAAGGGTAAGAAAGAACATAAATTAAAGGTGCTTTAAAAGTCATGCCAGGGAGAGGAGATTATAAGGGGACTAAATGGTAATGGAAAAAAAATACAATAAAAGATAAAAAATAAAGTAATCATGAGCCTAAAGAAAAGTCATGTCAGCAACTAGAGCTAGAGGTGCAGGATGAAATGACATCCTTGGCGTTATGTGACCCACACTCAGGTTGTCCCTCTTGTGCCCTGACCAGGCCCAGCTGCACGTTTGCTGCTCTAGGCCAGGAAGTGATTGACCACATACAGCAATGGTACGTGTGTCTTTAAACCAAAACTAGCTGCAAGAAAAGTCTTCATATGGTAAGAAGAATGAAATGAAATGATTATACATAAAAAGAGGAAGAATGACACAGTGTGATCCTGTAATAATGTGAAAGTGAGTTTCAAAGAAACATTTTTATGAAGTCTGTAATATATTACTGTAGTTCTATCCTAATTGTAAGTTATCAGACCATTTTATGGGCACTATAATGTCACCAGAATTGCATGTCTAACAAAATAATAGAGTGTATTACCAATTCTTCTGTGATGACCACTGCAAAGAAACAATTAGACCCATTTGTCAATGTGCCTTGGTGTCTAATAGTTTTAAAGAATGGGTAGTTGTGGAAATGATTTCGCATTTTAAAGATATCATTTCTCCTCATACACATCCCATTGAATCATCAGTTTTTTGTCCACTCATGCCCTTTCTGTAAGCTGATTGGAAAGTCAACAGTAAAAACGTGTTTCGCATAACGAAACCAAATACTAATAACATGTGAGTTTCATTTGGAAGGTCTATTTATTGTTTCAAACAATTGATATTTTAATATATTTTGGGTACTGTGCAAGTTGGCTCAGAATATTAAAATAGAATACTATATGCAAAATAGATCTTCAAAATAAGAATATCTGCTTTGTAATAAAATAGTGTAGAAGTCTGAGATAGTAGCATTCATGCCATCATAAAAATACCTTTACAATGGATATGTTTAGCAAGCTTTAGATATTGTTTATGGTACTGTATTTATGCAAAGGGGCTTGCTTTACCAATTTTAATGTCAACCTCCATTGACTAATCTGTTTCTGATCCTTTATAATCCTAAACACCACTACTCTTCACCTTTCAACTCATTTAATATTTATTAATGAGTAAGAAAAAAAAGAAAGGAAAAGAGGAGAGAAAGAGGGTTTTTCTCCTAAAGGAAGAACAATATGGATTTGATCTGTACCAGTCCACTTATATGTGGATTTTTTTTCAATAAACATCTATACTGTTTTTTACAGGAGGTTGGGAGTATGCAGATGTGAGGTGCCACCTGCATATGTTGGTCTGTGTGGTTTTATATAGGGCACTTGAGCATCCATAGGTGTGTGATCCACAGAGGGTCCTGGGGCCAGTTCCTCTGCAGATACCAAAGGACAACTTAAGTTTTGGGGGAATCAAAAGTTCTACAGAAATTTTTGAGTGGGGGTTTGCATCCCTAACCACCCATTCCACTTTGTTCAAGGGTCAAGTATGCTAGTTTGCTCTGTACCTTCTCTCATTTGTTTAATAGAGGACCAAATGAGCTGACCTGTTCACTCCTCCTCCTCAGATCTGCAATGCTGTGATGCTAAGTGAGGGCACTAAAATAAAAACTGAAAATGGCAAATAAGAGCAAACGGTAGTGTGGACTTCACAAAATTGTTTAAATTATTCAAAAACAATAATTTTTATTTAAGAATCACCATTGCAGTTTTTTGGATTGTGCACTTTTAAATCCAGATATTCTACTTGCCAACCCTGGAAACTTGGGCAGAGCATTTAGCTCTTATAGAACACAATGTCCTGCTCTGTTAAATAAGAATAACAATATCATTTACTATATAAATACATGAGGATTAAATGAGGTGAGATAGTTGGTACAGTTTAATATCAACCAAGTGGTTAATAATGTTACTATTTATTTTATCCAGATGTGTTTGGGCAATGATTAATTTGTTTATTAATTACTGATTCAAAACAGAGCTTTTCAAAACTATCCATGTGTATTTTATGTCAACCATTGCACTGGATGCTGGGGATGCAAAATGATCTTTCCTCCTCCCCGTTGTTCACCATTTGATTATTTAAGTGTGGATTGTTACACATTTGTGGGATAGCATATGTATGTGTTAGCTTTTGTTTTTAAAATATATGTGAGTCAGAAGGAAATGTAACAAGTCACAGCTTCAAATGTGTAAAAAAGCAACTGTCATTTGTCCGCCACCAAGTGCACATCAACTTTCTGGGCCTTTTTTTGGTGGGGAGCAGAAAACCTAATCATGTCATTTGAAGGTAACAGTCACCTGCTGTCTCAAGCTCACTGACTTTTGGTTCCGTTGGGATTTCCCACCACCTCTTTTCTCCTACCCCCTGCCTCTTCCTTGCTGTTGAGTTCTGTGTTGTCCTAGAATCAGGTCATCTGATCTGTGGTTATATCTCTGTCATTCACAGTCTTGGTCATCATTAGATTTCTGTCCTGTAAGCATCGATAAAATGAAATTTGCTCTGTGAGGCCATGGAGTTTGGCCACTGCAGTCCCCCTGGCCCCTGTTTAGCTTTAATTGACTTTGTGCTTTGCTGGAATTTGACAGCAACTGACCCCCTAGCTAGAGCTGCTTATCGTGCAAACTTTGTTCAGCTACAATATCCCCTGACATCATCCTAGACATCATCCTGTCCTGTAGGCTCACTGATTCTCAACTCTCTCTTGTTCCTCAGCCATGGTCTTGAGAATTCCAGTTATTTTCTACATGCCTTATTAGAGGTGAAGAATGATTGGGCATGATAGAAGTCCTCCTTAAGCCTTCTCTTTACCTAGATCTGCCTGGCTGACATTTCTACCTACTGCCGCTGACAGTTTGGTGAAGGGTAACCAGCACGGAGCTTTTCAAGTTCCAGAGGAGATGTGAGACCTGCCAGCACAATAGTTACTGAATGTCTTGGGTAGTTTCAGTCCCAAAGTAAGTTCAGGGAGTAGGGCCACCCACACTGTCTATACTTTTTGTTCTCCTTTTTGTATCTCTATTTTTTCTAGTCAGAAAGGATTTGTATTTTTATCACTTCTCGGTTTCATGGGTTTCATAGGAAAATTGCTCCTGCAGCATCAGTAACTTTCCCCCACCATTTCTAAGGCCTAAACCCTTTGCTGCAAGTCCTCCAGGATTTGGCTCTTGATATTTAAATCCCAGCTTGGATTTTTTTTTCCTTTTAAAACTGCTGGTGCTTGCATTTCAAAGCCATCCTTTTAAAGACTATTGTCTGCACTGTTGGGGTATAAAGGTCAAATTAATAGCTCAAAGGCTAAAAATGTGCTTTTTTTTGTCCTCTCTGTATCAACTCTACCCTGAGGCAAAAAGAAAAATCCTCTTTGCTACTTAAACATAGTAGAAAAATAGAAATAAAACAAATTGGGGACATCTGTAATAGGTCAACAATAAAAATAAAGTTAAAAAATAAAAGAAATTGAAAAAATCAGCACTCAGCTTAATAGCAAAATATACCAGTACAGAAGGAAAACCACAATGGAATAAAATGGTAGGTGTATTATATATTTATTCACGTTTGCCTATCTCCATAAGCTAAAAGAAAAACAAAAATCTGCCAATTATATCTCTTTGGATTCTAACTTAAATAATGGTCTCCAATTAAAACAATGTTCAAATGTTTTTGCTATAATAAAGCTCTAGGTGCTGCTACTGAATATGTTTTCAAAGGTTTTTAGGAGGCATAGGTGGACGTACTCCATGCACAACCAAGATTAGAACAACAACAATTTAGAGTCAGAATAACACCCAGAACTGATAGAGAATTTATCTGAATGGAAGTCGGACAGCCAAGAAGTTGAAGTAGACCCATTCATCCAGACCGGTAGGAGAGGCGGAGAGGAGCAGGCGGTGCAGGTTGCAGTGCAGGTCTGGGCAAGGAGAGCAGAGAGAGTTGGGCGCATAAGACAACTGGGGGCGTGTAAGGCATCTGGGGTGAGCAAAATTGCAGTGGGTGGAATCTGAGCACGCAAGCGGCAGCTGGCAGACCCAGCGAGGCGGTGATTGTGGAGCAGGGCAGAGCGTGCAACCCAGGATCCCAGAGAAAGGACTGAGATCTCACGGAGAATGGAGCTACTGCCATTGTTCCCTCCCGTGCCCGTGCCCGTGCCCGCGCCCGTGCCCGTCCCCGCCCTCACATACAATGTCACAAACTAGCGACTGGGGTGCCCATCCCCAGTAAACACCTAAGGCTCTGCCCCTCACCGTAACAGGAGCGACCAGACAAAAAAAAAAAAGAGAGAGAGAGAGAGGGACATATCTCAAACAGAAGAACAGATCAATGCCCAAGGACTCATCCTTTTGAGCGACTAAGAAATAGCCAATTGCTGTTGAATTCAAAACACTGGTGATCAGGAAGCTCACAGAATTGGTTGATTTTGGGCGCAAATTAGATGAAAAAATGCAGGTTACCATAAAAGAGATGAAGGAAAATGCACAGAAAACCAATAGTGATGGGAAGGAAGCTGGAACTCAAAACAATAGAGTGGACCAGAAGGAAGAAAAAAACAACCAAACAGGAAAGAATGGAGAAATAAGAATTCAAAAAAAATGAGGAGAAGCTTAGGAGCCTCCAGGACATCTTTAAACGTTCCAACATCCAAATTATAGGGGTACCAGAAGGGAAAGAGGAAAAGCAACAGATGGAACACTTATTTGAACAAATAATAAAAGAGAACTTCCCCATTCTGGCAAAGGAAATAGACTTCCAGGAAACCCAGGAAGCTCGGAGAGCCCCAAAGAAGTTGGACCCAAGAAGAAATACACCAAGGCACATCATAATTATACTAACCAAGGTAAAAATGAAGGAGAGAATCCTAGAAGCAGCAAGAGATAAGGGGACAGTCACCTAAAAAGGAGTTCCCATCAGACTGTCAGCTGATTTCTCAAAAGAGACTTCACAGGCAAGAAGGGGCTGGAAAGAAATATTCCAAGTCATGAAAGACAAGGACCTTTATCCCAGATTACTCTATCCAGGAAAGCTTTCATTTATAATGGAAGGGCAGATAAAGTGCTTCTCAGATAAGGTCAAGTTAAAGGAGTTCATCATCACCAAGCCCTTATTTTATGAAATGTTAAAGGGACTTATCTAAGAAAAGAAGATAAGAAAAAAACATGTATAGTAAAAGGACAACAAACTCACAATTATTAACAACCACACCTAAAGCAAAACCAAAAGAAACTAAGCAAACAACTAGAACAGGAACAGAACCACAGAAATGGAGGTCACATGGAGGGTTAGCAACAGGGGAGTGGGAGGAGGAGAGAGTGGGAAAAGGTACAGAGAATAAGTAACATAGATTGTAGGTTGAAGATAGACAGGGGGAGAGTAAGAATAGTATGGGAAATGTAGAAGCTAAAGAACTCATAAGTATGACACATGAACATGACTAAAGGGGGGATGTGGGTGGGACAGGGTGTACAGAGTGGAGGGGAGTGAAGGGGGAAATGGGACAACTGTAATAGCATAATCAATAAAATATGTTTAAAAAAAGGTTTTTAACATGAGCATGCTGTCTTGGTCAAACTCTCCTAGCTATACACCTCATTGATTCATTCGATGAATGTCTACTATATGCCAGGGGCCAGGGATAAATAAATGACAAAGAACAATAGGCACTTCCTTAATTACTGAATGCTGAGAATCCCTCAGTCTCCAAGTGAAGGTAAAAAAAAAAAATCCTTGAGTTTACCTCCCACAAAGGAGAACCTTCCAACCCTACCTTTCCAAGAAGTTTAAGCCACACATGGAACCTTCCCTTGGCTTATGTGGTCATAGCACTGTGCATTTGGTATTTCCTACTCCACCAGTAGAGCGAGTGCTCTGTTACTTCCCAAAACAAGTAACTCGTGATGCACAATTTTAAGGCTGAGTTCTATAAAAGGTTCTGTTAAATGAGTAATATACAGAAAGAAATGTGTCTTTTAAATAATTAGAATACTTCTAACTAATAGCTATCATTTCCCTAGATGCAACTGGTTTTTAGAAGAGTAGAAAATGACTTCATGGGCTTAAATGAGTCAAATTTGGCATATTTGCCTTTTTTGGAGTTTAAAATGGATGCAACATAAAACCTTTTCTTCTTGCAGTTCTTTGCTAATAAAATAATTTCATAATTGTATTCTAATATTACTAAACTCAAATTAATAATACATCAAAATCTGAGGAGATGAATGACATTTTGCAGCTACACAGGAGAACTTTTCAAAGCTTCATTAGGACTAGGCTTTTTCTTAAAACAATGACATTTATTTTGAGCCTTCTTTTTTAAAAATTTATTTAAGTTTTATTGTATTTTTTCCCATTACCATTTATCTCCCTTATACTCCACCCCCACCTTCAATCACCACGATGCTGTCCACATCCATGAATCCTTTTTCCTTTTTGTTTGATCTCTCTGCTCCCTAACTGTGCCCCGCCAGAACTGTCAGCCTGCTCTTTATCTGAGTCTGTCTCTTTTTTGCATACCATATTGTAACCAAGCAAAGTGGCCCCTGCACATGGTGCCTTGGGGCATGATCCAAGAAACAGTGTTGAGGGAAACAGGTTGCTATTTACAAAATTCCAACCTTGGGGCCTAGGGGCATTTCAGCTCAGATCCTTGCTCTCCCAGAGCCAGAACTTCCCTTGCTCTTCACCAGGCTGAAAGCCACACCCAAACCCAATAGTTCCCCATCCCCTATCTGTTCTTACACCAGCTGAGCAAGCAGATCTCCATCCCCTCTGGAATGTGCACTTGTTGGTTTCAGAGTCACCATCCTTCACAGCATCTCTCTCCTTCAGGATCTGGGGTACATTGTCCTCAACCTCCATGTAGTAGTAGGAAAACATGTCCTGTATTTCACTGGATCATGTTGAAGTCCAGGAAGGCACAAGTCCCAAAAGAGTGGCCTCTCCATATGTCCCAAGTCCCAAGAGTTCAGATAGAGTCCGGGTCTATGAGTCAGCAGCTCAGTGGCTTGCAAGGCAGAGTCCTTGGTGGCTTCCGAGTCAGCTAGAGTGGGCACAATGAGTGCAGGAGCATGCCCTTCACTCCCTCTTGGCTGCTGCTTCCTTACTCAGACATCATGGCTGAATCCCTTCTGGCTACTCTTCATTGCTGCCTACCACCTCTTTCTCCAGGGACACATGGCCGAGTCCTCAGAGGAACAGACACAGTAGCTACTCCTTCACTACAGGCAGCATGCCAGAATCTCCTTACACCGTAGCGTGCTTAGCGGTCTTCTCATGGCTACCTTCCTTTAAAAGTGCATGGCTGCACCTTACTATCTCCCATGGTGGACCAACCTCCATCTCCCTATGCCCGCCCTTAGTTTAAATCCTGACACAGAGCTTCCTGCATGACCTCATCTTTGGTCCCTCCTACAATGAGCTACGTTTGCCAGTTTCCCATATTCTTCTACCTTTTCTTGGCTGCCATCTTTAATCAGGGCAAGGGTGACTCAGTGACACCCAGGCCTCCACCCTCCTGCCTTTCCTGAACAGGTGCTATACAAGCCCCTGGCTATGTCAGAGTCCCTGAATACTATCTGGAAATCACATACACCTTTTGCCTGGGGCAGTAACCCATATCCCCCATGAAAAATATGGCTATCCACTTGCTATTGTAATGCAAAGTATCTTAAACGATGTGTCATCTTCTTCCCCTACCCCCCAACTATGGGCTCTGGTGACTGTGGGGACCCCTAGCTCTGAACCCTGTTACAATATGATCTCATTCATACATGGAATCTAATGAACAAACAGTCTTCTTTATTCTTAAAGTACAGGATGTGATGGGTGGTCAGTATGAATTAAAAATGATCACGAAACTGAAATAAACTCAGACAGTGGAGCTTTCTCTCTTGGACACTAAATTTCTACAAATGCAAAATTTGAAATATACATTTTTGACAATTTAGGCCAGTATTGTTTTTAAATTTGTTTAATATGTAGAGTCTTTTTAAGGGAGAAAAGCAAAAGCAAAGAGAAAAATCTCTTTGAACCCCAGCAGTAATTTATTTTCCTCACAATTACTTAAAATTGCTTAAAAATATGTAAACAAAGCCAGGCATAAATGTGCTTTATGCTTATACCTCTTAAAATATAATTACAGATGAAATACAAAGAGATCTACAAATCTGAGAAATTCAATTTCATAGTATTGGTTTTTAATGTAACAGGAGATATTTTGTTGAAATAAGACATTTGTTCACCATATAAATATGACTTTGTCTTGCTATACAGATTCTTATACATTTTATAGTAATAGAGTGTGGAGTAACAGTTCTGCTAATGTCTTGATTGTGGAAATCCCTTTGTGCAGTGTCATCATTAGCTTTTTCCTATCTGTCCTTACGAATACTTCTTGGTGCCAAATAGTAGTATCTGCAAAGGTGAACACTGGGTTCCTATGAGAGTATATAGCTATAAGATAGTGGTCTAGGTGACCCTAAGTCACTAGGATTGTTTACTAAAATACTATGAGAAATCAAAACAAAAAATATGAACTTATAGTATTAGAGGTAATTTATAGAAGGACAAACTCAAGATTGTTGTACAAATATTTTAAAATTATCAAAATTTATTTAACTTAGTTATTAATGTGAAAATTAATAAGATGTTATCAACTGGTTCAAAAGGAAACTCAAAATATCACACACAGTTGAATCAGAAATGCTGAAATTAATCTACAAATAGTTGCAAAATCAGCTTTTTCTCCCCAGGATTGGAATGGGAAGAAATCAATTTTTGGTCCACCAGAAGAAATTTGCTGGTCTTTCGATCAGTATTATTTTAACTGCTATCAGTTATCTGTAATTTACAGCTCTGTAAAATAGCTCAAATTGCCCACTAAAGAGTCACATAATTTAAAAAGGTGTGCCAGGTAACACCTTCTTTCTATTAAAGATACTCAGTTCATTTCCAAGTCTCACAATTTGTTATTCCAGTATACTTAAGAGAAATGTACAGACCCCATAAATCCTACCCATGATTTCTGTGAAAACCTTGGAGATTGCCTCAGCTCAGCTAGCACTCTTGAGAACTGACCTTGAGCTACAAATAAATGCCCCATATGAGCCTTTAGTCTTAGAGGAGCATTTTGGCTCTTCCCTCAGATATAAATGCCAAGCAACCTGTTTGGATGAGTTGGATGACTTCTAAGAGAATAAGAACTGTGGTAACTAATCCCAGATATTTTAGGCATGACAATTTTCCTTAAGGGCAAAGGGTTATAATGATAAGCCAAGTCTTCTGTGTGATGATTGAGCTGTTTTGTTTCCCCTAAGGGGTAGAGCAGTTACCACACACTAGGTATTGCACTAAGTATTTTGCATAGATTATTTAATTGACTATTGCAATAATACACTATGAGTATATGTGTTTTATGGGTGAGAAAAATTCTGCCTGAACTAGCTACATGGTAACTATTAATAAAAGTTTATTGAATGAAAAACAAGGAGAAACCAAGTGTGTAAGCATTTAATGAATTCTGTAAGTATCAAGACAGTAAGTATCTTAAGGACTGATTTAGATAACACATGTCCCAAAATTAGATACTGAGATATTTGTGGCACACATCCTCATCCTTCACACTTCATCTGGAAAATTGAGTCTATAACCTACTTTTTTTCATAGCCTGGTATGTACATTTGTCATAGATTGGCCAGATGGCATTGAACTATCTTTTTATGTGTTTACGTCTCCTTGCTTTCATTAGCTAACCTATGAGTTACTTTACAGGATGGACCATGTTTTTTGTATCTGTTCCTTGTGCCTTGCACAGTGATTGGCCCATACTAGGAACTAAAAGCTAAATATATACTTTTGAGCTCATCTGAAATATGCATATACAATAAAGCTAATTCCTAAAATCGAAACTTTGGAAAAATTCAGTCCTGAATCAAAAGTTGCAAAGAGTTTATTTCCTCTTTCAAAATGTTTCAGTGCTATTAGATTTTAGTGCTTAATAAATTCATTAAATTTGGAGGTGCTTAAAATTTGTTCTAAGGACACGTGGGAAAGGCTGGTCTTATCAGTGGATACAGGCCTGCAGGCGGAAGGCCTTGGTGTGACATCTTTGAGAATTAGACGGGGAAGAAAGCGGTAACAACGCAAAAGCCATTAGAAATCATCTAAAATTTTGCTCCACAATTATGTATCCAGTGGACAGAGAGCAAGAAGTCTTAAGCGCCAGTACTTATAAAGTTCTTCAAATGCTACAAACTCAATACCACATTTTACCTTAAAGTATTTCTTAAAATACCAGTGAGTATCAATTCAAAGATAAGGAACTGGGAATGCGGGTAGCTGGTATTCACTCTGGCAAAAAGAAAAAAACAGAAATGGAAACTAAAGTGAGATCAGGAAAATAAAAATGGGAAAAGTGGGAAAAAAATTATACTAAAATGTCAAGGAAATGTCCCATTGTGTTAACTATTCTAATTATCAACTGTTTGGTTGGAGAATACAAATAAAACATGGGATTTTAAAAATTTATTATGTGATCAAGATAGATAAATGGATTTCTTAAATATTAAATATGTCAAACCTATGCAAACAGGACTCAAAATTCCTAATCAGCAATAGAGGGTTTCTTTGGAATTTATCCCTGACCAGGGTAAGAAAATAATTAAACTGTTAAAGTGTCATTCTACAGTTTGGATTACAATCTGATGGTATTTTCTGTGGTTATACGGAATGGTTTGCACATGTGAGAGAGTTTAGAGTCCCAGGTACCTTATTATACAAGACAAACCCCAGGTTGTCTGGCCAGAGACAGGGAGGGGCAGTAGAGATCAGTAAGAGGTAATATTGTGGATGTTTGTTTAAATGAATACAAAACATTCATTTACCCACTACAGACTTTGTGTAATGTGAGCTTTTCATTCCAAAGCTAATTTTTTAACTGCTCACTCTTTCTAGCACATTTCCTCTTAGAGCAATCTTTTTAAAATCATGTTGATTTCCTGCTAGAGAGTTTCACAAAATAAAATAAAACACGGCTCGTTCCTTTTTTGTGTTTGTTTGTGTTGTGTTGTTTTGGTTTGGTTTGGTTTTGCTTTTTTATTTATATTCTCTCTTTTTTTCATCTTATAAATGGCTCCTCACATTTCGGGAGAATTTTGGGCAAATAAGTTAGAAAGCAAAAAAAAAAAAAAAGGAAAGGAACATGATGTTTTCTGATACCAGATACCAGGTAGGTTAAGAAAAATTTTCATGTGCTTTAAAAATTGGATTGCCTACAGAAGGACTTCATTTAAAAGTGTATGGGGTGTGTGTATGTGTGTGTGAGGGAGTGTATTTACCTGAAAGCATTTTATGTTGGAATGCTGGTCTATTCGTTGCTATACTTTGTATATCAAATACCGCACCCTCACAAGCTTGGATTTATTGCGACTACGCATAACGCCTATTGTTGGGAGAGCCTGCAGATCCCTCGTTGGCAGCAGAGTCACCAGAAGTAGATGCTCCTGTCTTCCCAGCAGGGCTTTGCTTATGGGAAAGAGGGTCATTTAATACCGTGTTATCCTCCTGCACAGCTGTATATATAACCTTCCCTAGACCTCAGTTTTGTTTTTTTAAACAAAAAGAATGACTTCAGTGTCCCAGTGAAATTTGACATGAAAATTATTTTGATGTTTTCATTAAGTAAATTTAGAGGGTATGTAGACTTGGTTTAATAGAAAAAACATTATTTGGTTTCCCTTGGCCTATCACTCTAATGGCATTTAATGACGCAGTGAACATCAGTATTTTCAGTTCAGATCAGCTTGCGGTTTAGCATAAAATGGTTCTCTCGATTTCGATGCAAGCTGTTAGTTAAAACATGAACCTGCTCTCAGTGCTACAGCCATGACTCTGTTTTTGTCCATTTCAGTTGTCTATTTTTTCCCAGTAGAATCTAAGCTCATAATAGGGGCTATGTCTACTTTGCTAACACTATTTTCTCTAGCACACTGCCAGTGTGCTAACTCTAGATATATTTGTGCTTAAGGAATCTTAGTAAGTGGATGTGTGAGTGAAAGAACAAAGAATTGTTTTCTCACTGCCCAAAAGGAGGTAAAGATTCCTTCTTAAAATCATTGAAAATTATTCCAAAACTGGGAAGTCTCCTTGTATCCCGTTATTTGTTTGTCTTATTGAGGTATAATTGATTTACAATAAAATGTAGATTTTAAGGGCACTGTTCCATAGTTTTTCAAGTGCATATACCCATGTAACCAGGATTTCAATCACCATATGGAATTCTTCTGTTCAGAAAGTTCCCTCATGCTACTTTCCAGTCTGTCACAACCACTGTTCTGATGATCGTCATAGTCTTTTTTTTCCCCCTTTCCTGGAACTTCATATAAATGTAAAAATAAAATATATGTTTGTATCTGGATTATTTTACCTAACTTCAAGGTTTTTAGATTTATCCATATTGTCCCCATTGATATTTAATAGGACTAATATGAGTCAAGAAAATACCCATGTTAAAAATAATAAGATTAATAAGAAAGGACTGTGTTATTTAAAAAACTATTGCATGCCTTTCCTTTAAAAGCTCTATTGGTCCCATCTTCCCCAATCTTAAATCACTTTGCTCTTAAGAATTCCAAAGATATGTAGAGTAAGATTCTTAGTAGTTCCAGTTCAGAGGTACCATCCAATTTATTTAACTGTGCTGTGCGCCCTCCACAAGCCCATTATGTGACCCACCAAGCCAATAGGAGGGACATATTGTAGAGCTGGTGACAGGGCCCGGGCTTCCTGCCTCTCCAAGCTAAAGCACATGTGTGTGCCATTAGTTTCCTGTACCCTCCAGACCATTCCATGGGTAGACACGTGTGACACAGGGGGTAGAGGTTAAAAAAGAGCTCTCAAGTCAGATATTTGCACTACTAAAATTCTTCTTTAAAATATATTTTCAGCAACCTGTAATTCTTTGGGATATAGAGGCTAGTATTTGGGTAGAATTGCAAAGGAGGTTTGCAAAGAATAGTAATCAGTCTACAGGCCATGGAAAGAGGCTTGCCAAGTAAAGCTGTGGAAAATGGATTTATGGAATTAGAGAAGTCTGTTGTCGACTACCAAAGCCAGCTTACTTCCTTTGCTAGTTCCGAAAAAGAATGCGTGCAACTTTGTGGCGATGGAAGGCTGTCTTATAGAACCTGCTGGCAGAGCACAATTTTTTACTGGCTCAGTCAGTGTTATTAGAGTTGATGAGAGTACTTTGGGCTCCAGTAGGGGTTTTTAGGTGAAAAAAAATTTAAGCACTTGAGATTAGGGGCCAAAATGTGTTAGTTTATTTCATAGTAAAGTAAAGCAATAAAAACGATCTTAGTGAAGCCACAGATGGGGCTGTATAAGCTGAACTTTCAACTTCTCCTGCAGAAACATTTGTTCTTGCTATGAGATAAAGATAAAATTGTGATCCAGGGAAAGTAAATAAATAATCGTGGAAAATAGTTAATGTGCAATTATAATAGGTAATGGCACTATTCATTCAAAGGTGGCTAAGAGGGGAAATTATAAATGGTTTAAAGAAAATTCTTTTTTATATTAAATATTCAAATGCTGATTATTTTGTACAAGAGTCTTGTGCAAGATATGCAAGATATGTGGAAATGGCAAAAAGAGCATCTGAACAGCCTGAAGCAGAATTTAATGTTAGCTGAAGCACACCGAGATGTCAATATATTTTTTTATTCCCCCCTTAGACCCGGTAGAGATTCTTCAAGAACTGCTCAGTCCTGGGGTGGAGGGATTGTGTGAAGACACAGACATTTTACCCTGAGACAAGCACAGAAGTTCTCATTATAAGGTAACAGCCAATTCCTACTTTTGGTTTTGTATACTTTGAAAATTAACAAAACTGTGATACAAAAATAGTATTACCAGAAGTATTAAGGGCACTCTAAATGTGGTTATAGCTTTGTAGTGGTTCGTGCTTTACATCTTTCATAAGAAGTGTTCAGAAATAATTTGTTGGCAAATATTTTCTTTAACATGTGAAGTAGAATGATATGTAGAGACAATGGGAATTGCAAAGCACCTATCTAGGCATTTTGGATTAAAGCATCGTCAGCAGAGACTCTCCCATGAGGTGCTTCTCTGCTTTTCTTCTTTTGCACTTATAGACAATGAGAATATTCCTATGGTACCTGCAGAGGCTGCTCACACCCGGCGATGCTGGCAGCGCTGTGCAGCCCCAGAGCAGCTCCAGGAGGAAGGGATTGAATCTTAATACATCTGTAAGCCATTCACTGGGGGAGCTCAGCTGGGGAGCCATGGAAGCTTTCTTTTTTCAAAGTCCTGAAATGTCGCCTGCTCTTTGTGCATCTCTGTGACTGGAGTCAGCATTTACAGGAGACTTTCTTAGGATAAAAAGATACATTTGGCCCTAAATTTTCTCATGATGTTAAAGTTGCCTGAAGATTTACCAGTACTTCTAATTTCAGTAATTCTACTTCAGTATCAAGAAACTTAAACTCAGAATACTTTCCTCCTTCCTCTCCATTAGCTTTCTCCTAGCAGGCCCACGGGAGCCCCTCTCTCATGGCAGGACTCCTGGTTGTCCTCGGATTCTGGAGAAGTTGGCCTAAGATGAAATCTGCCCTAAGGGTCATAAGGACTCCATGGTCTACAGTAATTTTGTAGCTTAGGCCTCACTTTAACATTTGGTCTGGTCTTGCTAAGTCCTGATTAAGTTATCCTTAGTAGTCATTCAGAAAATAACGAAGGGCTCAGCAGATTTGGAGCCTGGCCCAAACCCAGACTGAGTAACGCAGAATCATAGGGTTCAGGCTCATGGGACCCAAATATGCTCCAGTATTTCTTTGGTGCCTTATTCTGATAGCGTCACAGGTATATCACCCCAGTAACCACCTCAGGAATATAAGGTGACAACTCAAGTGCTCAGTGGTGTCACCGTGAAAAAGTGACATAAAATATCCTTTGGTCACAATTCCAGAAACTGTCTTACTTAACCAGGAGTTTTTTTCTTGTTTTGGTTTGGTTTGGTTTTATAACCTCTGTCTTAGGTTTGTTCTTTTATGTTTTTAATTAACAGATTTTTAGACCAGTTTTAAGTTTACATAAAAGTTAATTGGACATCACAAAGTTCTTCATAACTCTCCCCCAAAGCACACATCATTTTCATTATTATTACTATATTTTATTAGTGTGATACATTTGTTACAGTTTATGAACCAAAAATAATTCATTATTATTAACTAAAGTCCATTACATAAGGGTTCCCTGTTTGTCTTGCACATTTTACAGGTTTTGAAAAATGTATAATTATATGTTTCCATTGTTATTGTATCATACAGAGTATTTTCGCTGCTAAAAAAAAAATCCCATGTGCTCCCTTGTTTGCCCTTCTCTACCCTCACTGAAAACCTGGCAGCCTCTGATCTGTGTACTGCCTCCAGAGTTTTGCCTTTTCATTTATATGACATTTCAAGAATGTCATATAATTGAAATCATACAGTATACAGCCTTTTGATATTGGCTTCTTTCACTTAGCAATGTACTCTTAAGCCCCTTCCATATATTTTGTATTTTGTGGCTAGAGAGTTCATTTCTTTTTTTATTCCTAAATAATATTCCATTGTATTGATATATCACAGTTTATTTATTCATTCGCTTATTAAGGGCATCTTGGTTGCTTCGACAGTTATGAAGAAAAGCTGCTGTTAATGTTTCCCTGCAGACTTTTGTGGGACATAAGTTTTTGACTCATTCGGTTATATACCACAGAATTTCATTATTGAATCATGTGGTAAAAGTATGTTTTGTTTTGTAAGAAACTGCCAAATTGTATTTCAGAGTGACTACCATTTTCTATTCTTACTAGCAACGAATGAGAGTTCTTGTTGCTCCACATCCTTACCAGCATTTGGTGTTGTCAGAGTTTTGATTTTTAGCCATTGTATTAGATTTTTAATATAATTAATTATGAAAGAGATTGTGACTGTCCAAAAGACTCTGGACACTTGGCCACTAGGAATTTTTTCAGTTTTTACTTGGTAATGACACTGATTAAGAATGTGAGCTTTTCCCTGGCAATAGCCACTGTAGTGATGCAATTTAATGAGGTAAGTATGTGTATGTACCTAAGTGTTTAGGTATGTATGTGTATAACTACTGTAAACCACAATTAACTTAATACAGTAATAAGTAACTTAAAAAAACACATTTATTTAAGCAAAAAGAGCTGCAACGCAGGAGACACAGACTCAGGTAGCAACCCAAACTGTGCTCCATCAAGACAAAGGGGAGACTGCCTTTTATAGCAAAGGGATCCTCCCAGATTCCTAAGTAGGTTTGTTTTATGTAGATGAGATATCTTAATTCGAATACATCTGATTTTTTTTAATTATGCAGTCCTGATTGATCAGCATCATGCATTCTGATTGGTTATTATGGAGCAGTTCTACTTGGATGGGGCAGGTCTTAATCCATTGGTCAAAACAGAAAAGTAGGAACTCGCTTATAATAGTTGATGTAGGTTGTGTATATAAGCAGGATATAGTGCGAGAGGCAGAGCGTGTTCAGTCTGAGGTTTCCCCCAGTAAACGGAGTATATGAGAAGCTCCTGTAAGCAAATGGCCACTAGGCTCTTAGTATTTATAAAATTCAGGTCCTTACTTGACCATGGGGAGTCCATCTCAGGAGACAAATTTCTTCTTGAGGTTGACATCAAATGAATCTTTCTTCTTGGGGTTTACATTACTAGTCTCTATTATAGAAAGATATAACAAGTACAGATTTTTCTAATAATATACCATTAAAATGAAAACATACAGAGTATATCAAAGATCATTTTGTTTCCAAAAATGAAATATGGATCCTAATACTAAGAAAGACCATGCTTGATGTTATTTAAATCCAACTTACTGGCATGAACAACAGTATTTATACATAAGCCACATCAAATTAGGTGTTTCTAATTTTTCTATTTACTGGTAAATTCAGCCTTGCACATATAACCATAAGAAGAAATTCTTCATAATCTTTTCAAATTATAGTAATTTTCATGTATGCTTGGTCCATATTTCCACCCTAGATTGGTTATATTACTTTGTAGATATTTCTTATGAGATAAACTTTCATACTGAGGGTTATTTCTCCAATTAGGCCTATTCCTTTCATATTCTTATATTCAAAACATAGCACAATGTGTTACAGAAAAATATTTATGACAGTTGTTAAAGACAGTAAAGAAGACTTTATTGAAGAAGAACTACCGTAGTAGATAGAGTTTTACAGCAGAGGAGAGAAATTGGACTCAATTCTAAATACCAGGACAAGTGGATGTTTGCAGCCAAGGAGTGTTGTGGAGGTGAGTGGATGGAAAATTGCTAAGAGGATAGGGGCTCCTTGTTAGATGGACTCAACAGGATTCTTTTTGAGGGCAAGCCAGGGTACATAAGATATAGAGAGTGGGAGATGGGGAACATGATCAGATCAAGGGAAGAGGATTTTACCTAAAGTAAGGGGCATAGAATTCTTACTGAGCTGGACTAAGCAGGCCAAAAGAGAGAACCTAAGATCAGAGTCTAGTAAAGAAGAGGATTAGAAGGACTCTGACCCAAATAAAATAGACATGTTCTCTGCTTTGTAAAAAAAGTGCACTCTAGCGGAGGGATTGAGCAGAGGGGGAAAGAAATTGTGTTGTATTGATGATCACAGATTAAATATATATACAAATTTTATAGAGAAATGGAAAGATAAGAGGTGTGTCACATTGGATGTACCTTAGATTAAGGTTCCTAATTCACTGATATTCTAGTATATGAAAGACTGGCTTTTCAAACATCGGTATGTATAAACATTACCTTGAGACCTTGTTTAAATTTCATTCTCTTAGACTCCACACCTAAATGTCTGAGTAATTTTAAGGGTCCATGATCCTTCAGTTTTAATAAGCACTCCAGATCATTCTATTACAGGTGACCTGTAGGCCACACTTTAAAATAATACTGATTTGTGCTATTTATATTTCTCCTCCCTACAGTGTGGTTGAAGTTAGAAAGTACCCCTGAGAATACAGTGATAGGGTGATCAGGCCCAAATATAGAAACCAAGAGAATGTGCCAACAAAATTGCATAACTTCATAGCCCCTTACCATGGTGTAGTTGATAGAAAATTGTACTAAGAATCTGAAAGTGAGAAAACAAACTAATTGGAGAAACCATTACAAAAGTTGAGTCCAAGATTAGAACAGTTGAAATAAGGAATAAGGAATGGGCCCTGACAGGTGTAGCTCCGTTGGTTGAGCATCATCCCACAAAGTGAAAGTGAAAGATCACCGGTTTGATTCCCAGTCAGGGCACATGCCTGGGTTGCCAGCCCAGTCTCCTGTTGAGGCATGTTGGAGAGGCAACCAATCTCACATCCATGTTTCTCTCCATGTTTATCTCTCTCCCTTCCCCTCTCTTTAAAAGCAAATAAATAAAATCTTTTTTTAAAAAAAGAGTAAAATGCATATTTTAAATAGAATAAGTATTTTCTAAATAGATAAAATATAGTACAATTATATCAATATTCAATGAATTGTTTATTTTAAGGGTATCAGTTATAATATTTACAATTACACTGGAAATGATAAATACCCAAGAAGTCTAAAAATGGGGAAATAATTAAATTAATCAGGACTTCTAATAGGATGTTACTTTCACTGCTTTGAAGAATGATAACATTAGGAAGTATGTAACATAATGTTATGTCAAAAGAAAAATGACAGTCTACAATAATACATTATATATGGGTCTTTCCATGTTAAGATATGTGGTAAAATTTTAGATGTTTTGAACTCTATAATTTTCTTTAATATTATATGATACAAAATCAAAGACTAGACTATAAATCTTAGGTGAGGTGAATAAATAATTTACTGAATCAGAAGCTTTGGTCATGAATGTTTGTTAGTTAAAAGTAAATAATTTTGAAGTCAAAAGGTGTTTTGAGATTATGCCACTATTAGCTCCAAGTTAACTATCTAAAGCACTGAGACCCGCATGTGGGAAACTTTGAAAATGTAGATTCCTTGGAAAGTAGACAAGTGATTCAATTTCTGCAGATCTAAGTCCCTCAAACTTGAATTTTTCAAATGCTGTACTGGTGGCTTTATTGATTAGCAAGAGTTGGCAATCACTGCTGTCAGGAAGACAATTTACATCTATAAGAATTTCTGCAATGATCAATATATCAAATGACCAAAAACAAAAGACAAGGCAAAATACTGCCAAATTCTAGAATGTTTATTGTATATAACATAGTGAAGAAAGTAGAATCTCAGAGAAGGGGAAGAGTAACATCAGAAAGAATATTTGGAATGGCCTTCTTAAGTGTTGGTGGCAGAGGTAAGGTAAGGTTGCACAAACCAAAACCTTCATCATCATTTTAACAACCTTCATGTTAAGTTGGAAAGTGATGAGAAAATGTGACTTTGAGATAATCAGAGATGGCAGTAAGAGAATAACACCATTTGGGGATTCCCACTTTCTCACCAACACAAAGTATAAACCCTACATCCTTTCACTAGAGGCCAGGTCCCTTCCCAGACTTTTCCTCCCAAGTCAGATACAGGCTTTGAGGCAAGGGAAGCCTCCTGGGAGAAGAGGCTCCTCAGCATTTTGGCATGGCAAAGCATGTATCATCTATGAATCAGCGTTTCTTAAGCTGAGGGGAAGGAAGGTGAGGGAAGGCACATCAGAATATGTGTGGAAGGACAAAACACTTATCATTTATGTTTATTGAAAGGATTATGGCCTTTATAAGGCAGGGAATAAATTAAAAAATAAGTTGAACTTGAACTTTTGCAAATAGGTATAATTTGCTTACTCAGAAGACAGGTGGAGGTGAGAGCCCTTTCAGAGATGGGGAGCACATATACCTGAGTAAGTCAGCCACGTGTCTTTCTTCTGTGGACCCAATTTCTTCTTCAGTACAAACACTGTTGTTTGTACTTACATTCCTCTAGCTCATGTTGCCTCAACTGACAGTAAATTCACTTTATGTCACTTAGGACTGGGACTAGGAAGTCAACAAATTTCCTAAAATGGAAAATCCAATACCAGCTTGACTAGAGTTGACTGAGACGTGAGTGTAAATGAGGCTGTTTGTGATTGGTAGTCATATTGATCAGGGCTTCAAATTCTAGAATAAAGAGTTTAGACTTGGCCTTACAGTGAAGTTCCTGAGGATAATGAGAAGATAAACTTGGGTTTTAAAGAAGACAGTTCGCCACCAGCAGTATAGGAGATGGATTAAAGAGAGAGGAACCAGGAAATGCAATTAACATGCTAATTAGCTAATTACCATGAGAGGCAACCCAGATTAGGCCATCAGCAATAAAAAGAAAAAGAAGGTACTGGCTAATATAGGGAAGTTTTTTGAACTTAATTAGAGTAATATCTGTTAATCATCTGCTAAGTGGCAGTCACTGTTCTAGAATTAGGACATCAGTGAACAAAACAGAGCATGTATACTATGAGGGGAAAACAAACATAAGGAGCCATAACCAATACATATAATCAGTAATACATATAATATGTTGGAATTTGGAAGTGTTATAGAAAAATACCAATTTGAGCAGAGTGAGAGAAATCAAAGTGGAGAAGTGCAACAGTTTGCAATATTAAACAGAACAGATGGTCAGGGGCACCTCATTGAGAAGGGGAGGTCTGAGCAAAGATTTTTAGGAAGGTGAGTGAGCCAGTACTATGAAGGAAGGGCATTTCAGGCAGAAGGAAAAGGAAGAGCAAAGACCAAAAAGGGGGAGTGTGCCCAGGGTATTCCAAGAATGACCACATTTTGAATTTGAAATCTGTCTCAAGGCACATAACTCAATTGTGCCAGTCACCAGTTAATGAAATTCAGGATTTTTCTGCTGGAAAGAACCTTTCTCTTTTGCAATTCTGCTTCAGGTCAGATTGGATTAAATTTCTAAAGGACAAAGGAAATAGAAGAAGAGTGAATTAAGAAGTCAGCCTTGGGTCTGACTTCTTACCCAAAATTAAAGTCAGCTAGAGAAAATGAAGGAGATTGAAGAAGCCAGGAAAAGCTATATAAAAAAAGAGGTGTTGCTAAGAAAAGGAGGCTTCCAGGTGCCAAATGAAGCAAAATGGTTAAGGGGAATAAAGACTGCAGAAACAAACAAACAAACAAAACCCAAACACATGGGGTTTAGAGAAGGATTATTGGAGTACTGAGGCCTGGATGACCCTAAGAGACAGCAATTCCTGTTGACTGAGGATACAAGTTTACAAGGTACCCAACAGGTGGTGTTTCCTATACCAGACATAATGAAAAATCTGTGCTTTTAAAAATTAATAGTGTCCTAGATGAGGAGTATATCAGTTACTCACTACTCAGTAAAAGTTAATAATTTTTTGAAATCTGTCTTTGACAAGTTTGAAACACTAAAATTAAATGTTAGGCTTCAAACTAAAGATGTGAGCAACTTCTCATTCCCTTTGTTCTCCCTGTCTGCTTTGGCTTTGTAACAAGGCACAACAATAGTGATATGTTGAGGAATGCAGGGTTCCCCATGCTCTTGGGGAGCAATGTTGCATATTGCTCAATTTGCAGAAATTCTCTGGCCTGAAGTGTAATTTCCTTTAGGTCATCACTGAAGCTTGTATTTATTAATGTAACAAGGCTTTTTTTAAGGGTACATTGATGTTCTGGTTTCAAAAAGCCGTCAAAAGTACATGGTTATCATAGTGTTAAGAGTGAAGTCTGTCAATATTTGATAGTCTCTTCAATAGCTCCCTTACTGGATTTCTTTTATTTTTTTAATTATCAAGAATTAATATATACAAAAAGTAATGGCTCAATACACTTCTGTAAGAATGTTAATAAAAAGATGTGTAGCAATCAGGGATTTATAAAATTGGTACAGTCAGCTGTGGTTCCTGCTCTCTTGGCTATGACCTAGAATTCATTTATTCAAATATCTTTTTATGTTGTGTAGTGAACCTACCAGAAAAAGTGAGTTGAAAGCAGTGGGAAATTAGACTTTTAAAGAATGGAAAAACTGTTGGCAATGAAACTGCACCAGGTATTAGACTGGTGGAGTCAGACCAGAACTTGGTTCAGCAATCACGATACATGAATTCTGGCTAAGAAAGAATTCAGAGCCAAGACTCAAACTGTAAGAGAACATTTATTTAGACAACCACAGAGGCAGAAGAAGCAAGCTGTAAAAGAAATGGGCTCAGGAAAGAAGTTACAGAGGCAAAAGAAGAGCCTTTGGAATTTAGAGAGGGAAGGAAAATACGCCCGGGTGAAGTGGGTATGAAAAAGCTCGGGCGTGCTGCATTGAGAGAGAAGCAGGTCCTTAGGTTTGAGGGTGTTTATCAGAAGACCTCAGGAAAGAATGAATCCCAAAAGAATATTCATCAGATTTCCAACTGTGTCCTTTTAGAGTCATGGTCTCTACTGATTGGTCAGTGCCAGGACAGGAGGTCATTCATAAATGTACCTGGTCCTGATGTCAGCCATGGTATCAATTATCTGGTTTTACTGCTTTTCTGGGCCTGGAACTAAAACACAATGGAGGCCTAGATGTATTTGATATGTGTAGGAATCTTATCGTCCTAGGGGCTTAATGCTTAAGGGCTATTCTCCAGCCCCTTTATTGGTTCTCCCTCTAAAGGGGTCTATTGTATAACTAGCAACATGCCAGGGGAGGAGAGGTGAGGGGAGGGTCTGAAGAACATGACCAGCAATACGAAAGGTCAGAGGATCTAAACTGTATGAATAGAGATACCCTAGGGAAGAAAAGGTCGCCCCGAGGGTGAGGTCCTTGTTTTCCCAGTTTTGCCCCTTGCTAGGGGCAAACTTGCTAGGGGTGAAGTTCTGTACATGACCCATCATCCTCACTCTGTTTTTGCCTATCTAACTGTCTGCTAACAACAAAACATCTTAATATATGCAAAGGGATGGGTTGGGAAATCGTGTCAAAGTCCATGTAATAGAAGTTATTTGTAATTTCAGGATTGATTGCAAGCAACTTGCTGAAGGAGACAAGTTCATATTTAAGGTTAATACATGGCCTTAATTCTCTTCTTTCCTCTTCCTCCCAGACTCCCATTATCCTGCCCCTATTAAAGCCTGTTCTCAGGTTTAGTCACAGTTAGTCTTTTTACTTCATATGAACTTCAATCAGTGAATTTACACTTTTATTTACATTTTAAATAAGAAAGGAAGGTTATATTTTCATTTAAAATAGCTACAAAGCAACCTGCTATGTATGGACAGGGGAATTTTATGGGCGGGGGTGTTTTTTTTGACTTGTTGGTTGCACTTTTACATTTATTTTTTCTTCTGTTTTAAATGAAAAGAACTGTGTAGTCCTCATAATTGCAAGATGATCATAGTCTTCCTTTTAATTAACCTTCTTCTTTCTGAGCTCCACAACCAAGTTAGCTAAATTGGTTAGGAAATGAAAAATTCTAACTGAACTACTTGTATATTCTTTTACTATTTATTGATATAGCTATCATATGTTTCAAATGAAACATTCTTAAAAATCTCAATATTATATTCTGTGATAAAATCACCCCATTTTTCTTGAAAGCATTGTCCCAGAAATGATTTTTTTAAACAGGTAGCACTATTGGGCTTTATTTCTTGGGAAGGGAAAAAACATCAGTCAGAGTAGTAAGATAGTAATCTAGTATACTTGGTGTTATGAGACTCAAGGATTTAGCAGTAAAAAGAAATCTTTACTACAGAAAAAAATTGGCATACTTTGTTAAGAAGAAGAGAGTTGAATTGCTATGTTTGACTGCAAATCTGGCATCACTAGAAGTAGTCACTTAGAAATAAAAGCTTCTGTAAAGCTTTTAATTTGAATCAGTCATTTTAGTTGCATAAACAGTAGAATTGTTAATTTTTATAAGCACATAAGTACACATGTTTTTTAATCCTTCAATCTAAAATTTGTAAGATACATGTTTTATAACAATAGAATAAGAGAAAAAAATAATGATTTATGAAACATCTCAAAGCTCTACATTAAAGGATAAAAGAAATTATGTTTTCTCCCTTCCCTAGCAAAGAGCAGCAAAAGAAAAATTGGAGTGGAGGAAGGAAGGGAATCCAATGAGAAGGTGAGGCTTGGCTGGAACCTGGAGATGCCATAGTGAAACTAACTTGATTATCTCCTCCACTACTAGAGTAGTTTAAGTCAAGTCTGGGGGATGGTGGGAGGGGGTTTAAGGAGTGTGCATGTGTGTGTGCGTGTGTGTGCATGTGCATGCACACAGGAGACACCATCCAAGACAGACACTGAGCCTGAGCTCAGCGGGAAGAATTGGAGGTCCAAGAGAAGGAGATATTTGATTATCTTTCAGATTTATGGTTTGACACTCACAATGGCTTTTGTTGCTTTGGAAACATCATTTCACTTTATTGCATCTGAATTTTTTTGAGAAAAACATCTACTACATGTCAAAATAGCCTCACAGAAACAATTTAATAATTCCCGCTAAAAGCCTGTAAGAATTCTCAACACAGAAGATGCAGTTTTGTAAAGGTGTTCTCAGCGTCTGTCAATCTTAATTTAACAGATGGAGAACCTGATGGGTTTATTTACTAAGCCACCATTTGCAGAGAATACAAAGCAAAAATAATTCTTCAGAAATTATTAAAGTGACAGTTAAATAATTGCCAGAAAATAACAAGTTAACCTTCTTCGGTGGCACTTCTCAGTTATGGTTTCAATGTGCTCAGTTTTATTTCACCAGTTTTAAATCACAAATAAATGGGAAATTTCCCCGGGTGTGCCATTGGTGTGATCTTGGAGAAAATTCTCTTCCTCTGTATTGTTTTATGAGTTGTGGGATTTACTCTTGACTTGACCATATATGGATGGTCTAGCTATAGCCATCACCAGAGTAACTGCAAGCATATCAGAGGCCCTAGTGGGATCCACACTAGGATCCCAGACAGAACATAGCAAGGGAAAAACATCCATACTGTGCTTGTACTAGAGGCAAGAGTGTTTGCCCATAGCCACATTTGTCTTTTGTGTGTATGAGTATCAGTAACTCTTGAGTACATTGCTAGTACATAAATCTAAAGATGAATATGGCTGACCATCTTTTGGCCAACCTTATTGGAACTTTCAATTCGCTTGGTGATTCTAACTTATTCCTGGGGTGAGAAGGGGAAGAAAATTTTGAAGAATGATTCATAGGAAGAGATTGAGCCCAATAAGGTAAATATGGGCTCTTTAATAATAGTTGATTATTTGAAGCACAATTCTTTACTGACAGTAGGTGTGTCATACTATCTGGGATGGTGAAAGGTATTAACTAGATTGAGTAATTAGATTATTTCTTGGTTTGCTGCTAAATTTCTAAAGTAAAACATCCTTTTAAATTTGACATTTAAAGGACGATTGAAGTAAACAACTTCATGCTATATATTTCACTAAAGTGCAGTGATCACAAAATTTTTGCCTTTTGCATTAACTTTGTAAGAGGTAGTATGGTGAAAGTAAATGGAAATGGGTCTTGAATGTGCACAACTAAAAAAACTCCTTATGGTGGGTATTTTGAACTAATTTATTTTTTCTCTGTGATAACAAACCTATTAAATGGTAAATGAAAACAAATAGGAAAGGTGTATTAACTCAAAATTCTAAAACATTAATCACTTTATAACATTGCAATGTTTTTATAATACTAATATATAAGATATCCAATAACTATTTCTAGTTTTCAAATTTTAACTTTCCAGTTTTCTCCACTTAAGCTTTTAAATATTTTCTCATAAATTTCCTGACTTTAGCTTAGGTGAAGGTTCAAGCTTAAAGGACAGTAATAAACCAGAATAAAACACACCAATGCATTTTATTTACAAAACCAAACCAATGTTTTAAACATTATGACACAGTTTATAGTTGCCTTGTAATTATAACATAAACATAAAATCAATTAGATCTTTTCTAGATTCTGAAACCGTTTTGCCCCCAAGGACAGTGCTCAGAAATATTAATCCACTCTTCTGTGACATCAAAAGAATGCCAATGAGGTTGAACCACCACTGGATTCTTGCAGTAATTACATACGTTGGACTTTACTGTGAAGTGTCTGGCATTTAGCCTTCGAAGTAGTGTTGAGTTTGAGACAAGTACAGGAATGAATTACATGGGACATTTACTGTAAGACTCTAGAGTCTAATTTCTGCTGTAAACTCTTATGTGTTAATTCCTGTGAAGTTTAAAGCATCCTAGTAAAATAAACTTGTCTAATATCACTTCTACATTCCACTTTCTCTTTCAACAGAAGCATAAGGCAAAGAATCATGGATGGTTTATTCATTCATTTAAGGAACATTTTGTAAAAGTCTCCTTTGTGTTAGGCAGTAAACAAGATGGTAAAAGCTTACGTTTTAGTAATACAGTTATACATTAAACACATCATTTCACCAATCTTTCCATAGATACCATTATAAGAATCAGCATAAGGAAAAGAACAGGGTGAGATGAATACATATAATGGAACGCCTTGACATAGAAGGTTCAGGAATCTCCAGGGGAAAGATATAAGGGAAGGGAAATATCAAAACAAAAGCAACCTAACAGTAATGTCCCAAGGATAAAATAATTAGGGTGTTTCCTCAACAAAACTGTAGGACCACAAATGTAGTTGTATAGGATTTTAATTCTTTATAACATATGTATAAATTATTTCATGATACTTTTAAAGTTAAGGTTATTGACATGCTGCACATTGAAAATTCTTAACTTTCTCTTCATAATCTTCCTTTCTACTCAATCTCATGGATTGACTCAACTATTATAAAAGTGTTTATAAGCAGTGAATAGACATGATGGGTGTTTATGTGTGACTATTTGTGGAAAATTCAGGGATTCATATACATCAAATCAAGTTCGGCAGAGTATCTGCTTGCCATAATACCCTTCTCTTTGCTACCAACTTTGCTGGATCCTGAACACTTATAAATGTAAAAAAGCTTACTGTTTCCATGGCTGGGTGGCTCTACTGGGTAGAGCATTGTCCCATACCAAAAGGTATGTCCAAACCAAAAAGTTTGCAGGTTCAATCCCTGGTCTGGGCGCATATGGAAAGCAACTAATGTTTCTCAGTCACATCAATGTTTCTCTGTCTGTCTCTCTCTGTCTCTCTCTCTCTCTCAAATCAATGAACGTATCTCAGATGAGGATTAAAAAAGTAAAATAAAAAGTAAAAGCTTACTGTTAATTTTTTAATCATATGAGACTCTTTAAGATTCCAATAGCTAATATATTTTATATGATAATGTCATAATATAGTAGTTTGGCACTGAAAACTCTTAAATGTCAATGTAATCTCCAACCTACACTTCCAGCATCATCACCGACTGCTTCCCAACACAAATGCTGTGCCTTGGCCAGAGTAGTTTATTTACTTTGTCTCTAACATACATTAAATTACCTCATTTCTAAGAAATTCCCACTATCTTAAATGCCCACCCACTTTATCTTCTTTAAAAGCCTACTCAGTCTTCATAATATCATCACTGACTACCTTACTTTAGAGTGCTTTTTCATCTGAATTCTATTTTAGAAATCATACAAGCTCTCTAGTACTATTTCATATTCCTGGATGCCCATCTATTTGGTAACACTTATGAAATTGTGATTGCCTTTCTTGAGTTAAAATTTCAACTGTGCTTTCTCTTTACTGTATGCATAAGTTCCATTTTCATAACAGATCTATATAATGTTCTATAGTCTAGATATCCTTTATATGCTTCAAATTCCTCTTTCTAGCTTACTTTTAAATTCTTAAAGTTAGGGTACTTTGCTCAAATTCTGTGTTCAGTAAATGCATGTTACTGGGTTGAGGAAAAAGAAAGAGACTTAGCTACAACCACCAAGCAAAAGAACTGCTGTTATCATCACCAGGAGCTTTCTCACTCCCTGGATTAATGTGCAATGGATGCAATTCCGTACCAGATTAATTGCTACCAATCATGAAGCAGTTAACGTACTCTCAGAATTTAGAAGCTGTACTTGAATTAAAAAGAAGTTTTCTGATTCTGTGTCAAGCCCATTGATTGTCTACTATTATTTAGCTGGCTTTATTTATTTAGTGGTAACAATTTCCTGAGACTATGCAGAACATTGAATTGGAATAGATACAATTCCTGATTACTGTTCATATCCTAGTATTAGTTGTAAGTAGTTCATGATTAGATATTGTATGTGATTATATATCAGCCATGAAAATAAGCACTAGCCAGTTTCCAGGATCTCAAAATACAACAAATCATCTCAAATTTAAGGTACTGCTTTTTTTTTCTGTTTTATGGATTGGTTTCTCATGGGAAGGCAAATTATGGGACTATTTGCTACATATAGATGCCTCTTTTCTCTTAAACTAGTGATGAGGACAAAATAGAAAATGACTTATCAGAAAGGAGTAGCTTCCTTCAATTTCAATTGATAGCTGGCTGATTAATCATATTATGGTACATCCATGCAGCATAAGGTAGCCATGAAAAAGAATGAAAGAATATATAATTCTCTATATACCAATATAGAGAGTGCTCCAAAATACAGGGTTGGCAAAAGTAGCTTTATAGTTGTTTATGTGGAAAATAATACAATAATAAATAATATAAGCATAAACTCTGTGTTTCACATACTCACAAATATAAACCTACTTTTGCCCCACCCTGTATATAGTGAGAAAAGCTTGGTACAAATCAATATGCATGATATGCTCCTATTTGTATAAATACAAATTTTGACAAATATGGAAGGATCTACATGTATGTGTAAAGATTTATCAGGAAGATTATGCAATGGGCTAATTATGCAAATGACTTTGGAGGCGAGGGGAGATGATTAAAATGAAGAAATGAGAGGGAAAGTTTTCAATGAGTAACTATGTATTTTCTAAATTTTTAACCATGTGAATATATTAACTATTAAAAAATAAATAATATTCAAATTTTAAAAATGAAAATACAAGGGGAAAACAAAAGAAAGCATTAATTTTCTTAAGTGTGATGGAGCCAGTAAAAGTTTTCTGAAGAATATAGACTTGTATCAAACTTACAAGAATCTGAAAATCATCTTCAAAACTCCTGTTTTTTATATTGTTAACACTCAAAATGTTTCAATGTCAAGCTAAGATATGTGATTAGGGATTCCAAGGAGAACGGAAATGGGATCAAATCTCATGAATCCCTCCCTATGAAGAGCATGGAAGTAGTCATCTATGAAGTCAGTGTTTGTGGTCATGAGTGTTCAGTCAATGTGGAGTTTGAGCACACACACTCAGGCATGATGGAGAGCTACCATCTCCACTCCACAAAAATGCACTTAAGATCCAAGTGTAGTGAGCACCTTCCTCTATATCAAGCACTTTTCTGGAATCTGAAATAACAACAACTAACGTAGCAAAAACAAATACAAAAATCCCTGCATTCAGGAAGCACATAGTATTGTTGGAGATATAGATAATAAATATGAGAGGTCTGTCCAGAAAAAGTTCAGCCATTGTTAATATAGTGAGAATGGTTTGCATGACATCTTTGTAACCTGGCAGCCAAGGAGAGTGGACTGGTGTTCGCATGCATGAACAATGACGATTTCAATGCACTAGTCACTGGGGGCAGTAGATGTCATTGCCATTGAGTGAGCATGTGGGCTGTGTGGCTGTCACATTCAAAATGATGCAATAGATTGGCATCAAATACTGCATTAAGCTTGAACATTCCTCCACAGAAACTATTCAGATGATTCAGAAGGCTTTCATGGGTGATGCAATAAGTGCAGTGCAAATAAAAGTGTGGCACAAGTGCTTCAAAGAGGGTTGAGAATCTGTTGAAAGTGATCCACGTTCTAGAAGGCCTGCAACAAGCAGAACACCTGACAATGTTGAATGTATATGGGATGCAATCCACAAAGATTGGTGACTGTCAGTGTGAGAACTAGAAGCTGGTCTGGGGGTTCCAAAAACTACTGTGTCCAAGATCTTGACACAGGATGTTGGCATGAAACATGTGGCAAAATTTGTTCTGCAGCTTCTGTTACCAGAGCAGAAGGAACGTTGTGCTACAGTTGCTAATGACTTGATTCAAACCACTACCAATGAACCAGATTTCCCAAGAAGGTCATAATCAGAGATGAATTGTGGGTCTAAGGCTATGATCCAGGAACAAAGGCCCAGTCATCTCAATGGAAGTCGCCTGGTTCTACACACCTGAGGAAGGCATGTCAAAGTCACAGCAAGCAGGATCAAAAGCATGTTAACTGTGTTTTTTGATTGGGAAAGTGTTGTTCCTCATGAGTACACCTCTCCAGGCCAAATAATTAATAAGCAGTACTACCTCAATGTTCTTCACCGGCTGAGAAATGCAATACAATGGCAATGGCCCCAGCTGTAGGCAACTAATGATTGGCAGCTTCATCATGACAATGTGCCTGCTCATGTATGATGTCTCATGAAGGACTTTTTGGTGGAACATCATATCACCCAGGTGACTCAGCCTCCCTACGGTCCAGATTTGGTGTCCTGAGTCTTCTGGATTTTCCCAAAACTATCAGACTGTCAGTGAGATTCAGGAAAATACGATGAGGCAGCTGATGGCAATTCCAACAAAGGATTTTGCAGAGGGTTTTGAACAGTAGAAGGGGTGCTGGGGGAACTGTGTGAGATCCTAGGTACCTACTTTGAAGGGGACTGAGGTGTGCTGTCCTATGTACAGTGTTTCTTATATCTTGTATCTTCTTCCATAAATGTCTCTATTTTTCATAGTGGATGGATACTTTCAGGGCAGACCTCATACTTACATACTTACTAAGTTTGTCACTGACATATTTATAAAAGTCAATGGGGTCATTTCTTTCTTTCCAAGATGAATTAAGGAGGTAAACAGATTGCAAGCCAACTGCTAGCCATTGCTTTCCTAGGGAGTCAAAGATGATGTTCATGCATTTTCATCTGAACAGGAAGGGCAGAGTTGTCATTAACTGTGATGGGGAGGACAGTAAGTAGAGCAGTCCCTGTGGAATAAAACTGTAGGAGCTCAGCTTTTCACATTCTAAGTTTGAAATGAGAATTAGTCATTCAAATAGAAATGACAATTAGTCGATTCCTTACATGAATCTGGAATTCTATACCCTAGAATGTAGGCACAAATGTGGGAATCTTTCACATATAGACAGTCTTCACAGCCATGAGATAAGATGTGATCATCATAAGAATGAGGATAGAAAGGTAAAACTTAAAATAGCAATATCAGAATTAATAAAAATATTAATCAAGAGCCTTCAAATATACATATTATTTTATTTTTAAAAATCAGTTTGTTATTCACCCTGTGGGATAATCATAGAAATGCTGGAGGATAATTATTGTCAAGTCATTTTAATAAAAAGACATTGAGAAATGATAGAAAATAAATTAATTGTGTTCATTCATTCATTAAAAATAATGGACATACAGGTGAAAAATAAGTAAAATAGATTAAGGATCTACTTGATTTTATTTATTTTTTATTTTTTTAAGATTTTATTTATTTTTAGAGAGGGAAGGGAGGGAGAAAGAGAGAGAGAAACATCAATGTGCGGTTGCTTGGGGCCGTGGCCTGCAACCCAGGCTTGTACCCTGACTTGGAATTGAACCTGTGACACTTTGGTTCACGGCCCGCGCTCAATCCACTGAGCTATGCCAACCAGGGCAATCTACTTGATTTTAAATAAACCAAAATCATATTTCTGCATACTTTATTTTTTAAATCAGGAAAGTCTTCCAAATATTAGCAAGTGATTATCTCTGAACGGGAGGTTTTTCTTCTTCACTGTATTTTCCAAATTTTCTACATAAATTGTATATTCAAAAAAGAATAGGTCGTCTGTAAGTGGAACAATGAATTACATGAAAACTATAAAGACAGCTGACAATATGAATTTTTATATAAAGAACATTTTTAACTTATTATTTTCACTCATTCAAACCACATTTATTATTGAGCCACCACCATGGGTGAACACAGGGATATAGCACAAAAGATAAAGTCCTTTCCCACATGGAGCTTACATTTCGACAATAGAGATGCATAAAAATAAACATAAGATCTGTTGATGAGTAACAGATACTAAAGACTAGATACTGTACTAGGCAGGTATTATAAATAGTCATTATCATTTTTTTGCTCTGTCCTCTTCCCTTTCCCTGGACATCTCCACCCCAACCCTTCACCAAATAGATTTCCGTTGCCTTCTCTGTGAGCCAAACAGAAGAGCTGTTATTTAAAGCAGTAACGTGACTTTGACATAATACCCTTAGATTAATGTTTTAAAGTTACAATTGCTCATTTTCTATGTGAACTTTGGTTTCAGTGTTTTGGTAGGAGAATGAAACAGAGAGTATATAAAGCTAAATTTTAAAAAATTAAATGGAGAAAAACAGGTTTCATGATAAAATCCCTAAAGTACTTGAAATAGCTAAAAAATTCTTTCTTGTTCACATGTGATCCATTAAACAACATTCCAAAAGTATTATCCTACTATGTACCTTTGTAGTCAATATGCAGGCTGATCAACTTAAGCCTTTTTATGCGGTATTAATTTCCTATTTCGCCAGATCTCCAAAAGAAATGAGATTAAACTGTTTGTAATGATATCTGATTTGACTTAAAAAATAAATGTATAATTGAAAAAAATGAAATATTGGAAAAGGTATACCATCAAGGTTGCAAAATGCTTAATAAGTTGTAGAAATAAGACATTCAATGATAGATGGTTGCTTGAAGAAGAGGGTGGTAGTTGATTGTGATGAGCTGTGAGGTTCTCTTCTATCCTGAATTTTCACATTTTTTATATTATCTGTTTCCTGGCCTCATTTAAAACTAACATCAAATAGCAAAGAAAATGGATTATTTAGCCCAATCCTATATAAAAGAACATTAAAATTTTATTTAAGGAATAATTATAGAAGCATGTATATATAATATATTTGCATAGGTGCCATTCATTATTTCTTTTCTTTAGATAATGTTTAGTGAGAACTTTTTAGGTGTCAAGCCCTGATCTAGGAGTCAGGAAATTATAGAAAGCCTGTGCCCTCATGAAATGTACATTTTAGTGGAGGAAACAGACAAAAACAAGAAACAAAAATTTATAATATGTCAGGTTCTGTAAATATAATAAACAAAAATAAACCCAGGTATGAAACAAAGGGAAACATGAGTATTATTTAGTTAGCACTGGGCAGTAGATAGGTAATAACCTATTTAAAAAGGTGATATTTGAGCATAATGCAACTATCTTAAGAAAGACAGTTCAAAGCACAAGAAACAGCAAGATCAATGTCATGGAGACTGGACAGGCTTTCATGTTCAAGGAAGTAGAGGAAATGGGCTAGGAAATGATCTCAGAGGAGTAAATGGGCTGGATCAAGAAAAGCCTCATGGGCCATAGAAAAGATTTTGGATATTATTTTAAATATAACCAGACTCCATTAGAGAAGTGAGAATAGAGTGACATAATACTCCATAGATGGTGCTGTGAATTCTTCCAAACATTTAAAAAACAAATAAAAGCAATTGTCTTATTTTTGTCACTACAGATATATTTTAAGGATAAATTATAAGTACATATATGTAAATAAATGTATATAACAGACTTATATAAATATACATAAAATATTATAAAAATTTATTTAGAAGATATAAAACAAAGTGGGTTTGTTTCAAGGATGCATTGTTGGTTTAACATTTGGAAATTAATATGTTTCACCACATTGACATAATAAAGAAGAAAATATAATTATCTGAATAAATGCATAAAAATTCAAAATGTATTCAGGATAACTCATAACCACTCTGAATATATGGGATAATCTATAAACAATAAAAAGCTTCTACAAAAATATCTGTAGGAAGCCTCACACTTATGATGAAATATTGAAATCTTTTTACCTAGTGTGGGAATGAGAAAAGGATGCTTGGTGTCACAAATTCTGTTTAAAATTTTCAAAGTTTGTCATTCATTGGACAGCTTGCCCTCTAACCTGCTTTAGGTGCTCTTATGTTTAGGTGCGTAAATGTTTACTAGGGTTATATCCTCTTGTTGGACTGTTCCCTTTATCATTATGTAGTGTCCTCCTTTGTCCCTTACTATGGCCTTAGTTTTAAAGTCTATTTTGTCAGATACAAGTACTGCTACCCAGCTTTTTTCTTCTTTTACATTTGTATGAAATATCTTTTTTCAACCCTTTACATTTAGCCTATGTGTGCCTTTCAGTCTGAGATGGGTCTCTGGGAGGCAGCATATATATATGGATCTTGTTTTCTTATTTATTCAGCTACCCTTTGTCATTTGGTTGGAGCATTTAAGCCACTTACATTTAAGGTGATTTTGATAGATATGTATATAGTGCCATTTTATTCTTACACTGTTTTCCTCTGTGTTTTTTTTCTTTTCCTTCTTCTTCTTATAGCAAGCCTTTTAACATTTGTTGTGGTACTAGCTTGGTGTTAACAAATTCCTTTAGCTCTTTCTTGTCTAGAAGCTCATTATTTCTCCTTCAATTTTAAATGATAGCCTTACTGGGTAAAGTAGCCTTGGTTGTAGGCCCTTTCTTTTCATCACCTTGAATATTTCATGCCACTCCCTTCTGGCCTGAAATGTTTCTATTGAGCACTCAGATGTCATGCTAAGTGATGCTCCCTTTTAAGTAACTAGCTGCTTTTCTCTTGGAGCTTTTAGGATTATTTCCTTGTCCTTAGCCTTGTCATTTTAATTACCATGTGTCTTACTGTAAGCCTCTTTGAGTCCAACTTGTTTGGGACTCTCTGAGCTTCCTGGACTTGTGAGTCTTTTTCCTTCACCAGATTCAAGACATTTTTGGTCATTATTTCTTCAAATAGGAGTTGATCCCTTGCTCACTCTATTCTCCTTCTGGTATTCCCATGATGCAGATATTGTTACACTTCACGTTGTCCAAAATTTTCTTAAGCTCTCTTCATATTTTTACATTTTTTTTCCTTTTGCTGCTCTGCCTGAATATTTTTTCCTACCTTGTGTTAAAAATAACTAATTCGATCCTCTACTTCATCTAGCGTACTGTTTGTTCCTTCCAGTGTATTATTTATTTCAGACACTGCATTCTTCATTTCTGAATCGTCTTTTTTATGGTTTCTATGTCTTTTTTCATGCTGTTGAGTATCCTTATAATCATTACTCTAGGCAAGAGATCCCCAACCCCTGGTCCCTGGCCTGTTGGGAACCCAGTAGTTTGCAGGAAAGAAATGAAAGTCTTAGCTGTCCTTTTACCTCAACACTATGACACCTTATTTTGGAAGGTGAACATGATCTGCCTACTTCAGGTCAAACTTGGGTTTCTAAAAGCTTGAAAAAGTCCTGGATCCCTGATACAATTAACTGAAGGTTGACATAATCAAGAAGACATAGAAAATATTACAATAACTGTATATGCAGTGTGTCTGTGAGAAAACTGAAATGAAGACAGGAGAAAAGGATACAATTAAGAAAAGGACTTAAGTTTAAAGAGATGGTTGTTAATTATATATGTTCTTCCTTCAATTTCCCCTTCCTGTGTTTCTGTAAATGGAACAGTGATCTAGTTAGTGGTTGAAGCCACAATGTGAGAGTTATTCTAATTCCTCTCTTTCGTGCTTGTTAGTCGCTCCCCACCTGATTACCATCAGCAAATTCTCTCAACTGTACCTTAACACCTTCCTGACCGCTCTCATCACATATCTAAACTGTTTCCCTGCCTCCTCCTATTGGAGGTTCAAAGTAATCCAAAATCTCTGACCTCTAGTTGGAAGCTCTTTCCCAACATTTTTCTTTAAATTTCTGGATGCTTGTTCTAAAGTCAACTATGCTCCCAGCTTCTTGACTTTGTGAATGCTTCCTCTGATCCATATCATATTAACTCAGATGTACTGAGACTTACAGTTTATCTAGATTCTAAAGAACTGACAAATAAAGGTTTTAAAAACTGTAAATAAAAAATTTGGTGTAGTTCATATACATGCACACATGCATACACATACTTATGAGTGTGTGATTTTTAAGTGATTACATACATGCATGTGCATATATGTCTTATATATGTGTATATGTGTGTTATAAAAACACATTTATGTTTTTAAAGTTTTGTGAATAGTAGGATTGTTGGGGATATAAAACTTGCAATATTGGTGAGAATACATGAAGTGTGTCCTTTTCATCTCGTTTGTACTGTTCGTCTCTTGCTACCCTATAACCAAGTTGGCTGGTTAACACTTTAACACATTAGCGAGCACATTCCCCTTGAGCCACCCTGGGTGGAGCACTGTTCCCAGAAGAGAGCTTTGATTACCCTCTAAACTAGGTTCACTTTGCTCCCCAACATGAAAAATTTTAAAGACAATAACTGCAATCCCTTCTTATATAGCTCAAACAATATTTTATAAAATTATGTAAATTATAGAACATGCTGAATTAAATATGAAACTAAAGAGATGTTTTTTAGCAGGATCTTCTAAAATATACTTAGTGAGGCCTCTTAGCTTTCACAAAAAATCCATACCTGCTTCCAGAGCACTAACAGATAATGCAACTGATGTTAGACTAAAGAATGTGAGAAAATTTAATGTATGCATCAGGCCTAATTGTACGTCTAAATTTATGTGACAATTATTTCTTGTACTGGTAAAAAGAATCCAAAGATAACAAATCTAATTATACTTAGTTTATTATAGTTAAATATACTAGGATTTTTTCTTTTTTAATTGTTAAAGACACTGTGCTAAATTATGACAAAGGAAAGCAGTCCAATAAGAATCATGAAAGTAGGTTAGTCTCCTTAAGTTCATATGAACTATGTCAGCCTCTATTCTTTCCCCAGTAATATAAACATGATTAGAATTGTCAAAAAAATCCAGTAGAATATAGTCATTCCCTTTTCTATTAAAAAATTACACTAGAGCAGAGTTACCTTTACCCATGAAAAAATCCTTGTAATTCAATACACAGCAGAAAAATAAGATTTCCAAGGACAAAAAAAAAGAATACAAACATTTGTGATATATAGAGTGGTACAGGTATATACTTTAAGCAAAAGTTAAATGAAAGTTATTCATTATTCAAAATAAACCAGAAGAATGCATTACTTTGCAAAGACAAGTTGCCTTCGTTAAACAAAGTGATGCATTTTGAACTTGAACCTGATATGATTTATGGTACTGATATATATATAATGAAAAGGCAGGATAGGGCTGATTATTCCTTGACATTCCAGCATAAACTGTAGGTCATATCAACATGTGGAAATTGATTATAGTAAGATCACTTACAAAGTTATACCCATTCTCTTTTCATGTGACACTGTTCAGAGATAACCAAAAATAGCCTTTATTCTATTTTAGAAGCTTTAATTTTGAGATATACAGAAGGTAAGAGAAAACAAAGGTAATATATTTTGGTTTACACAAAATGAATAAAAATGGGAAATCATCAGATATAATTTTAAGTTTAATTTAATTCAAACAGCTTTTTGGAAAGCCACCTTTCCTGTTTTCCAAACCTTGGCTAATAATCAAATGGATTTCTGTTTTCCACCTGTTAAAAAAAAACAACTCTATTCCTTAAAGTAGAAAGCGTATATTGAATATGACTCAGATTTTATTAGGAACACATAGAATCTATTAAAACAAATTCAGCTAAAGCAATTACAAAATGGTCATTTCCCCAGTCTTTTGTTCGGTAGAACACTCATCATCTTTCCAATTTCCACAAGAATCCTGCTGACTCTTGTCTTTCTTCTGGATGGTTCCTTCACCCTAGGGTGATGTCAGGAGGAAAAACAACCATTTAGGCCAGAAGTTGCCCACATTACCTCTCTTCTGGTTTACTTCATTCATCCCATGGACAAGAAGGCATCTGCACCTGTTTCTGCACCATGTAATGGAGCCCTGCTACTCAAAATAGTTTCTAGACCAGCAGCATCCTTCTCTCCTCGAAGCTTGCTCGGGACACAAAAGTCACAGGCCCCATCCCAGACCTAAAGAATCAGAATCCACATTTAATAAAATCTTCAGATAATTCATATGCACATGAGTGTTTGAGAGGTGCTGCTCTAGGCTACTTATTTGGTGCCTGCATGCTCTTCCTAATAATAATCCTAATGTTTATTGGTTTTCTTTTAAATGTTGAAATTATGGATAATTCCGTTTGATTCAAATGATGCCAATAACCAGATGCTTACTTTCTGTTACATCTTAGAGATGCCAATTAGTGTTAAACTAACTGATCTGTTTTTTGTGGCAGTTTTCTTCTCCTTAAACCATCGGCTGTCTTCAGTGAGCATGTGTGTTTCACCTCACAGATGTCTAAAGTACACTAGATCTACTGTTAGATTTTATCTTACTGCAAATTAAATCTAATTCTGAAGAAGTAAATTATTTTCTCTATCAAACCTTGTGAAAGGGGAAACAGGGATATTGGGAATATGAAGTGACCTCATTTAAACAAGGCTATGAACCAAATGGCAACAATGGATATTCATATAAAATTATTGAAACAATCACTTCTCAGTCTTGGCACATATAAATCATCCATTAAAACAACACAAAATAAAAGCATTAGTCATGTTTTATTTGGGTAAAATATTGAAATTACTTTAAAACAGAAGTATTTGTTCTTGCCAAGTGGTAGCATTTTTATAATTAATGGCTTCTTCTTATTTTTAATAGTCTCTTATACTAATGCTTTTTTACTGAAGCATAAGTTCTGAGGCCTTAGTTTTCAAATGGATGACTCCCTTTACATTTTCACTTTGCACTCATCGCTTTAAGATTAAGAAGATATATATTCTCCTTTCTGATTTTACTATGATCAAGAGGACAGACTTTAGCTTTTCTGACTCTTGATTTTAAGATGCTGCTCTTTCCCAAGCCACGTGTCTTTAATTTCTCTTTTCTTCCTTATATCTAAGTACTACAGTAACCACCCTATATATAAACATTATTAAATGACAATTAAAAACTCTTTATAGGTAAATTGAAGTTCTAAATGCTTTTTTTGTGGAACCTTTTTTCTGTTCTACCTCTTGTAGGTATTTAAAGATGTCTTACACAGGATTTAAACTGTCTACATATAATGAGACTGGTTAAGATTTGAGGTAATTCAAGTATTTCTAGGTAATCTGGATATTTCAGTTTTGACTTTTGGATAAAGCTGATTATATTGAGAAATGATCTCAATTCTCCACTTCCTCTTAATCTCTACAGTAAGACTTTTCTGCCATCACTGCAGCAGTCCAGGAGAACTCTTATAGACGGTTTATTAGATTTTATGTGACGGTGGTATCATCCTCCATGAATGTCTCCCAGATGAGCAAACTCCTGCTTGTGGCTACATAAGGCTATAATTATTTAGCTCCTTATTTCTAATTAACCAGTGCTTTTAATTTACATAATGGTTAATCTTTTTAATATGACCAATTCCCTTAAAGGATGAATCATCTAGTGGAAATGGAATTGAGTTCAGAGATCACAACAATGCAAGGCTTTTGGTCCAGAATCTGCTGTTTGCTGACTGATGTCCTAGAAGGCACTACTTGAACTCCTTTTTTTTTAATTTTATGGTAGTATTACTGCTGACACTAAATTAAGAAGATTGTTTTGAAAGGGCATTAAATGCTTTTTTAGAAGTTCTTCAGAACCAATGTTTAAAGAAATCCAAGCTATTAACTGTTCTCCACTGCTTTTACTGAATCACTGCATTGTTCTCTGTACCCCTTTAATGTGTGAGACAAACATGTTTCACTAGCTATCTTATGTAAGTGATGGAAGACAATTCTGTCTGTTATGATAAAAGAGAAAGAAAAGGACCTGCTCTTTTACAATTGATCAGTATTCTCTTTGTGTTTTCAACAACTTCACTCAGTTGTATTCTGGGTTTTTTTCTAAGATTAGTTTCAAGATTTAAAATAAGGCTTAAGGAATGATTTTGCTGTTCAGTATTCTATAAAACTTGTAACTCTCCATGATGGGGAACACAGAATATGGTTTTGCTGTATCCTTATTATGTTAAAATGTGGGCGAGTTTGTGCCTTATCTTGTACACCTGGAAATCTCTATATCTGGAAGAAGAAAAAGCACTGTAACAGTTTCTCCCTTATGGACACAACTATAACAGTTATTTAGAGGCCTTTACTTGCTTTTATGCCAATAAAATGAGATATAAATTCAGCAAAATGCTTTTACAAAACAATGGAAGAATATTTGGGATAGCTCTGGTAATCACTGGTCTACTTGTATAAACGTACTTTGTTCTTAAAGATGTGGCCAGGATGCTGATGGAAAATCAGTAAGTGGAATTCTGCTTCTATGTTGTTTTTGAAGTGCATGGGTTACATAGAATAGGCAGAATCTTTTCAGAACTGTAATATTCTAGAGATCTGTGTGTGATTTGATATTAGGGCTTTTTCTTCTGTAAGACAAAAGAAAAGAAAGTCAGGTAGTTTCTAAAACTGACAGTGACATTTTGTTCATGCATACTCCCTCTTAATCTTTGCACTGTAAATTTAAAGAAATACTCAAGAGTAGAAGAATATTTTGACATATGAACTTAAAGTCCTCAGTGTGGAGATATATCTGTGAATAGTTTCAAAGGAGGTTTCCTAATTAAACATTCATATTAACAGATTAGAGAAACTGAAAAGTGATTGATTTATTAGTTTTGCTTAGTTCAGACATTTTGAAAGGAAGTATATACTAATTAAACTCTAAGCTGGATCAATACCAGAGAGAAATTTTAATTTATAGGATTTGTCTTCTACAACAGGGATGCTTGTTTTTTGTAAATAAACAAAATATGGTCAAGGAATTCTATTTAGTAATTACTTAGAAATTCAGTGAATATAATATTTACTTTAAATCAAATAAATAAATTCACTTTAAACAAGGACTAAATAGATGCTTTCTTGCAGCTGGGAACTGTTTAAATTCTTTAAAAGTATTAATGCTTTGGAGGATGAGATAATGTAATTTAAAATGAATGGATATGACATGATAATACACCACATATAAATGTGTTGGGAATTTGATGGGATGAGAATCGGTAACAGTCAAGAGTAACAGATATATTAAAAAAGAAATTAGCCCTGGCCTATGTGGCTCAGATGGTAGGACTGTCATTCTATCAACCAAAAGGCTGCAGGTTTGATTCCTGGTCAGGGCACATGTCCCAGTTGCAGGTTTAGTCCCCTGACTGGGCTTGTACAAAAGGCAACTAATCAATATTTCTCTCTTGTTTCAAAGTTTTTCTTCCTCTCTCTTTTCCTCCCCTCTCTCTCTCCCTCTCCTTCTCTCTAAAATCAATAAGCATGTCCTTGGGTGAGGATTAAAGAAAGAAAAACATTAAAAGTATGAAAAAAGCAAATTGATCATTCAATTTAAGATGTTATTTTGAGGGTCTGTTAATGGAACATTGAATTGTAGATAACTTTAAATAAGTTCCTGTTACTGGAAGGTTATTTCATTTACTATACAGAGTAGTATGTAGAACTTCAAGCTAATTATTATTAAAAAGATAAGAGACAAAATAGGGGGGAAAGGAGTATTAGGAAAGGTGTTGGGAGAATAGGGCACAGTCTTGGTGCAACCTATGACTTTGACCATGGTACTTCACCTCTTTTGTTTGTTTTCCTATGGAGACTAGTACCTGTGTAATTGCATTTGGCTACAAACAACAGAGAACCAGGTATATACTGGCTGCAAACAAATATATATTTTTTTTACTTAGCAAGAAATCCCTAAATAGGTAGTCCAAGGCTATTCTAGTGGTTCAAAAATGAGCGTGAATGTCTCCAGCTAAGTCCAGCTCTCCTTAGTTTATAGACCTGTAGCCCTAAGGTTTGCCCTCCAGGTGTATGTCCCACTTACTATGGCAGACAGAACAGCAACAGGGGAAAAGCTATGTATACTCTCTTATCAGGAAGGCCAGTTTGTTTTAAGGGTCATGGCCAGAATATGGAGACTCATAGACTAAAGGGAGAGCAGAAAACAGAATTGTTATGATTGACTTTGGCCAAATTTGATCCAACACCTGGCCCAAATAAGTACATTGGCTCTCTTTAAAAATGCTAAGAAAACAACAATGGATTTTGAGTGGACTACTAAAAGTGTCAACCACAAGGATCCAACAGACTCTAGACAGGAAGGAGATTTTAGATGAGGGGTATTTAAATTATTTAAACTCAAGTTTAAGGGCACAGCCTCCAGATAGCCAAGTCAGCCATCTCAGGGAATGGTCCTCCACAAGACCATCCTTACATCAGACACCAGCCCAATTTCAGAGGACTTCAGGACCACCCTAACTTCAGACCAGCTGGCTATAAATTTAGAGTCCCCCAAAACTCCCTTAGGTTCAATAATTTACTAGAATGACTTAGAGAACTCAAGATATGCTATAGTTAAAATTATAGTTTCATTATAGTAAAAGCATAGAAATTAGCACCTGCCAAAGGAAGAGACACGTAGCAAAGTCCGGGAGGGCTCAAATACAGAACTTCCACTCATATTCTCCCATGGGATACTGGATGACATTACCTCCTCCTAGCTAAAATTCGAGATTCAACATTTAGACTCTATAACTCAGAGTATTGCCAGCTGAAGAAGCTCACTTTACCCTTTGGTGCCCAGGTTTTTTATTGGGGCTCAATTACATACTGCTCAAAGGTCATAAGGACAGTTTATGGCTGACCTTAAGTTTTCAGCCCCTTCTGGAAATTAGGGGTAATGCCTTTAGTTTCTAGTTCCTACAGAAGTCAAAACTGCTGTGTGATTTATAAGTGTCCTTCATGTATCCCATTGTTAGACTGCCTGGTACCAAAGGCCTCAGGTAAAGACATTCCTATCAGGCAGGACATTTCAGGGACCAAGAGATCACTTCCCAGTAGCCAAGGGCAAAGGCCAGGCCTCTGATGTTTAAGTTAATCTTCACTAAACAAAAGGATTGAAAAGACGTTCTGACACAGGTCTCATATAATTTTGGCAAACAAATTACCACCCGTTTACAATGTTAGGTTCCTGGCTAATATAGAACACTGCTTTCCATATTAAATGTATAGGTTGTTTTATTTTGAGAGTTTTTTTGTTTGTTTTTTGACATTGAACTTCTTCTCCCACTCACATCTTCCCCTGTGGTGCAATCACACATCTTCCAACAACACCAGTCTGGAGGAGTGTGAAGCCTTAGCACCAGAAAACACCAGTATTTCTGGATAGAGCCAAGCCTCCTCAAGGGCAAGATGTAGCCGCATCCTTAACATTTCTTCACTCCACCATGGCCTCTGGCCGTTCCCCAACATTCAGCATTGCATCCTGGATTTTGCTATTCAGCCTCCATGAACTGAGCACACAAGCTGTTACAAAGGCTGTCTTCCTCGCTCAGGAATCTGAGCTCTTAGCTGTGCTGGCTCAGCCTCAACATTACAACACATCCTTGGTCTTCTCAGTGCCACACTGAGTTTCTCTGCCTCGGATGCCATCCTGTTGTTGTGGTCACTGCTGCTACTACTATAACCTTCTACCTGGGGAGCAGCCACATATTTCACCCGATCATTTAGTGGTCATTTTACTTCCCACATGGCCAGCCTGCTTGGTGCATCTGCACATTAAAATCTGTGTGAAATTTCTGGGGAGGATGGAGACAGAACTGTGGGTCTCTAAATTATTTTGAGATACTTATAAAATTGTTAATTAAATAAAACTGAAGCCAAACAGTCAAATGATTGGATGAATATCCCAGAGGTAGTGATTGGCCAAGCCAGGACAAGAATCAAGGTCCTCCTAGCTTCATTCCTTGATTTCCCCAAGCTGCCAGCCAAAATGGACTGGAACCTGCAGACTTTGCTGTATGAGATATTTTGCTTGCAGAGTCTCATGAGCCCTGAAATCAGTGATTTCTAGTGGTTCTGTGTACCACAACCAAATCACTGAGGGAAGAGTCTCCTCCCTTCATGATTCTGGGACTATAAACCTTCCTTTAGGTCAGTGATTTAATCTAATCTTTGAAGTGTTAAACTCTTGAACCTTTCCATTTTATAAAGTCACTGGGTCCAGGTCCATCAATCTGCTTTTACCCTGGATGGGATTATAGAGTTTCAGATAGTTAAAGGAGATAGCTGGCTTTTCACAACTAAGAAAAGGAAGTAAAGAGAGATGTAGCAACCATGCCTAATTAGTAAATGAGCTGGAATTGGAGCTGAGGCCTCCTTTCTCTCTGCCCACTGTCTTTGAGGGGCATGGTTTAGTTTTCTGCATAGAGCAGGAAAAACAAAATAGAGGTCAAGTCACGAGAGACCCATCACCCTAATACCTCCACCCCTGCACCTAATGCCCATTCATTTTTGCTCTAATAAATGCTTAGACTCTGCATCTTGGTATGGCCATGTGACTAAGTTCTGAAAATAAAAAGTAAATAAAAATATAGTTTGTCATTTCTAGTATATCTTCTCCAGAAAGGTGGAGTGGGCCCTTCTTCACCCTTCCCTTCGTTCTGCTGCCTGTTATGCAGACCTATGGCTGGTGCTGTAGCAGCTGTCTGGTCAGGGCCATGGAAGTGGCCTTGGTGAGAACTTGGAAGTTCTCACCAAGCTGGAGAGAACTGAGAAGATGCCGTACCAGCCTTGCATTGCCTCTGCAGACTGTGTGAGTGTGTGTGTAAGCGGGAGAGATTTTTGTCTTAAGTATGAAATGAAATTACCCTTATTTTGGTATTCTGTCACATGCAGCCAAACCTAGCCAACTAAATTTCTAGGATTAATGTGATTTTAAAAGGATTTAACTTGAATGGGCTCATTTTTAATTTGTCTTTTAATTCTTAACTAATATTTAATATCTCCTGTTCTAGAATATATTTCATCTAGTTCAAGTCCTACCTCTCATTTTGTATTAATCATCATCTACAATCCACTTAATAACATGATTTTATATTAATATTTAGTACTTCCTAAGTATATCTTAACTTCCCCAATAGCTGTAATCTCCTTGAGACTAAGGTCCAACCACTTTTTAGAATCACTTATAGTTTCTAATTCAATACTGAGAACACATAAGCCTTTTAGTAATTACTAAGAGAATTATATTAAGTGCATTATTGATGTGTTTTATAAATGTAAGTTACTTCTAATAGTTAAAAACAGCAACATGTGTATATATATCTATGAGTGTGTAGCTCACAAAGTTGTGAGGCAGGTCATTGTGATGATGAACAAAAGTGGGGTTTGGCTACCTGCTCTTACCCACAAGCAAATTCCAATGACAAGGGTTGGTAGGGAAGGAAAGACATCTTTATTAAAAGATTGCACATTTTGGAAGGACAGGAGATTCCCTGGCTCCAGGTTCATCTTTTTGGGAAAACCCAAAGTCCACCTCTTCCTCAAAAGACTAAAACCCAAAACAGTACCCAGAAATCCTACTCCATCCTTATTAGCCCTTTGGAGCCTGAGGCTGTTAAACTCTACCACTTCAAGCTTCTTCCTGGGATCTGCGTGTGGGACTGGCACTGCCATCGCCCTGTGGCTTCCAGGACCCAGCTGATCCTATAGACGCTCCAGCCTGCACATCCACACCAGAGTCCCAGAGGAAGAGAGCATTTCTCTTTTCCCTTCGTTTAAATCTCCTGGCCCAAATTCTGCAGCTCTTGGAGGGTCCAGATCCCCCAACCAATCCCATCCTTTTCCCAGTCTGGACTGACAGGACAGCACATTCCTCTGCCACCATGTTGACCTTTATGGTACACATGCAGCTGTGTCCCTGGTCCCATCTTCAATCAGGGACCAGAAGGAGGTAGGAGGGCTTTTCCCTTTGCCAATCATTCTTGCTATCCTCCCACATGCTCCATGCAAGGCTTAGTCCTGCTGTGTCTCTGCCTGGGGGTGGAGAAATCTGTTATCATGTGCAACACACTGCCTCAGGCATTTCCTGCAGCCCCTGCCTCACTTGGGACACTTGGGGGTATCATTAGTATCCCTGTTTTGAATCAAAGAAGGAAAACAGAATAAAAGAGGTTTAGAACTTACCTGCACAGTAACCTCCTTAGAATGTTCATCCTGGAAGAGATAGAACTAGAGCAAACCCTGGCCGTCAGAACACACGTGGACTACCTGCTGCACCCTGTTGCCCGAAATTCACAGGTAACTTCATGCTCTCCATTCAGTATGGCATACCTTAGATAGTGTCCCTGCCATTGAAATCATTAATATGATATCCCTTCATAGTAGCAAATAATTATCCTTTTCCATTGTTCTGTTCTATTTTCAGCTACATCCTTGGGGATAGTGGCAGAAGTGGCTTAGTTGTACACAGCAAGCCTGCTTCCATTCCTTTAGTGAGGAGTTGTCACTAGAAGGTGATAACCAGCTTCTCTCCCTGACTGAGATGCCATCCAGCCAGCAGGGTTCCACTTCTTAGCATCACATAGTCAGGGACAGGGGGTGGCAGGAGGGGAATCCAAATGGTTTCTTGTACCTCAAAGTGGACCTAAGTGCCAGTTAGTGAATATTTAAATAGTCAGAGAATATGAATCCGTATGACTTGACAACCTTCCGGAAACTTGCTACCATCTCCTAACCTAATTACAGCCTTGAATATTGTTACCATTAAAAAGTCATAGCCCTGGCTGGCATAGCTCAACGGATTGAGCGGATTGAGCGCAGGCTGTGAACCAAAGCTTCACAGATTCGATTCCCAGGGCACATTCCTGGGTTGCAGGCCACGGCCCCCAGAAACCGCACATTGATATTTCTCTCTCTCTTTCTCCCTCCCTTCCCTCTCTAAAAATAAATAAATAAAATATTTTTTTAAAGGTCATAATTTCTTTTTCTCTTATAGTGTTTATATTAAATAATGCCAAGACAGAAGTAGTCCCTGGGGAAAAATAATTCAAAAATACTCTTCTATACTCATGTTTGATCTGATGTAGAGCTGTACCAGATCTACCTTGCAATCTGATATATTCTCAATACTTTTTAAAATTTTTGTTTTTCAGGTCTCCATTTTCAACTCTGGTCTTTCATTATCTACAGTAGTATTTTCTTCCACTTTCTACCTTGTTGTAAGCCTACTTATCTTAATACCAATTTAAAATTAATCATAACAGCTGCTTCTAATCTCAAAAGCAAACATTCTTCCCATCCCTTTGCATGACTATCCACTCAGGGAGTGGGAGAAAACAGATGGACTATGCAAGTTAATCTCCGATAATGAGGTAATTTTGTGTAGTGCCTACATTTTAAAAAATATTAATGACATTTATTATCTTTCAGGTGAAAGTATGAGTACTTGGGGGGGGAGTCATCGAGTGGAAGCATACATACATAGAATGCATAGCTCTCTGAGAACTTTTCTCTTTCAGGAGTAGCCTATGACAATATTACTAAGAACAGAAAACAAGCTTCATATGTTCATTATAGTAATAGGGAAGGTATCTGAAACCCAGAAAGGTGAGTCAACTGTGTGATGTCAACAAGGATGGGTAGAAATTGCATGATGATCTCCTAAATTTTGGTAAGCTGGAGCCACTCTTCATCATTCTGAAGGCTTAATTTCTTTGGGAGTAGAGTAAGAAAGCATGACAGCATTGGATTTCCTATATACAGAATAGCTGCCTGTAGTGGTTTTCTGATTCCTCTCTAGTGCCTAGCCAGTGTTGGAAAGTGGTGCATTTTGCAGTGGGATCTGGTGGCCTACCATAACAAACAACTGCCAAGCCCCAGTTATTTAACCCACAGACTTTCTCACTTATGTTACAGTACAGTGAAGGCTGGGATGCTTGATCAGCTCTACCATTGTTCTGAGACCCACATTCTCTTAATCTAATGACCTTACCATCCCCCCAGGTCCACAAACCTCTACTGGAGGTTTTGCACTTGGAAAAGGATGGAGAACATGGAGGATTTCACAGAAAGTTTTGAAGGCTGGATCCATACATGGTTATTTGTTTGCATCCACATGCCCAATTGCCAGATCTTAGTCACAAAGCACACCTGACTGTAAGGGAGGGTGGAAAATGTGGTCTACGTGTGAGTCCAGGAGGAAAAGGAAAAAGTTTTGGTGAACGGCCAGCCAGAATAATTATAAATGAGAAAGGAGTCAGGATAGAGAAAAAGGTGAGGATAAATAAGCCAGAGTTGGGAGGAGATGAGATGGAAGGTTTGATAGAGATACTGCCTTTGAACTAGGGGGAGAATAACTCATCTGAGACTAGAGAGAAGCTATGTAAGTGTTAATGAGCACTCGTAGAGGACTGTACAACTATATTTCATTCTAATCTCCAGGGGAACTCATGAGACAGACAGTAGGCCCAAAAGCAAGATCACCACATAAAGTGCCAAGAAAGCAGGAAGGGTTGAATGTCAACCATTGGTTGTGTTCTGGGGGCCTCTGTGTCCTCCTGGAAGAGGGCTAATGTTTTTTTGGCACAAAGTCATCTTGTGCCTGATGGGCTGCCAATCATCCCCATGTGGTACCTACTTCTAATTCAGCCATCCAGAGGAGGCATGTTTTCCTAAATTCACACAAAGGCACCATATGGGTTAATAGTGGCTGCATTCAAGGCTAGGGATGACTTGGAGCAGACGACAGCAGCTATATGAGAAGTGGTGCTGTGCCTCCCTAGTGTGGTGGTCTGGGAGCAGTCTGGAAGGGACACTGGAGAAGTGTTCTCAGGTCCCCAGAGCTGGATCTTTGCATTGTAGCTTTGGTATTTTATTTAAAATTACTCTTTATTCCAGTATTTTAAACAGACAATGGAACGTTTCTTTCCTGTCCTGCAGATTTAAAGACATTGGAAGGAGGCTATTCTTAAAAACTTACTTTCATTGTTAGTTACTGCTGAGAGCTTACAACTACATGGATTTTGTTTGTTGTGGAAAATTGTCTGCTCGAAGCAAAGCAAGGTGATCTAACTTTACCCCTAGCTAATTAGATGACCAAGAGGGTCTCTTCACATCTTTCACTCTGTATTGTCTCAGCTGCAAAATGCTCTCATTTTGTTAGTACTGATGGTTCCTTCATTACATGATGACCAATTTCCCCTTCAGTTCTGACATTTATAGATTTTAAGATATGTAGCAAGCACAATCTAGATTCTAGGATATGTAGCAAGCACAATATTTTAAACAAATATATTTTCATATAAAAATTTAGGGAACCCAGAAATATACAACTTTGCATATGTTATTTTTTAATAAAAAGCAGACTACTTATTTAGAATGCAAACAAGTTTTAAAAAATATCTTTGTACAACTTTTGTAAAGTACTCAGTAGCACTATTATAAAGCAGATAGTGAAGTGATAACATAAAATTAAATGTGTTTTTATATGTGTATATTAGACCAGTGCTTATCCCATAGTAAACACAATATAGGTATTTATTATTATTATCATTATTACTATTATTAACACTTTTCCCTCATTGGGAGCAATATCAAGTAAACAGTCAACTGCAATAAAAAAATTTCCAAAACCGAGATTGAATTTTAGTAGAGTTTTTACTGTGTTTTTAGATCCTTTTGTTCTGGTGTAGCTTTGTCCTCCTATAGGGACACTTGTAGCCTTTACTGAAATATTTTTCTTTGTAAAAATCCATTAGAATAAAGAAGAATATTAAAATTATATAGGTTTTCCAGCAAATTTGTCCCTTTACATTTTTGGTTATATAATATATTGCACTTTGTTGTTTTATTAAAATGTGCTTTGAGTCCTTGAGTTTCTGCATTGGTCACCTTTGTCTCTCCCTTCTTACTCCTTAATAGCAGTCTTAAGCCTTCACTACTTAAATGCATTGTTAAACATTTTATTCCTCATTATATTGTTACTGGCGATGTTCACTCTCAGTTCTTGACTTTGGCAAAGAAAAAATTCAGAGCCAAGAACCCTACCACAAGAGGAAGTTTATTTAGCATGCAAAGAGAAAGTACACTTGAAGAGAAGATTTGTGTGGGCCTCTCAGAGAGCTGCCCTGGCCTTTTAGAAAGAAAGTCAGAGACAGAAGAAGAGGGCCAGCTGGGCCACAAGGACTCAGGAAACAAGCTGCAGAGGCAAAAGGAGGGCCCTTGGAGACAAGTTCAGGGGGTTAGTCCAGGATGAGCTATTGCTGCCTGCTGCTACCCTGGTTGCAGTTCTCATGGGGACCCTTAAAGCTTAAGAGAAAGAAAGCAAAGTTACACACCTGATGAAAGATGGCTCAGATGTGCGAGAGAGACAGAGACAGAGACAGAGCTCATGTGCACAGTGGGTCCTTTGTCTTAAGGGTTTTTATCTATTTTCTAAAGGCAGAAATTGTAGGGGAGGGTCTCAATAGAATATTCATCAGCTTTCCGGGTGTGTTTTAATATGCTGCTTCACCATAATGAGACTATAGGGTCAGGGTTGTGGTCTCTACTGATTTATTGGTACCAAGGCAGGAGTCATCAGTCAATGCGCCTGGTACTAACATCAACCATAGTGACACTTTACCTGGTTTAAGCTTTTGTGGGCCTGGTGCTGAAACACAACTGAGGCCTAAATGTTATCTCTAGTTTGACCAAAACTCTGTCTCTGTGGTCAATAGACCTGAGGCTTTGTTCCTAAGATTATTTGATGCTGATCAGAACCTCACCATCCTGCAGGTTTAATGCTTACAGGAGTAGTTATGCAAGAGAGAGGGAGGCAGGTGAGTCAGCATGCTGCGTGATGCCAGTTTCATTCAGCCATCCCTCTGTTTCCTAGCTTCTTACTATCCTGCCTCAATATGACCAGTACATGTCAAATATTTATTGCCTCATCATTAATAAGATATCTCTATTATGAATATAATATATATAAATATAATACATAAAAGAGAAGAATTTTTAAGATACCCTGGTAGGTTTTTTTAAAGGCTTCAAGAATAACTAAATCCCAAACAAAACTTAAATCTTAGCATAAAACCTCCTCATATCAGAAGAGCAAATGAAGGAGGTATTTGCATTCTGAATTAGAATGGTAGTAGGCTTAAACACGAGTGAATAAGAACCATATCTACCTGACATGACCACATGGGCTGTGATGTAATTAAACTCAAGATAATAAAATATTAGAATTAGAAACAAACTAAGAAATGAAAAAGTAAGAAACCTTTCTTATAAAAAGAAAGGAAATTGAGACTCATTGTGTAAATGACTGCCTGAAGACAGTACTGGCATTTAGTGGCAAAACTTGGATTGAGGGGACCCTGGACTGCCAGTCCCTCTATATTATATGGTTCTAAGAAAACACGTAGAATCCAATGACTGCATTCCACTCCCAGCTTCACCTAACTGAGACCTGGCAACACTCCAGGACCCTTCTGGGCCTTTATCCTCATCTGTAAGATGGTGAGTCTGAACCAGACAAGAGCTTAGATCTTTTTCAGCCCTAAACTACTCTGATTCCATGCCATGGTTCATTTTTCTTAGTAACATAAACGAGATCTTTTTCCCAAGCACAATTTAAACTTACAATTTTGGAACTATAACTATGGATATGAGGCTCTTAGTCATCAAGATGTTTTTTTTTTCTAAACACTTTAGCTGATGCAATTTTCAGAAATTCAGAAAACAAATTTTGCAATCACTCTTTCTAATGATTGAAAGGTAGGTAAAAGGACAGATACGAGATGCATAATTATATGGTCCACTTAGTCAACAAGTGTGCAGACACAAAAGTTTAAAAATGAGGGCATCTATCAGGCATTTTAACTGTACTCATGACTCACCCTATTATGTATTTTCTTCCATGGGATCTATGTTTATTAGCATGATCTCTAGTCATGACTTGATTCTAATTCTGAGCTTTTCACCTGCAAATGATATGATTTTGAGCAAGTGATGTCTCTAAATCTTAGTTTTCTTATGTGAAATGGAAATAAGAGTAGTATTTACCTCAGGGTGGTTAAGGAAATAAATGGTAATAATGTGTATCAACATTTAGTATCATACTTGTCATGTAGTAAACACTTAAGAAATGTCTTTTCTGGGTACTTAATTCCTATCCTGTACAAGTTGTTAAATAAGTTAAACATTGCCCCCGTCTATAATGAAGAGTGATTGGGAAGAAAGACAACATCACCAAGTAGAGAAACACGTGGCCTGGTGCCGACTCACTGAGGGAGTGCTCAGTAGGTAGTGGCTAAATGAATCAGTGGTTAGATGGCCAGATAATGGTCCAGGACAACAGGAAACATTGTTGTAAAACCAACACTCCTGCAGGATCCAATACCATGCATTTAATCTGCCTAGTATCTTCCCCCTTTATATACAAACTCTTAGTTTCCTTTTTTCCCTCCCTGTTCAGTTACAGAACTTGTGTTAATAAAAATGAATATATGAAATGAGAAAATATAGTATTTCATAAATTTACCTTTCATATTTCATATTTGATTTTATTACTAATCCATAAAAGTCATAATAAATCTTTCATAAAATACTTTTGCATATATGCCTGAAGATTACTTTAAGCCTATCATTTGTTTTTCTTCACTAAAGTGTAAAACTATACTGCTAGTAATATCTTTTGAATTACTTGCTGAAGTAATTATACCCCTAGTACACTGTGTTCTTTCAAAGTATTTTTTATATGATTTCACATTTGGTCACCATAAAAAAGATCATGCAACTCATTATATAGCTTTCATTAAAGTATCATACATATGATATAGGGCAAGGAAACACAAGGTAAGGGGCATGGGCTTACCTTCTGAGTCATCTATCATAAAATCGATGACACAATAATGACATAGTGTGCTAAGTGATATAGAAATCCAAATTTGTATGATAGACTTATGTTTCAATTGAATGAACTTTGCCAAGACAATGTACAAAACACTTCTATGTGTAAGGTTCAGTTTTCAAAGTCACACTTTCTATCTGATCTATTTGAGAACTCTCAGGGAAATATTAGGAGGGGGAGAAGCCATTGGAGCAGACAACTATTGGGTGTATTGTGCCCAAATTTTGTGCCAAGGCATCACACTCTGGGAATTCTGCATGGATTACCTTGTATAAGTCTCACCGCAGTCTCATAAAGTGAGAAAGTTTGCCTCTGAGTTCAGAGGCAACTTTCCCCTACATCATACAATGCATCATAAGCTGAGAAAGAACCGCAAAGCCCCTACTGTTTCTACTCTACCACTTTCTAGGACAAAGTAAAATTCAATCTTTGATGGGCATTTTCTTCTTACCAGTGTATAGCTCAACTGTTTGTCACTGAATTACCACATCTGGAGCTACTTCATCTTTTTTGCTTACATTTTACTTTTATACACTATAATTAGAAAGCTACGCTCCAGAAAGAAACACAGGCTTTTATTCACATATAAAAATAGGCTAACAGCAATGACAGGGATGACTGTGACATGGGAAGAAAAGCAAGTGATATTGCCAAATCTATATTAGGAGTTACAGTGTTCATCAGAAAAGAACTTAAGCATGTCACATTGTGAAATAGCATCTGATAGAAGGTACGGTGTGGTGCTACAATGGATTCTCTTTGCCATATGGTGTGTTGATACATCCTGTTTCCTTGGGGAATGCTCTAAGGATGAAAGGAGAAAGGAATCCTGCAAAAGTGTATTAAATAATCATGTGAGTCCTAATGGATTTTGATTATACCACAATGCACAATTATTCCATGAGGATGACGAAATACCAGACTCTTTGCCTGTGGCACCATTCTCCAGCTATTGACATCAGCCAAGTGAAGTATTTCAACAGGATGGACTCCCCAAGGATTGTTCCATGGATCCCAGTGAAAGTGCAAAAGGGACCAAAGACAAATGCCGCTCATTTTTTAATTGTTGCTTTTATAATTATAACAAAATAAAGGAATAAATAATGAAAAGAAAGTTAAAATATAAAAATAAGGTCTCTCCACATGGAAGGATTCAGGATTCAGCAACATTATCAAGGATATATTTAAATACATAATTATGGAACATTCACCAACTCAGGTTGGATAAAAAGAATACTGATTTAATCGTAACTCTTAAAATTTAGCACAATGAGGCATTGGAAAAGAAGCAGCTAAACATTCCTTAGTGAGGACTGAACCAAACTCTTATTTTTTTATTTGAAAATGCTCTACTTAATTATTTAACTATGGTGCACAATAGTGCGATGTACAGTTGTTTTTTGGAAACAATTATTTTCAAGCATGCAAGCTGAAGTATTAAAAATGTAATATAAAGGCACCATGGGGAGATTAAAGTAACATAAGGACGTCTTTTCAGAATCTTTCACAAATTCTACTCTTTTAAAATATTTTCTTTATTTCAGTAAAAAATTGTTTTATTTTAACTGAAAGTGTTTAAACTCAAGAATCTCACTGATTTGTTAAAGTCCGAAGCTAAGACAATGAGAGAGTATTCACCAAAGCTTCACAGAAACACATAGTGAGTGAGCAGACTAGCTGTCCTTCACCTGCACTTGTCAATGGTGCCCTTACCTGGGAAATCTGCCTTCGCTGCAGCCTCAGTGAGTAATGAACATTATAGGTGTGCATTTCTTTTCAGGGTACCATTTAAAAATAATTGTTCTCTTGTGGGAAAACTGATTTACTCTTTACTATGTCCAAGGCTTTCATAGGTAATACTGTGCCTCTTTTATAGATGAAGGCTGGGGAAGTGAAAAGGCTTGAAGAATGGAGCAAACGTGCCCTTGGGTCAGGCCGGGGCCCATGTATGATCTCTGAGTCCATCCCTCAAAATAAGCCACTTGGCTACACATTATAGACCACTTTACATTGTAAAATAATAATATATACCTAATGTCATAATTACTAATGATACAAGCCAGGTATCTATATAACACACTCACCTCTTTTACAAAATAATTCTGTTCATAGTATACCACAAAGTTAATTGTACAGTGCATTTGGAGATGGATTGTGTGGTCAAAGACATTTTAACTTAAATACCTTATTTGGTATATTTTTATGAATTACAAACACTGACCAACAAGTGGTCCTTGTTGCCAGGAATTTCACCTTTTCTAATAAAAAGTTGTGGATATTTTTTAAACAATTTATTTATTTTTTAAAGATTTTATTTATTTATTTTTTAGAGAGGGAAGGGAGGTAGAAAGAGAGAGAGAAGGAAACATCAATGTGCGGTTGCTGGGGGCCATGGCCTGCAACCCAGGCATGTGCCCTGGCTGGGATTCGAACCTGCGACACTTTGGTTCGCAGCCCGCACTCAATCCACTGAGCTACGCCAGCCAGGGCAAAAGTTGTGGATATTTTTACATTCTCATCAAAAAGCATATCATCTTAATGCAAAGTAATAAAATACTAGACTACAGAATGGAAGTTATTGTACCTGATTGAAATTTTATGTTTGCTGTATTATTTAATATCTTAATTGTTTTATTCCAAAAGTTTCTGTGAAACATAGAAATATTATATATTAGATTTCAAGAACAGTCCAATATTTGATGGGACACAGGCTGCCCTTATGTCCTGTCGCTGATTATCAAGGTGACCTCGTAGGATGCTCCCTCCACAGCCCACAGCTGCCTATTGCTTTTCTTTGGTAGCTGTATAGGAGACAAAGACACATGTTGTTTGCTTTTTTGCTGTTTGTTTTTTAGGGAGAGGGGAAAGGAGGGAGAAAAAGAGAGAGACAAAAATGTGAGAAACATCAATCAGCCACATCTCCTGCACCCCGATGAGATGAACCCATACCCCAGGCAGGTGCCCTGACGAGGAATCAAACTGGTGACCTTTTGCTTTCTGGGAAGACACCCAACCAACTGAGCTGTGTCAGCCAGGGCACGTGTTGGTTTCTTTAGCCCACCCAACACAAATGAACAGTGTATACTTTTCTGTTGTACCTAACCAGACATCACTGGCTTGACTGGAAACCAAGAAGAGTTTGTAGTGAAATTTCATCCTTAGAAAATCAAACCTATTTGCTGCTGTTACTTTCCCTGTAGTGTTAGATTCAGTCTAAATCTTTTTCTGACTATGAGATTGCACCTACATTTAATTACTTTGTTCATTCATGGAAAGGTAGGGGGACCCTCAATGCATTCAATCATTTTTAAAAATGTTTTTGTTTCCTTCTTCAGAATGTAAACCTTTTTCTCTGGCTATGTTGACTTACCAAAGTCATTTTAGCACCCAAGTCAAGTCAAGAGAAAGTATACTGAACTCTGATTAAAGTCACAGTGTTCATTAATTTTTAAATTATTTTTATGTATTATCTCTGAAAGAGAATGAAGACAGTGCATAGTACTGTGAGAAAGACAAGTCTTAAGTTATCAGGAAAAAATCTGCTTTTAAAGCTCATTTTGAAATGAAAAGAAAAATCAAGGTCTACACCTGATTGATTCATAGAACTTTGAAGCTGATTGTGATTTTTGTAACAATTTAATCCAGTCTACTACATGAAATTCATAAGGTTTGGTGAAGTTACTAATTGGGGTTTGCTTATTGGGCCACATAACTAGTTCATGTCATTGCTGGAACTAGACTCCAGATTTTCAGTGGCTGAGCCAAGTGTGCCTAGGTAGGGGTGGAGTGAGAGTTAGGACTCGTGGAGGAAAGAAGGGTGGGCATTTCCATTCTGAAGTTCTGAGCAACTCTCATCTTTTCCAGAGCAGTGCCAGTGGCTAACTGAGCCTTCTTAGAGTAGGAGGGAAACTGAGTTTAAATACAACCAAAATTGGTCTGTCCTGGCAATATGCTTTTCAATAGTATGTTGAATTTTGAATTCAAATGTTTGAATTTTGGACCATGGACCACTGTCTAAATTACCTGAGGTACTGATTAAAGATGGAGATTCTGGGGCTTCATGCAGTCTTACCAAATCAGAATCTCTGGGAAATGACCCAGAGGACTGATGTTTTAACAAGCTGTTTAGTGATTTCTGTGAACACAGCTTTGAGAAAGCACTTGTGAAGAAGCTGAATCTTCACACAACACACACATGAAAGCAAATCCATGTGTGAGAATTCAGATGGATAGTATTTAGATTTCTGTGAGTTTTGCATATGATGGACATTCTGTCTCCGCACTAACCCCACAATCTTCAGGCCTTCCTGTGCAAATGAGACTGGAAACAGCAAGCGCCTCCTGGAAAAAGCTATGCAACTCAGCTCTGGAGGCTCAGGTGCACCTGCTGATTCCAGGGACTGGGACAGCACCTACCAACTGTGAAAAGTCGGGGCTGGCATGTAGCCCTTGCATCATGGTCAGCCCCAGGCCAGGGCAATAGTCTCCCAGGTTAGAATATAGACAAGATGTGGGTTTGTGCACATTGAAGGGTCTAATTATCAGAAAGTAGGCCTGCTTTGTTGACTTGCAAAACGAAGAAGCAAGAGCGATTGTAGGGCTGCAGGTGTGGGAGCTGCAGCCACCTCACTGCATTCTCTCTAGGAGGCAGGGAGGTGGGGTGTGAGAAAGTAAGCAGAAGGAACAGAGGAAAAATGGAGCTTGCCTGAAATCACATAATTTTTTTCTTCTTTTGAATTTGTAAGGCATTTTGTAGCAGAAAGACTTCTTTCCTTCACACTCTTCCAAATAATCAGAGGGAATCCAGCTGGTGAGTCAGAATACAAATATGACCCTTTTCATCCCCCTCCCCAGTTAGTTCACACACCCTGAGTCCATGAAGTACAGGGCAAGCAATTGAATGATGTTCCCCTTCCTCCATAGGATCTTAATATATGTTTTTTTAAAACTGAAGGAGTGTGGCTATATTAAATTGATATTACAACAGGGGCTTAGGTAATTAGGAAGCTGTATTTTAAAAGATAAAAATATAAGAAATAGAATTAATTAACAAGACTGTAGATATTAATACTTGATTATTTTTCAAATAGCATTCAAATGAATGTAACCCTTTGATTTAAGTGCAGGAGTTGTCTTTTATTATGCGTGGAATTTTTCTTTGGTTTTGATAATTCAAGACCATCTCCAGGATACATTATGCTTTCTGTATCACTGGAACAAAGGGATCATTCTTGAAGTTTTGTGTTTTAAACAAAGTGAAATGATAGTGATAGTCATGAGTAAATCGAGTTCTGAAAAAGATCTGCTCTCATTGTGTGTGTTTCTTTGTAGTGTTTTAAATAATGCTGTGTTTTTAAAGCTTCATGAATTTATAACTTATTTGCCTCCAAGATATTATAATGAATGATAATGAGTGCTATAATTTTAATGTAACAAAGAAATTATATTAACTAAAGAGGTATTTTGGATAGTGTAAGTGGTATATTTAGTTTTGGGCTTACAGTTTTTTTTTTAAGTAATGCAAAAAAATTACATCCTTGTATTCAAAACCATGTTGTAGATTCTTTTTTAGTCCTTTAATTATTTAAAAAGATGGTGATAGTGATATGAAAACAAGGGCTGTACCTCCTAATGAGCCTGGAAAATGTGGCTGTTCAGTCTCCTTCTTGGAGACTCACTGTGAACACACATTAAAAATCAAAGACTTAAGGACATCCTATAATTTAAAAGAAACCTGTTCAATTTTGAATCTTAGTTCAATTGTTACGCAAATTTAGTTTCACAGGCATAGACATTTTTACTTTTCATACATAACAACATCCTCCACAACACTTTTCTTTTAAAACTATTTTAGAAACTCTTAAGTTATATAATTCTCATCCTGTTGAAAAGAAACATTCTACTGAGTATTTCTTCAAGATATAAATTTCTTTTTTAATATATTTTATTGATTATGCTATTACAGTTGTCCCATTTCCCCCCTTCTCTCCCCTCCACCCTGTACCCCCTCTCCCACCCACGTTCCCCCCTTTAGTTCATGTTCATGTGTCATACTTATGAGTTCTTTAGCTTCTACATTTCCCGTACTATTCTTACCCTTCCCCTGTCTATTTTCAACCTACAATCTATGCTACTTATTCTCTGTACCTTTTCCCCCTCTCTCCTCCTCCCACTCCCCTATTGCTAACCCTCCATGTGATCTCTATTTCTGTGGTTCTGTTCCTGTTCTAGTTGTTTGCTTAGTTTCTTTTGGTTTTGCTTTAGGTGTGGTTGTTAATAATTGTGAGTTTGCTGTCCTTTTACTATACATGTCTTTTCTTTACCTTCTTTTCTTAGATAAGTCCCTTTAGCATTTCATAAAATAAGGGCTTGGTTATGATGAACTCCTTCAACTTGACCTTATCTGAAAAACACTTTATCTTCCCTTCCATTCCAAATGAGAGCTTTGCTGGATAGAGCAATCTGGTATGTAGGTCCTTGTCTTTCATGACTTGGAATATGTCTTTCCAGCCCCTTCTTGCCTGTAAGGTCTCTTTGGAGAAATCAGCTGACAGTCTGATGGGAACTCCTTTGTAGGTGACTGTCCCCTTATCTCTTGCTGCTTCTAGGATTCTCTCCTTCGTTTTTACCTTGGCTAATGTAATGATGATGTGCCTTGGTGTGTTTCTTCTTGGGTCCAACTTCTTTGGGGCTCTCTGAGCTTCCTGGATTTCCTGGAAGACTGTTCCCTTTGCCAGATTGGGGAAGTTCTCCTTTATTATTTGTTCAAATACATGCCCAATTTGTTGCTTTTCCTCTTCCCATTCTGGTACCCCTATAATTCGGATGTTGGAACGTTTAAAGGTGTCCTGGATGCTCTTAAGCCTTTCCTCGATTTTTTGAATTCTTATTTCATCATGCTTTCCTGCCTGGTTGATTCTACCTTCCTTCTGGTCCACTGTATTGTTTTGAGATTCAGATTCCTTCCTTTCACTATTGGCTCTCCTTCGTGTATCTTCCTGCATCTCTTTTATGGTAACCTGCATCCTTTCATCTAAATTGTGCCCAAAATCAACCAATTCCTTGAGCTTTCTGATCACCAGTGTTTTGAACTGTGCATCTGATAGATTGGCTATTTCTTAGTCGCTCAAAAGGATGAGTCCTTGGGGACTGATCTGTTCTGTTGGAAACATGTCTTATGTCTTTCTCAGTCTCTTTTTTTTTCCAGTCTGGTCACTCTTGTTACGGTGGGGGGTGGAGCCTTAGGTGTTCACCGGGGCTGGGCACCCCAGTCGCTAGATTGTGACGTTATAAGTGGGGGTAGGGGCAGGAGCCGGGACGGGAGAAAACAATGGCGGTAGTTCCGTTCTCCTGGGCTCAGACCCTTCTCTGGGATCCTGGGCTGCGAGCTCTGCCCTGGTCCACAATCACTGCCTCACTGGGTCCGCCAGCTGCAGCTTGCGTACTCAGGGATCACCGCTGTGTTCTTGAGCCCCGGCTGGCTGTCGCGCCGATTTCGCGCCAAATTTTCCCTGACCTCCACGTGCCTCCGACCCGTGCCAGCCCCATGCCAGCCCCACGCCTGTCCGGCTCGTCGTCTCCTACCAGTCTGGATGTACGGGTCTACTTCAACTTCTTGGCTGTCCAACCTCCATTCAGATAAATCCTCTATCAGTTCTGAGTGTTATTCTATCTGTAAATTATTGTTGTTCTAATCTTGGTTGTACGAGGAGGTACGGTGTGTCCACCTATTCCTCCATCTTGCCGGAAGTCTCAAGATATAAATTTCTTACAGTTATTACATTGTACAAGAAATTCACCACCAAGGAAACGAGACTTTTAAAGGGGATATTAAACAATACAGCAGATAAGAACTACAAAAGAAAATGGAGAAGAATTATTATATAATCATGTCTTATATCTGCTCTCAATGAATTTACATTAAATTATAATTATATATGGATAATTCTATAGTGGGGGACTCGCATGTCATTCAGATATGCACCTTTCTAGTCGTGTAACTCAATGCAAGACTGGAGCTCTGACCACCCAGAAACCGGAGTTCCCTGAACTCTCTTTATTAAAGATAACTTCTGGCAGTCCGATGTTTTGTAGGCCTGAGGAGAGCAGATAGATTGCATGCTTTGAGTGGTCTGAGTTCTGATTGAAAGGCAACAGCACTGAAGGCAGGATTGAAACTTAATTAAAAAAGAAGGTAGATCCAGCTTGGATCTTACCCAGGATGCCTAATGCAGAGCTGCACAGCAAATTTCCTCTAGGAGCACATGTCTCTGATCAGGTACCTGGTTTAGGGTTCGGTTAACACCCCACAGTTCCAAACACTGAATTAGGTTTTTTAATCTGAACTTTTCAAAGATCAAGAGCAACTAGCCATTCTAATCAACCATGACAATTTCAGTGTGAATCCTGTGGCAATTTACAATTTAACCAAGTTTTCTTTTGAGTGTATCTGCCAGCATGAGTAAGCCAAAACATACAACCCAATCAAGTAAAAATAATAGACCTCCTAGCTGAGTAATTCAGACATTTGAAATTTTATGCAATTACAGTTATGAACATAGTAGGAGACAAAGGAAAAGAAAAGGAGAAAAATCCAGAATCAGAGTAGAACTTAAACAACTTTTTTTTAAAGATTTTATTTATTTTATTTTTAGACAGGGAAATGGGGGAGAGAGAGAGAGAGAGAGGGAGAGAGAGAGAGAGAGAAACATCGATGAGCGGTTGCCAGGGGTCATGGCCTGCAACTCAGGTATGTACCCTGACTGGGAATCGAACCTGCCACACTTTGGTTCAAAGCCCGTGCTCAATCCACTGAGCTATGCCAGCCAGGGCTCCTTAAACAACTTTTTAAAGACACAAACAAAAAGATATCATAACCTAGTTGTCTCAGAACCATAAATAAATAAAATAAAAGGTTGTATACTGATGCAACCCAAAAAAAGTATGGAATCTAAATCTTATTCTGTTGTTATAAGTCAATAAAGAACATAAAAATAAAAATAAGAGAAATATCTCCTTTAGACAGACAATGTAGTAAAACCAAATTGTAAGTAAAAAACAATAATGATGATGAACATAAATGCAATTAGTAGGAACAGAAGTAAAGGGAAAACAGAATAATTAAAATAAAGGTCATTTATTTACATTATTAATAAGTATAGGCAATTAGTATAATGTTCTTTTCTTCTCTAAGTGTCTGCTTGCTAGTAAATTCCTTCACTTTAATAATAATCCATGAAAATATAAAAATGCTATTGTGTAGAAATATTTATAAATAAGTAGCTTAGCTATGTCTATTCAATTTTTTAATTAGAGGGCATTAATCCATTTTCAATTTTTAGTTTCTGACAAATTCAACTTATGGAAGATCCTTCCAGAAAACATTTTTCAGATTTGGAGTACTTCCTCTCTTAGTTCATTAAGGATTAACTATTCCAGTATATCAAAGTTGCCACAAACTGTAAGTATAAAAATGAAACGAGTCTTTCTCATTACAGTCATGTCTCACCAACCAAACAAGAGTTGAGATTCATTAATATTTAATCTGCCTGTCTATCTGCTTGAATATCTGGTACATGTCCATCTACTTAGGTCACAACCTCCACTTTGCACAGAGGGCTTCACTTAGCTGGGGTTGGATTTTCTGTTGTTAATACTGCCCTTGATGTGATCATCTGATAGGTAGCATAGATCAGTTTACAGCAAAGACATTCATGTATTTTAGTCCTAAGGTCACAGCCTTGATGCCAAAGGAATCCTCCAGTGACTTTTGAACAGACCCAGCTGGTTGATGAAGGATGCTTGTGTGTGGATGCCTTAGGTTAAAGGGAAGGAACATTGCTAGTTGCCTGTTAATTAGAAATAATGAGGGAAAGGAAATTAAACCCTGCTGCCTCCTTGCCCCAATTCAAAGAGACATTGATCAATTGAAGCTTCTAAATGTTCCCTCTAAAATTATCTCAAGTCCTTAATGATGCTTGCTCCAGTTCCTGCTCCCAAGAGTTTCTTTCACATTTGTAATTTCTGCCATGTCCAAAGATGATCTATGATTCAAAAAGATGTGCTGAGATAAGGCAGGTGGGAGGTGAGATGATTTATCCTGAAAGTAAATTCAGAAGAAAAAGAAAATCTTTTTAAACTAAGAAAATACAATATTCATATTTTATATAAATATACTTTGGGTGTCAGTCAATTATTCCAAGAAACTGCTTTGGGTCTCTGTTGAGTGGATTGAAACATGAAAGTTATAAACTTTTAAAAACTATTTAGAATATTATTGAATTTTGTTTGACACCAAAGCTGACAGCAAATGTGATTAATTGCCACTCATAATTGCAGTTTCATTCCAGTGGTTATTGCTTGTCAGTATCAATTAATAGCTCAACCAAAACCTCATTCATTCCAGAATATTAAAGAATGATGGCTTGTGGGAATTATGCTAAACTAGCACTTTCAATTAGATTTTGAATTTTATAGGGTGCTGAATAATAGTTTATGAGTTTATAATAGTAAGTAGCAATGAGTTATTGTGGAATTATAATTACTATCATTATGTGTGTTTATCTGGAGAATTGTAATTAGTATTGTCTGCATGTTTAAAAATAGACTATTGCCCTTAATTTTTCTCTTAATGTATAGTTTCTGAAGTTCATTATATAAGGGAGTAGACTTCAAAATAACCAGTCCCAATAATCTGGCAGAAGTGTAGTGACCGTGACTGTGGCTTATTCAGGAGGAACAGATTGAAGGTAAACAATCTGACAAGGTGCAATTCACGAGTCAAACTTCTGTACGTTCAACGAGTAGTCAGAAGTCTAAGTTCAAGTCTCCTTTTTTTATTGTATAAATAATTGGCCATATGAGTTTATAAAAACAAGGATACATAAAAGGGTAGCAAAATGGAATGTAGTACAACTTCATACTTGAAAGGATTGAACTTTGAGCTTCATTTTACTTCCAGAATCTTTTTAAATTTTCCTCTAAAATTATTTTGAATTTTCACAGAATTCAAATTCCTATCAATCCTCAGAATATGAGAGAAATCCTAGAAATTTCAAATTTGATTCCATAAAATATATGAATGTCACATACTATTTCAAAAAGTAGATTGCAGAGAATTCAGCAATCCAGTCCTAAATTTAAAATTCAGAACTAAAATGTAATAAAATTGTTAATCCAGAATATTCAGAGTAGATTGAAGCCAACTAAATGTAGTTCCAATTCTTTCTGTCTTAGCATTACTCAACAAATAGTATTTGACTGAAAATAAAGTAAAAGGAGGGACTATATGATCAAATGAAGCGAATGTTGAAAGAAGGTCTGGTTATTTGGGGAATGTGAGGATTTTCCCAGTTCATTGAGTTGATTCAAATAACAATGTAGTAATTGTACATTAACATGATTAAAAAAGAATTGACTAGACTAAGTCACAGACTTCAGTTTCACTCTATCTAGTTTTCTGCCTGCATCAACTTGATTCATTGAATAATCGCTCAAATGGTTTCAAAATTTTGTCTGCTCTCAAATTACATTATATTTTATGTTATTGTTTCTTCATTAATGAGGTAAGTACCTTTATCAGTGTCATTATAAATGCAGGAAATGTGGAGAACATAAAATTAGATTAGGAATGAATGTGAAGCAGGGTGACAGAAGTGGAAGAACAGGGATGTTATCTCTCTTCTTCTAGATAAATTTCTTCTGCACATGCTGCTGGGGGTGCTATTCACCATTCTGGCAACACATGCCTCAGGCATGAAAACTCTCTGTCAAAGGAAAGTTTCAGTTATGGGCTGTTAAACAAAATCTCTCCTAGCAACCTGCACTATGCATTTGTTTTTGAAGCATAAGAGCAGAATTTATGACAGTGCTTCTTGAATTAGGTGTCCTATTCTCACCCCCTCTCTACTTACTAGCTCTGTAACGTACAAAAAGTGACTTTCCTCTCTTTGCCTTGTTTTGTTTCATCTGTAAAATGGGAATAATAGTAACTATCTCACAGCCCTGTTTTGGGGATTAAGTGTATAGGTAAACACATAGAAGAGTACCTGCACATAGGAAGGGCTAAATTAAAGTTGCCATTGTATTATTGCCTTTGGGTTGTTTTTTTTTTAAATATCAAAGATTGGATTGTCAAATGCTGACTGTGCAATCTTGGCTTATGTCTGAACATGGACTGTCTCAGAACACTGATATACTCTTGTTAATTTTAGCCAATCATTCCCTGTCAGTTTGCTCTAGGACCCTGATTCTGTTTTAAAGATTTTAGCTATGTGAGATCTGCAGATATGACAGGTTTGCCTTTACTTTTTTGTACAAAGTCGTTCATAATGATGTTCAGCAAGACATGGCTGAGTACAGAGATTTTTGGCACATCAGCAGGGGCCTCCTTGCCAGGGTGAAAGTGATCCACTAATCTCACACTGTTTTTACAGTGACTCAACCAGCTTTGCATCTGCTTAACCAGGTTATCATTCAATTCACACTTCTCTACCTTGTGTGTGACAGGTATTGTGGAATGGCTTCAGAAATGCATTTTTATAAAAATAACAGTGCCTTCCTCCAAATCACCACTTAATTGAAGTTTAATATAGGCAATCTGTAGGTTTACTCAATTATCTCACTCACTACAGATTACCTACAGCTGTATTTCCCACATGCAAAGAACAAAGGGAGGTGAACCAATGGAATAGTCATTGTTACTTTATCATTATTATAACTTGATTGCCATGGCTTCCCAAATGTTTCAAAAACAAGAGTTCACATCTTAATTTCTGGGTCACATATAAGTATACCTGTATATCTCTTTATTTTGTGGTTGCCCCTTCGACTCTATATAATTATTTTCTAAATAATTCTATACTTTTAATAAATAAACCCCATTGAATATAACTCTTGCTGCCTCTGCATAATGGTGTTTATCCTTAAGCTTCATGTGACACAGGTTGTAATGAGAAACTGCTGGAGAGAACAATAACCAAAAAATCCTACCTCTCGTCTTCCCATCAACCATTACCTCAGGTCCCCAGGACCATCAGGCTTAACATACTCAGGGACTTCTGTCCTGTCCCTGTGTCCTCTCTCCTTCCTTCTCTCCTCATTAAGCATGACTTGGTCATAGCAACAGCTTATGAGACTCATGATGCTTTGGTGTCAGTGAATATGAAGTCTTAATAACTTCAAAGGACAATTATAGAATCTCCATCTGTGTCTTTGTATAATATGCAATACTTTCACCAACTTCTGTACCCTACTTTCTCCACAACGATGTTTAATAACCATCTGGTACCAGAAGAACTTGTATCATGGGAAGATGGTTAAGTAAAAACCAAGAGACTAGAATTCAAAAATTTATACTAATAGTATCTCAGTTACATTGAAAAAGTTCCTTCTTTGTGTCTCAGGATACTTTCATTTATAAAGTGGAAAGATGAGACTATATTAATAATGGCATACTGAGGGGGACCAGAGTTTGTCACCCTAGAATGTGCCTTTTGGGTTATTGATTATTTTAAGCTGGTTATTTTAATAAACGAAAGACTGAAAAAACTTTTGATCCTCCACCTTTAGCTGCCTAAAGGAATTTGACTAGAAAAACCCGCTTCAAGAAGGGAGCCTTTGCATTTTCACATCAGCGTACTCACCCTAGCTTACATGAATTTAGCATGGCAGAAAAGAGGACCCAAGCAAGTCTGTTTGCTAGATTCCCATCCATGTCCCATTGTTTCTGGTGGCCCAGCAAGAATTTGTTTGCCAGGCATGCATATTTGCTCTTTCTCATCTGTCTGTGAATTGCCTACTTCCCATGTGAAATCCCAAACCCTTTCTCCCCCTCTTTAGGTCAGAATGACATGTAAGTCTCAATGGCCCCATGTACCCTCAGGTCTCATATTCTTACAGAACCCCCATTTGTACATACAGACATAACAAATTTGGTCATTTTTCTCTATTAATTTGTTTCATGGTAGTTTGGTTATTAGACTAGCCAGACAAACTTAGAAAGCTGGGCAGAAAATTATTGTTTCTAACCCAATAGTATCAATCAATTATAAACAACACCTTTATTATTATTTTTTGATCCTCAGTATCTGTATAAAGTGGCAGAACAATATGCTGAAGCTTAAAAATGGTGTAGCAGTAAGGCACTGTTTTTAATTAATCAATTCATATGCAGTAATTGATCACTTAATTTGTGCTTTATGATGCCTTTCAGAATGAATGTGAGGGGGGATTCCCCAAAATGGAATTATCTCATGGAGGGCAGGCTCCTTGTAGTACAGTCTTCCCCTGCTAGGTGAGTGTTCTAGGATCCTATCTGCATCACTGTACCAGCTGGCCTTGCTGTGAGAGGCTGTGTTCAATTTCAGTGAAGTTTTTTGAAGAATCTTTCCACAGGTTTGCCCATTTCTTGATGGGTGATTTATGAGCATAGCACTCTAAGTGTTCAGCAGTTTTTGATAAAAAATTGCATGACCTTCATGCCCCACCTTCCTTATTCACCCAATCTTGCCCCGAGTGACTTTTCTTGTTCCCCTAGATGAAAAAAGTCCTTAAAGGGAAACACTTTGCTGATGTAGAAGAAGTGAAACAAATAACAGCAGAAACACTAAAAGGCATCAAAATTGACAAGTTCAAAAACTGTTTTGAGCAGTAGAAAGTCTTGATAGGTGTGGTGCCTCAAATGGAGAGTACATTGAAGGTGATTGAATTTAAACATGTAAGAATAAATAACACAATTTTTTATAAATAACTTCCAGGGTTTTGGGGGTCACCCCATATGTATTTTTTTCCTGACTCACCTGTACCTCTTTAAGCTCAAACACATTTCTGATTTATATGCAGGAGTCCAGCAGAAGTAACACCTGCTTGGGCGTAGTTGGTAGGGTATATGAATGTCTCGCATGAGATGGACAGCAATTTGAACACCACCTAAAATGTCATATGGTGTGCTTGAGTGTGATATTGTTATGTTACAGAATTACATGCTCATGATTCTGTTATACAAATGGGCATTATTTGTGCTGGACCCTACATAACATGGCAGTATCCTTCCTATGGGACATGACTTTAGGGATTACTAACATTGAAATGAATTTCCTATAGGTCCTAAAATGTTTTGAAAATATCAAGCAGAACGCTAAATTTACTTCATGTAAGAGCATTTTTAATCTGTAAAATTAACTTGGAATTCTCATAGCAATTTACTGGAAAATGTTAAAGAAGTTAAGAAAAATGTTTCCCAGTGAACAGCAAACACGACCTGCCCCTTTTCAAATTGTGGCTTAAAAACCCTGCTTAATGAGGCAATCAAAATATTTTCTTTATCTCGTGTAGTTCTATTCAGAGACCTATTATTATTTATCACAAACCTTAAGTCACAGAAATGCCAGTGAATACTGGCATTTTTTTATGAATACTTTTTTTATTTTTATGAGTATTCAGCATTACATTGCAAGTGAACAGTTACTCCTGCATGCTTGTAAAGCACAACACAGAGCTGTGGGTGGGGCCATTTTGATATTACCTAGCTTAGCTCCCAGGCAAGAAGAGCCTACCCAGATTATTGCAATGGAATAAGAGGAAAAATTGCCTAATTGCAGAAGTGAAGACTTGGTTAATGAAGAGTTCTAACTCTGTCTAAGAACAAATCAAAATGCAATGGAGTCACTAGGTTGTAGCCACACTATGAGTTCCCCAGACCCACGTTCTCTCCATTAGCATTACTTCTCTGGTGACAAACTGGATTTTAAAATGCCCCTGGAATGATGTTTTAGGCCAGGATTTTCCCTATTTACATCAATATATTCAAACAAAATTTCCTTGTGGTTATTGGGGGGTGGGGGTGGAGGAAAAACTCACCTTTAAAAATCAAGCACAGATATTTCAGCTTCATAATAAGTGTTTTCTCCAGAGAATGGAGCAACTGAAATCAGATGTTCTGGTAAGAACTCTCTTAAAATCATAACAGGTGTCCTGATAGAGCTGAAGAAACAAAACAACCTTTTTTTTTTCATTTCGACCTGCTGCAGGGAAATCCCAGAAGCTGAAAATTAGTGATGCTATGGAAGTTAACAAGTAGTACTGAGAGTCATGGGGACATTTGGAGGGCAAATATGCTGCTTTTTACTTGTAAAACACTGATATTCAAACCACAGGATGGGATGTGTATAATAGGAAACCTAATAATATACTGGGAATCAGTTCCCTTCAGCAGAAAGAGAGGAACTTACAAAAGGAACAGATGGTGCTAAGTTTGTGGTAATGGGGCAAAGCACTAAATAGTCTTTGACAGAGCGTGCCCCCAGATAGAATGGCAGTGGCGGGGCTTAAATCATTTTTTGCTTTGCTCACTGACTTTCTTTGCCTACTAATAAGTCTTCAGAGAATATATTTAGTTTGCAGCCTGACTTTGCCTTTCTTTGTTAGTGTTACATGTCCTCTGCTGAATTTGTTTAACCCTATGACCCCAATTTTGGTTTCAGGACCCTCTTTTCAATCCTTTCCTCTTTTAAAATGCAATTTTGTAGAAAGCAAATATTACACTCAACTATTCTCCTTTTAAATTCTGCATAACAGGAAAACCTAGAGAGTGATTCTCAGCCTTAACTGCACAGCAGAATCGGTTGGGGAATTTTATTTTCCTTTAAATATTGATGCTCTATCTCCACCCCAGAACAATTAAATTTCTAGAAATATCTAGATTACTCTCTAGTCTGAGCAGTCTGGACAGAGGTAATGTTTTCAAAATGTCTTCAGGGATGCTGATGATCATCAGTACAAGTTGGTAACCTCTAGGTTAAAGGCCTCAAGAAGAGGAAGCTTTTACACAAGCTGTAGTAACTGGCCATTCCACGCACTGCTGAGAAAAGAAGGAAGTTAGCTAAATTGGAAGCTATTCTTCCCTGATGCTGCACTACCTAGGGCTGATTTTGCCACAGTGCTTACTCTTTTTTTTAAGAAAATCATAATTATGGCTTTCTTTGTCTCTCTCTCCCACACTTAAAAGGTAGGGGTTAGATTTTAATATATTTGCCATGCAAGTTCCTATCCTTTACAAAATACATTCTTTAAAGCCAACCCCTAAAGGACAGGGGTTAGGTTTTTTAAAATATATTTATGTATGTAATCTTTTTCAAGTTTTTGCTTTTGTAGGTGATTGACAGTGATTGAAAAATAGTGAAGTTCAGCATTTTTAAAACTAAACTGAAGCTATTGCAAATGGCAAATTAGACCAGTGCTTGACAAATTTTAAACATTCTTGAATCTTCTTAACAATTCTGTGAACACAGTGTTGAGTAAAATAAAGATATTTTGATATAGTTCCTCAAATTGTATTGCATCTTCCTCTGCAGCCAGACAAATCCCAGTATAAGCCACAAATGGGCTCATGAAAAGGTAACTTTTAAAGTATGTTTCTGCTTTTATGTAGATTAAGTCAGGCAATGAAATTTGTAATCCTCTTAGATGATGAAATTGAAGCGAAAATGCTTTTAGAAAAATATTTTGCTGTAGTTCCTCTAAAATAAAACCCATTCTTAAAACAAAAGTAGCCCATTAATCTAACAGTCTTCTCCTCCGACTTCCCTTGTCTCACTGGGCATTTAACTGATCCATTCTTTTCTTCTCTCGGTATTAGGAACAAAGACCAAATTTCACCCCTCCCTATTATTACGCTATTCCTCAGCTTTGGGGCCTCGAGGAGAAAGTCATTTTAGCCCCAATGAGAAACTGTATCTAACTTCACAAGGAGACAGAAGGTCCTGCATCCTCCCCATCCAGCCATTCTATAGAAATGCAAACTGCTCTTTGCTGGGCCTCTATCTCTACATCACTATATTTATAAGCTTTTGCAAATCACATTGCTCTTCAGTTGTGCTAGTTTCGTTTCAACTAATAAAAAATTACTTCCTAACATCCAGGGTAGGGAGTGGAGAGAGGTTGGACTTTGTTTATGAAATCTCTGCAGTTCTATTTGCAGGACACGCTCACGATCACTGAGGAAGGTACAGTTAGAGGCCTACTAGGAACCCTCTGGTCAGGTGGTGATGGGGAGGGGGAGGGAAGCAGCTGCAGGGGACTGAAGAGGGAGGTTTATAGAGGCACTGATATATGTTCACTGCAGTTTGTTATATACCTGATTTTAAAATTGGGGTGGCGAATCAGAATGATCTTGTGAATCTTTTATTGTAAACTCTACTCTCCCCCTCCATTCACCCCATTCTAAGCTCAATACAAGAAATACTACTTGTATATTTGGTTTTTTTCCAAAACATTTCATCCTAATAAGCTCTTAAAATTATTTAGTAGTATTTGAATTTGATTCTTTAAGGTTTTCATTCCTACTGAGTAAAGGATCATTTGTTATCAGTCAATAGCATTAACTGAATGCCACCCTCATAAGATTTTAAAAACTGTTTCTGTCCAAAACATGCCCATATTTACCTATGAAAACTTATATATTAGTACATAATCTCAATATAACATATTATATGCTATAGTAGAGATACATACAAAATGTTTAAGGGTATTATACCTCAGAAATGCTAGAATAAATTGTTAATAATCATTAGATTTATACTTCTCCAACTGAGTACCCTACTATTAATTTAGCCAACAATTTATAATCATTCTCTTATTTTGCTCCTGAGATTTTTAATTCATTGGAAAATATGCTTGCCTTGAATATAACTGAAACAGACTGAATACCTCTGCTGGATTGTCTGTCAGTTTAAAACCTTTCTTGTGTAGATACATTGGACACCATTAGATTTCATTGTTCTTGTGAACCAAACATGTCCTGGTTTCAGCCCAGTCAAGCCTCCTGCACCATTCACGCAATTACATCAAGTGAAACTCATGAATCACAAAGTAGTGACAAAGAACTCTATTGCAAGACCAACATAATGTCCATTAAATCAGAAGATTAATTTCAGGAACACAGGCTTTTGAGAAACCATAAAGGGGTTTGCAAACTGTTTGAGGAGCCACACTCTCAATATTTTCAGAAGGTAACTACCCTTCCTATTTATGTATTTGTCTGTTGGGAGTCCTGTGGGTCCTGCAAATTCAAGTGCCCAGAAATGATTTCTTAGGTCTGCATTATGTTTGTGCTCGTTAGTGACCACTGGACTCGGTGTGCTTTCTCTTGTGTATGTTTGGCATTGTGATACGGCAGGGCTCCCTTTCTTCCACAGGTTATCAGCAGCTTGCAGGGTGGCAGAGCTAAGATGGAGGGAGAGTTCTTCTCCAGCAAACTTATTTCAATGAAAGGAAAACCAAGTCCATGTTTTTTGATCCATCTCCCAGATTATAGAAACTGACTATCTCATTAGTGATTAAAACAGCAGCTGTTAATGTCTTGGAGCTGGTGGACCAGCTTAATTATCTTGAAATCTGGCCAGATTCCTCTTCTTTTAGCTAACATGGGGATTTCACTCTCTCTAAAGCTACCCCAAGCAAAAAATTTCAAATGGTACTGAAAAGTGAATGTTCTTGCCTACCATGGGTTTACAGACATGGCATGCTCTCTTTTCAGTCGTGGCAAGTGCTGTGCAGCCGGCTCTATGGTTAACACTGTGGTAGCGTCATAAATACATTCACACTCTACTCCAGTGTGCCAGACAAATATAGTGTCATTATTCTGCAAAACAGCTCTTTCACTAGCCTCTCCATACTAAATAGAGGAAAGTAGAGACATGCGAAAGTTACTCCAAACATAGTCTGAGTCAATAATTTAGTTTCTTCAGATTTAAGTGTTTCTTTTGAAAATGTTTTCATTCCAACATTTTCTTTCTTTCTTAGCATGATCTTTCCTAAAATGGTGTGTGGGCTATGGGAGGGTTAGGTGATCAAGTACTTTGGCAAAGAGGGGTCCTCCAGGCCCCTGGTGTTCCTGGGTTTGAGCTGACAGGTGTTATATCCAGACACCTGCATTCTACAGGGACACACCGCTGAATTTAAAGAATGGCACCTCCATGGTCTAACTTCTCATGCCTGGGGATGATCCATGGTCAGCTGTGTCTCATGGTCATGTAGAGCTTTTGCCATGTTTGCCAGGGATGCCCCCGGCTGTCAATCAGCATTCTTGCCATATGGGCACGGAAAGAGCCAAGAGGCTGTAGTGCACCTTGTTCCTGGCCATCACGTCCCACCCTTGTGACTTGGTGCGGCATCTCCCTGTTGAAAAGAGTTTACCCCACACTGTATGCTTTTCTCAGGCTTCCTCTGCTCTCAGTGTCACCTCAAACTTCTTTAACACACCTGCAGCTTCAGCTGAAGAAGCAAGGGCTCAGCAGTCTGACACTCTGCCACCTTTATCACTGTTTTTTTCCCACTTTTTTTTTACTATCCCTTAAGCATTAAGGGGCAGGCTTCTTTTATTTCCCTGTGTCATTTCTTCCTTCTACCACACGACTACAAGCTTCATGATGCAGTTGCAAAAAGAGCATCTTCTCTTCATTAAGGGAGAAAATCTATGATCTATCATTCTCGTGGCTAGATGTTCTAATTCATGCATAAAGAAATTTAAGAAATTTATTACCTCTCTCTTTCCTTCTCTCCTTTAATTCCCTTTCTCCACTCTTTCTCTTGCTTGTCAAGGTCGTTATTTGTTAAAAGCATCAAATACGTGCCCCTTCTCTGGGATGTTAGATGTCTGAGAGAATGTGTTTTTAAAGGGTAAATTACAATGCACTAGTATATATTTATAAAATTCTATCTGTTACCTTACTCTACTTTCAACATCCATCTTAATATATCAGCATCTCAAACTATTATGTCTTTCTCCAGTTACTGTGAAAACCATCTGGAATGTTTAAATATTTTAAGACTTGATATCACTATATTTAAGGAATTATACTTGGTATTATAGGAGAGGAAAAAAATTCCCCTCAACCCTACTGATTTCTCCAATAGAGGCTCTGGGAATTAGACTGATCAAAAGAGATTACAAGAAAAAAACAGTCTTATTAACATGTGCAGTATGCATACACGTGTAGAAACTTGGTAATGAATAACTCATAGAAATGGTTAGAACTTGGGGTTTATATAACATCTGAACAAAGAACAATACTTTCTTAAGGAAAGTGACAAGACAAAGGAAAAGAGCTTTTAGGCTCTTAGGATGGTAAACTGTAAGATGATAAATATACAGGGAAAGGAATAGAAGATAAGGATTGTTTTAGTAACGCTTGTTATGTATTGCAGATACCTCTCAGTGCTTTCTCAGTTGTGATAAGAGTCTGGAATTGTCTCCAGTGATTAATAATCACCCTTCCCTTCCTGGTAGAGAAGAGATGACAGAGTTGTGTGTTTGTGTATGTCAGCTTCTTTTCAATTGCTTTTAGCTCAAAATAATCCTTGTACCAGTGTCATATTTTAGGGTGGCATAATCTGAATGCCTTCACACCTCCACTTGAAATTTTAAGAAGCATCATATATTAAAAATCATGTTGGTCCTAGAGAGAGAGATCTGAGTTAGAGGTTGTGAGGTAGGAGAGCTGTAAAAGAGGAATAAAACAGATTGGACAAGCAGAAAAGAAGAAACGTGAGCAAATTCCTCCATATCTTACTGAATCAGTCTCTCAGATCTGTGACTAGACAGTCTAGATAAACAGTTTTGTCTCACTTCTGGAGGCGGTAGTACAGTGGGAATAGGGCAGCTTCTATACAGTGTGATCACTCAGGCATTTACTGAGGGGCATTTCTGTGGGAACGGAAATGAAACACAAATTCTAATGGCTAGACCAAACTGCAAACTAAAAAATGTTTGAGCAGTCAGTCCTGATTTCTAGATGTTGGGCTTCAAACATCCTTAAGTGGTGGAGTGAGAATAAGCAGTAGCAACCCAAGCAATTTCCGGTTTTGTTGTGTGAGCATCTCCACCGATAGTGTCCACATCAGTGACAAAGTTGTGGTTGTTTTTCAGAGCAGAGAGTGGGAGCATCCAGCTCCAGCCACAGGGAGGGTCCTTACTACAACCCAGATAGCCAGGTTTTAATTCTCAGTGATGCCAAGTCAGGAGGGTGAGAGAAAAAAAAATCAGAAATCTTGATTTCTGATTTCTGACAAAATGTGTTAACATACAAAATCCAGTTTACAAAGAGATGAAAATGTTACAGAACAAACAAGGGGGGCCTGGGACGATATACTATTATTGAAAAAAAAGCCCCCAGGTCTGTCATGTCCGCCACCAGAGGAAAGACGTCTCTCAATGCCAGAGATTTGTGAAAAAGAAAGGAAATGTTTATTTAATGCTATACAAACTTAAAGTAGTGACCTAATGTCTTTATCAGAAATCCTAAAGTCCCTTAAAACACCCACAAACAGACACAGTCCTTCCTTCCCCCTTTGCCCAGTCCAGAGTACCGTATCTCAGGAAAGGAAATAGAAGTCCATGGCTCAGGCAGTTCTCTGGTTCTTCCCAGTTAGTACTCCATCTCGACTGGGAGACCTCCCTGGGTTCCTGGCACCCTCAGCTGAGTCGCCGGGATCTCTGCTAAAACCAGGTGGTGGTTCCCCCTTCTAAAGCTGTGGGGGTCCCCACTCTGGCAAAGGCACGTGGTCCTGTCTCCCAGGGCCACGGGATTCCCCACTCAGCCCAAATTGCCTGCTTCTCTCCCTGCACAATGGCTGCAAGGTGGCGGGGGCGGGGGGGGGTTGTCGCCACTCTGCCAAAACCGAGTGGTGGTTCTCTGCTAAAGCCACATGGTGATTCTCTCTCTCAGGGCTGTGGGAGTCTCCACTCTGTCAAGACCGCGTGGTTCTCTCTCCCTGCACAATGGCTGCAGCCGGAGGGGCGGGGGGCGGGGGGGGGGGGTCGCCTCTCTGCTAAAGCCGCATGGTGATTCTCTCTTGCAGGGCTGTGGGAGTCCTCACTTTGCTAAAGCTGCGTGGTTCTCTCTCTCCAATGGCTGTGATCCTCTCTGTACTTCCACAGCTGCATGGTTCTCCCTATGGCTGCTGCATCTGGGTTTAAATCCCCACGCCAGTCTTCCTCGGCAGCTCCATTTCCGACTCCTCCCACACTCGGCTTCACATGCCAGAACTCATATCCTTCCAGCTTTACTGGGCTGCCATCAAGAGTCTGGGCAGGAGTGGCCCCATGTCATGGAGCCAATCTTCTCCGAGCTCCCACGCAGGTGCTGTAACTCGGGGGACCTGCCCCCCAGTCACGTCTTGGTGGGGTAGTTACTTCCATTCCCCTGGCTCAGAGCATGGCCACAGCTGTTTAGCATATCTAAGTGACCAGCCAAAAGCTATAGGTATCTTAAATGACCACACCAGAGGTTAGCTGCAAGGCTGTTGCTATGCGAAACAGCTCTCAAAGGCTCTGCTCCATTTGTCCCTTCCCCCAACCCACACCTGGGGAGTGAGAGTGAGGACACCCAAAAATCTCCTGGACACCTTGAGTTCTGGACCCCATTTCAAATGCCTATTTAGAGCCCCCGTCTTGGCTGCACCCTGTAACAAAAATAGCTCAAAAGTAGTGAACATACAAAAGGGTAGATTATAATTTTCCCTTGAAACAGAATTTCTTCCTACAACTCCTTCCCATTTTTCAAAGATAATCAAATTAAGGCTAATTTGTTTACAAAATAAGTCCAGTCTCATTAAACTTGGTCTGATTATTTACATAAGTGGAGCAAGAATAGTGATTGATCATATGGGCTCTTTTTTTGCTTTTTTAAGTCTGCTTTACTGAAACTTTTAATAAAAAATCTCAGGCAGACTTTTAAAAGCTTCTCAGGATTGAGAAGTCAAGCCAAAAACTTGCCATTCAACTTTTCCTTCAGTACCAATAGATTTGTAGAATTTCTCCCTGAAGTCTCCAAAAAATTTTAAGATTCCTAGGCCTGCCAGGAAATGACCTTTCTTACTCACTTATAAGTCTGGGAATAGTGTAAGCCAGGTACCAGGTCAAATTTTTCAAGGAGTTTTGTAATCATTGGCTTTATAAAGTCAATTTACTTTCTTCATCTGTCTGGTAATATCTGATTCTATGCACGTCATTCTCAAAAAATGATATTCCAGTCAAAGCCTTCACAACATAACCAATGTTTTCGATTGTGTCCTATAACAAGGAGAACAGATTCTTTTTGAGCTTATGCAAATAACTGTATTACCATGAAAATAAGGACATTCATTAAGAGTTTTCTAAATTTAGAGAGATCAATTAGGGAGAAAAATAAAAGTTTCATTTTTGTTTATAAAATTCTAATCCACCAGTATGATGGAAGCCATAGATATCTTAAGAAACAACAGAGGATTCCTTAAATCTGGAAAACAAAGCATTAAAAGATCAGTAATGTTTCAAGCAGAAAGTCATAAAAAGTACAATTGTCCTCATCTGTTCATTCAGTCTCATGTAATTAAATTTTGTTCTGCTTGATCTTGGGTTAGCAGTTTTATGAATCCATTAGTTTCTCCATTAGAGTTCTGAAAAGTCTTATCAAGTCCAGTGGCATGATCTCAAATGTTATCAGAAATCTGTATTCCAGAATACCTTCCGAGGTTTTTCCAAGAATCACTTTGAAGCAAACACTTTGGGACTGTAACTGATGGCGAACGCTTTCAGAGAAGAATCAAAGTAAAGCAGGAACTGTCTGTAAGTCAGAAAAGACTTAAAGCGCTCATGGATATAGACCCAATGAGAGTTCATTACAGTGCAAGTGACAAGGAAATTTAGTGATTTCTATGACACACAACATTTTAAGACAATAACTGGCACTTTGATATTATGTCAGGACATATGGACAGTGGGGACATTGACAAATTTCTAGGAATTTCATAAGACTTTAAAATACTTGTATTAAGTATATGAATTCATACAAATATAACCTAAAGAAAGTTAAACATCACTTATTATTTTATATTCTTACCATATAATTTAATATATCAAATAATCCTAATTAGTTTAACATCTCTCTTTTTACAAGGTGAGAAAACAAATCCTTTGAGATTTTGGGAGGCCTCTCAGGGAAATCTCAAAGTCAGTTCAGGTCAAAAAAACTTCATTTAGAATTTCCTTTTGTCAAATTTAGAATCAGAGGTTTGTCAAATGCCACAGATCACTATGAGACAATACTTGGTTGTCTTATCTATTTAACAAAAGTAACAATAACAAGTTGAAATGCTAATATAGTAAATAATAAAATATATTTGAAGAAAAATGAAACAACAGAAACTTAGCTCTTTTAAAATCAAGAAGACTTGATTTTCTTTTTTTATAAACCTAATCAAAGTTTATTTCCTTTTTCTAAATTATTGTTATTCTATTACAGTTGTCCCATTTTTCCCCCTTTACCCTCCTCCACCCAGCCCACCACCCTCCCACAGTGAATCCCACACCATTGTCCATGTCCAGGGGTTGTCCATGCATGTTCTTTGTCTAGTCCCTTCCCCTTCTTTCCACCATTATCCCCCTACCCTCTCCCCACTGGCCTCTATAAGTCTGTTTCATGTTTCCATGCCTCTGGTTCTATTTTGTTAGTCTATTTTGTTCATTAGATCCCTCTTATAAGTGGGATCACATGGTATTTGTCTTTCACCGACTGGCTTATTTCACTTAGCATAATAATCTCCAGTTCCATCTAAGCTGTTGTGAAAGATAGGAGTTCCTTATTTTTTATGCTAAATAGTGTTCCACTGTGTAAATGTACCACAGATTTTTGATCCACTCATCTACTGATGAGCACTTAGGCTATTTCCAGCATTTGGCTATTGTAAATAACACCACTAAGAACATAGGGGTATATAAGTTCTTTTGAATTGGTGTTTCAGGATTCTTAGGGTATATTCCCAGCAGTGGAATTACAGGGTCAAAAGGCAGTTCCATTTTCAATTTTTTGAGGAAATTCCAAACTGTTTTCCACAGTGGCTGCCCCAGTCTGCATTCCCACCAGCAGTGCACTAACATTCCCTTTTCTTCACATCCTCACCAGCACTTGTTGTTTGATGATTTATTAATGACAGCCATTTTGGCAGGTGTAAGGTGATATCTCACTGTGCCTTTAATTTGCATCTCTCTGATGGCTATGGATATTGAGCATCCTTTCATATGTCTCTGGGCCCTCTGTATGTCCTCCTTGGAGAAGTGTCTGTTCAGGTCCTTTGCCCATTTTTGATTGGATTGTCTTCCTGGTATTGAGTTATATGAGTTCTTTATATATTTTGGAGATTAAACCCTTGTCTGATATATCATTGGTAAGGATGTTCTCTTATATAGTCAGTTCCTTCTTCATTTCGATGATGGTTTCTTTAGTCATGCAGAAGCTTTTTAATTTGATGTAGTCCCATTTGTTTTTTTAGTTGTTTGCTTTGTTTTTTCATTTTTTCCTGTTATTCTGTTCCAGTTGTCCCAAATTTCTCCTTTCCCCCCCTCTACCCATCCCACCATCTGCTCCCACTGTCAATCCCTACACTGTCGTCCATGTCCATGGTCATTCATACATGTTCTCTATCTAGTCCTGTCCCCTTATTTCCATCATTATTTCTTTCCTCCTTCCCCTCTGGTGACTTGTTTTTTTTCCTTTATTTCCTTTGCCCTAGGAAATACATTGGCAAAAGTATTGCTATATGGAATATCTGAAATATTATTGTCTGTGTTTTCCTCTAGGATTTTTATGGTATCACAACTTCTATTTAAGTCTTTTATCCATTTTGAGTTTATTCTGGTGTATGGTGTACGTTGGTGGTCTAGTTTCCGGTTTTTTGCATGTACCAATCCAGTTCTCCCAATGCCATTTTTGAACAGGCTATTTTTACTCCATTGTATGCATGATCCCCCTCTGTCAAATAGTAACTGACCATACTGACATGGGTTTATTTCTGGGCTTTCCATTCTGTTCCATTGACCTATGTGTCTGTTCTTATTGCCAGTACCAGGCTGTTATGTAGTTTTAAGACAGGTGTTGTGATCCCCACTAATTTGTTCTTCTTTCTCAAGATTTCTGAGATTATATGAGGTCTTTTTTTGGTTCCATATACATTTTTGGAGTATTTCTTCTAGATCTGTGAAATATGCCATTGTTATTTTAAAAGGAAATAAGTTGCATCTATAGAATGCTTTGGGTAGCACAAGCATTTTAATTATGTTAATTTTCCAATCCATGAACTTCATGTATGCTTCCATTTATTTGTATCTTCTTCAATCTCCTTCTTCAGTGTTCTATAGTTTTTGAATTACAAGTTTTTTACCTCCTTAGTTAAATTCATTCCTAGGTACTATATTTTTCTTGTTGCTATAGTAAATAGGATTTTTTCTTAGTTTCTCTTTCTGATAGTTCATTGCTGATGTACAAAAATGCCACCGATTTCTGAATATTGACTTTGTATCCTGATGTTCTTAAGTAATGAAAGAACTTATAAAAGCATGAAATACGTAAAATTATTCTGATAAGACACACATTTTTTTTCTAGGCAGATTATTTAACAGGTAAATTAAAAAACAAATTATATTTCTGGCAGATGGAACAAGCTAGCTGTTCAATGAGGCCTAAAGCTTTTTAGCAATATTTATGCACAAGACCTTTAAGATTTTCACTTATGCTAATATGTAATCTTATGAAGACTGTGGACTAAAATTTGGGCTAAGGACCCTTTGGAAAAACTAAGTAGCAGTATTTTTTTCCAAAATTCTTTTTCCCTCATTTTTTTCTTTTAATTTCAGGCCGTTTCTGATGGTTGATTTAGCCAGGAGTTGTGTCCTTGGATATTTACATAGTAAAGCCATGCTAAAATTTACATCTAGGACAATTGCTATTGAAGTTTTTCTTTTCCTTAAGTGTAGACAGTCCAATGAAATCTATGTGCTGGGAGATGCAAAATACATTCATAAAGAGCTTTGTAGGAGGAGGACCTGAGCTGCTATGGCCTGACTATGGAGTGAGGGGCAGTAAATCCAGGTTGTGGTGTGTCCCAGGAAATGCACTGAAGCCATTTCCTGGCTTTCAGTATTACTGAAGTCTCACAGCTTCTTGAGTGCTTTCTGCAATTCTTAACCTCTGTTATAAATCTGGTCTCCACCTGCTAATCTTTTCTTTTTCACATTTTTTATTGTTGTTCAAGTACACTTGTGTCCATTTTCACCCTACCACTCCACAACAGCCATCCCTACTTTCCACTTGTGATCCTATCCCCTCTTGGGTTTTGTCCATGTGTCCCTTATACACATTCCTGACAACCCCTCCACTTGCTAATCTTGTTAAGGGCCAACAAAGGAACACTTGGTTCCTGCCCTCTTTTTTTCCTCCCTCTTATCTGATCTACCCATAGGAACCAGTAGGATATTTATTTGGTTGAGAGCTCTCTAAAAATCCTTTTAGATATTTTCCAAATCAAAAATCCATTGTCAGGACTTCAGTGCAAATACCCATTCCAAATGTGGTACAAACTAGAATGCCTTTTATGGAAAAACCCTGAGGCAACTCTACAGGGTTAGAGTACTTTTTTTACCATGGGCACAAGAGTGGATGCAGATGATGTGGACTTCATGATCCAAAAGGTCGCTTTCAAAGTCAGTAAAAGAAAGCAAAGAATTTCATTGTCACAGGCAGGAAGGAAACTAGGTCTCCCATAAAACTGAAACACCTTTAACTGTACACTCCCTTATCTATGAGATAGGTAGGTAATATGGCATAAGATTTTCCCAGCACAGACAAAGCAATAAGGGGAAAAGATGACAAAGGCCCTTTATGCGCTGAGGCCTCTTATTTGGACAAATTCCCCCCAGAGCTGGCACAGCCAGTAGGGATGTGTCTTGGGTTCCCAGCCTGAGGGATGGTCATTGGCAGATTCAGGCCTGATATCTGTGTCTCCCAGCAAGCAGAAAAACCAAGGAGAGTATGCTTTCATTGGATTCAAGAGAAGTTCTCAAGGCCTAAAATAAGACATTTATTATTCATTCATTCATTCATTCATTCATTCACTTACTTACTTACCTAACTGGTGACCCACAGCAAAGTTTGTTTAAACAGACCAGTCTGGTGAAAACTATAAGCTCACCGGTTTGTGAGCTCAGATCAAATAACAGGCTTGTAGGATATATTGCCTGTGTTTTACCCTATGATTCTCTCCCTTATGACAAATGACATGAGAGAGAGACAAAGGGAAATCGTGTCTATCAGAAAGAGAAATATATTAATTACAGATAAAGCCACGTACACCCAAAGAAGTAGTTAGCACAAATGTTTCCTTCTGTTCATCTAAATTTGGAAAGGAAAAAATTTTTATCACCCTTTCTTGACTGGACCCTACAGACAGAAATCTGGGAGGCTAGTTTTGGTAAGAATTCTTACTTTTTGCTGCCTTGGTCAGCAGTGCCAAGATTTGGCAATAACCTCCAGGGTAAGTGGGATGTCCTAGGAATCTGATCTGAGTTGCCAAAACTGTAAAGAAGGAAAAAGTTCTCTACCCTGTTAGATTTAGTGACTGGACCTTCAAAATAAACTGACAAAAGGCAAATTAACAAGAGGAAACCAAACATACATTATTAGCATGTGTGTTAACACGTGCATGAGGGAGAGCACAGTGCAGCAGTGAGTATGTCCAACTGGTGGTTAGAATAAACAAAGAACAGTAATTTTTGGAGAAGTGACAAGACAAAGGAAAAAAGGGTTTAGGCTCTTAGGAGTGGTAAACTGTGAAGAAATTAATAGAAGGTAAGAGCTAATTAGTAAGATTTGTTATGCAGATTTTTCTGGTGCTGTCTACAGGCTGATAAGAGCCTGAAGTTGTCTCTGGTGATTAAAACTCTTCTGGTAGAGACAGGGAAAGCAGAGAGTTTTTTCCCTTGTGTCTGCTGCCTTTCAATTACTTGGGATCCAAATAATCTTTATGTCAGAGTAGCACGCTTTGAAGTGGCATACTCTGAACCCCTTCAGTATTGATTATATATACACAGTATGTGAGATCTTAATGAGTCACTTAAATACCCACAGCAGTAATTCTTAAGTTTTTAAATGTCTTGGTGTTTTTAAGACAGATTTATTTTTAAAAATGGATTTTCAGTTCCCCTCAAACATTTTCACACACACAAAATTCTGCTTAAATTTTAGAAATAACACCCAAATTTGGGGTACTCCATCTAGAGTCATCTCCCCATCATGACAAAATAGCTTCTATCTAACTAAACATTGCTCTAAAACAGCTATAATAGCAAAATAATAATAATAATAATAAAAATAAAAGAACCAGCTGTTGGAAGGTGTGGGAGACCTACCAAGACAGCCACGAGCAGGGTACTAAGATCCTAATGAGAAGGGGAATACATTCAAGTGAACCTGGATTTTTTTTTTCACTTTTTGCCCCAAGATTCCTGTCATTCCGTAAGTGTTATGGGCTGAGAGGCTGAACACACTGTGGTGACCTGGAGTTTTCAGCAGTTTTATAAATCTAAGGAAATGAAAGTTAAGATAAAGAGTAAGAGTAATGCCAGGGTCTACAGTGCCAAGATTCCCTGGGGAAAGGAAGTAGAGACTTGAGCCCTTTTTTACCTAAGGCCTTTGCTAATAACTAAGCTTAAAAGTTAAGCAGTTCTCTTAGTAGTGTAATGGTCCTAAGCAAACAGAAATTGGAGCTCAGTGCCTATATTCAGGGTGGAGAGAGAATTCATTTCCAAAATACAGATGTAGGTCCCATGAGTCAATTAAACAAAAAATAGAAAACCCCTTTACACATTGGACAACTAATGTGACCAGGCACTTTACAAAAAAGTCCGTCCTCTGTTGTGAAGATGTGCATCTCATTACCTCATTGGTCTTTGGAAAATTGCAAATTAAGTCCAAGTTAAATACAGCTACACACCCAGCAGAATGGCTAAAATTTTTTAAAATGACAATTGCAAGGATTTGGAACAGGTTGAACTCTTACACACTACTGGTGGGATATAAATTTGTGTATCTTCTCTGGAAAACTGTCTAACACTTTTTTCAAATCTGCTAAAACTGGACATTCATTCTGTGTGACCAAATATTATACCCAGTAGTACAGACCAGCTTGAAAAGACAGATATAAGAAGTTTGTAACAGCATTATTCATATTGAAAAATTAGAAACAACTCAAGTATCCACTTATATATACTATTATATGTAAATAAGTTGTAGATATTCATACTATGGAAGAATATATGACAGTAAAAATAATATGAATGCTTCTCTTGAACATAGTGTTGTTCACATTAAGCAGGCACAAAAGAATTATTATATATATATATACACACACACACACACACACACACACACACACATATATACACACACATATATAGCATTAATTCAAAAACAGACAAAACTTATTTATGGTGAAAGGTTAAATAGTAGCTACGCTTTACCCTTGGGGGTAGTAACACCTAGAACAGCACAGGGAAGTGTCTGGGTTATGGGCTATTCCTTGAAGTGGGTAGTAGTTGTATAGGTGCATTCATTTGTATTCATTAATGAAACTGTATACTTTTTACTTGCAGATTCTTGTGTATTTATAGTATTCTTCAGTTTTTAAAAAGCTTGCCTATAAGAGTTATTCAATTTATGGGAGACTGTTTGTTTTGAACAAAATCCTTTAATCCTTCCTTATTCCACAAAGCGATGAAAAAAGTCCAGAAGACCCATTTGGGGCATCCTGCACAATAATAAAACAAGTCACCTTTGAACTGTACATTTGAAGTCAGCCATAACAAAGGGCCTTGTGTTTGGATTATATGCTCATCAATATGTAACATGGAACAAGAATGTCAGAGTATTGATAACTAGTTTGAAACTAAATTAAGAAACATGGGAGGTTCATTATATTGTTTTTACCCGTGTATATTTTTGAAAATTTTTTGTTAAGTGTTATTATGGGAGGAAAACATAAGCATCTGCCAATGCAGTAACAAAAAGAAAATTATATTACAAATGTAATAGAGGGAGAGAAAGAAGAGTCAGAAGAAGAAATAATATGAAGTATTGAATGAGAAAATTTATTTTGCTTCAGCTACAAATTTTTTTATTTTTTTGAAGATTTTTAAAATTTATTTTTAGAGAAAGGGGAAAGGAAGGAGAGAAATATCAATGTGTAGTTGCCTCTTACATGCCCCCTACTCCAGTGGGAACCTGGCCAGCAACCCAGGTCTGTGCCCTAACTGGGAATTAAACCAATGACCTTCTGGTTAGCAGGCCGGTACTCTGTCCACTGAGCCACACCAGCCAGGGCTGTTTCAGCTACAAATTTTAGTTAAATATTTTGTACTCCTACTTTCTTTCTAGAAAACTAAATTATTTTCCTATTTCTAGAGCTTATTTTAACCCAATCTTCTCTAGAAATCTTAATTACTACCCTTGCTTCTGAACTCCAGTTGCTCAAATATCATTTGTTGTCACTTAACCTTTGTTATAATATATGTGTGCTGCCCCATTGTTCTGTTTTTATGCACATTCTTTTTCTTTGAATATTTTACTGCATGCCTGGGAACCTTGTCATGTCTGGGAAATGTTAAAGATTTAGTATGTTTTCATTTATAATTTATCAATCTTGCATTACCACTTTGTGGATAATTTATTTATTGAATACTCATTATTAGTCAGCACCTTTTTGAACATGGCCTCTTCTTAGATGCCATGTATTAAATATGTTTATTAATTTATTTATTCTTTGAAAAACCCATATGAACTTGCTATTATTATCCTTATTTTATGAATCAGGTAACTGAGGCTCAGAGAGTAGGTTACAGGGTGTCACATAGTAAGTGTAGGAGCTGCAGGACTAAATTCTTAAATCCACCTAATGCTGCCTATGAATTCTTTATTGGGCCAAGCATAGTGCAGTAGGAAAAAAAACCTACCAAGGAGCTTCAGGAATCTAAAACATTTCCTTTTAGATTTCTTTTTGAAAGTTTATTTATATACTTATTTGTGTTTTTTATTTTTTATTTTAGAGAGGGGGTAAGAAAGGGAGAAAGAGAGGGAAAGAGACATTGCTGTGAGAAACGTCGATCAGTTGACTCTCACGGCACCCAGACCAGGAACTGAACTTGCAACCTAGTCACGTGCCCTGACCAGGAATCAAGCGTGCTAGCTTACCTTTTGTGGGATGACATCCAACCAACTAGGCCACACCAGTCGGGACCAAAACATTTTCTTTAGTGTTGACTTTTTCTTCATTAAAGCAGAATTTTCTTTACTTCAGAAGCCATGAGACACAAAGTGGTTTCTCACTGAAACGGAATTTGTATTTTTTTCACAATACTATTAAATATTTGAATTGTGCCATTGAAATGTAGGCCTACATTTCTGCAAGTAAAGTTAAACTGTTTGCCACTAACTTTATTTGCAAATTTTTCAGCCTGGTACTTCAATATATTTATGTTTTCCTAGAAAAAAATTCTACAACTTCCTGAGTTTAATGAAGAGGGAATCTTAGCTAATTCTTTTACTGTCCTTTGGAAACAGAAGTCGGGTCCCATGTGGAGTCAGAGAAACAGCTGCCACATTGCATCACAAAGGCTCATTAGATGGAAATTTAGTGCACTGTTAAATATTTGAGGACCAGAAATTGACTGGCACAGATGAGAATTTGCTCACTGACCCTGATTGAAATCATTGCACCTCTTTAAACATGCTATCCTCTTCTTAGCTGTCACATGCTAAATGTGCTCAGGAAACTTACTGAACTGAAAATAGCCATCTTACGACTGTACTTACAGATGTATGCTTCTTGTTTCCAGTAAGGCTTCTAGTCAAAACATGTGAGCTCATGAATAGAAAGCTAGTTTAAATCACCTAAGATCTCAGAAGCCCATCATCACCATTGATAACACTTTGGCATATGTTTCTTATCTCTTTTTCCTACACAAATATTAATCTTGTTAATATTAAATCAATATGAAAAAAATTGAATATTACCATAGATGTCATATGTTTGCATAATTTATAAATTATTATGTGCATTAAATCTGAAAGGCTTGCTAGAACCAGTACAATTCTAGGCTTTTTATACATACTGTTAAATCACTTTCTTGAAAATTTGAGCCAGTTTACACCACCCCCCATAATAGCATGCAAAAGCATCAGTTTCCCATACCCATTCTGACAATGCTCATATTGTTCAATCTTTATCAGATTCAATGGCATCTCAATATTTTACCTTGCCTTTATGTAATTACTGAGGTAGTTGAATATTTCTGTGTGTTTATTGACATTTGACATTTGAATTTCTTTCAGGAAGACTTATGTAGGACATTGTTTTCTGTTATGCCATTCATGTTTTTCTTACTAATTTGTAAGTTCACTCTTTCTCTCTTGCATTCTCTTTCCCTTTCTCTGTAAATACACATACATGCATAATAGAGATATAAAGATGTATACCTGTATATTCATTCAGATATGTGTCTATTTATGCATACACAGATATATATACTTATAAGTGTATTAGGCATTTGAAAATATTTTTGATATAGGAAAGTTTAAAAATTTTTCAGTGGTCAGACCTATCAGTCTTTACTTTTATGGTTTTGGCCTTCTTCTTTCTGCTGAGGAGAGCCTTCACTACACCAGGTTTCCATAAAAGTGTGTGTTACTTCTAATTGTTCTGGGACTTTATTTTTACTTTCAAAATCTAACCTGACTAAAAGCAATTTGTTAGAAGATGTAAGGTAAGGATCAAAAAAAATTTTGTTTTAAATAACGACTTACTTGTTCTAATAACATATGTAAAATAATCTATACTTTGCCCACACATTTAATATCCCAGTTTTATCACACACTATTGATACAATTGGGTCTCTTTCTAGTCTGTTACTTCATTCCATCTATCAGCCCTCCTATTCCAACACTAGTACCACTTGCTAGGATGTTTATACTGCATAAAAATTATGTATTATTCTGGGGGAAATCCCTGTAATCTACTTTAAATTTTTGTTACAGATATAATAAAACACTGCCAGTTTTCTAATAGCACAAAGTAGATAATTTTATTCTTCATTAGTATTGAAAGCCACAACATTCTGAATAATAACAAGCTTAGCAATAAAACTTGGGTCCAGCTGCATTTACCCTGCAGAGCTTTAAGGAACACATTTTGTACGTCAACCCTATCTTTAACGTCATCTCTTTACTTCCTCTCTGCTCCATTGCCTGTTTTGATTGTTTTTAAAAATGTTTTAAGTTGTGTTTACATCTGCTAACCACCTTACCTCCTGTTTTGAAATGAATAGGAAGTATAAGTGTAAGCTTTCAATAGATTCTTGGAGGAATTTATGATCATAAATTTTAAGAACCTGTTTTCTAGACCATTTACACTGACTCATTAATGGACAAAGTGAATACAGTTTTATGAATTTCCTGACACCACCCTATTTAGTAAGTCCTCATGACTCAATGACACTGACATTTCTTTAAGAGATATATGCAAATTTAAAATATTAATGTCTAGAAGGCTAATGCTGAAATAAAGCACCACTCACAAAGTCCATGGCATAATGCTTATGCCGCAGGATAATTGCAATGAAAACACTCAACTGGAAAAACAGAATATATAACAACAGAGAATTGTATCTGGCCTGTACCATATACCATAATCATTCATTCATTCATTTCTTCATACATAGAACTTGTTGCACTTTTATGTGCCAGACAGTATGATAGGCACTGGATTTATGTCAATGAACAAAACAGACAGATGTCTGTCTTGGTGGAACCTACATTCGTAGAGGAGGACATGAATTAAACAAAAAAGATAAGTAAAATATTAAGCTAGATGTTGCTAAGTACAGTGGAAAATTGGGAAGTTGGGAGGTATATGTGAGAGGGTGGAAACTTTAGACAGGATAGCCAGGAAAGTCTCACTGTGAAGGTGATGTTTGAGTTAAGATTCGCTGTCCAAGAACCCTGACTGGCAGCAGGCCAAACATGTGGAGGAACAGGAGGGAAGTGGTGTGGGTGAAGTACAGGTGAAGTACAGTGAGGTAGGGAGGGAGAACAACAGATGGTAAAGTTAGACACACAGTGAGGGGCACTGAAGACCATTGTAAGCCCTCTGTCTCTTATAGCAACATTGGAGGATGTAGAGTAAAAAAGTGACTTGGTCTGACCCATGTTTTAATAGGCTCATTCTAGCTACTCTTTGAGAGTAATAGAAAGGGACAAGGTCAGAGACAGAGGGACCAGTAGAGGGGCTATATCTACATGTATGTATAGATATGTACATATGTATCTGTATGAATGGATCCAAAGGTATTATTGAATGAAGATAGCAAGTTGCAGAAATACACATATACAGTTAGACCATTTATATTAAATGCACACAATCACACACAGTTCCATCTATTTTATATCCTCATAAAGTTTGTAGGTTAAAAATAACTTAGAAGTATGAAAGTGTACCATAAATCTTGTAATAGTTCATAAGAGTGTCTACAGGGAGCAGGCGAGGAAACTAGGATGAGGATAGTGGTCAGGTGATTTCAGCTTTGTCAATATACTTCGAATTTTAAAAAAAGAACAATGAATCCCTGTGTACTTTTGTGATTAAAATTAAAGTAATAAAAATGTTATTGTAAATTGAGGATAATAGAAAAGAAGAAATAGATACAAGAAGCATCAAATCAAAATCCACTGGAATAAAGCGAGGTAGGTGAAGAAGGGAATGAGTCAAGGTCCCCAGAATGGATGATGAGTGATGTGGTTAAACCACGGAGAGTTTATGAGGAGGAGCTGGTTTGGCAAAGGAGTTTTCAGGAACGATAAATTTAAAGTACAAATAAAGAGGAAAAAAATCAAACTTTCTACTTTGTTTTGAACATATATGTATTTATAAGGTAAAAATGAGCATTTATTATATACCCATCTCACAAAAAAAATTAAATACAGATGTACAGCACAACAAGAAGATTGGACAGATAGAATACAGTGTCTGTGGTGGTTATCTGGGTGGAGGTACTTTTGCTATGGGAACTGTCATAGTGTGTGTGTTAGAATCTTAGACTTTGCTGCTTCCTACCTGAGTGGTGTTAGAGAAATGGATACAAAGTAAGTCCTTAGCACACAGTGCTCAACTGACCATATATTGTTTGTTTTAACTGGATATTTTGCATATTACCATAAGTTTCTTTTTCAATCAGGACAATATTAGGATCATTAATATTCTGGATTAATTGATTGACTAAAACGCTCTAACAAAATAATGCTTACTTTTCCTGATTTGTGAAATGACCAGACTATGAGTTGATGTGTATCATAGAAACCCAAATTGTCATCATATCAAGACATTTTGCCATAGTGTTTTTAAACTTTCTGAAATTCAGTAACCACATACTCTCTTATGCCTTTACAGCCTCACTTTACAAACATGTATGAAAAACTTGGAGAATGGGCTAAAGTACAGGCAGCTACTTGCTCTGAACCCTAACTGTGGAGCTAGAAGTCAGGTGTACAGGAGAGGATGCAGCAGCTTGGGAGTTAGAGGCAAAGTAGGGGCAATGGGGCAGAATTCCATGTTGTGAGGGGCAGAGAATGAGTCATGATGGAGATTGCAGTGAAAGAGCTACATCATTCAACTAAAACTGGTTGTAAAGTAATGGAGGCAGGGGGTACAGGGCAAAAACATACAAAAATCATTCATTGTAACTGTTTGATCTAGACCACTCACCCACACCAGGTATTATCTCATTAATCTGTTTTGCCATTTTACTTCTTAAAATTAAACACAGTTATAGCAAAGATAGTCCTGTTAAATCATAGATAATTAAAGCCTTCAAGTTGCCCAAGTATATTTTGAAATACTGTGCCTTCAGCCCTGACTGGCATGGCTCAGTTGGTGAAATGTCTTCCTGCAAAGCGAAAGGCCACCAGTTCAATTCCCAGTCAGAGCACATGCCCAGGTTTGCAGCCCAGTCCCCAGTTGGGACATGGACAGGAGGCGACCGATTGATGTTTCTCTCACACACCGATGTTTCTCTTCCTTCCTTTCTCCCTCCCTTCCCCCTCTCTAAAATTAAATAAATAAAAATTTTAAAAAAATATATTGTGCTTTCATCCATGTGTGTATTTATAGGTGTACAGGAGAATTTGTAAAAATATTCTATTCTTTATTCTGTTTCATATTTAAAAATAAACTGGTCATTTGCAGAGTCCCACAGTCAAACCCCACGGGAACTCCTAGCAATGGCCGATGTCTTTCACAGATGACTTCCCTATGGGGAAGAGGGGAAAAGGTTCAATTATTCACTTTAGAAATATAATTTCCAACATTAATCCCACCAAAATGTGACTAGCATACCATTCAGTACTTAATGTAAATTGAAATATAAGCTCATGTATTTCGATAGCAATGAAAAAGCATAAAAATAAAAGTTATTTCTCTATTTTAAAATGTCAAAGACCCTTTTGAGAGAGATTAAAGGGGCTGTTTTGTCTCTTTCTCTGTTGTTATATGTATGCAATGGTTATTGTTTTTTATTCCAGAGGGGTTTAAGCTTTTCAATTTTGGGACTTTATCCTCTTACCTTCTAATATGACCATTTTGTGAGAGAAGGAATTGCTCCTCAGAGCCTTCTTAGGAGAGATAATTGCACGGGACTCCTGGCCTCCTTCTTCAGCAGTATAACATGCATCGGTTGGTAATGGTTAATTACTGGTGTGTGCTCTTGCAGTTTGGTCCTCTGAAGAGGGAAATTAAATTTCTCCTTTTTAACTTAAAAGAACATAGCTATTTTATGAATGGGTTCATCTTATTTAGACTTTAGGGCAATGCCTTAAGCATCTGTTTAGAAAAGAATGAAAACAACCTGAGCTCAGAGACTGACAGACCATGTGCTGAGAACACCATTATTTAACAGGAAAAACTTAGAATATCACATTCCTTGTTTGCCTGCACTTGTTGATTTTAACATTGGACTGTATATACAGTTACATTTGCACATACTTGTTCATTTTACAGACAAAGAGAAGTATAGTGTGCTGTGTTTTAGAGAGCACCAGCTTTGGAGCCATTTTTATACAAGTTTCAAACATGACTCTTCCTCTTGATAGTTGCACAAACTTTGAAAACATTATAATATTTCAAGTCTCTTTTTTCCCATCTGTAAAACAGGGATAATATTACTACACCCTTGAAAGATACTTGAATTAGAAATAATCTGTACATAATACTTAGTATGCTATATGCCACATAGTAAATTTTAAATGAATGCTAGAATTTTTGTTATTACTGAGATCCTCACAATTTCCCTGCCCCTTAGTTTGTCCCCCTATAATATATAACATAAAAATTGATATATAATATTATAGAAAGCCATACCCACTTAAATAGTATGTGTTAAGATAACCACATTAGTGCCACAGCATTTGAATAATTTTAAAGGCCACTTGGGTGACAGGTACGATTATTACAAGGTTTTCTTGGGGAGGCCTCACTGTAGTTATTTGTAAAAGTATGTCAAAAGTATAACAGAGATGTATGAATTAAATGGTATAAGGTTTGTAGAAATATATTGCAAGCTATAAAAATTACACAAACGTCAAAATTGGCCCTAGAAAACACTTTAGAGTCCATCCAAATCGCTCCTTTTGAGGATGATAAAAGTGAGAATTAGAGCACATACGACTTACCCAAAGGCACACAGTGAGTGAGTGGCAGAACAAAACTCTAGGTTTAGTGACTACTGTTCCAGAGCATCACTCACTAGTGCTGATAATGTGTGTCCATTTTTATGTCATGTTTTAATGGGCCATTTAATATCCTTCTAGTCCTCTAACACCTTCTTGCCATAGCTACCACCTAGAGTAAGAGTGTGTAAAATGTTTAAGAGCAGTATGAAATAATGCTGCCAACTGACATTGAAAAGATCTATTTCTGTCTCAGAGAAATATGAGGCCTGTGGGTTTTCCATATCTTGCCATCATCACCTGTCTTCCCTGACTTAGATCCAGCTCGCAGAGTCATCATCATGTGTAGTCTGGTACAATTTTAAATGAGGTGTTATTGAAGCTAAAGCCATACGACTCTGTAGTTTCATTCAGGAGAAATATTTGATTCCAAATCTAGGCAGCCATTTTGTAGATATATGTTGAAGTCACTCTTTCTGCTATTGGGGAAAAAAAACACATAAAAAATGGAAGTACAATAAGAACAACTTTTCCTCCCCAAAATAGCAATCCCAAGCTGTGTTCAGAAACTTAACTTGTTAGATTTTTTTTTAAAGATTTTATTTATGTATTTTTGGAGAGAAGGGAAGAGAGAAAGAAAGAGAGGGAGAGAAACATCGATGTGCAAGAGAAACTTCAATCAGTTTCCTCTTGCCTCTCTCACACCCCCAACTGGGGACCTGGCCTGAAAGTCAGGCATGTGCCCTGATGGGGAATCAAACCAGTAACCTTTGGGTTTGTGGGAGGACACACAACCCACTGAGCCACACCATCCAGGCTCATCAGATTTCTTTCTTTATCAGAGGGAGAAAGTTGTGGTAAGAAGGTAGGATGTAGAATAGGCCTGATACTGAGAGCTGCCTGCACAAACTAAATAATTCTGACTTATCATTTGGATATAGACTAACAGATGGAATTACATTTACTCCCTTATTGGAAAATTGAAGCAAAACCAGAATAGCAATCAATCACTGTAAGCCACCTTTATGTTCAAATGCTCAACTCTGGTTTTGCATCTCTCTCTGTCTTCCCACCCCCTCCCATATATATACACACACACACTATATAGATATAGATATACACATGTGTGTATATTTATGTACGTGTATATATAGGACACATTATATACTCTACATCTAGAATATATGTATTTCATCTAGAATATATGTATTTATGTACATACTATATATTATAGTATATATTTGTTTTAATATTCCAAGTAACTGTAAAAATAAACTATTAGTTTGTCAAAGTTAGAGGACACAGCTGACGTGACTGGTAAAAAGAGTCGATGTAAACTGCCTCAGATACCAGGTGTTATACAGAATTTCAGTTTAATCACTGGTAAAAAATAGTACTTCTAAAAGGGAAAAAGAGAAAATAATAACAAAAAAATCCTCTAAAGCAACATTTGGAAAAGTTTTACATCATAGACTCAATTATAATTAACTCAGTTAACCATGAAGAAATAAAGTAAACAGTTTTTCTCCAACACATTCTCACGTGATGTGTCCAGTGTTAGTGTTTTGTGGAATAAGGCCTCCTTGATCAGTTTTAAGTGTTTATTACATATATAATAGGCCTCAACAATAACATCTGAACTGGCTTCAGTTACTTCATTTTTGTTGGCTTAAAATTATAACTGCTTAAAACTCGTAGCAGATAAACTCTAATAAACGTGGCTTAATCAATTAAAATGTGGGAGGAAAGGGCATACATTCTATTCTCTCTGCTGATCTTTTGGACTATCCAGTGTTACATCACAGAATAATAGACTGCCAAAGCTTTTAAAAACATGTTATCTAGATAGAGGCTATCTGGCCCAAATGGCCTTTTCTTTAAAAATGGAAAGACTGAAGCTCAGAGAGTCATGACTTGCTCAAGGTGAGCCCCACAGCATGTAAAATCAGGGTTCTTCAGTTTACACTTGTCACCGTTACTCTATGATGCCTGTATCTGCATTTGTTTCTGATAATGGTTGTTAGCTGCAAAATATTCAGTTCTCTGATTCAAAAAATAATATAACTAACAATACATTGTGATGAATGGAATTTCACTATTTTTCATTATGCTTTGTGTGAGTTTTAGAGTCTGGAGGATAATGCATCCATAATAGAAGATAATATAATCAAAGAGGTAAAAAATAATGAGATTCTATTTTATGAAGGTAACAAATTTACAAACAGGTTGTATTTTTGCTTTTGGTTTTCAATGGTATTATCAAAATCTTCATCTGCACAGCACATAGCCCATTGCAAGCTTTGTTATAAATTAGACTTCACCTTGCTGCATAGGTGACAAAAGACAGTAGTTTTTCACATTGCATATATTTGAGAAAGCTGTAATTTCGTGGATTATTTTTCTAAATGTCATAGAACTATCCCCAAATTAAATATTTTTGTTGTATCACAAAACTATGTGTCCATTTGTAGTAGAACATCTCATTTTCCATCTTATATAGTGCTAACTTTAGATAACCATAAACTAAAATCAAATTCTTTGCCACAGTGTATACTGATACACAGTTAAAATGGTTATTGCTACAAAATTGAACAATTCTGATGCTCTACCAAATGCACACATGTTTTTTTCCCATTTCTGACAGGTTATTTCTGTTGGAAAGTCAGTAGAATCCAGGGTATCAAACACTTGGTTGTTGATCATTAATTATAGATATGGAAAATGACAGCAATAAGCAAAAATGGGACATTTATCTCTTTTTTCATCTGTATATTGCAGATATGTGTTTCCATACGGATACTTACCTTTGTAAGCATTTGATGTTATACATTACCAGTCTACTTTTGTTACTTGATGCATTATTTATTTCTCTCTGTCTGGAGACAGCCAATTTTTGATAATAAAAACTCTTAAAGGAGGAAAATTCCAAAGTATGATTATGAGTGAAATGATGTTTAAATCCAGAGTAGCACAAAATCCAGTGAAAACCTAAGAAATTACCATGACAGCAACATCCTAGAATCAGTTATTACACCTACCCCTTTTTACAACTCCACGGCCACAGTAATATTATGGAGAAAGGCCAACCTCATAAAATAATAAGTTTCCGTAGCTATTGTAGCTTTTCCCAATATTTAGCCACAAGTTTTTGTAACAATTTTATTAAAATATAACTGACATATTCTATAATTCACCCATTTAAAGGGGAAATTCAAGGACTTATAAAATATTCACAGAGTTGTACGACTATCACTACAATTAATCTTCAGGCTGCGCCCCCTCACTGTTACCCCCAACGCCACCTGTTTTCCCAGCCCTAAACACCCCCGGCTCTACTCTCTGTCTCTGCAGTGTTGTCTATTCTGGGCATTTCATAACTGGAGTCATGTAATACATGGTCTTTTGTAACTGACTTCTTTTACTTAGCATAATGTTTGTAAAGATCATCCAAGTTCATCTGTAGCACATATCAGTATTTCATTCCTTTCTTTACCCAAATAATATTCTGTTATATGTATATACCACCTTTTGTTTATCCAAAACATTGGTTGTTTATTCAAGAGGTGGTGCTCTCACTATGTGATTACTATTAATAATGCTACTGTAAACACTCAGAAAAACATAAGTTTTTCTATGAACTTATTTTCATTTCTTTTTGAGTATATATACAGGTCTGTCCAGAAGTTATCCAGCCATGTCATATGAAAAATACAGACATTTTTTTGAAGAAGATACAAATGCAAGAAACACTGTGCACAAGACAGTGATGCCTCAGTCCCCTTCAAAGTAGGCACTTGGACCTCACACAGTTCTCCCAATCACCATCAGCTGCCCCATCATATTTTCCTGAATCTCATCGATGGTCTGAAATCTCTTCCCTTTTAAAGGTGATTTTAGTTTTAGGAAAAGGCAGAAGTCATAGGGTACCAAATCTGGGCTGTAGGGGGACTAATTCACCTGGCTGATTTGATGTTTCACCAAAATACTCTGCAGGAGACATGGTGCATGAGCAGGTGCATTGTGATGAAGCTGCCAGTCACCAGTTACTCATGGCTGTGGCCTTCTGAATCGTTTCTGTGGAGGAGTGTTCAAATTTACTGCAAAATTTAATACAGATTCACTGCTCTACTTCCTCGGTTATTTTGAATTCAGTGGCCACACAGCACACATGCTTGCTCAATAGGCTCTTCCACACCCCCTGACTAGTACAGTGAAGTCATCATTGTTCACACATGTGCATTCCAGTCCACTCTCCTTGGCTGCCAGGTTACATCGATGTGTGGCAAACCTTTCTCATTATATTAACAATGGCTGGACTTCTGGACAGACCTCCGGATAAACCTAGGAGTGAGATTTCTAGCTTATTTAGCCACTTTTAATTTTTTAATAAAATTTATTTTTATAGCTAACTAGATTTTCTTACTGTCAGATTATGTTGTTTTATCCTCTGGAGGACAGCTAGATTCTTCTTTGTAGTTGATTCTCAGGTCACTTATTTCTTTATCTCAGCTCTAGTTTCAATAATTTGAATTTCCTAAATATTTCAGACTTTTTAAAAATCTACTCTTGTCACATTTACTTTAACCTAAAACTGCTCTAATATCTTTATAACTTCCATTTATACTTCTTATAAACCAGGATTCCACTGTTAGAATTATAGTGTCCATTTATTGACCACTTTTTATGTGCATTTTTCTAATCTACAAAACAATCATGTGAAATAAATATTATCCCAATGTTACCATTGGGGGAACTGAGGCTCAAAGAAACTAAGTGACTTAACCCAAGGCTTCCAGCTTAGCAAATGGTAGAAACAGATTAGAAGCCAGTAGACATCTAGCTCAGAAACCTAGGGCAGTGATTTTCAACTGATGTGCCAAGTAAGGCACACTAGTGTGCCTCAAGAATTTGTAAAAAGCATCCAATACCTGACTGCTTAGTCAGGGGCACTGGCCTCTTCTCCCTTAGCCTGTCAAATTTAAAAAATGACAACAACCAATGCAACAATAGCCATTTGTTTTGAATGAATCAAAATTACATCTATTTTTGTCAGATTGGCAAAATATGATGCAGAATTTTAGTTATTAGTTTATGTGTGTCATGAGATGACAAAAATTGAAATTCACTGGCATAGGGTCCTCTCACATACCAAGCTGTCCCATATTGAGAGTCTCTAACAAGTGACACGAGATAAAAGAATTCTCTTCACAACTCTTTTGTAATTGTTTCAACTATTCACCTTCAACATAGACACATCCAGCAGTGAGCATGAAAAGCTTAAATGTGTAAAAATGTGTAAAAACCTTAATGTGTAAAATCTCAAATATCTGCCAAAAGTTAGATAGTTAATATTATACACTAAATAACATAGAAGAGTAATTTTGAAAGTTCTTTTTATCATGATCCAAAATAAGAAATAAGTCATATCAAACCCCACATACCATTATAAATAAAAGTTTCAAGCATGGATTCATATTTTGTATAGCTCTCAGAACCCATAGGCCTCTAACCACAATTTTAAAAACTGTCATAGAATATTTGCAATTGGGACAGACTATTTTTTGTCACAGACCAATCTGAAAGTTACTCCTCTTTTTTGGGAAACTATGAAAATTCTTCCCATTGCTGTAGGATCATGAAGCAGCAGAGAAAAATATAGTAGGCAGATTGGAGAAACAGCAATTTACAGAGGCTGCCACTAGCCTTTTCTGAGCTAAGTGAGCTCCCAGCAAAGAGAGCATACAGAGAGACACGCAAATGGAGAGAGTTCCAGAGTAATAAACAGTAATCATGGGCAATTTGTAAAGCATATCAAAGGAAAGAAAACCACTTAGAAATATGGCTAAGATTTATTTTCAAACAACTGCAACCTTAGAAAGAATTGCAGGATGATATGCAATTTATGTTAAAGGCCTTGATATAAGGAAATGGCTTTCTGCCATAAATCAGTGTAGACTCACAACAAGCAGAGAATAGATCAGCAATCAAGGACTAAATTATAACGCTAATACTAGTCTTGAGAAATACTCCTGTTGGGTACAATTCTTTAAAGGTTTTCATGACTTCTAGGAAAATAAATTAAATATTTTACCCCAGCTGTATATAGGATAGGGCAAAAGTAGGGTTATAGTTGTGAGTACATGAAACTGGGTTTATTCTTGTGTTATTATTTATTAATTATTGTATTATTGTTCACACACACAACTGTAACCCTACTTTTTCCCCATTCTGTAAAGGTTACCTGTAGTTTGTTGTGGGCTCAAATTATATTTAGCTTTTTACTATAATCCTTTTTTAATATATTTTATTGATTATGCTATTACAGTTGTCCCAATTTTCCCCCTTTGCCCTTCTCTGTCTAATACCGTTATTTCCCCCAGCAATTTCCACCCCTCCCAAGTTCATGTCCATGGATCATGCATGTAAGTTCTTTGGCTTCTCCATTTCCTGGTCCTTGACCCATAGTAATCATTTGTTCATCTAACCTTTTCTGTTGCCTTTACAAAATCCTGAGTTTAAAAAAATAACTGTATTTATAGGTGGTTATTTGGGTGGAGTGGTCCCAAATGACAGTTGCCACAAAGGAAGGAAGGGAAGGTAAACAGCACCTCTTGTATAATATTCCTGTAGCAAAAATTATTCTTGTTTGATGGGGGACCATATCCACATGAGTGAGGTCACTGCTCTACCAGTAATTAGCAGGATCAGATAAAATGCCACTATTGCCAGATCTCCTGTTTGAAGAGCTTCCCTGGCTTTCCTCTTGACAGTAAACAGGAATTGGACACAGGTCTAGTTTTTAGTGCATACGTCATCAAGGTTTTAATAAAGAAGTATGCATGACTCCCACGCCAGAAAGACAAACAATCCAATTAAAAAATGGACCCAAAAAAAGAACCTGAACAGACACTTCTCCAGGGAGAACATACACAGGGCCCAGAGATATATGAAAGGATGCTCAGCATCACTAGCCATCAGAGAGATGAAAATTAAAAACCCAATGAGATAATACCATTTCACACCAGTAAGAATGGCCATCATAAACAAACCAACAAACAAGTGCTGTGAGGTTGTGGAGAAAAGGGAATGCTAGTGTACTGTTGGTGAAATTGCAGACTGGTACAGCCACTGTGGAAAACACTATGGAGTTTCCTGAAAAGCACTAAAAATGGAACTGCCTTTTGATCCAGTGATTCCACTGCTAGGATTATACCTTAAAAACCCTGAAACACCAATCCAAAAGAACCTATGTACCCCAATGTTCATAGCAGCACAATTGACAGTAGCCAAGTGCTGGAAACAACCTCAATGCCCATCAGTAAATGAGTGGATCAAAAAAACTGGTACTTTTACACAATGGAATACTACACAGCAAAAAGAAAAAAGAAACTCCTACTTTTTGCAACAGCATGGATGGAACTGGAGAGTATTATGTTAAGTGAAATAAGCCAGGCAGTGAAAGATAAATACCATATGATCTCACCTATAAGTGGAACCTAATCAACCAAAGAAGCAAGCAAAATATAACCAAAGACATGGAAATAAAGAACAAATTGACAGTGACCAGAGTGGAGGGAGATGGAGATAAAGGGGAAAAGAAAGGGAAGGGGCAAGTCAAGGAACATGTGTAAAGGCCCCATGGGCACAGACAATGGGGTGGGGATTGACTGTGTAAGGTAAGGGAGGGGCAGGGGAGAGCAACGGGGGAAAAGGTGGGACAACTGTAATTGAACAACAGTAAAAAAACACAGGACAGAAAAAGAAGTATTTACAAAGCATACCAATTAAGATAACTAGTTCTAATTCTTCCTTAATGTTGAGCTGATGTGAACTTTCATGTGATTACATATCTATCTCCATTCACAACTTTATGCATCTCAAAATTTGAGCCACAAAATGATGAGGTGGAAGGACCCAAGCACAGGAGTCAGAAGACACAGATAAATGCCTGCTCAGTCTTTTGGAGTTGTATCTTGGACTACCTCCTAATGGAAGTAATATTAAGAAAGTCAGCAGGTGGAAGAGAACAGAAACAGCCATGAATACTGCAGTGACTGAGAGAACCAGGAGGACAAGAGCTGCAACCAGGGTGGCTTGAGTTCAGCCAATGACACTGGAGCCAAAAAGAGAAAAAAACAAAAAGAGGAAGAAAGAGAAAGGCCATGAGACAGTTTCAGCTCAGGATCAGCTTTTAAAGGTGAACTCTTTACCAACAGAGAGGACCCAGGAAACATAAAAGGCCATTGAGCTGTTTTCAGAGAGCCAGGGACCTGCCAAAACAATAGAGGAGGCTAGCAAGAGAAGCTACCAATTCCAGGAAACGCAGCCCATCTCCAAACTGGGAGAAGTGCTAACTCCGAAGGCCCCATGGAGCTTGACAAAGACAACATCCGCCAGGAGCCCTACACCCTGTCCCAGGGCTTCTCCTGGGATGCCTTGGACCTGGGGGACCGTGGTGCGCTAAAAGAATTATACACCCTCCTGAATGAGAATTACATGGGAGATTTTGACATGTTTCAATTTGATATTACCCGGAATTTCTTTTATGGTTCTCTGGCCACATCTCTGGCTCTCCCAGTGGCACTGTGGGGTTCGAGTGGTCTAGAGTTGGAAACTGGTTGCACTCATCGGCGCCATCCCAGCAACCTCCACATCTGTGGCACAGGGGAGAAGATGGTGATCAAACTCCTGTGTGTCCACAAGAAGCTGTCCTCCAAGAGGGTGGCTCCAGTCCTGATCCGTGAGATAACCTGGAGGTTTCACCAGGAAGGCATTTTCCAAGCTGTTTACACTGGTGGAGTGGCATTACCCAAGTCTGCCGGCAGACTTGGGTAATACCACTAAACCCACAGAAGCTGACTGAAGTGAAGTGCCTGACCAGAAATATGACCATGCAACATACCACGAAGCTCTACTGACTGCCAGAGTCTCCCAGGACACCTGGACTTCAACCATGGGAAAAAAGGATATACCAGTAGTGCACCAGCTGCTCACCAGGTACCTGAAGCAGTTTCACTTCACACTAGTCATGAGCCAGGAAGTGGAGTACTGGTTCTACCCCCAGGAGAGTATCACTGACACTTTTGTGGTAGAGAATGCAAATGGTGAGGTGACAGACTTCCTGAGCTATTTTTATATGCTTCCCTCCACCATCATCAACCCTCCAACCTAAAAGCTGCTTATTCTTTCTACTATGTTCACACCCAGACCCCACTTCTAGACCTCATGAGTGATGACGCCCTTGTTCTTGCCAAAATGAAAGGATTTGACATGTTCGATGCACTGGATCTCATGGAGAACAAAACCTTCTTGGAGAAGATCAAGTTTTCACAGGGGATGGCAACCTGCAGTATCATCTTTACATTTGGAAGTGTCCCAGCATGGGAGCAGAGAAGGTCAGGCTGCTGTTACAGTAACCAGTTGCCAGTGAGGTTCTTGATAAAGCCCTGAGAATTCAAACCAGGAAATGAAGCCCCATCACTTGGTCCAGTTTTCACAAACATGAGAAAGGATCCCTGGCAAAGGGAAGAGAGGTGAACTGGCTTTACCAAACAGCCACTGAAGTTGACAATTGTATTGTGATGGCATAGGCTGCATGATGTCACCTCTGACTGTGTCTCTGATCTCTCTGTTTTCCAGTTAGTCACATCCTATGCAGCTGTGATCAAGAGAATATAACTGCTGAAAACTAGCTCATGGTTGGCACACTATGGAGTTAACGGGTGAAAAATAAAACTATATATATATTATTTTAAAAAAATAAAGTCAGCAATCTTTTGGAAACCTGGGTACCCTCACAGGTGAAAAGGGGGACACATTGCTGTCCTGGCCTCCCTCACAAGGTTATTGGGAGAACTGAATGAGCCAAAGGGTATGGAAGTTCTTCATAAACTGAACATTACTACATGAGGCAAAGATGAAAGGAACACCATGAGACAGTCCCTTCTTTTACACCTGTGATCTTTATAAGCTAATCATTTGTATATTTCTCCTTATGATACTAACAAGTTGTTAGAACTGCTTCCTTTGACTTTCTGTTCAAGTCAATATTTGACAGCCAGTTGCCTCTAAATGTGATCCTTACCTCTTTGTCTGGCTGGATCTCAGCTTGAATCCCTCCTTGTGATTGAAATTGTTCTCACTGGGAGATATGCTATTGTGAAATGCAAGAAACTGCCAGCATGTAGATCGAAGCATCTGAAAAACACATAGCAGAGGAGTAAACATGTAAAACATTTCTTCAAACTACAGTCCTTAAGAAAATTTTTTTAAAAATCCACTTTGAACAAAAATGGCCACAATTTTGAATAATTAAATTTCTATGGCCTAATTGAGTTACCTCAATTAAAACAACACAATAAGAACATTTCAATAGAAAAATTGCCAGAGAAAAATAATTAAAATAATTATTATCTTTAAGAGGAAATTTTCTGAATTGAATGCATTGTTCATACTAAAAATCTTAAATTATTATAAACTACAGTAATTATTTTCTTCATATTACAAATACACAATAAGTACTCTGTTCCTAAATTGGTTTTAACCTCTTTAGTTGATGAAAGGTAGCTCCCCAGCACAGGGCAAGCATGCCATGATAATTGCTCAGCTGTTTATATATTATTATATTTGATTGCAAACCCCACTGAAGATGGCAAGGATTTGCTCCACTGGAAGTAGGAACTTTCAAAGGATTCAGGAGCTTTGCTATACATCAAGAACAGAATGTGATTGGTTACTGAATATTTATTTGTATATTTTGATACTAAAACTTCTATTAGAAAATTTACCTGGAATCATGTAACCATTTTATTTTGTAGATTACTGTCATTTTCATTCATTTTTGTCCTGGAGAAAGAAGACATTGTACGTTTATACATTACACTTTTAACTAAGATAATACCATATCTACTGACACCCTGGACATGGCAAAAATGATTCACAATAAAGCAAGAAAAACCAAGACTGGACATCTGAAAGTAGTGTGCATTAGATGTAATAGATCTACAGAGATAACTAGTACAGATCAAGGGAAGGAGAGAGGTAAAATCATTGGGAAAAGTTTTAAAAACACTATAAGGAAGGTAGGTACAGGGAGTATACAAAGGTAGAAAATGGGGATAGACAGGCAAATTTGGTGCTAGGTCTATGATGTCCACAAGGAAAGATGGGACAAGAAGCAGGAAGCAAACAGCATATAAATCTGGGAAGACCATAGGCAAAGAAGATCAAGTGAGACTTTGGGATCTGTACCCTTTAAATAGGTTGTGATGTCTGGTTTTGGAGCAAACATATTCTCTGCCCTGTGATTTATAGTCATGTAAGAATGCACAGTGTGTGTGCTGTAATGAGAGGGTATGCACTACAGTGAGGATTACAATGGGAAGAAAGCATTAGTCCTTTTAGGGTTATTTTATGTAAGTGAAAGTTTCTTTTTTCTTTTTTTGAAGGGAACAAAACATCTCCTTTTTATATTCCCAATACTTTGGCATAGAATTGCACTGCAAAACGTACTGACCCTGAAATTCATTCTTAGAACAAAGAAGTGGTGTGTGCTATTTTCTCTCACCACTGGGGGAATGACTGGCCTGGAGTGTCCACCACGATGCACTCCAAAGGCTGGTGCTTGGTGCTGGCCATGAGCTGAGATGAGGCTGCCAGCCCAAGTATCTTGGGTCTCGTCCACATGGCCTTTGTGTGTGGCTTGGGCTTCTTATGAGTTGGTGGTAAGATTCAAAGAAGGAGCATTCCCAGCATGAGAGTGGAAGCTGCGTATCTGTTAAGGCCCAGCCTTGGAAATTATACAACAACATTGCCCTTGCATTCCTTTGGTCAAGACAAGTCTCAGGAAAGGCCCAGGTGCAAGGCGGGAGGAAGAGACTGGGAGGAGTGGCAAAGAATGTGCTGCCATCTTTATTTCACCACAGCTCCCCACTAGGTTCTAGGCTCCCTGGTAAGTGCTCTATCCATTGCATCTTATACAAACCTCAGAACCACAGAGCATGTTAAATATCATCCCCTCAGTTTGTCAAGTAAAAAATTTAATGATTGGAGATATTAAATTATGGAATTAATAAATGAATTAGATGGGATTTGGATCCAAGCCTCTCTGCCCCCATAGCCCCAATAAACAACAATTGGATAATGACAACTACCTATGCATTTATTAGGAAAGTTGAGTAGCTCTCTTAGTGCATTGCCAGGTGTCAGTTGGGTTCCCCCCACCCCAATTCCCATTAAGATAATTAAGATTTATTTTTTAAATCCTATATGACTAAGCTGATTAAGTTATCTAATGATACAATTTTCTGTACTCACTTCACTCCTGCTAGATGTTCCAAATAAATGGGCATGGTGAGTTCTTCCCATTTGGACAATTACAAAGATCAAATTGAGGCAAACAATGTCTCTAAGTTTTTCAGTCATATCCAGTTCTGGCTTGATCAAACTACTTGATAGGAACCTACATGGAATGTGCCTCCCTGAGATGAAAGTAAGTATTACAACTAACTTAAATCTAAAAGAATTGTGCTGTAAAATATGCACAGGCATCTAACTTTTTAACTCAGAAAAAAATTATTCTCTTAAACTCATTTTACTGCAGTTTTTCTTGAGTAGTCTATCTGCTTCAGATTCTGTTCTTTAAGGGTATAAAAAAATTTGACAAAAAAGGCCATTCATTCAAAAGCAGTTTTGTCTATATAAACAGCTGGCTTGATGTATTTCTTTTTTCTTCAGTTTATTTGTCTACCAAATAGATCAATTATGTGAATATGGCTGATGAAAGAGAGATATAAAATTGTTTGAAGTGTTGAAATTCATTCTTAAGGATAAGATTAAAAGGCTGGTGTGATTTATTTTAGCCTAGAGAAAAAAAGATTGAGGGAAACAAAATACTCTCAGTTGTAAGAACTATCCTGTTGCAATACACATGTGCATGTGTAGAAATGCTTTTGTGGGGTAACCGGGCTCTTTACAGGTAAATTTCACCAAGAACAGTATTGTTAGTGCAAGAATAGACTTTGAAACAAGGGTGCAAACCCTTTGCTGTAAATTCCTTTAAAAACAATGACTGTTCTTGTATAGTTTGTAGCATTGAGGGGTCAGATCCTATATGAAGGCATGGACATGAAGGACTTTGCCTGCAAAAGGTCCTGTGGGTGATGATTTTATGAAATATTTTAGTGTATGTACTGGGTTAATGCTTGGGAATATGAAGCCCAACAAAGTTAATAGCTTAATCAAAGTTATTGACTAAATCAATGATAACAAAACACAGAGTTATTAGATGATTTTTCCTTTTTTCTTCAGTCAGTAGAATCTACTCTTTGTAGAAAGATTTTTTTAAAAAAGGAAAGAAGAAATGATGAAAGAAGAGAAAGTCAGCAATATCTAACTGCATTTCAATACCTCACATCCTGAGAAATTTAATGCTATAATTTTTCTTTTTTTTTTTTTTGCTTACTAAGAATTCAGTATGGATATTCAGCAAGTATCAGACTTTGGAGTCCTCTTCTGGGTCTTCTGTTTTATGCAAGAGAATAGAAGAGAATAAGTAGAATTGTGGAGCAGGTTTTTATGGGTCCTGACTTCCGCCCACATTCCTTAGTCAGAGCTCAGTTATATGATCCTAGCTTACTGTAAGGGAGGCTCGGACATGTAACTTAGCTGTGGGCCCAGGAGAGAGAGAGAGACAGAGAGAGAAAAAATAGGCAAGAGAAAGAGTAATAACCTAAAACCAGATTCAAACAGACTCTCAAATCATTTGTTAAGCATGAACTACAACACTGCTGTGTGATACTAGAATGCATTAGTGCTTCAAACAAGACCATTTTTAATTCTTTGAAAATCTACTTTAAGAACAAATGTTGAATTTTTTGTATAGACTCTTATTATAAATTCACTTGAAAATCAAACTTGGTGTGAATTCTACTAGAAATTCTCAGGTCTGAGCAATGAAACAGTGTAATTTTTAGCGAGTGCCAGCAATTTCCATGTGAATGGGGCCTTTATGAAACATATTTTACCACTCCTGTGGATTAATAATGTGTTAGCATAAAAAGACATGTTGAGCTTAGTGCAATTATCCTTCCATCCCAATTATACTGTGACATTAAATCTTGTGACATTTCATAAGAAAGGCCATTTCACCCATGGCTACCTCTCGTGCAAACGATTTATGCAACAGTGTTCCCATAGACAAAATTATTAAAAGAAGGCATTCCAACACTCGGATGTGTCTAACCACCCACGTAAATTAAATAAGGTGTAGCAAAATATATAAATTGTTAATGTTATGATTACTTGGTACCTGAGACAAAAGAAAGTGAAATTAATAACACTGCCTTTTAATCCATCAAAATTAAACAAATGTAAATGGATAACTAATAGGGGAGGAAGTTGCTTAGCAAACAGGGATTCTGGAAGTTATTTTTCCCCAGGGAAGGAATTTAAAGGTTTTTAAAATAATGTATGTCTATACAGTATATTTGGCATATACATAGCTTAATTTAAGCTTTTAATATATTAATATAATTTAAGGTTTTGCCTTCTTGAATGTCTAAATTTTATTTTTGTGTATGTTTGTGTGCTTAATCTGCCAATGACCGTATAACATATTTTCTTCCAAAGAGTTATTATGTCTAACATTAATTCTGAATTTACTGAGTTTTACTATTAAACTGTTCATATTGGGTTAAGTACAAAGAAGAGGAAAATATAAGAACTACTGATAAAATATTTGTTAAGGTACCTTAACATAGTGCCTTTTATTTCTGATCTTGACCCTGTTGACGTGATGGAAGACATTTGAAATGCAATAGAAAACAGATCTTCAAGTCAGACATTTAGAGGGCTCCCTTAGATCTGAAGTGACCGGAATGAATTCTTTTATTTACATACCTAAATTTCCCAGTTCTTTTCTGTTTTAAATACAAACACATAAAGTTTTCAAGAGAAGCTGCTAGATTTACAAAGAGCCATGTTTTCAGGGAGCTGAGAAAGGTGCGGAAGGGATGACTTTTCTCCTCTGTCCTCTTAGGTTCTATAACTGGGCCTGAGAATTAAACTGATAAAAGACAGATTGACAGGAGAAGAGCATACAAATTTTATTTGATGTTAATATCTGGACGTGTACAAGAGGCCTTCATACATAAGAAATAAAAAACCGAAGGAGCAGGCAGGCCTTAGAGCTGCTTTATCATTTTAAGGAAGAATGGTAAATTGTGGAGATGTGTCAGGACCAAGGAAATGGGGGGTTGGACCAGAGGCAGTAAACTGTGGGAAGGGACCAGGAGATAGAAAAGGGAAACTAATGAAAAATGATGGTCATTGTAGTAGGTTTGTTTGCACAGATTCATTTCGGTGTTTATTGTTTATCCCCAGTGATGAGAATTCTCTCTGCCTGGTAGAGGCAGCATATCTTTCTCATGGGAAATATGTGCCCTGCTTTTAGGTAGAAAGAGGGAGGTCAGAGAGCCCTTCTTGAATTCAGTTTCTTGCATTCATCTGCATCTCAAAATACTCAGTATGCCAAACTGGCATATTTTGGGTTAGCTTGTTCTGATCTCCTTAACAGTTTTGTATTCTTTGGTTATTATTTGTATGTGTATAATTATACATACATGTAAATACATAAATAGGAAAAATAACTAGTCGAATAAAGGTATATCTTAATCAAATGGTCTGAAAAAATTATGACTACTTTTAAATTTAAACCCTTTAAGAATTTTAATGCTCAGGTCCATAGTCAAGAAATGGTCTTAACCACAGAATATCAGAATTGAACTACTCTGATGACAACCCTTATCTATGATAGAAGTAGATTTAAATGACCATAATTTTGAGATTAAGAACTGCCCCTTAATATCAATACTGTTAACCCAGAGTCCCTCTCTTGTAATACTATGTCCTCTAGATGGGTGAGGTCTCATCTGGCAGGGGAAAGGCCTGCATTAACTCTGATGGGATTGACTCCTAAGGATCCTAGAGTAGTTCATCTGTAGGGGAACAGACACTATGAGAGTATATTTATCATCTGTTGCCCATTCTCATGGTAAATATTGCTCACTGAGAATCAGATCCATGACTTTCTCTATGACCTCATGGCTTCTGTGTGGTTTATTAGTGCTGACCTAACCAGAGGATGACCAGTTGTCATGATTATACAAATAGTTTTGGATATCCAAGCTGTTTTAGAGACCATAACACCAATAATTTATTTTCTTCTGTTTTATGACCTAGATTTAAAGGGAAACTATAAAGAAGTAAAACCGTAACTCTTTTTGGGGACTGTCTTTACCAATAGGACAGTTTTCACTGTTCCAACTAGTAAGTGTGTTTGAAAATGTGCTAGTTGGGGTCCTTTGGACTACAAGTGACAGAAAAGTCAACTCAAATTAATTTAAGCAATAAGGAAACAGGGCATAAGATTGGATGGGTCTAATGGCTCAGTAATTCCTCGGGCCTGAGTTTTACTCGCTTTCTCTCTGTTTTGCCATCCAGCATGTTGTCTTCATCCTGAAGCTGCTTTCCCTTTGATTTAGAACAATTTCCAGTGGCTGCTACATTCTACCTTGTTCAGGTCAAGAGGTAAATAGATTAGCTCTCACCGTTCTCTAGTAAGAGATAGGGAGAACATTCCCAGCAGTCACCAGTGCAGGTCTTCTTATATCTCATTATCCATTGTGTGTCATATACCATTCTTGAACTAGTCACTAGTGAAGAATATGAAATTCCCAAAGACCATTCACAATAAAATTAATTCCCTCACTTCCTCTTTTGCTTCTCTTGGAAAAGGAAACAAATGGGTCTTGAGGACCAGCCACACCCAGTGTTTACCACAGTGGAAGGGGAAGGAGAACGGGCACAGAGACCATTGAGAAGTGGCTGTGGAATGAAGGTCCTGGGGGCCAATGGGACCACTCTTTTGCCAGAGAGGAATAGAAACAATACCAGCCAAGCTAAATAGTAAAGTTACAAGAGGAAGAGAAATGGCATATCAAAAATAGATAAGAGCCATTTCATTTTTAAAAAGGGTACAAAAAATATTGTTAATAGATATATTTTATTTTTCTGAGAGGAAGATGAGTATTTGTTAAAGAGGATAAGAGAAAAATAGGGAGACACATAGTGCTGTCTTTTAGTTAATGTTAACTCATGATTTGGGATAAAGATTATGTACGAGAAAGACTAACCTCTTGATCCTCTTTGTATGGATGTATTTTGTTGGTATGGAAAGATTTAACTATGTAAGTGTTGACATATTGGGTGGTTTGTTACAAGCAGGAAGAGTGTATAGATAATGAAAAATTCAGCTGTATTTATCAACGGGCTTGTCTTTGTGGTGGGCTGTAATGAGCCTTCTCCCATGCACGTTGGAAAATCTTGTTCTTTATAGAAAGCCTATATCCACACCCTTTCTGGGATTTCTGTTTCCAGGGAGAGATTTGCCATATCATAAGCAAAATTGTGTGCAGCTGCCAGCTCCAAAACTTACATTATTACTATCCAAACATGTCAATACGTAGCTTTAGGAGACTGACAAATTCCCCCATCCAAGGAGGAACTGTCACTAAGGCACGCTATCACTAAATATAGATACCCACAGTGCTTCCTCTAATCACATCTCAAGTGGGAAACGAGAACCACACCCGGTAGTAGGGGTGGTCAGTCCATAATGTCCTCCTCTTTAACAACTTTAATCTTGACGCAACTCAGGCCTCAAAATCTGGGAACAGGGCAGACTCTGTGTTTGGGACATGTGTGCGTGGCTGATGATGGGAGCAAAGAGGAAATGGTGTCTGCATCTGAGAGAAAGAGTCTAGGGCCTGAAACCTGTGTCACAAGCCAAACAAACTAAGACATCAGGGTCAGAGAGCCAACCTTAGGGCCAAAGTTGTTTTTAGGAAATTCTCTTCCTGGTTTATTTGAACAAAAAGAATAGCCTACTACTGAGACTATTTGATTGTCTGATTAATTTTTATGTCTACTAAGTTTGCTGTGTGATGCTTCAGCTGTTATATTTCCTAGACAATAAAATAATCCTAGGTATACGTACAGTTTCTTAAAACAAGGTTTGTTTTTATTTTTTCTTTATTTTTTATTTCAATTTTATTTTGTATTGGTTTCAGGCATAAACATGTTTGTCTTAAAAAACTAGGTCTTCTATGCTATAACATTTTATACCTGTTAAAGTAAAGCAAGCTGTCTTTTCAGGAGATTACCTGGAGCCCTTCATCATTTTCTTTCATTTTCTCAAAATTCTCCTTCTGGCCAAATCGAGGCTTAATGTTGGAGTTCCACTTATGAAGATGTTGAAAGTCACAGGAAGTCAGTTTTGCATTAAGGCCCTGGTAAGATAGCTGCTTTCTGAAACATATATAAAAGCATTATTTATGGTGTAAGTAGACATTGACAGGGAGTTGTAGTTAAGAAATGGTGTGGCCTGCAGTGCTCAGTGAGAGGGATATCTGTGAGAATTTCCGGGCACCAAGCAAATTTCGAAGTAGAGGAGCACCCGCCCTGGGGCCACAAAATTGCATCCGGGCCACACAAGCTGCAGCTTTGTGGAAATGAATTAACAACAGTATCACAGACCAGCATTCACCAAAAGGTCATTTTTTCCCTAGTAAAACCTAATCTTTAATGTTTAAAACCCATGGTTTTAAAATGAGCATTTAATACCCACCTCTTAGTTCTCTCATATTCTGTGGCTGCAATGGGAAAATTGGGCCAGTGCACCTGGAGCACACCTGTTTTAACCTTAAGGATGACTTTACCTCATGAAAGTTATTTTTCCCCTTGTCAAGTTTAAACAGAAACATTTCAGACATGGAGACTCAATAATCATTTACCATCTTGGAAATAAAATCCATCATATTTCTTCTCTGATGGAAAAGAATATCTAACAGATTGTTTAATTTGTAATAAAGAACAAGTGGCCTGTTGATGAATTGGTTTACTTTTTAACATTATTGGGAAAAGGCTGATAACGATGTCTTTGTATATAATTACTAACAGTGGGAATTGTTAGGGGTTGGTGACAGCCTGTGGATAAACAGAAGAATTAACTTCATTCTAAAGAGGTATGCAAATCCATCTTTTGTTGTTAAAGGTCATTTAAAAAATTAGCATTTTCTATGAATGACATAGTTTGTAGCTTTTACCACTACATAGTTGATTTATGAATAGTGGACCTAAGAAATCAATATTTTCTACCCTATGATATGTTTGTAATAAATGAGATATTCATCTTTTTAAATTTTTACTTACTGATTTTTAGAGAGAGAGATTGATTTGTTGTTCCATTTCTTTATGCATGCATTGGTTGATTCTTGTATGTGCCCTGACCAGAATTAACCCACAACCTTGGTGTATTGGGATGATACTCTAACCAACTGAGCTACCCAGCCAGGGTCAGACATTAATCTTCTAAAATATTTGCTACAGTAGTATTCCACTGCCTAAATGTACCATAGCTGTTTTATCCACTCATCTACTGATTGGTACTTGGGCGGTTTCCAGATCTTCGCTATTACAAATAATGTCGCAGTGAACATAGGTGTGTATATATTCTTCAAATTAGTGTTTCAGGTTTCTTAGGATGTATTTCCAGAAGTGGGATCACTGGTTCAAAAGGCAGTTCCATTTTTAATTTTTAAAGAAAACTCCATACTGTTTTCCACAATGACTGCACCAGTCTGTATTCCGACCAAAAGTGTACAAGGGATCCCTTTTTCCCCATCCTTGCCAGCACTTGTTTGTTGGTTTATTGATGACAGCCATTCTGACATTTGTGAGGTATAGATGATGTTTTATTGAGTTGTACACTTGAAACCTGTATCAGTTTCACCCCAATAAATTCAAATATTTTTGCCTCAAACAAGGAGTCAGATGATTTAAATAGACATTACTAGGACTTTTTAGTTATTTATTTTGGGGGTGGGAGGGTTATGAAGTACGCTTTCTACTACAGCTTCACCATTGTGCTTTTGCATTCTGAATCAGCATAGAATTCCAAAGTGCAAACTAACCAGTTCTTTGATAATCCTCTGCATCATAGTTTACATTGAAACATTGAATCCACTGTGCTGTATACATGCTTTGCAATAGGGGAAGTGAAGCAGGTTTATTTTTGTCTTGAATTCGAATACTTGAAGTTCCTATGTCTTTTTCATTTACTTTTCAAAAAAGTTAAATAAATTTTGCTATTTTCAGATATTTTGAAATATTTATGTATGAGTTTTAAAGTGGGAAATTATTAAAAACCCTCTTTGCCTCGAAGAATAGCATGTTGGTACTGATAACAATGCCAGGCTTTAACAGTGGCTTGTGGGAGAATTTATGAAGAGTTAACATCTTGAGCAATTCTGGGTTTTTTAAGATTTTATTTATTTATATTTAGAGAGAGAAGGGAGGGAGAAAGGGAAGGAGGGAAACATCAATGTGTAGTTTCTTCTCTCACACCCCCAATGAGGGACCCGTCCCACAATCCAGGCACGTGCCCTGACTGGGAATCGAAACAGCCACCCTTTGGTTCACAGGCCAGCACTCAATCCACTGAGCCACACCAGCCTGGGCACATCTTAAGCGATTCGAAACCTTTTTCATTTTTTGCATTTTAGATATTAACTCATTTTTTTCATCTTATGTACAAAGCAGGGTATAATAATTCTATTTTAATGTATTTTATACACATATGTTAGAAGGAAAGACAATATATGAAAAACAAATACCAAACATTTATAAGCATGTGTTTTATTTTTCATTTGTCTTGTTTATGTTTCTAATTTTTTAGATAATGGGCACGTAACACTTCTGTAGGGAAAATAATGTTTTAAAAATATTCTTTAGTACTTTTCCTCTCATGATATCTGTCCAGCTATTTTGGAAGGGAAGCCCAGATTTGACAGGATTGGTAATTAGAAATTAACTGATTTCTTTGGGTGCTTTATCTTTTGGGAGGCACAATAAAAATTACAATATTTCTACTTTTTATTTTTAGAACATTTACTATCCAAAAAAAGATTTTTCATGAATTTAGAAATAATTAAATGGCAAGGATATTTTATTAATTATAAAATCATCAACATTTATTTGAGTAAATTTCCTAGTAAACTAGGAATAAAGGTATTTTTTCTTGCAATTATAATCTACAAGAAAGAAGAAAATATTGAAGGTGTGTTCATTAAACATGAGGGTAAGACCAAGTTATTGGTCTTAACAATATTAACACTCAGTATTTTTCTGAAAGTTCTAGCAAATGAAATAAAACAATAACAATAGATAAATGTATACATATTGGAAAAGAAGAAGCAAAATTATCAAAATTGTTATTTTATGTACTATAAATATCCACCGTGGAAAACCTAACTAAATCAGCACATCAATACTTTATAAAATATTTTAGTAAATTGGCCGTACTGGATTACACTGAAATCCGATGCCTCCCTATATATATCATTCATAATATCAGTATCAAAGGGAATGAGAATAAAAGCTTTTTCTTGTAAAATAAGTATTAGACATATGAAAAATCTACCAACAGATTTAAGAGAAAAAGAGGCAAAGTCTCTGTGAAGTAAATGACAGGATCTTGAGGACAGACATTAAAAACAAAACTGGTTGGATTACTGCGGCAAGATGGAGGAATAGGTAGATGCACCGTACCTCCTCGCACAACCAAGATTAGAACTACAATAATTTACAGATAGAATAACACTCAGAACTGATAGAGGATTTATCTGAATGGAAGTCGGACAGCCAAGAAGTTGAAGTAGACCCATACATCCAGACTGGTAGGAGAAGACGAGCTGGGAGGGCGCGGGGCTGGCGCGGGTCAGCAGCGTGCAAAGGTCAGGGAAAATTTGGTGCGAAATCGGCGCAACAGCCATCCGGGGCGCAAGAACTCAGCGGTGATCCCTGAGTATGCAAGCTGTGGCTGGCGGACACAATGAGGCAGCGATTGTGGACCAGAGCAGAGCTCACAGCCCAGGATCCCAGGGTCTGAGCCCAGGAAAACGGAACTACCGCGATTGTTCCCTCCCGTCCCCGCTCCTACCCCCACCCCCACATATAGCGTCACAATCTAGCGACTGGGGTGCCCAGCCCCGGTGAACACCTAAGGCTCCACCCCCCACCGTAACAGGAGCGACCAGACTGGGAAAAAAAAAGAAAAAAAGAAAAAGGAGAGACAGGGAAAGACATGTTTCCAACAGAACAGATCAGTCTCCCAGGACTCATCCTTTTGAGCGACCAAGAAATAGCCAATCTATCAGATGCACAGTTCAAAACACTGGTGATCAGAAAGCTCAAGGAATTGGTTGATTTTGGGCGCAAATTAGATGAAAAGGTGCAGGTTACCATAAAAGAGATGCAGGAAGATACATGAAGGAGAGCCAATAGTGAAAGGAAGGAATCTGAGTCTCAAAACAATACAGTGGACCAGAAGGAAGATAGAATCAACCAAGCAGGAAAGCATGATGAAATAAGAATTCAAAAAAATGATGAAAAGCTTAAGAGCATCCAGGACACCTTTAAACGTTCCAACATCTGAATTATAGGGGTACCAGAAGGGGAAGGGGAAAAGCAACAGATTGAGCACGTATTTGAACAAATAATAAAGGAGAACTTCCCCAATCTGGCAAAGGGAACAGTCTTCCAAGAAATCCAAGAAGCTCAGAGAGCCCCAAAGAAGTTGGACCCAAGAAGAAACACACCAAGGCACATCATAATTACATTAGCCAAAGTAAAAACGAAGGAGAGAATCCTAGAAGCAGCAAGAGATAAGGGGACAGTCACCTACAAAGGAGTTCCCATCAGACTGTCAGCTGATTTCTCCAAAGAGACCTTACAGGCAAGAAGGGGCTGGAAAGAAATATTCCAAGTCATGAAAGACAAGGACCTACATACCAGACTGCTCTATCCAGCAAAGCTTTCATTTAGAATGGAAGGGCAGATAAAGTGCTTTTCAGATAAGGTCAAGTTAAAGGGGTTCATCATCACCAAGCCCTTATTTTATGAAATGCTAAAGGGACTTATCTAAGAAAAGAAGATAAAGAAAAGACATGTATAGTAAAAGGACAGCAAACTCACAATTATTAACAACCACACCTAAAGCAAAACCAAAAGAAACTAAGTAAACAACTAGAACAGGAACAGAACTACAGAAATGGAGGGCACATGGAGGGTTAGCAACAGGGGAGTGCGAGGAGGAGAGAGGGGGAAAAGGTATAGAGAATAAGTAGCATAGAATGTAGGTTGAAAATAGATAGGGGGAGGGCAAGAATAGTACGGGAAATGTAGAAGCTAAAGAACTCATAAGTATGACACATGGACATGAACTAAAGTGGAGGGAATGTGAGTGGGAGATGGGGTACAGGGTGGAGGGGAGAGAAGGGGGGAAATGGGACAACTGTAATAGCATAATCAATAAAATATATTAAAAAAAACTGGTTGGAAAATCTAAATATGTAAAAGTTACTAATTTTCCCTAAACTCATTTGTAAACATAAAGAAATCTCCATGGTCCTTTCACAGGATTGTGAGAAAGTATAGAGTTTAAAAAAAAAAAAACAAAACATATGAATCTAAAATTTATCCAGCAAAATATATAGGCAAATAGTTCAAAATTCTAAAAATGCATATGACCTTATTAAAATGTATTCTAGAGCTCTAATATTTAAAATGGCATAGAACTGATAGCTATTCAAGGAATTCATATAGTTCAGTGGGACATACTGCAATGTCCAAAAGCTGACAGAAGTTCCAATGCAAATTAACACTGTAATAAACATATTTTAAATATATTAGAAAAGTGTAACATATTTTATATATTAAACTAACACAATTGGCTAACAGTAGATAGATGGTAGACAGGTAGATAGAGTTACAGATATAATTGTAGTCACAGGTTACTCCTAAGTAAGTTCCAGATGGATTTAAATGTGCAAATTAAGAACATATAAATACTAAAAGAAAATATAGAAGTTTAAAAATAAATATTGGACTGAGAATAAACTTCCTAAACATAGTACCAAAGCCATAGATGATAAATGAAAAGATTGTTGATTTAGCCACATGAGAATGTAAAAATTTGTGCCACATATCACACTACTTAAGAGTTGAAGAAATAAGCAATAAATATTAATAAGACTTAGAACAGAATACTGATATCTTTGGTGAGAGTAATAATAATAATACCTAGCCCTTATGTAATACTTCTGTGTCAGGCTCTATTCTAAGTACTTTAAATGTATTAACTAACTTAACCCTCCTAAGAGCTCAGTATAGACAGTGCTTTATTATCCTCACTTTGCAAGCAACGAAACTGAAATATACAAGATTTTTAGTTAGATAATTTGTGAATAGTGGAGGCAGAATTTGAACCCAGTTGACTGGATATTGAAACTGCTCTTCCCACACTGAAGTAGGGCACGCAACACTTAAGAGTTATTAACAACCAATAGGATGAAGATAAATGTTCAATTAGAATAACAAACAGAAAGGGTGTTTTCCAAATAAAGATATACTAGAGTCACTAACAGTTAGCAAATGGTAAATACTAATGGTAATCAAAGAACAAAAAATAAAAAGGGATTGAATATTTAATTTTTCACACTAGTAATGACTAAATCTGAGAAGTTTAGTATGGGGGAACATATTTTTTTTATCTTTATTACTTATATTATTTGTTTTACCTTCATCTGAGAACATGCTTATTAATTTTAGAGAGGGACGGAGAAAGAGAGGGAGAGAAACATCAATGTGAGAAACATCCATTGGTTGCCCCTCACACACGCCTAGACAGGGGATTGAATCACAACCTTTTGGTTTACAGGAGGGTGCTCCAAGCAACTGAGCCACACTGGGCAGAGCTCATTTTTATTATTTTATGTGGAATATATATATATATATATATATATATATATATATATGCCCATACATATACAAAATACCTACTGTCTGAATCCTCTATTAAAATTCATTTGATTTACAAAATTTAGACAGCAAAATAACCTAGGTCCCTAATACTGCACAAAGCTGAAACTGATTTAACAGTTGTAAAGATCAGCGTCTTACAGTGTTACAGACCATTCATTTGTTGTGAAGGAACATTGCACTCTGCCCAGTGATGAGTACTGTGCTAAGTCTGTCTGCAGATTTACAACTAATTACTTTCTACAATTGTAACTGCCAAATGTAATTCTCAAAAGAACCTTGCTGGCCATTAGACCTTAAAGCCAGGGCACTGCTCCACAGTGGTGAAAGGCTTTCTTCTTTCCTAACTAAGGAAAGGCATTCTCCCAACTCTAAAACTATTAAATTTTCCAGAACATGACAACAATTTACAGTCTTAGATAAAACAACTTTTTTTAAAACACCTTTGATAGTCTTTCAAAAAGAGGGGAGAGGGGAGGGAGTTTCAGGGGAAAAGGGGAAGAGTTTACAGGAACAAGTATAAAGGACACATGGACAAAAACAAGGGGGAGTGGACACGGGAGGGAGGTGAGGAGGACGGGGGATTGGGCTGGGATGGGAGTAAAAGGCAGAAAACTGTACTTGAACAACAGTTAAAATAAAAAAAAATTTGATTTTAAAAGCAAAGAAAAATTACCATCCTGCGTTTGGATTTTTATAAGTTAAAATCTATGGGTTTTTTAGTATGAAAAGTAGTTTTTCATTCTTTAGTATTAAATGAACTGTAGCAGTCCTAGCAGTTGAGCCGTATCTTACAGTAAATCAAGAAACAGGAACTCCTAATGTGTGCTGATAGATGACATTTCTAGAGGGCAGTTGTGCAAACTGTATAAAAAAGTTTTTAATTGCATACTTTGACCCAGTAATTATTGCCCAGAGAAAACTATTAAGCGTTTGCTTATGTACATGTGTATACATTATTAAAATAAGTTTGAGTTTTATAGACTGAGAGGCTTATAAACAACAGAAATTTATTTCTCAGCGCTGGAGACTGGAAGTATTTACAAGATCGAGTCACTGGCAGATTAAATATCTGGTGAGAACTTCCTTCTTGCCTCAGAGACGACTTTCTTCTCTCTGTGTCCTTACATGTCAGAAAGGGCAAAATTGCTCTCTGGGGTTTCTTTAATAAGGGCAATAACTTCATTTGTGAAGATTCCACCCTCGTAAGCAGATCACCTCCTCATTCCATTACATTGAGGGATTTTAATGTCTTGTATGAATCTTGTGGGGACAAAAACATTTAATCCATAACACCAGGAATGTATTTTTTATCCCCCACTCTTAGCATGTTGGCTTTTCCACTTTAGATTTAAAGCCTCATGGTCAGAAGATGGGTTGCCTCAGCTGTAACCATCACATCCTTCATATGAAAACATTAGAAGCAGGGAGAAAAATGGGAAGGGAGGGTGGATGCTTTCAACTTGTATGCTTCTCCCTTTTTAGCAGAACAGATTTTTCTTGGACTTTCAACATTGCAACTTTAAACGTGTCATTGCTTTGTAATGCTTTTTATGACATCAATTTCATGACATTTGATGACACTTTGAAAGCTGTAATTCACCTTGCCTGCGCCCATGCATGTGCTCACGTGTCCACAAACACACTCCAGTAAAAAAATGGCAGAAAATATCTCAGTTTGTATATGATTGATGATTTATTGCAGTTACTGAAGATTTGGGGTTGTGATGTCACCAGGAGTTTGATTCCTATCCCAGTTCTACCCATTACTGGCAATATATGACCTGAGGGGTAAATTGCTTAATTCCTCTAAATTTCAGAGTTTTTATGCAAATGGTAAAATGAGTCAATGTGCATAGCACCTAACACCATCTGAAAATATCAGACCAAAATAGCCTGACAATGTGAGATAATGCATATGAATGTTGGCTTTAAGCCTGGCTCATTGCAAATGTTCAACAATCTTCATAATTGCTCTTTACCAAGTACCGTATTTTTCAGGCCATAAGACACACCTAGGTTTTAGAGGAGGAAAATAGGGGAAAAAATTGAAGCAAAAAATGTGGTAAAATATTTAATAACATAGATAACATGATATTTCACCAATGTAAATGTAAACAGAACTCAACAACAGCATTAACAACCATTATTCCTCCCAAATTTGCAGAGGGGCAGGAGGAACAGTGCATCTTACAGTCCAAAAATATGATATATTCCTGTAGAAATGTACCTGGGATTAATTAAAATTCAGCTTAAAGGCAAGCTGGCTGTTTTTTTTTCTTCCTCTCCATGTGTTATAGGTTTTCAGAGTTTTAGAACAAGATGACATTTTGGAATAGTACAGGCCAGTTGCTAGATGTCTAGCAACATCTTCCTTTGGGTACTTGTGAGAATTTTACATCTTTGTGCTATTCTGTCTTACATATATTTAGTAGGAACCTATCCTCTCCCATACCTTTAAAACACACCTGGATTTTGATGATTGTCAGAAGTACCACTCCAACTCAGAATTATCCGTGGTTTCCTCTTCTCCCTTCCCATTGAATGCCCTCTTTGCATTTTTACTTTACTCTTTATAACTTACCACAATTTGCAATTATAATCACATGCCTAATAATTGTCCCTACCCTCAGACTGAGATGTGTGAGGGCAGAGATCAATCTATCCCAATCACCCAACATCCTGTGGAATGCCTGATCAACACAGTTGCTTTTTGGAAGAACACATCTGTGCTTGAAAATATTTTAAGGGAAAAGATCATCATGTAAATTACACTCTGCCTTTTTCCTCCTGGCATTACATTAAGAAAATACAGTTTGGAGGATAAAGTGGAACCTCCCAGATAGTTGTGATGGTTCTACCTTGTATGTTTATGTGTGGAGATCCCAATATGTAAAAATAATATTGTTACTTGTTATATTACAACATGGTGTTTGTGAATTATTTGTATTGTGTTCTATCCTCAATGCCCAGTTCAATGTGTACAGGTGGATGGTGCCCAGTAAATATTTGTTAAATGACTAGTTTTGCACATGAAGCTCAAAAACTTCTTGCAAGGGCAGGCAAATATGTGTGTCTTCCTTTAAAATAGCCATTTGGTCTCCGGTAGTTTTATATCGTATTCTGTCTTATACACCTTATTCCCTAGATCTTCATTAGCAATGATGATCTTTACTTCTTGTAACAGAAGTGCAGTGCAAAGCAGGTGCCTGTGTGGTGATATCCTTCTGCCAACAGTATTTGTGTCACACTGTTGTATGATGCAGATAAATGCCACCAGCCCAAACTTCCGAGCTGTGTGTAGGGTGGATGAATGGTATAAGCCCTAAAAGGTGAGCTTTGCCTAGCTGCTAGTTCCAATTGCCAGATTTTTGTGTAGTGAAAAGTAATTAATACTTCAGAGCATCATTTATTCATCCAGTCAGGCAGTTGGTCAGCTAATATTGAGTGGCTGCAGTGGCTAGACAATGTTAAGGGCAGATATATACCAGCAACAAAATAGGCTGTCTTCATTGACCTTACCATTTGGTAAGTATGAGAACCAATAAGCAAATAAATGCTTCAACACTCATTGTACTAAGCAATTAAAAAGCACAAAAAGGACACTATAAGAGATAATAACAGGAGGCACCTACTTTAATTTAGATGGCTGAAGTCTGTGCTACTAGACCCTACAGGACAACCAATACATTAGGCCACACTTCCAAGACATGTTGTAGTCAAAGCAGCTCTACTTAATACATAGAAACAATCACAGGGAGGGTGCTGAAACAAAGAGACAAAGAAACATCACCCAAATGAAAGAATAGATCAAAACTCCAGAAAAAGAGCTAAGTGAAATGTAGACAAGCAATCTATCAGATGCAGAGTCCAAAACATAAGGATGCTCAAGGAACTTAGTGAGGACCTCAACAGCATAAAAAAGATCCAGTCAGAAATGAAGGATATACTAATTGAAATGTAGAACAATTTACAGGGAAACAACAGTACAGTGGATAAAGCTGAGAATCAAATCAATGATTTGGAACATAAGGAAGCAAAAGACAACTAATCAGAACAATAAGAAGAAAAAAATTCCAAAAAAATGAGGATAGTGTAAATAGCCTCTGGGACAACTTCAAGAGGTCCAACATTTGCATCATAGGGGTTCCAGAAGAAGACGAGGAAGAGCAAGAAACTGGAAATCTATTTAAAAAAATAATGAAAGAAAACTTCCCTAATTTGGTGAAGGAAATAGACATAAAAGTCCAGGAAGCACAAGGAGTCCCAAACAAGATGGATGCCAAGAGGCTCACTCCAAGACACATCATAATTAAAATGACAAAGGTTAAAGATAAATAAAGAATCTTAAAAACAGCAAGAGAAAAGAAGTTAGCTGCTTATAGGGGAGGTCCCATAAGACTGTCAGCTGATTTCTCAAAAGAAACTTTGTAGTCTAGAAGGAATTGGCAAGAAATATTCAAAGTCATGAAAAGCAGGGACCATAGCCAAGAATGCTCTACCCAGCGAAGCTATCATTTAGAATGGAAGGGCAGATAAAGTGCTTTCCACACGAGAAAAACTAAAGGAATTCATCATCACCAAACCATTATTATATGAAAAGGTAAAGGGAATTATTTAAGTAAAAGAAGAAGAATAAAACTATGAACAATAAAATGGCAATAAATACATATCTATTGACAATTGAATCTAAAAAATTAAACTAAGGAAACAAGAACAGAGACAGAATCATGAATATGGAGAGTGTTTTGATGGTTGCCAGATGGAAGGAGGGTGTGGGGGAATGGGTGAGGAGGTGAGAGGATTAAGAAGTATAAATAGGTAGTCGCAGAATGCAGATGTAAAGTGCAGTATAGGAAATGGAGCAGCCAAAGAATTTATATGCATGGCCCATGGACAGGAACAAAGGTAGAGAGAATTGCCTAAGAGGATAGGGGGTGCTGGGTGGAGGGGGTGGGAAAAATCAGGACAACTATAATAGCACAATCAATAAAATATAACCTTAAAAACAAAAATAAATAAATTAGGTGGCTGACAGATAAGCTACAGATGTATACTCATCACCTCTACATTCTTTCTCCTCAGTCTTCTATAAAGACTTAGTAGTGAATTTCTAACCTTTGACCCCTGACCATCATTACTCTCATTTATGTTGGAATTCTTCAAAAGCAAGAACTTCATGAGGAACATCTAGTATTTCAACTTTCTTAAATATATTTCCTCACAGTCTTCCTAGGACACCTGCTGCAGCGCAGTACAGAACTTGTAGGAAGCTGCAACTAAACACAGATAGCAATTACAATTAAAATGAAAACCAAAACAATTTCCTGTGTGCCAGCACTATACTGAACATTTTTACAAATTATTTTATTTAATGTACAAAACAGCCTTAGGACATAGAAATGATCCTCACTGTATTTGTGAGAAAATGACTTCAGATACCTGACACAAAGTCAAATAGCTCTTAAATAAGTGCTGGAATTTGACTCCAGGTTTATCTACCCTAAGACTTTAATTTACATTTGCTATCTCTGTGTATTTATTATATCACCTTTCAATTTCTTTTCAAACATGGCTTTGTACACGTGGGGTTAGCTCTTTGGTTTGCCATTTGGAAAAAGGATTTGGAAGAAATTTTCTTTTTTAGTTAAGGGTTTGGAGGTATTTTTCTATTTCTTTTAGTTTATTTGTTCTTTAAAAGTCCTGTTTGTGTTAGTTTGTTTTTTTGCATTAAACTATATGAAGAATGTTCATGAGGAACATCTAGTATTTATTACTAGGAAATGACCTATAATTACCTATTTCGTTAAAAAATTACTGAACAGTCATCTAAAGATTGGTCAATCCCAACTGACCAACTAGCTAGTGATTTTCTATCAGCTTAAAGTATTTACCTTCCCCTTGGGCCAAATTTCATTCCATAAGGAACAGAGGGCCAAGCTTAATTGGAAAATAAATCTCAGACATGCATCATGAGGAGTATAGATTTTATTTTATCCTACAAATAACTTGTCATGGAGGTGCCTTGAACTTCAGGGGGAAAAATTGGAGTTCTGCAGACAGAAGTACAAGTAAAATAGAAAAGTGTGAACCATTCCATCTTTTTCTTTTAAACAATTTAAAATCCAAGTCGTGCACCCTTTTTTATAAAAAGTATAGACCGGTCTTCAACTCCAAAGGCCACAAAATGCCACAGAAATAAAAATGGATGGGTAACCTTTGAGGCCGTGCCTCCTGGGCCACAACCACGATGACCTGCACCAGCACAGTCCCCTTGTAATGGGTTTGTTATGCCTTTACTTGCAGTGCTTTTAAATATTATATAATAGACAGAAACATTTGTTTGTAACCATACATCATTATTTAATGGTACAATAAAACAGATTATCTGTGCTCATATAATATGATTATTTGATTGGTGAAATAAAAATATAAAAAACTAAATACCAGAGGAAGAAATTGGATATTAAACGTTAAACCAAGCTACATCCACACTGATTTATATTTTCATGTTCAGAAGGAAAAATTCACTCACACTCAACCACTTTGTGTCAAAGGAGAGCTTTAGGTTAATGTTACAATGAAATGGATGGCATGGTTCGTTCCAAATTATGGATTCTCTGCATTTTGCTTGTAATTAATTTTTTTCCTTTTAATCTTTGGAAACTGGCTTTGTTTCCTTCTCTCATTTAATCTCTCCATCTTATGTAGAGACTGCCTATTGACTTTAAAGTTATCTCTGGGTGTGACAAATTAAAGTGAGGCTGTAAAAATCAGTGAGTATAGAGATATTCATAATGTTTGCTTTCTACTTGAAGCCAGGTCATATAAATTGGAAACTACTTGGATGACAGAAATATCAATGTGTAGGTTCTTTTATACCTTTTTTCACATCAGGAATTTTAAAATCGAAGCCATGGCAATGGTTGCTGAAAACTCCAAAACAATTTCACTTTGAAGAGAACAATTTTCAGCTCAGTTGAAACCATCGCAATAGGGTTAGGAAAAAGTAAAAGAGAAGATGATTTGAAAAGAAACAAAGTTGGTCGAGAGGAGAATAAAAAATATCTTAGTAAATACCATCTTATTTCTTATTTTTTTAAGTGGCAGAGGCCCCTCACCATATCAAATTTTATAAATTATAAAATCATAGAGATAGCTGTAATTCTGGTCCAACCACACATGGAGCTTCTGTCCTTTCCCCCTTTAAGTATCTGTATCTTTCTCTCACAATAAGACCCTTTGCATTCAGCAATCCCAATGCATTAACTGATTTGTTCTGTCCTGCCATATACCACAGCAAGAAACTCATGAAATAAAAGTAAAGATTTCTTTATGGTTCTACATCAAGAACTTTGATGTCTGGATATTATATTTTGAATCTGAAAATGTTGCTAAACAGGCAGTTTTCATCAGAAATAGATCTGGAGAAAGCACACAGTTCTTTTTACTTTTTGACTCATTTTATTTAAAAAAAAATATTTGTCAAAGTTCTGTTGTTTCCTCCATAGTGATTTTGGCTTGCCCTCTATGTTTCTATGATACCCATTTAGTGAATAATTTAAAAAATATACTATGTTTATCCATGTGTCTCTTGCATATAGCATTCTGTGAGATGCTAATAAACAAATTATCCCACAGTCAAATAATACTTTGGTAAATATTGAATTAAATGTATTTATAGTCACTCTAGGGCCTCTAGGGTCTCTTGTTTGATCACAGTACCTTTTCCTTGTGCAATTTTCTTCAAAACACAAAGCAATTATTACAGCATGTGGTTTCACATTTACACAATTATTTAATTAGGATCTTTCTTTCACTAAAGGAATGCTCCAGGAGGGCAAGAACCTTGCCTGTTTTTTCTTGTCATCTTCCCTCCTGTGCCCAGCCTTGTGTACAGTGCAAGCGCTTTTGATGACTTCGTGATAGAGCTCTACCACACCAACCCCCACACCACTGGCTCTCCCTACCCCTCTTCTCTGCTCTTTGTTTCCTCTGCTGCACTCTGTTGCCATCTGATGTAAGGTACATATTACCTAGGTTATTTGTTTCATTTTGTATTCTCTAAAATCTCTGCCCACCAGAACAGAGTTTTTTGTCAGCAGTGTTCATTCTGCCAACTATCATTAAAACAGAGGCTGGTATGTAGTAAGTCCTCAATAAACATTTTTTTCATTAATGGTATACCATCAGTTTTCATCCATTTGGTCAGAGAAAGGAACCTTAAAAATTAGCAATATTTTCTTAGTTCCTTTTCTAACATTAAACAATAGGTCTTTCATTGATCAGAAAACATTCCAGTCTCAGGCAAAAACAAAATGTGGACATTGATCGTCTAATTATGGTTGGGGGTCAGTATGGCTCATACCTCAAAAATGAAAGTATATTCATTTGTGATATTTGTATGTGTGTGTATGTATGTGTGAGTGTCATGTTTTTAAGGTATAATTTACACTGATATTGTTTACCCTTTTTTAATGCATCATTCTATAAATTTTGACAACCCTATATATTATGTAGTCATCACCGCAATTAAGATACAGAATATATTTCTATCACCCCCCAAAATTCCTCATGTTGCTTTATCTCTTATCTCTTCCACCCCTTCCATAGTTCCTTCTGGACAAACAACCACTATTTGATTTATGGTCCTATGGTTTTGCCTTTTCTAGAATGATCATGTAAGTGAAATCATGAAGTGTGTAGCCTTTTGAGTTTGGCTTCTTTCTTCTAGCATAATACATTTGATGTTTATTTGTGTGGCTGCATGTATCAGCAGTTTACCCTTTTCATCGCTAAGTAGTATACCATGTATGAATGTACAAGTATTTATTTATCCCTTTACCAGCTCATAAGATTTGAATTGTTCCCAGTGTTTGGCAGTTATGAATGAACTACTGTGAACATTTGTACACAGGTTTTGTGTGAGTGTATATCTTCATTTCTCTTAGATAAACACCTGAGAGCAGAATGGCTGGGCCACATGGTAAGTATGTGCTTCACTGTTTAAATAAACTACCAAACCATTTTCTGATGTGGCTGTTCCCCTTCACATTCCCACCACTAACAATGCATGACATGTCTAGTTGCTTTGCATCTTTGTCAGCATTTGGTATTGTCAGAATTCTTATTTTGGGATATTTTAATAGGTATGTGGTAGTAGCTTGGGATTTGAATTTGTATTCCTTTACTGACTGGTAATTTTGAATAACTTGGCATATGCCTTTATTCCATCGGCATTTATCCTTTGTGAAGTTTCTGTTTATTTTCCCACTTTCTAAAAATTGGGATGGCTGTTTTCTTATTATGGAGATTTGAAAGTTTTTTTTTACATATTCTGGTAAGCAGTTCTTTTTCATGTATGTGATTTCCAAATATTTTCTCTCAGTCTATATCTTTCTATTCTCTTATCAGTATGTATTGTGTTTTTGACCCCAAATTCTTTTTCTAACATGGCATCCTCTTGTGAATTTGAGATAAACTAAAATTCTTTTACTGGAGGTAGCCCTTCATACATCAATAATACATGTTGATGCCACGTTAACTCTACTCAAGTCTATGGGGGACAGAGCTGAGATCATTGCTTTTACAATCATTCCCTTATTTGGAAATTTGGCTTACTGCAACATTCAATCAAAAACTCAGATTGTGTCTTTAACCCTCATCTAAATAGGTGGAGGTATGGCCAATTTTTCAATGTGGACATCTTTGAAGATGGACATACCTGGACTCCAGGTTTCATCTGGATCTGTAGTTACCAATAAGACTTACCTAGAATGGTACAAATAAAAAGCAAAGTGATTAATGGATTTAAAAATCCTCATTTTTAGATCCACCAAATTCATATAAATAGTTGTAAGAATTCACTCACAATCATCTTGTGTCTCTAATATCACTGAACTAAGTAAATACAACAAAAAAATGGAGGGAGGAAGGATAGCTGGGGACAAATTATTTAAACTTTGTGGGACTTTGGTGTCAGGCTACCATACTTTCATGTTTGTTGTATTAACTATAAGCAGTAAGGGTCTATACTTTACTTATATATATTGCTTATTATAAGCATGTGCAAAGGAATAAGGTAGTAATTTGTCATATCAGGGATTTCATAGGTTTCAGATCTCTTAGTATGGGAAGTTTTTATAGGTTTCAAATTTCTTAGTGTGGGAAGTTTTTTTGTTCTGAGAAAATTACTTGGATAGTGCTCAGTGGTGTAGAAGAAAATGCACAGGCAAGGAGACAAGAAGGCAACAATCTATGCTAAGATCAGTAGTAACAATTGTTAGTGGTTAGAGACTACCATAAATTAGACATAAAAGTGGTAAAAATAATCTCTCTGAATTACATTATATACCCAACAGATGATGGGTTGAAGCAGAAATATGTTATGATTCCCTAAAAAGGCAAATAATCCTCTTAGGTGTGACTTCCTAGTAACCGTACTGAATGAGAGCATATCTAATCAACGAGAAGAGAGAACTGTTCATTTTGTAATGTCTAAGACAGGAAATTTTGGACAGTGGCGCTTTGGTATAAAGGTCCCATTGGCAAGCCCAGCAGTGTTCTGAAGATGGATATACTGGGCCTATTTGACTTGAAGTTATTAAACCTAAGAATCATTTCAATAACTTGCCTTGTTTTAATTTGGAGGTATGCATACAGCCGGTAATTTACTTGTCACATCGATCACACAGAGGAGAATTCCAGTGCATACTTTGTTTTATTTCTCATCATGAATTAATAAGTGAACACTCTGGTTTTATACATAAATTAGGATAATATGAGCTCACCCTGAAAGAGAGAGTTCCGCTATGGAGTCATTTCATGATTTTTCTTTCCTCGTTTTCCCCCACTAACTTACGCTGTCATTGTTTTATCAACATATTTCTTTAAATTGACTTAAAAGTAACTCACCTGTGTTTTTAACTGAGCCTCGGGCTAAAGAATAATTATTGGGGTTAGTGTACTAGTATATTGCATGGACCTAAAATTACCTTGCATATCACACTTTGTAAACACTGCTCTGTACCTTGGCAGATTTACAAATGTAATGCCTTCCTGTGAGAAGCCTGCTGACCTTCCCCAGTGACATGAGCTGATTAAGTGCTTTTCACATTTGAAAATTACATACTAACTAATTTCATGACTGGGCATATCACATATCTGGTCATCAAGGAAGATGTATAAAGGACCCATGGACAAAGCCAAAGAGGGGTAGAATTGAGGGTGAAAGGTGGGGTGGGGGAACATGGTGGAGGGAAAATAGAGACAACTGTACTTAGACAACAATAGAGAAAATTATTTCCCAACTCTAAGTGTTACAGTACTGGACAAAACTATGTGAGGCATATCTAAAGAACAGGAAATAAAACACAGACAATATGTGACCTTAAAGAATTGAGTTAACCTCTCTAACCTCCATTTTCTTATCAGTAAAATAGATGTGCCAGTATTATTAATGTCTTAAGGTTGTTGAAAGGATTAAATGAAATTAGATGCATAAAATTCACTTGTAGCATTCTATGAAATACAGACTTCTTGGTTAGTTATAAAGAAGATAAGTGAGTAGAGGAGCAAGTTAAACAATACTGTGAGGAAACAACTAATTTCATCTCTTTATGAATTCAGGGTACTGTAGTTTTTCCCTGTCAGTGATTTCACTTTCTGTGGTTTCAGTTACCCACAATCAGCATTGGTCCAAAAATATTAAATGGAAAATTCCAGAAATAAACAATTCATAAGTTTTAAATTGCATACCATTCTAAGTAGTATGATGAAATCTCTCAAGTCCCACTTTTTCTTGCAGGATGTGAATCACCTCTTTGTGCAGTGTGTCTATGCTGTGTACACTCCCTGCCTGCTAGTCCCTTGGTTGCCATCTTGGTAATCAGATCAGCTATTGAGGTGTCACGGTGCTTGTGTTCAATAACCTTTATTTTATTTAATAGTGGCCCAAAACACAAGAGCAGTGATGCTGACAATTTGGATATGCCAAAGAGAAGCTGTAAATTGCTTTCTTTAAAGTAAAAAGGTAAAAGAATGTTCTTGACTTAATAGGAAAGAAAAAAGCCATATGCTAAAGTGGCTAAAATGTACAATAAGAACAAATCTACCCATGAAATTGTAAAGAAGGAAGAAGAAATTAATTAGTTTTGAACTCCTTCTGATGTATCATGTGAAAGTCAATAGTAGCCTAGCACCATGTCACAGCACCTACATCATTCCATCATCTTATCTGCTCACATCATCACAAGAAGAGTGAGTACAGTACAATAACAGATTTTGAGAGAAAGGCCACATTCACATAACTTTTATTATAATTATCATTATGAATATTCTATTTTATTATTATTATTGTTAATCTCCTACTGTGCCTAATTTATAAATTAACTTTATCATAGGTATGCAAGTACTACAGGAAAAATAATAGTAACTAGGGCTTGGTACTATTTGTGGTTTTGAGCATCTCTGGAGGTCTTCAAATGTATCGTCTATAAATCAGGGGATGCTACTGTGATTTTTCTTTGAAAAAGAATGGAAGGTAGCATCTCTATATTATAAGAAATTTTAAAGGCTTTACATCCAAATTCAAGGTGCGATTCTTAAATACAGGTTTCCTCAAAAAATCTATTAATGATATTTGAAAATAAGTGGAGACACTACACAGTAGTTACTAGATATGATATTTGAGAATCATTGTTGATTTTGTTAACTATAAAAATGGCTGTGCAGGATAATGCTCTTATCCTATAAGTATTCAGGAATGAAGTTCATGATATCTGTAGTTTACTTGGAAATGACTCAGTAAAAAAAAAATAGGTGAGTGAAAGACAGAGTAAGCAAATTGTGCAAAATGTTAACAGTCTTAATCAAGATGGGGATATATGGGTGCTTATTATACCATATTTATTCTTTTTATATTTAAGAATTCTCAAATAAAAACTTTTTTAAAGGCAATCTAAATAGGGAAAGGCTTTCAAGGTATACTATAAAGCAAATTTATTCAAATGCTAAGAGTTAGAATAATCCCATTGTATAAATCTTTCTCTTTCTTTCCTTGCTTCTTTCCATTTTTTCTTCTTTATTATGCAAGAATAAATTATGCAATTATTTTTCTTTATTATGCAAGAAATTTTAAATCATGATATATTTTTCAGAAGAGAACTAGAATTCAGAGATTTTATCTTTTAATTTATTTATTTTACCATTGTTTGAATTTTTACCATATTTATATATTGATTAATTTTATTTTTAATATTTAAACAAATAAGTTAAGTATTATTAGCTAGTTAGCTAACATTATTAATGTTTCTCTGAACTAGGCTTTTCCCTTGAGATAGAAGGGAACTGTATTCTGAAACCAATGCTTTTGTGCAAAGTACCAGCTGGAGGTGACTGACCACAAAAAAAAAATGTGAATTTAATCAGGACACTAACACAAAGCTGTTGGCACTACAACATTTGCCATTTATCTGAATATAATAAATGTCCAGATGCTTGCTCTTTATTTTATAAAATTTTCTTTAAAAATATAGATTATTTGGAACTTCCAGCCAAGATGGAGGCATAGATAGACAAACTGTGCCTCCTCGTACAACCTAAATAAGGACAACAACAAATTTCAAAACAAAAAACAACCAGAGTGGACAGAAAATCAAACTGTATGGAAGTCCAACAACCAAGGAGTTAAAGAAGACACATTCATCCAGACCGGTAGGAGGGGTGGAGATGGGCAGATGGGCGGAGAGAACTCAAGGTAAGCCGGCTGCTAGAGGACCAGGCAGGTGAGGAGGTGGCTTGCAGACTGGGCAGTCCCAAATCTACATGCAGATAAATCAGGAGGAACAACCAGGGAGCAAGACAGACCTTGCAACCCAGGGCGCCAGTGCCAAGAAATAAAGCCTCAAATCTTTGATTGAAAATACCTGTGGGGATTGAGGCAGTGAGAGAAACTTCCAGCCTCATAGGAGGGTTCATTGGAGAGACCCCACAGGGTGTTAGAACATACACAAGCCGACCCACTGGGGAATCAGCACCAGAAGGGCCCAATTTCATTGTCGGAAGTGGGGGAAGTGACTGAAATATGGCAGAGAGCAGAGCAAGCAGCACTGTTCCCTCTTGGACCCCTTCCCCACATACAGTGTCACAACGCAGCAATATGATGGACCACCCTGGTGAACACCTAAAGCTCCACCCCTTACTACATAACAGGTGCACCAAGACAAAAAAAAAGTGACCCAAATGAAAGAACAGTTCAAAGCTCCAGAAAAAATACAACTAAGTGACAAAGAGATAGCCAACATATCAGATACACAGTTCAAAACACTGGTTTATCAGGATGCTCCAGGAACTCACTGGGTACTTCAACAGCATAAAAAAGACCCAAGCAGCAATGAAGGTCACATTAGGTGAAATAAAGAAAAATCTACAGGGAGTGATGTGATGAGAAAGAAACCAGGACTCAAATCAATGATTTGGACTGGAAGGAAGAAAGAAACATTCAACCAGAACAGAATGAAGAAACAAGAATTGAAAAAAAAAATGAGGAGAGGCTTAGGAACCTCTAGGACATCTTTAAATGTTCCAACATCTGAATCATAGGGGTCCCAGAAAGAGAAGAGGAAGACCAAGAAATTGAAAACTTATTTGAAAACATAAAGAAAGAGAACTTCCCCAATCTGGCAGAGGAAATAGACTTCCAGGAAGTCCAGGAAGCTCAACAAGTCCCAAAGAAGTTGAACCCAAGGAGAAACACACTAAGGTGCATCATAATTACATTAGCCAAGATTAAAGATAAGGAGGGAATCTTAAAAGCAGAAAGAGAAAAGGAGACACTTACCTACAAAGGAGTTCCCATAAGACTATCATATGATTTCTCAAAAGTAACCTTGCAGGCAAGAAGGGGCTGGAAATAAGTATTCCAAGTCATGAAAGGCAAGGACCTACATCCAAGATTACTCTATCCAGCAGAGCTATCATTTATAATAGAAGGGCAGATAAAGTGCTTGCCAGGTAAGGTCAAGTTAAAGGAGTTCATCATCACCAAGCTCTTATTATATGAAATGTTAAGGGGACTTATCTAAGAAAAAGTTCAAAAATATGAACAGTAAAATGACAACAAACTCACAGCTATTAACAACCAAACCTAAAAATACAAAAACAAAAACAAACTAAGCAAACAACTAGAACAGGAACAGAATCACAGAAATGGAGATCACATGGAGAGTTATCAGTGGGGGAGTGGGATGGGGAGAGAGAGGGAAGAGTACAGAGAATAAGTAGCATAAATGGTATGTAGAAAATAGACAGGGGGAGGTTAAGAGTACTATAGGAAGTGTAGAAGCCAAAGAACTTATAAGTATGACCCATGGACATGAACTAAAGGGGAGAATGTGTGTGGGAGGAGGTGTGCAGGGCACAGGGGAATAAAGGGGGTAAAATGGGACAACTGTAATAGCATAATCAATAAAATATATTAAAAATATAGATTATTTGAATGATAATTTTCTCTGTTAAAATGTAATTTTTAAATTTCTCTTGGGGGAACAGGGATGATGGAGGAAAAAGAAGGTATGGAGGGGGAGTCATGCAATTGAATGGTAACACCTAGGTATCAATAGCTGAGATGTGGCAATCTTTATAGATCAGGCAGCAAAGTAAAGGCCATCAAGGAGACTGAAAGCACTAGAGAGATGAGAGAAAAATCAGGATGGTGTGATGTTCCAGCAGCGGTTAAGTATGGTGGCCAAGGGATCCATATTTAAAGAGGGAGCAATCAACATTATCTGATGCTACTGAGGACAAAAAGTGGCCGTTGGGGTTAGTGACATGATAATCATGGATTCCTTGATTTTGGTTAGAATGCACTGGACTGAAGAGTGAGAGAGAGATGGAAACAGTCAGTACAGAGAACTTCAAGAGATTTGGCAGGAAAGAGGAAATGAAATGAAAGACTAGTTGGTAGGGTCCACAGGGTCAGGTGGGGTTAGCTTGCCTTGTTTATTTTTAAGATAGAAGAGACTTTGATTGTTCCAATGCTGACAGAAAGGGGCCAATAAAAAAGGACAGAAGGAGAAAGGAGATAATGGATACAGTGGGATCCCCCCAAAGAGGGCAGTTAGCCATAGAGATGAGGGGAGGATCTTTTCTATTGTAAGGTAAAATGGGGCAAAAATATCAAAAAAAAATAAAATAAAATTCCTCTTCAAATATGGCTTCTTGGTTGTCTATGTTGAACAGCAGTTTATTTTAAGGATGGTTAGCTACAAATATTCTTTAGTGCTTTTTTTCCTTGCCATCTTTCTCACCTCTTCTTTGGAGAGACTTAAAAAGAAGTTTGACTGAACTCTACTGTCATGGGCAAGTAGGAGCAACTCTGTCAGCAGCTGAGTAGATTAAGATTCAAAGCAAGATTAACTTTCCATCACTGGTTCTTGTCCTGCCTGCTGTGAGCCTGGCAGGGCAGGAGCAGACACCCTCTCCCCTGGAAACAGTGACATAAAGGGGCTTTCCTAGTCCAGTCTCACCTAGATAACGAGGAGGACCCTCTTTGTATTGAACTGAAAGCATTCTCTGCGGCAAGGTGGATATTCAGCAGTGTGGCTCTGTGGCAATTCCTAGCCACTGTTCTTGGATCATGTTCAGGCTATTCCAGATTGGTTGATATTTCAACTCTCGCCCCCCTGCTGCCATCTGCAGAAATGTATACAGAGAATACAGTTAGGTACACACTTACATATTAAATCAGGATGGATTTTGTTTGCTCCTACTTCTAGTTTCTGAGGCATAGGGTGTTTGAGTGGCATATAAGGGCGAGAAATTACTCTGCTACTCTTTAGGAGACCAAAACATTTGGGGATTCTTCTATCACCAATACCCTAATTGCCCTAGGCACCACCAATGCCACACTGATGCCCAGAACAGTCAGAGACATTCACCATTGATTCGTTCCTGGGTTACATGCCTATTCTTGACCTCCTTCTCTAAAATCTCTGCCCAGAGTCACCAGCCCATAAAGAAAGTAAATGACAGGATAAATCAGTAAGAGTAGCAATGTGACCAAGGCAAGGAGTCTGAACCAGGCAAGCTGCTTGATTTTTATGACAAATATTTTTATATACAAGTTACTATATGGTACTTCCTTGGATACAAAATAAGAACAGTAAATGGTATATCTGTAAATTCCAGAACTACATATGTGTTGAAGTAGGTCCATGGGTAAAGCAACCTGTAGGATCTTATTTAGTCAATTTTAAAATTAAGCTTGGTATCTATAATTTCAAAATGATTTCAATAAAATATTAATAAAATGTGTTTTGGGTTACTATATTATAAAGAGATATTTTTATATTATCACTGCTAAAATAAAATAGCATTGGCATGGCAGTCATATTTCATAAATGAAAATATAGTGTAATGAAATGACATTTTATGAATTTACAGCAAATTGATTTTTAAATGATCTTATTTAAAGCAAGTAGCCATGCTCTTTGGCTTTCCATGGATAGCAGCTGTCTTGTTTTATGTTTCACTGCATGATGCAATGAGCTTTGTGTTTGGGGCCTCATAAGTCAAAGACAGAGGGGAAGAAAAGAGGCAACACATACCCGAATGGCTCAAAAGCATGACATGGTTGTTAGGGCTCAGTGTAGAATGAACTTGCCGTCTTCCAAAATGATAGTCATGGAAGTGCTAAATTCTTGTGTTTTAATTATAATTTTGAAATTAACACTGGTTCCTTTAAGTTTTATGAATTTTATTGTATATATTTGTGCCTTTGTGAAAGAAACAGTCTGTGCTAATATCCATGGCAAATAAAAATTTTAAATTAGAATCTTATTTATAGCCTTCAAATGTTACTTGAATATCATGTTTTTAATTACTTTTAAAAAATGACAGCTGCCCTGGTCAGGTGACTCAGTAGGTTGGAGTGTCATCCCATACACCAAAAGGTTGCAGGTTCAATTCTGGTCAGAGCACATACTTAGTCTGTGGTCTGATTCCTGTTTAGGGACATATGGAAGGCAAACAATTAATGTTTCTCGAGTCAGTGTTTCTCTCTCTCTCTCTCCCTTCCTCTCTCCCTCCCTCCCTCCATCTCGTCCTCTCTTAAATCAATTAACATATCCTCAGGTGAGGCTTAAAAAAAGTTCATACAGTAAGAGGAACACTAATCTACAATTCTAGTTACAACCCTGCCATTGATTAGCTTTAGAAACTTAGACAAATTACTTTTCTGGCCCTTGATTTTTCTGGTCTAATAATTCTGTTCTAACTTTCTATGGTGACACTTTAAATTCCATAGGCTGCCTCTGGTGAGAGCAAGGAGCTATGCTTAGTTAATATTCTCAGAAGTTAAAACTTCTAGTTAAGGTATAATTTTACGTATACTTAATGATTAGAGTTAGGAAATATTCACAGGAACCTAATAGAAATCTGTATGTACTGTCTCCTTCCAGGACATATATGATCTCTTACAGAGATAAAGACAGAAGGTTAACTTCAATGGGGTCGTTACATGTAATATTAAACCTAAGAAATGTCATGTTACAAATATGACTTTACAGTGCTGTAGTAGATATGTAAAATCTAGTTTATCTATAATTTTAAAATTAACCTATATTTTAGTAATCAGTTTGCCTTTCTAATTTGAACTTTGAAGCTTACTGAATTTATCCATTTTTAAATATAAACTAACAACCCTATAAAGATTACTCTTGTCAAAACAGAAACACATTAAAGAAACAAAGTCCATTCTTTTGACTGACTTCTTCACATTGTTCATTTATAATAAATTTGTGAGCAAATTCAAATTCCATGTTTATTTGTTCATATACTGTTATTGGTTTAGTTTAATCCAGGAACTATATACAGGGTGGGCAAAAGTAGGTTTACATATATTTGAATGGAAAATAACACAATAATTAAGAAATCATAAAATAAGAATAAACTCTGTATTTCTCATACTCACAACTGTGAGCCTACATTGCCCTGCCTTGTATTGAGCAATTTACTGGAAACTTAGACAGACAGTCAGACAGAGGAATAGAAAGACAATGTTATAGTTCACCAGCTTCCCACCTACTTTTTCTCATGCAAATAAAGCAACCTTGCAGCTCCAGTACCCTTTACCAAGTTTACATAATCTTTCTCTGGTTTATCTATGTGTAAATGATGTATCATAATTCTATGGGTCCAGACAACAAAGCATTCTGCTACCTTGTTGATCAAAAGAAATAATTTAGTTGCTATCCAAATCAGTGAAGAATTTGCTTGTTTCTGCACACTACATCAGTTCCACACTTCCTTGAAGTCAAACCTGAAAGACCCCACCTGGAGAAATGACATGCTTGAAAGTAGATGAAAGGAAACTTCTTTTCAGGTTATCCGGGAGACATTATAATTTGACAAGCTAAAAAAATTATTTTAACAATATATGATGGATTAGAATATTATTTGTCAGCATTGCTACCCACAGTAGTTTTATATAATATGGCCTTCCAAATAATGTCTCTGTAGACATATTCTTTTGAACTACCAGTATGATAAGAGATGTACCAAGCAGTTATAAAATATTTACCTGACTATAGAAGATATGTTTTTCCTTAGAAAAAGTTCACTTCACACCCTCCACTGCTGTGAATGCTGCCTAACACTGTCACCTCAACTGAGGGGTTGGTATAATACACTGTACACCATCAGTGGTCCTCAGAGGCATCCATGTCTATGCATTGGGTTTTCCTGGATTACAGTTTTTCAGGCAGATCTGCTTTGGATCCTAGTTATAACCAGTTACCTATGCTTTCCTTTTCTACTCTCACTGAGGGCCTTGAAATATGTGTGTGTGTACACACGGAGATATATATACACATATATACATACATACATACACACACACACACACACACACACACACATTTTTCTCTCCTATGGCTTTATTTTGAAATTATCAATTCTCTTGCCATCTAAAAATCTGATACCCTGTGTCAAAAAGTTTTTTTTTTATTCATTTGTTTTACTTTGAGTGTGACTGACTTTCCCGCAGAATCAACTCTCTATTAGCTGGGTTGATATCGAGAAAACCGGAAGTCATAAATTAGTGCCCCTTGGACCAGTTATAGCCCACAAATGGTTTTTTTACACTGAACAGTATTATTAAAATTTGAATTAGACACCAGCAATAAAAAAGGGGGTCACATAAAAATTTCAAATTTCTGGCTTCGTTCCAGTTTTCCCCAGCCTTCTTACTCCAAAGCTCACAACAGGCATATTTTACCCCTTTCCACTGCAGCCTCATCTCCATGAGCTTATGAACTTTGGACTGCTGATCTAGTCAGACAGACCTGTCATTCAGCACATGAGCATTTTGGACAAATTATTTAATATTTCATAAAATTTTCCATATTAAGCAATGGTTTGAGAACATCTTTAGGGATATTATACTTGAACTATCCATTAAAACTCTACCTATTTTAAAGCCATTCCAAGATGAATTTCTTCCATTAATCTCTTCCTTAGCCTAACCCTAATCAACATTAATTGAATACAGATGAGAGAAACTGGGGTAAGGGATGAAATGCAGATATTAAAAAACATAAAGTGTGGTATCAGAGTGCTTGGAGTTCAGCAGGAAAGTCAGTTATATTGCAATAAAATTCTATCAGTACTACTTTAATTGCAGTTATCAATGATGGAATATCCTAAGTACCAGGCATCAGAATGGTACAGATGTCTGTATCTACTGTCTCCAATTTCTCACTTCGCATTGGCTCCTCAGACCACTCCAGTCAGCCCTGGTCCTACACTGCTCTGCAGACACAGTTCTATGTAAGGCCATCAGCTGTCTCCATCTTCATAAATCAGTCTGTCAGCCTGTATGACCAGGGGCAAATTATTCACATTCTGTTCCACAGTCTCCTCCTCTGTGAAATGATGACAGTATCAGTACCCATCATGGATGATTACATGGGATAATCCATGTGAGGATGAATTGTATGGTATACGTGAGGACTGTAGTGATAATCCACGTAAACCTTTAAAACAATGTTTGGCAGATAATAAGGTTACAATACATAGCTATATTATTATTATTAATTATAAGCTACTACTGTTACTAGTTATTTTTGCATTAGTGTTTTACATCAGTGGGCATTCCCTTGTTTTTGAAATACCTTTGGCCCTGGTTTGCTGACATCAACTCTTCTGGTTTTCCTATGTGACTGCTTGGTTTACTTTTCTGGCTCCTCCTTGTGAGACCTGCAAACACTGGAGGGCTCCAAAGCTTGATACTAGGCTTCCCTCTCTTTTCTATCTACTCTCCCTCCATAGTAATCATATCTATTCTGTTCCATCTATGCTCTTATGACTACAAAATTTATATCTTCATTCCTCACTTTTTCTCTTCTTTCCATATCTATTAGGCATCTTCAACTTGAATTTCTAATCTCCTTCACATTTTGACTCTTTCTCCAGAGGGTCCATTCTCCACAAAGAAGCACTATTTTTTGGAAGTTCCAAGTCACTCAGTGCATCTCTGTTGGTTGACTGATTGCTGTGAGCACCATTTATTTGCTGGCATCCCTGCCATTGTGTGACAGCTGCTTACTCTCACTGCATACTTGGGGAGACAGGATTCAACAGCACTCACGGTTTCCAGCTACTCTCTGGATTTATAACTTGCTGCTGAAATTCTAGGGAAAAAGAGAGTGTGATAATCACCAAAGATGATTGATCATCAGGGGCTCCAGCAAGAGATTTTATTTTGCCCTGAGAGCCAGTGAATCTAAGGCTTACCTTTGTATTCGTGTATCATAAAATCAACTGGTATAAAGACTGAAAAATTCATACCACAAGCCACTGCTTTGTCCATGTTTCTTAAACCAAATAGTTGATTTAATTTTATTTCCTCAGTGTGTTCTTGAATTAGTGCTGTGTAAATACAACCAATCAGAAGATAAACCTTCTATCAATGGTTCTCAAACTTGTCCTTCCTGAGTCCTTCTTTCAAGACTGTGATAACTAGGTGTGAGTATGCATAAATGAATGAGTACTGTTAATGTGCAAAATGTGTAATCAAATGAGTGCTCTTATAGGGCTCATCCTGCATCATTTCTCCACATAAGGATCCAAGGCTATATTATGTGTAAGAATGTAAGGGGCCTACCCATTATAGTGTTGGTTGGGGATGCAGCTTACTTTACAGTATTTTTAAGATATACCTTATGACCATGAAATGGATTATGTTATATGAGAATAGTTCTTCACATAGTAAGCTTTGTGTATATAGCATCTCTAAAATTCTCATTTACAAAGAAAATATGAAACTAATGTATATTAAATCTGTCATTGATATTTAGTGGGAAATGATTTATCTACATTAAGAAGGAAAATTCAAAGCTTTCCCACTCTTTGTTGATGACTGAAATAATATTAGTATATTATTTTTTTATCACTGCTGTAAATCACACATAGTGGTATGTAATGCAGATTAGGCCTGGATCATAAGACATCCCGGGTTTAAGACATTGCCTACGTATTGGCATTGCTGGCTGTGGAGGTCATTGGCATGACATGCATGCCCATGCCCACTTCTCTTGCAGAGGCAAAAAAGAAAAGGCATAAAATTAAAGTTGTATATGGATAATCAGGAAGGTCATACCAAAACCTGGTTTGGAATGCTGGCCCAGGAAACTGATGAGAAAAAGAGAAAAGAAAAAGGCAGTGAGTCCACATTCCTCAAGACTTACTCAAATGTGCCATAACTCCATCCCCCAAAGTCACCATGCTGAGTGGGAGAGATGCCCATGCATACCTAACTCTTCCAAATATAACACATTCTCCCTTTTAGGAGGTTCATCTGAACTGAACTATTTTTGTTTATAAATGTATAAGGTGTGGGTAACTGGCAACAGGATTTTTATAGGTCTGAGAACCTCAGGTGCCATGTGCAGCCTGGTCTTTATCATCATGGAAGTGATTTATGCTTATACTTCTTTGTGCAAATGGAACTACAGGACTGAAGCAGTTGTTCTGAGTTGTCTTGTCATTACCTCCATCTTTCTTTCATGCAGACACTGTCAATGTCTGTAAAATGGGTGGAATTATCTATGCAGAAGGAAGAGAGGAGCAAAGTACAACCTAAAACCAAAGTGTAAAAGTAAAAGAGCACAAAATAACCACTAAAGTCCAGGATTCGGTTCTGAAGGTACTGTTTAGAATCATTAGCAATAATTAGTTTTTTATCATGTTGATTATTTGTTTTGATACTGGCAGACATGGACAGTTGTTGGAATGCCAATTTTGGAGGGAGTGGTCAAAAGTCGAAAAGTGGATCTAAAGTAAGAATGTGTACAACAAGTTTAAATGAGATATTTCAGATGAGAGATGACAAGATATTATTGGTAGAAAACAAACAAAAACCCCTTATCTGGTTTAAAAAAGGAGGAGGCTATTTTCTAGTGGGCTTGAAAGTTGTGCCACTATTGATGGCACTTACATCATTCTCCAGCCAAAGCCATGAAGACCCCGTGCACAGCATAACTAAAAGAAATATCTTCCAAGATCACCTATTAAACTGATCTCAAAAACATTTTACCAGCTTTTATTCTGAGTAATATATTCCTAAGAAATTTTCTTTTGCACTTCCCAATAGGTAACTCCTTTCCATAAATTACCATATTGACTTTATTATCTAAGTTCAGCACCATTCAGACTCAGAGCCATGTTTATCTCAAGCCCTTAATTGGAACTGAATATTTACCAGAGAAAGTGTAAAACTTCACTTTAGGATATTTTCCAATGTGTTTCCCATTTATTCAGAGTACAATACTACAGAGAGTACTGGGACAAGAGCTTTATCTCTCACCATAATCCACTCCTCTTGTTATATTTTAGCCAAACACCTGTAGAAGGAGGCACGGCTATGGGACCGACTTGAGTTGGATTCAGCCGTCCACCGCTATTTAGGAAAGGCGAGGCTGCCTAAAGAACCAGCCACCATATGCTCATCACCCTGATTTATTTTTTATAGCTTTTCCAGATCTTTTCTAGCAATATTTTTAAAAAGTAAAGAAAAAGGAACTACTATAATGAAACATAATCTTTAAAATTCTTAGCAATATTTTGCATATATTCTTCTCTAAAATGTCAGTAACTGCTTTTTGAAGAAACAGTGATTCAAATAGGATACAATATTTAGCTATCAAATTATGAACACAGAAGGGGAAATCTGTGGACATTACCAGAAATGACAGGCACTGTTATTGAGATCTAAGTTGTCAACAAGCTTCATAATGCTTCAGTGCTTTTATTGGCCACTACCAATACACTTGACAATTGGAGGCTTGTAGCAGTTGTGAAATATCTGTGTTTATCATCAGGATAATGACTTCTGAAACTATGAATGAAAATGTAGAAATGACTTGTGGGTAAATTACATCTGCCTGAATTCTCTTTCCTAGTGAACAGTTTTCTGTACCTTTTCTGAAACCATGGAAGGTACAGGTTGGAAGAAAGCTTAGAGATTACTTTTTTGACCCCTTCCTTTTAGAGAAAGGCACCTAAGGCTTAGTAAAAACAAATGGTTAGATAGAAAGGGTAAATTATATTTCCCAAAGATAAATTGTGAAAGGCTACTACAACTTCAATAGGAATCACCAAAAGTGTAATAAAAATCTGAGAGCAGTTCTAAGCAGACCAGACAGGTTGGGTAAAGAAATTGATGACCTCCCTGTGTTAGACTATTTGGTCTCTCACAGGGAGGACATAAGGTTTCTGCCAAGCTCACTTTAATCTAAGTCTTGCTGATCAAAAGGAGCTCTTCCCTGGGGTGAAGGGAGGAAAAGGGAACTATTTTATTATTACCCAGTTCCTCCCCCTTCTCTTGCTTTCTCCTAGTCTCTGCCTACCTGGCAATCCTTGTCTAACTCCTCAGTATAGCTGCTGACACAGCAGCAGCTGCCTTTTGTGAATTTCTGAGTGCTGTTTTTTGCTTTGTTTCCTACCTTAACCACATCCACCATCACATGATCCAAGCAAACCCATAGCCACAACAATGGGAAATCTTGTAAAAATGCATTCAGCAAGCAAATACGAATGAGCACAGTTCTGAAGGCATTCATTCACTGAGGGTGAGTGAGGACCCACTCAGCCTTGTGAGAAGAAAAAGAAATAAAATAGGAAGGAAAGAAAGGAATAGCATTATGCTGCTCAGTGATCATGTGTTAGCTAAATGTAACATTTTACTGGCAATGGCTTTTGGAAGACAATGAATGTTATTAACAGATTTTGTGGGATGTTTTTGCATCATTAATATGATCTTATCTGAAAGTTTGATTTTTTTTTGGCCTTCTCTTGATTCAATCAATAGGCATCTTTGTGCCACTGAGTCTCTTTTTAAATTCATTTATTTACTCCTTTAACAATTTTTTTATACTTAATGTTCCCTTTTCCATCTCAACTTTTCTGTTCTCTCATCTATTTTCATTGATTCAACTGTTTGTTCATTTTTTTATTCAATAAAATGAGAACTTCCTGTGTGCCTGGAACAGGGCTAGGTCCTGTGATAGAGAGGTGATGAAGACACTCATCAGAAGGCCTTGCCTTCAGCATGCCACTGGGTCTTAAGAAGTGTTCCAGGAATATTCTCTTTGAAAGCTAAGTGTAAAGTTCATTTGTCTTAGTGTAGTTTGTCATATCATATCTGCTTCTGACACTCAGTGTCCTCATATCAGCTTCTCTACTAAACTGCCTTTATTAGAATAGATTTTTTCAAAACCCTGCCAGATGAGCCATCTTACAACCGGACATGAACCTTCTTGACTGTATTCTAAGTGCATTGCAGAGTGAAAGTGGCAACATCTCCCATGAAGGCACCCACACAGCTTGCATGATGAGTCAGGTAGGGATCTCTCACACACAAATTTTCCTGAAAAATCAACCAGATTATTATATACATTTGAGTTTATGTTTCCTACTTGGTTTATGATTCTTTCACCACCAAGCACCATCTTACACACAAGATTTTCCTCAGGTCTTTGAAAGTGAGCTGAGAATGAGCAAGAAAGAAGGAAAGCCCAGGAAAAGCATCCTTTGGAAGAAGCAGGAGCTTACTTGCTGGGTGGTACTCTGTGACTACATTCCTCTGTATTTGATAGCAAGTCTTTTTCCCCTTTATTCATTGTTCTAGTTGGTATACACAAATGCAAAAGGAAAGGCAAAGAGTCCCTCTATTAAATGACTATGCAATATGCTTATTAAATTATTTATCCAGAGTATCTACACAAGTTGAAACCCCTTGAGAGAGTACTCAAAATAGTCAAACAATGACTTTCCAGTCTGTATCTCCTAACCTGGGTCCTCCCTTTACCTCCTGTCCTGGGTGTTTTAGGCTACAAGAAATCTCTGCCCTGATATGCTCCTGGTTTTCAAATACTGACTGTCCAATTGTTCACATTCTTCCTCCCAATCTAGTTCTTCTTCCCAGTCTCTCCTAGTTTTTCATCTGACAAACCTTAGAATTACCAAAGAACTTTTCAGTCTAATAATTCCCTTATATTAGTTGGTCACTAAGTGCCATGCCCATATATCCTTTCATTCAATTTAAGGGTCATTATCCTAGCCCCATGATAATCTTGCCTGGATTACCATCAAAATTTCCTACCTTATTAATCATTCTTCCTATTATGATCACCCATATTTTCAATTCATCCTGAATACAATTACATTTATCTTCTATAATTCTGCTTTTATGATGTCATAGTCTTGCTCAAAATTCTTTGATGGACCCTATCTATATGTAGGGTAATGTCCAAACACTTCACATCAGCATTTAAGGACTTCATTTGTCAGATCCTAGGCTTCATATCCAATTTAAGTTTCTTTCCCTGTACAACATAAACTCTTACAGTTCACAAAGTTCTCGCTGTATCCTCTATACTCTCTGCCATGTCCATCTCACCTCTACCTTACTTCCAGGTAATGTCTCTACCCATCCTGTCTGTAACCAGTTCTTAACCATTTCTTAAGATACAACATAAATCCAATTTACCGTATGAAGTATTATCACCTATCTTTACCCCACACTAATCTATACATCCCTCTTGTATTCACCTGTGAAGACATTTTCTCCTGAGCTTTTCTTTCTTGGGAGGTTTTGGATTATTGATTCAATCTCTTGCTGTAGGTTTGTTCAGATTTCCTGTTTCTCCTTAAGTCGATTTGGTAGTTTCCATGTTTCTTGGATCTCTTAACTTTCTTTAATCACGTTTTATCTTTCCTCTCATTTTCAGAGGTTAAATAAAGCTGAATGTCAGAAGAAAGATGTTCTCCCTTTGAAAGTAAATATAAATGGAAACACATTAAGCCACTTTTTTCACCAAAACTGAGAAAAGAAAATATCTCTACTTTCCATATAATAAGTGGCCCTTCATTATACAGAATCTGGCAGAAGTAAGGCCTGCTTGAGTACAGTTGGTAGGGTAATAATATGGGTATAATGATTTATAGTTTTAATTTGAACATTTCACCTGAAATATAATATGGTATGCTTCAGTGTGATATTGTTATGTTACAGAATTGCACACTTACGATTTTGGAATAAAAGATTTTGGAATAAAATAGGGGCATTATTTCTTCCAGACCCCATATATTCCCCATGTTTTGAAACAAAATTCTTATTGAAAGCAAGTGTTAAGTTTGACCTCTGAAGCCTTTTCTAGATCTACGTTTTTTTTCCAGAACTGTAAATTGTCCTGCAATTGCAAGAAAAGTACTCTTAGTATTTTATGTAGTGAACTTTTGCTAGGCAACTTATAGTACAATTGTTCCAATCCTTGTCATGTTGCTTCTCCTAGAAATTGTATATCAGCTTTGCATGCATATCCAAATATATTTCTGGAAGAGCAGCAAAGGGGGTTTTGTGAGAGAAAGAGGGAGAGGGAAGGAGGGGGAGAGAGAGAAAAAGAGATGGCCACTTTATTTGTAATTATTAATTGCTCTGAAAGAAGGTAGAATTTAGTAAGGATAGTATTACCTACACCCCAAAATGTCTTCTGATCTAACCTGCATCTTCATTACTTTTCTTATATATTTATTACCTCTTATAATCTGAATAACCAAAATCATCTTTCAGTCTTTTCAGTCTGCCTGGATGACTAATGCTTCTCCATTCAGGGGGAAAAGAGCTGCCTGCTAAACACACACACACACACACACACACACACACACACACACACACACCATCTGCTTGTCCAAGTTCATTTATTCCATAACATTCATCAAACACCTACTATGTGTGACATATGTATTATATTGGACTTCAGGTGCACAAATGTGTTTTGTCAAAGATCCAGTTTGTGAGAATCCTGCTTTTATCACTTGCAGGGTTCAACAGAGCAGTTGAACAAAATAGTTGAAGGCTCACATACTAGTGCAAGTTAAATGATAATTTTACAGTGACCTACAGCTTCTGCTGCCTGGGAAACATTTAATAGTGTTACCCAGGAAATATCATGACACCGTACAAAGGGGCATCTGTTTGCAACTCTAACCTCGACAAAGAAGCAATTCTTCTTGCCAAAAGGAGTAGAATAAATCCCTTCCCTTTGCCCCAGCATGCCCCACATCACTGATTCAGCAGAGAATGCTGAATGTTCACAATACACAATGTGGTAGGGTCAACCAAACCAACAAGAGTTACACCAGGGGTTAACAAGGAAAGCAGGGAGCCAACACTTTGCTGAGCATATTGGAAGGAAGCAAAACCTTGAAGTCATTGATACAGGTGGTACCCAGCACAATCTCAACAGCCAAGAGTAAGATAATCTACTACTAACTCAGTGCAGAAACGAGGAAGAAGCCAACCTCACTCAGAACAGACAGCCTGGGAAAGAGTGGCCCTGGCTACAGAAAGGAGCGTAAGCAGAACCCAGGCCAGATGAGCTTCTTCTTGCTTTCATGGTGTGGAATTGTGGCTAGACCTAAGATTGAATTCCAGCTCTGTCACTGTCCCACTGTGACATTGTGAAAGTCACTGAACCTCTCTGAAACTTAGATTTTTTTGCTTGTAAAACAAGCTTACAAGAGTGTGAGGATTAGAGAAGTGCATATAAATTAGGCATTCACTAAATGGCAGCTACTTTTGTTTTGGAGTGTGTATTTAATCATCACATGAATCCGTTAAAGTCTTCTTAAAGTTCTAACCTGCCTTTCGCTGTTAAGATGTCAGCTGAGGATGCCTGCCTCTCAGGTGCCTTTTAAATGGCTTTTTTGTGCCTAAATGCAGTACACCTTATGATGCCCTTATTACATATCACAGATGACCTTTGAATAACACAGGTTTGAATTGTGGATCCACTTACACACAATTTTTTTTTGATAAATACATACAGTACTGTAAATGTATGTTCTCTTCTTTATAACCTTCTAGATAAAATTTTCTCTTCTCTAGTTTACTTTCTTGTAAGAACACAGTGTATAATGCATATAACATACAAAATATGTGTTAACTGATTGTTTTTGTTATCAGTAAGGCTTGGGGTCAACAGTAGGCTGTTAGTAGTTAAGTTATGGGACAAGTTAAAAGTTGTAAGGGGATTTTTGATTGTGTAGGACATCATCACCTCTAAGCCCTGTGTTGCTAAAGGGTCAACTGCACTATATATTGGCTGTCTGCCTCACATCTCCTACCTCTGTCCCCTCCACACCGCAGCTCCTAAGAGGCCAGCGCAGGCCTCATTCACCTTTGTCCCCAGGGACTGTCATAGTTTTTACTCAAAGTGGGTACTCAATGAAATTTAATTCTATGTGTGTGTCTATTTCAGCACTTTCTTCCAAATTTTCATCAATTTTTCACTTGAAAATTGGACCACAAGAAAAGTGAAGCATTTAATGCGTGTATTATGAACATATATATGTATGTACATAAGCTCGCATCTGTGTGTGGAAAATGGGAAACCACGTCACCTTCACTAATAGCCAGATGTCTGCATATGCTAAGGATTTGCTAAGGATAACTTTCTGTTTAATGAAGGGAATACCTACAAATGGGACTTTTATAAATGTTTATATATACTAAATGCTAATAATAGTAAAAGTTGAAAAATACTGACCTGCTGTGCTTCAAAAAGTAAAATGCAGCCATTTAATATATGTGACTATTTGTGTATATATACCCTGAAAGTATTTAATACAAGAAGGTCTAAAAAGATTAGGATTCAGAACACCAGGTGGGTACCTAATCACGGCCAATCGGACATTAACCATGGTGCCTCATTTCCTATTCATTGTTTCTAATTTTAGTCTTCAAGCTTATATATAGCAGTTTTAAAACACTGACAATTCCATGAGCTCTTTTGTTAAGACCCAGCCTCATCAGTGATGATCTCACCATTAATTATTTCTTAATAAGTAGCTTCACCCCAGTACCCCAAGAACAATTGGAACTGCCAACAGTAAAAGGGCATTTCCCTGGAATCACAGAATTATCAAGCTTACAAAATGCAAGAGCCTCCGAGATCAGTGGGTTCAACTCCCCTCCCCATGTTCCGACTTCCTCCTCCAGGTCACTTATAAGAGATGAGAGAGCCTCAGACTCCTAGCGGGCATTCGCATTTACTAAGCAGTGCTTGCACACAGCCTGTGCTTGCGTCTCCTTGAAACCATAAGAATTGAAGTATCAAAACTATTTTAGGAGCCAAAAGTTGTGTGTGCCACTACTGCCATTGACCTGGTGGGAGATTATCAGTTGGCTCCCTCTTTGCCCAGTCCATCTGACTCCTGGCTATCCAAGGTCCCACGATGCATTTGGAGGGCTTCTGGGTGATATCCTGGGCTGTTGAAATGGGATCTACACCCAGCAGAATGTGTAGTTTGTGTGGCCTCTGGAGTCAGACTGGCTGGTTGACATCCTGACTTTAGCACTTAATTCATTGTGTGATCTTGGGCATGTCACCTTTGTGCCTCTTTTTCCTCTTCCATAAAATGGAAATAATAATAGGATTCTTGTGAGGATTACATGAATTACTATTTATAGCACAATTAGACTGCATGGCACTTAGGGTATACTTAATACTAGCTCTATGAGTATTAGTCTCATCCAGTGGAACTGAGAACAACATATAGCACCTTACTACCAACTTCTGCTCTGTTGGCAAGCTGTGAAGCTGGCTGCCAGACTGAACTCTGAGGTCTGACCCTGTGAAATCTTTTCTAGTGTTTCTCCTTCTGCTTCTTCCAGCCCAGGAATGAAGTAGAGGTACAAGCTTAAAAACTGACTCTACAAGTCTATATCAGAATTTACTCCCTTCTATCCAGACCAACTCTGTTTTTTGTTTTTTAACATGAGATTTTGTCATTTTGACTCTCCAGTTCTATAATGATACCTTTCATATTCCTCTTAACCAGGTGATTAGTGCCTTTGTCTAATTGGGGAAGATAGAGAAGGTCTCTGTCACAGAATTAATGATGACATTCCATGAATAAAGAAAAGCAAAGGGAATTGATTAATAGTCTTGGAAGCAGTATTATGTCATATAAATCTGAAACTCTACTTGTTATGTAGAGATTTATATTAATATCTTATTTGAACCTACTTAATCCTAACATTTTTTACCATACTCAATGAAACACACAAATCCCACTTGAATGCTGGCAAAATGATTGACTGTACATGTTTCTAAATTACATCTTAAAACCAGCAAGAGGATGAACAAGACTACATAACTCTGTAATCTAGAATCTCAACTTAAGCAACATTCGATTCTAAGGCAGGCTGGCATGTGTTGTGATTCCATTATATGACTCATGAGAGTAGAAATTATAATCTGAATGGAAGAGGAAGAGCATTCAAGAATTCACAAAAAAAGTAAATCTGAAGAAATATTTCATTGACCTGTCCAAATCACTGTCTTTTATTTCTCAACCACAGACAACATGGACTAAATTTGATTTTGTAATCTTAAAAATAATAAGTTAGGTCCTGAAAAATTAACATATTGTAATACATATGTAGAAATTATGGAATCACATGGAAATAAAATACCACCCTAGTAAAGGAGCTGAGAACAAATATTTTGGGCATTGGAAATTTTATTTTCAAATGAGGACATGAGTATACATTTAAAATTATTGACAGTTGGTAAATTATTTTTTCCCATTTTTCTCTGTGCAGTACAGATGGGAGGCTAATGTCTTCCAAATTGATTTCTTAGTTATACATATGTGTAAATTAGCCTGTGCAAATTACAAGTTTTCTTTGCATGCTTTATTAAATCCTGTCAAAGCTGTTATAAGGGAAGATTTTATATTGTCTAGTTAGTAGTTGTGAAAATTAGCCATGTAGGTTCTTGAGTTACTTTAAATATTAGATAGTCTCATAGACTCAGCTAGCCCTCCTGTTGAGCTCTGTTCCCATCCCATACCATCATCTAGATGTATGTGAGGAGGGAATGTTAAGCTTCCTAAAACAGTAGAGGTCTGCAAATTGAAGACCACTCATTCCTCCTCCTGCCCATAATTTCCCTATACAAATGGTGTCCACCCACTCTCCCCAGGGTATAGAGCCCAGTGTCAATCTAAGAAGTCAGTCAGACTTAGATATTTCCCATGGTTCATCACCTGGATCTAATTACACAATGGCTCCATGGAGACTTTTTGAGAAAGAATAAAAACAAGTAAGGTAACAGCAACAGGTTCCAGTGTGAAGCACATTTTTGAACAGATACATTTTCAGGGTGTGACTTTTTTTTTAATAATTACACTTGGCAGAGTTAAATTTTCTTATTAAGTATTAACTTTTTCAGCTCTCTTCTATATACATTTCCCTTAAATATCTAAAAACTCTACGTGTAAACCATCATGATACTGAGGCAAAAGAATTGTGCTTCAGTGTGTTGTGCTTCAAGCATGCAGTTGGGAAGAAAAAGGCATCAAAAATGAGAATAATGACAAAGCATTCAGGCATTGAATTGGCATATTTGAAAGTTGTGACTTATCCTGGATTAGGCATCCTACAGCTTATTGTTGCTGCAGAAAAGGAAAAACTGATTGCAGTTATAGTATGATATGCAGACTTTGACCACATTCACTTAATACATATTCAATTTTGGCACTTCCCTAGTAGATGTTGTGTCTCAGTTTTGGAGACATTGCAGTGAAGATGATCGAGTTCACCCTCTAGTGATGGAGATAATAAGGAAAGGGGCAACTCAAAAAGAGTGCAATAAAGGTCTATCAGAGTGAAGAAAATTTTTTTCAGATGGATGGAGGGTGGTACTATTCTCTGAGACAGGCAAAGTTCCCAGATAAAAGTATCCTTATTGGCAAGTGGAGGAAGATGTGTTCATTTTGGTACCTATTCCTTTAAGGTATCTGTGGGATATTCAAATGGGAATGGCTGTTAGACAGTTGAATTTGTACACTTTGAAGCTCAAAGAGATATTTGGGCTGGAGAGTAAGATCTGAGGAATTGTCAGCTTTTGATCATTGAAACCTCAAGACTGGCTGAAATTAACAGGGGAGAGTGTGTAGAGAGAAAAAAGCAGAGAGTCCAGGGAAGAAACCATAAGGGTCACTAATATTTAAGAGGTGGGCTAGGGCAGGGCAGTCCGAACAACAGCCTGAGGGGGCAGTATCAGTGCTGAAAGATGCAAGCCAGCGTGTGCCCACAGCAAGAAGGGGCAGGCTTGGTATTTATTAATTAGGTCCTCAGTTACCAAAATGTTTAGGAAAGACCATCTGCTTGGAATTCATATAAAATTTTATCAGTTAAATTTAGTTTCTAGTGTGAAGACATGAGACATTAAATTTGGACAAATATCTTATAAGTTCATTTACCAAGAGTAAATGAACTTTACTTCATTTAAGTAAATGAAGTAAACTAAGTAAGTAAGTAAGTAAATAAGTAAGTAAACTAAGTAAACTAAGTAAACTAAGTAAACTTACTTCAACTAAGAAGCAAGTAATGAGGGTTTTTTTAACCCTTCCTTAATATTAATGGTCAGGACATTTACTAATAAACATCAATCAAATTGATGTGGTATATTTTATAAGACTGTATACTATAAGAACAGGTAAGCGTGTATTTATTATTTTCAAACTGATATGATTCCCTCGAGTAATTGGTTAAAGTGTTTTGATGATGCATGCATATGCTAGTATTTCCCTGCTCTTTAGAGAACAAGCACATGAGCTCCATCAATGTGTCTTAATAATCAGAGCATATCTGAGCCCAGCAGGTGGAATTAGGAAGAGGCTTATCCCCACTGATATAAAGAAATTTCTAACTTGCTCTCAGAAACAAAAGACTGTACTATGAAGTTCCTGTTACTTCTACAAATTGATAACTATTTGTTGTGTATATATTTTGTGCCTAGAACTATTGTAGGTTCTGGAGATAAGGCTGTGAGCAAGATAGGGAGGGAGGGAGGGGAAAGAGCTCTTGAAATTGTAGGACTTTCATTCTAATTTAGGGAGACAGAATATAAATACAATAAAAAATTTAAAGATGTAAGAAAAACTATCAAGTAGTAATGAGTGCTCTCAAAAGAATAAAAAAAGAATGCTATGATCATATATATCATGACAGATGCTGGTAGAAAAAAATTCTTCCAGAAATGAATAAATTGATTGTTTAGGAGAGAGGAAGTTTAACTGAGTGAAATATTGAGATTATAAAAGGGGATTGGATCTAGAACTAAAGTTGAGGGATTAGCCTTGGACAGAACAACCTCATCGGAGTAACAAAAAGGAAGGACTTACAACTAAGTCCTTACAAACATTATCTGTTTGCTCATGAAAACAGATAATGTACGTATATTACCACCTCGGCTGTCAAGAGTACCTGACATCAGCAAATGGTACAAATAAAGGCTTTTATTTTCTTCATGGACTGCTGATTGTTAACCATTCACAAGCACATTACTGTCAAAGTATATGAATAGGTTGATATATTTCTTCATAGTAAGATAAGGCATTCCTGCTTGATATCTGTGTATTTCTATGCAGTTTGACCATAGAATGATATATAGGAGATTTGAGGCCCTTACGTACAACCTGAATGGCTGCTGTCAATGGATGCCATATAGATTCACATATGTTGTTGGAGTTTAAACTGGATGATCCTGAGAGTCCTCTTCAACTCTAAGAATATATGTTAATATTGTAAAATTGATTGCTAAGGAACAAAAAAATTCTGACTTTTATCTTTTCAAACTAGTTTTCCAAATTTTCTCCCAGAGTGTAGATATAAATATAAGAATCACTTCTCATTTTTCTTATTTTAGTTATTTTTATTACTATTATTTAATGGTTCATTGAGTTTTATTTTGAAAAGTCTGTAATTCTATGATTTAGAACTTGATTGCAATTTGCGAAAACAAAAGAACTAAATTAGAGATGGAGACAAGAATGGTTGAAATTGTGGAAATGGTGCAAACGCTTTCATTGTAAAAAGCACCTTTGATTAGTTCCATATATTTTTTGTTGGTAACTTTTTTAATATTAAAATTTTGGGTCTTTATACACAGTTGTTCTGTCATACTTTTTGGCTCAAAGTTGCAATGCAGGGTAGTTCTACAAGGTAGTTCTACAGGGTAGTTCAATATGTATATAATTAGACAGAAGCCTTTTGCCAAGTGACTGGTCAGGTGAAAATCTCAGTATTGAAATTTTACTAGCTAAAAGTTTTAATATTTTATCATATTAAATAGACCATAAGGGGAACTTTAAAAATTGACACTGTGTATTAGAAATTTTCTTCTGCCACATTGTGGAATATTTATTTCACTTCTTATTTCTTCAATACTAGCTAGATGACCTTGGTTCCACAGACATTTGCATAAATTGTACAGATGTAGGAAAAATTATAAAACAAAATAATATTTTCAGTAGATTCAGAGCAGTGACACAAATACTAAAAAGTCTCCCTGTACTGGGGTCTCCCTTCTTGCTCCACCACCACCAGCCTCTGTGAAAGCGTGAAAGTCATTTCTGAAGAGATCATTTTAACCACTCCAGGTATAAAGTATTTTTGTGGTTTGATGTGGATTTTTTTATGTGACGGCTGTTATCCCTACCAGATCACTAATAAGTGCATCTTAGGGCATTTCAGAGAGAGAAAGAGACAGAGAGAATCTCCTCCCTTCTTTCTACAGTGGAGAAAAAATTTCACTCCCACCCTGGAACCAGAGCCTCAACTGCTCCTGCTAATGAGTGATGACTAGCAGTGACAGTTCCCCAATTCCATAAGCAAGTGGTTTTTATTCCCCAATTCCAGTTTTTATTTCAGTTTCAGGAAGTCTATCTTGCTCTGAGTCTGGTCTTGCCCAAGTAGATTATGTCCTAGGAAGAGCCCTTGATTCTTTCAAAATACCACTCTCCTCCTTATTGACCCAACTCCAGATAGGTGTCCTTATTTGTAAACTAACATTTCATAAACATAGTAATGCTCTTTGTCAGGAAAACTGTAATTTTACACAGCATATTTGATAAGTGGATTTGGTCACTTGAGCCGTTAGTGCTCTTTCTTCATAAGCTGTTTCTAACTCTTAACAAAGATGCAAACCCTGGAAACTGCCTCTCGTTCTTTTGTCCTCTCTCCTACAAGTGTGTACTCTACCTCATGGAAATGGGAATAACGATGGGTACTGCAGTGTGTACTCTACCTCGTGGGAATGGGAATAACGATGGGTACTGCAGTGTGTACTCTACCTCGTGGGAATGGGAATAATGATGGGTACTGCGGTGTGTACTCTACCTCGTGGGAATGGGAATAATGATGGGTACTGCGGTGTGTACCTGGCCTATGCTTTAAGGGACCGGAACAGTCCAGTACATCAGGAAACAACATTAGTGCAGTTCAGATCCCTTCAAGTGAGATTCGGTACAAGGAACAAGCTTGCTGTTCTGTATGATTCCAAAGGTATCTTGAGAGAAGATTCTATTATTGTGACTGGACTTTTCAGGTCTCAGAGGCCTGCATAGTTTCCACAGTCTGATTGCTTGCTTACTATTTCTAGAATAATTCATTAAGGGATTGTATGAATTTATATCTGTGAAGAACCTACAAAATATAATTTGTGAGGGTCTGATCCTCCTTTCATTATGCATGTGAGTCTCACTGTGCCTAGAAGATGCCAGCTATGCCTCTGTTAGCAGACTTCTAGGGAACTACCCTTATTTTAACTGAATGAAAGATACGATGATGGTGACATTTTAAAAAATCTTATCAGAAGGTTTTCACATAACTGAAGCATAACTGCTACTTGGCTGACAGTGATTGCATGATGCATTGCATTATAAGATAAACCTCACTTCAGAAAGGTTAAAAAGTGCAAATATGTGCAGCTGAGAATCAGTGAAATAAGGTAATATTTCTGCCCCATCACATTTACACATTTGATAAATAGCCTTTGAAGAATTGTTCTTGATGGTTTGTCATTGTTAATGCAATTTGTAGTCCTCAGGTGTGTGTTTGATTACTGAAAGGGAAAAACAAGGATAGGCTATAATCCCTGGATTTTCTTCATCATGCAGTGGAGCGTAAATCCTCAGTGCAGGATGGATATTTACCATCATCACTCAGGCTACAACAGAAATTAATTGAATAAGTGGGAAAGTATTTTTTAAATCTGGGAAGCAATGCAGTCACCCTCTTATCCCTCAATTAAAATTTGTAAAATCTTGTTAGTATATTATTGAAGATGCTTCCCTAGCTCTTTGTGTTTCATTAAACCCCAAAGCAATTTCTACAATATACTGTGGCAGGTGCTGAACTGCTGCTTGAGTTGCTGTATGTAAATGACCACCGTGGAGAAGCATTAACTCACTGTAGCACCAGGAGGACCATTCTGTGCAGTTTGACCTTGAGAACATACTAACAAAACTCTAACTCACTCTCTTTCTTCTCACTGATCTATAATTCTTTACTGCGCCAGTGAGAAGAACTGAGCTTCCAATAACGGAAGGATGAGGATAAGATGCTTCAAGAATTACATGTTCTTCACCATGTTATTATAATAATCAAATGTGAAGCCAAAGGATGAATTAGCCAAGGGTTATAAAAGCAGTAAAACAGATGCTTTTAGTTTATGGATTCAATGTTGCAACAAGAAGCTACACTATGAGACAGTTTAGTGCCAAGGTGGAACTAAAGACAGGAAGGATGGCATATACTTCTCATCCTCTCATACAATTTCTATAAAGGAAAAAATAAAACTTTCAGAAGTGTGCAGAAACTGTCTAAAGCACAAAAAATCAGCTCTATTCATGGTAGACTGTTTTGGCCCTATATATTTTTCAAAGAAATGGTAAAAAACTATAAATTTTTCCTAAAGATAAAGAATGAAAACCAAAAAAACCCTTTGATATATAATTAAATAAAAATGTTATTATATTATAATAACACTACTCCTACCCCATTCATGCTTTGGCCAGCCATGTGAAAATTTGTCACTTAGATGCTTGCCCAGAAGTGCATTTTTTTGTATGTAAATGGCCTATAATTTAATATTTTTAGTAATTTATTAGTTTACTATCACAGTCATGATTGTGATTTCTCTTTAAAACATTATTTTTTAAATATGTCAATTTTTTTTTAAAAAGCACATGCTCTTATTCTGCACATACAGAACAAATGAATCTGAGTTTGCCAGAGAAAAATACTGTCCCTCATGCTGTTGTGTGAAAAACAAACTATGTCATCATGTCTAACAATCATGTCCATTTGGCACTGCTACGGAATAACATCCTGTCTCACATGGATCATTGCATTTGCTTCCTTGTTTCCACCTTGCCCCTAGAAGTTGATTCTGTCCACTGCAACAGAATGATCCTGTTCAGCATCTTGGAGATCATGCAAATTCTCTGCTCAAAGCCCTTCAGTGGTTTCCTATTAGAATGCTAAAGACCACAGAATGGCCTAAGCCCCACCTCTCTAGTTTCATCTTCTGTTCCTTTCCTGGTTGTTCAAGCTACTTCAGCTACACTGGCCTCCTGGCTGTTCTGAAAACACACCAGCCCTATCCCGGGAACTTTGTACCTGCTGTTTCTTTTGCCTGCATTGCTCTTCCAAGGATGTGTACATGCATCACTCCCTCATTTCCTTCAAGTCAGCTTTAATGTCACCTTTTCAGTGAGGCCTCCTCTGACTATTGAAAGTTGCTATCTCACTCCGCTACCCTTCTCCTCCTCTTCCCTGTCTATAGTTTTTATCAGAACATGCATGTGTCTAATACACTAATTCCCTTTTGTTTGGTCTATATTCTCCACTCCTCTGAAGAACAAAATTCAATGAAGACAAATATTTTTTTTACTATTTGATTTCCTATTATATCACAAAGGCCTAATAAGAATTATTGATATTTATGTTTATTGAATGGATCTCTGATTACAAAAATAATTAATAGACATTATAATCAAAATTTATTTTCAAGGTATAAATTCAAAGATCATAACTATCTTAATACTTAGTTTTTTAATATTGAAGTATCAGATTATATTAGATGTTTGTTTTACCCCTATTGCCCTAAGAAACAAAGCAATCAGTGGCGGAGAGGATTAATTTACAATTCAAAGAATTTCTCATTTTGAAATATGAAGTTTACTAAATGTTTTTTAAACCATCATGATTTTGAAGTGGGTATAAATTTTGTGGGGAAATGTCAGTGATTGGATTATTATAATTTGGCTTGAATCAAATTGAGGAAAAAAGGTGGATCTGTAATTTATTGTTTTAAATATTTTATTTATTGAAAAACACATTATGAGAGGATGACCAATTTATTTCATCTGGGAATGATACATTTAATATATAATTGAATTTTTTAAACATTAATTTAGATAGTGACTCAAGGGATTTTCTATCAGTCATTTCTAATTTTAATTTATATTGTGTGTGCTAGTCAAGAGAAACAGGGTGTATATGTATGTATGTGTGCCTATGTGTATGTGTGTATATCCCCATAATGGTATTTATGTTTACAAAGAGATTTATTATAAGGTATTGGCTCATGTAATTACAGAGACTAAGAAGTCTCAAGATCTACAGTCAGCAAAGTAGAAACTCATGAGAGCCAATGATGAAAGTTACAGTTGGAAATTTAGTGGGCTCGAGACCCAAGAAAAATTGGAATTTCAGTTCAAATCCAAAGGTAGGAAAAGACCAGCATCCTAATGCAAGCCATCAGACAGGAGGGGTTCCTTCTTACTTGAGGGAGGACCAGACTTTGGGTTGCATTCAACTGACTGAGTGAGGGCCACCCACATTAGAGAGGGAGCTCTGCTTTATTCAGTATTCATATTCAAATGTTATTCTCATCTTCATGGACACACCCAGAATGTTACGCCAAAGATCTGGGTACCCTGTAGCCATTCAGTTTGACACATAAAATGCACCATCACGTTGTGTTCCAAATTTCTTTACCATTTACAGATTGTTTCTCGTAATGACTCTAGAATATAGCTACATGCATCTTTGCTGTCTGCAAAAGCAATATGCTGCTTATTAAGAGAAAGATGAATATTTCAAAAACTATTTGAGATGTCAAAAATTATTTTTTAATGTCTAAAGGTTTTTTTATTGAAAACTATTTAAAGAAAAAAATTAATTCTAAGGTAAAAGATTATGATAACTTTAAAAGTGGGTTTCTATTTCATTTTAATAATAGTATGAATACAATATTTTATCAAACAAGGGGCTTCTATATTATTAAATTTCATTTTAATTTTTTATATGTTTGATAGGAAATGAAACATTTTATGACTACTTTTTTAAAGTAGTGACACATGTGTGAAGCAATGTAATGGTTTCAAAACAAATATAGTCCCCAGCTCTGATTTTATCAGAACTACACAAAGCTCAACTTCACCTATGAGTATATTATCTTCAGTGCATTTTCTGCTGGTTCAATTGATAGTTTTTCATGAAATCCCTTGATGTCAGCATTAAGCTTCTTTGGCTCAATTAACCCCTAAGAGAACTGGGTATGTACTCATTTTCTTCTCCATAGTTCCCAATAATATACCCAAACATCATGGTGGGAAAGCGGACCCTGCGACTTGACAGTGAAGCAAGAGTTGATTATATGGAGTGGTGGTCAAAGTACTTACCAGCTGGTAAACCAAGGTAACACCAAGCAGAACACGTGCCATGAATGTCATTACTAAATACATGTGCCCAAAGTCCTCAGTGGATTTTAGAAGGATTTGTTACAAAAGAAACCAATGATGTTTACTAAGTTAATCATGCCTATAAAATGTTGCACTTTCTTTGGTATGTCATCACATTTTTACATTCCAAGCTCTAATTTATAGGCCATACAGCTTTCAGAGGACATAATAGTTTGAATGTGATGTTGACATTTTCACTGAATTTATCATGGAAATTGGCATTTCATGAAAATATTCCACACTAAATAATGCATATGAATAATTTTAACCTGAAATTTCTCAGAAGGCTCCAGTAAAGCACTGATAGGGTTCATTGAAAATGGACCCAGAGTGTGTGATGGTGGGAGGGAGGCTCTAATAGGGGTCACAAGAAAAAAAGCCTAGCCCTCAGAAATGTAACAGAGTTGGGAGTCGGAAAAGGCATAAACATAGAGTTAGAAAACTAGATCAAATGTGGTGATTCCTGTGAAGAGGCACAGGAGAATGTCATGGAGCATCGGGAAGGAGGGGGAAGACCCTCTCTGTTAGAAGACTGCAGCAATGGTTTCACAGAGAAGGGGAGGATGTACAGGATAGTAAGAGAAGAGTAAAGTGAGTGAACAAGCAGGTGAAGGGAGGAAAACTTTTCTCTTCTTCCCTTCAGGTTTTTGGGTTCATCTAATATGGAATTAACATACAACAGAAACAGGATATGAACAAATTTAATGTTGTACATATGGAAGCTCCAAAGATAGGAGGCTCAGAGATGTGACCAAAGTAGACAGATGTAAACCTTTTAGAAAAAGAAACAAGAAACCTGTTGGAAAAAAATGAAAAGGCAGAGAAGTTTGGGCTTGGAGTAGTATGTTAGTGAGGAAGTGACAAGGTTCATTTATTTAATCTTCTGGGCCCTGAATTCCCTATCTCTGATGACAAGGACACCGCAGATAAGAAGGGTACCTTCATATGGGAGGGTATAGGAAAAGTACCTTCATGTGGGAAATTTATTTCATGCTTCCACAGGGACAAAAGAGGGTCAGAGTGTCTTTCTTGCACCTGCTGTTTCTTAAGTAACTTTGATTCAAAATAACAATTTCACTCATATGTGGAATGTAATGAACAAAGTGAGCTAACAAGGGAAATGGAGACAGACTCATAGATGAAGAGCTGATGACAGCTAGTGGGGGTGCGGGTAAGGGAGTGGAGGGACTGAGCAAAAAGGAAGAAGGACTCATGGACATGGACAACAGTGTGGTGATCGCTGGGGGGAGGAAGGTATAAAGGGACTAAATAGAAGAAAAATAAAATATATTAACTTAAAAAATAATCTATATGCCAAAGTGGCATATTTTGGGGTGGCACATTTTGCTCCCCTTCATAATAAATTTTGGACCATCTTGTTGAGAGCCGTAAGTGGTAAACCAAGGCATTGTACTCATTAATGTGAAATACAAAGAAATTGAAAGATAGAAAAAGTGTTATCACAACAGAAAATAATTAGCTCTTGAAATAAGAAAATTGGTACTAATTCTTATGAGAGATCATGTTGATACTTAGACTCTGATCCTTGGAAAGAATATTTGCCAGTAATCATTAAATTCCAGAGTTTTAATGAGCTCCCCTTTAGGGACACACTTCAACAAGATGAGCATGTTGCACACTATCTTGCTCATTGTGAGAAACATTTTTTAAAATAGATGTTTATAAAATCTTTATATTAACAAATATTGTGTAATATTTTGTCAAACTTCCAAATTGTCTAATTAAAATTCTTAAGAATCACAAGAATTACCTACTTCAGCATTATCTAGTTAGATATTTACATTAGAGTGTAATTATATTATAGGTATGTAGTTATTTAGTTAGTTATCTAGGAAAGCCTTTTGGGGTGAACTATTTCTAAGGATCTCTGAATAGTCAGAAAATTTGTCCCCCTCAGGACATTGCTGAACAAAGATGAAAAAGTAATGACTGATTATTGTAACATTTGCTTTGCATAGTTAATCCAAATAGATAAACTGGATTAATTTGAACATGGACAACAGTGTGGGGATGCTGTTGTCCGTGTTCAAATTGGAAGTTAGATATCAACTAGTTCTGAATTAATCTTCTTTTTTTTATTTATCCATGGAGATTATTGTTTTAATGGCAATAAGTGGTCTCAGGATCTACATGCACCTTCGATTACCAGGATTTAGCAAATATTAGACACAACACTGGCACCAAAAGAAGAAGGAAATTTACATTCATACGTAGGGCCTCTAGGACTATGCATCAGATATTGTACTTGTTGTCGAGATGGCGCCTGCCAAGACGCTGTTCAGAATACTGTTGGGAACTGCCCTGACTGGTATGAGAAGCTGAAACCCCCGCCTAGGCTAAGGCTAAGGGAACGCCCTTGGACCCGTAAGCCAGCAAGGAGACAAAAGCTTATCTCCCTGGCAGGAATGCTGCTTCTGCTGCTTTATTCATAACTGAACCCCAAAAAGCTTGGTCGGTTAGCCAAAGACAGGTAAGATTCCCCAAGGGGGGAATGACCTAAGACAGGCATAATCACTTTGGGAGGCCCCCCAAAAGAGGGACTTGGGGGGCTGCAGCAAAAGGGGGTGATGGACCCTCGCTCCTCGGCTTTGACATAGCCTGAGTTCTCATCATCTGGGAAAAAATCTCCTTATCTCTTGATTGCCTTAGTTCCCTTGCTCCACCTAAGCCTGAAACAATGACAGGGTGGTGCAGCTCTGTGCTGAAAAGGGTGGATTCCCGGGTGATCAAGCCTAAGAAAGAATATGTAAATTACTGTGAAACCTTCTTTGTTTAGAATGCTCTCAGTTGAATGAAAAGGGTCCTAGGAGGAAGTTAGTTTGTTCCTCAAAGTCTTACAGCTCTTTTACCCCTACTCAAAATAGACCCTCAGACTTCCTTCTTTTCTGTGGTTCCTTACTTCCCCCTAATGAGTACTGTACTATACCTGAATTATTATGCAAAATGAGCCCAATAAAAGCAGGTATGGATGGTAAATCAGCGTGCTCCCCACTAGGGGGGGTGGCCATTTCGTCCCTACTTCCCCACAGGAACTAGTTTGTCTCTGTGCATGTTTTTCTCGCGTGTTTTCGTCGAGCCATGTACAGTGTTCTGTGGTCACTGCTGGCCCGTGACCCACGCATCAGAATACCCTTTAGAATTATAAAGCAGGAATGAATCCTGGTTTATTCATGGCAAGTCAATGAGTAGAACACACAATCTCTGTCTCGCTGTCTCCCTGCTTCCCATCTCCTTACACAATAGATACACAACTTTTTTTCATTTTCTTTTAGAAAAAAATTTAATGTATGTTCTGATTTATTTTCTGTAAGCAAAAGATTAACACTAATAAATGTATTAGTCACATAAATTGACCAGTTATTGAGCCTGTCTAGACTAAAAACATTTTCACACAGCCTCACGAGGAGGTTGTTGTCAAAGGGTAACAAACATGAAGTAACCATATGTGGTTCCTCGCATGCTGAGTTTAATTTGTTCAGAGGTGTCTATGCCCAAGTAGACTCAAAAGTTGACAACATCCTGTTTTGGGCAGATGTAAATGTGCCCAAAACAGGATGCTGGCAATGCAGTACTGATAAACTGGCACAATTTGATGTAAATATTAAGCCAAAGAGATGAAGGACCAGGGAAGAAAATCAAGATTTGTCTGTTTTTTAAGAAATAGTAAATTTTTTAAAGGATTTATATTTTGACCATTCTTTTTCTTTATTGGGGTAACATTGGTTAATAACACTATATAAGTTTCTGGTGTGTAATACTATACTTCAATATCTGTACACACTATAGTGGCCTTGCCACCAAAACTCTAGTTTCCATCCATCATATGTTTAACTCCCTTTACCATTTCACCCTCCCCGCACAGCCTTCCGCTCTAGTAACCACCAGTCTCTTATCTGTATCTTTAAGTTTATTTTCGTTCTTTTTTTTCATTTATTTCTTTTTTGTTTTATATTTTCCATATGAGTGAAATTATATGGGTTTTGTCCTTTTTTCTGTCTGACATTTCACTTAGCATAATATCCTAAAGGTCCATGTATGTGGTCACAAATAGCATTATTTCCTCTTTTATTGAAAAATAGTATATCATTGTATTTATGTAGTACATTTTTGTCCATTCATCCACCAATAGATGCTTGGGTTGTTTTCATATCTCAGCTACTGTAAATAATGTTGCAGTGAACATAAAAATGCATATATCTTTTCAAATTAGCATTTTCATATTATTTGGATAAATACCCAGAATAGGAATTGCTGTATCATATGGTAGTTCTCTTCTTAATGTTTTTAGCGACCTCCATACTGTTTTTCATAGTGGCTGCACCAATTTACAATCCCTCTAAGAGTGTAGGAGGGTTCCTTTTTCTCATTCTGACAGGTGTAAGGAGATATCTCATTGTGGTTTTGATTTGCATTTCCCTGATAATTACTGATGTTGAATATACTTTCATGACTTGCTGGCTGTGTCCTCCTTTGGAAAATGTCTATTTGGATCTTTTGCCCATTTTTTAATTGGTTTGCTTGAATTTTTGCTATTGAGTTTTATGAGTTACTTATACATTTTGGATATTAAACCTTTGTTGGAAATATCATTTGCAAATATCTTCTTTTATCTGTTTGGTTCCTTTTTTATTCTGTTGGTGATTTCCTTTGTTAGACAGAAACTTTTTAGTTTGCTGTAGTCCCATTTGTTTTTGTTTTTGCTTTTGTTGTACTTGATGGAGTTAGATCCACAAAAACATCTTTAAGACCAATGTCTGGAAGCTTAGCAACTTTGTTTTCTTCGTGAATCTTACAAATCTTTAATTCATTTTGAGTTAAGTTTTGTGTATGGTACAAGATTGTGCTCTAGTTTCATTCTTTTGCATGTGGCTTTCTAGTTTCCCCAATACCGTTTACTGAAGAGATTTTCCTTTCTCCATTGTGTTTCTTATCTCCTTTGTTGTAAAGTAGTTGTCCTGTATGTAGAGGTTTATTCCTGGGCCCTCAATTCTGTTCCATTGGTCCTTGTGTGTATTTTCACTATTTTAAAATGCTGATCAATTTGACATTAACTATAATGAATAGTTGCATATATGTGACTATATGTATACAAATATATTAGCAAACTATTAAAAACAATTTGCTTCAAAACAAAAAGATGAAGTTGTAATATATCACTTCCTGAAATCACTTTTGACTGGATTTCATGACAAGCAGCTAGCATGGGACCTGATACTAGAAGTATGTTTTCCAAAATTACAGGCATACAGTACCTCAAGCATCTTGACCATGCATTTCTGCAGCATGTGTACAAAAATGGCTTCTGCTCAGAAAAGTTAAAGTCAAATCAGGAAATGAACTTGATTCCCAATCTACCATAATGCAAGAGAAACTGAGTGGTTTGAAAATGCTTTTGTTTTACCTTGACACATTGGCTCTCACTCCTGTCATTTGCCAAGTCCCACTTTTACAGCAAATATCTTATGAGACATCTTTATTTCCCAAGATAATCTACCTACACAGGCTACTTCAAAAAAAAAAAACAAAAAAAAAAAACAATGCAATGCCCCACATGTAATATAAAACCAAAACACATAAATGCCCTAGAGCATGACTACAGTAGGAGACATAATGAAATAATCAGACGCTTGTATCCATCCAGAGGTAGACTCACCACGGGCTCACAGTAAATGTGTCAGCTGCAAAGGCTGACGGAACACCTGAGTGGATTGGGAACTCAGATGTCATGAACAGTGTTACTGCCTCGTGATGTCATTTCCCAAAACAGTGACCAACTCCTGGGAAACAAACAAATGACACCTGAAGAAAATACAGTCTTTCCTCCTTTTACACAGTGCCTCCATTTGTGATATATTTGGTATATATTAAAATCATGCCCAAAGTACTTTTTGTTTGTACAGAAAAATGTTAAGTTACAGACTTGTGGAATTTTACCCAGGTGTTTTAAACTTCATGCCTATGTGAAAACTGTGCCGGATGGAGAACTACTCTGTATATTGCAGGGTGCCTAGTGTCCCATGCCCCCACACACTAAATGCCAGTAGCACCTTCTCCATTTTAAGAGATTTCTGAAATGCCCCCAGGGGTGCCACCATTGCTGTTGACAGCCCTGATGCTTCTAAGCATGACACGGAATCATCCACCCTTCTGCCCTGCCCCAGCCCTGATAAAACCTAAACTACACCTCCCACTGACTTCCTGTTTATAAGAATAATTCCTCCCAAGTCCAACATGCAAAATAGTGAAAAATGTTATTGTCTCAAGTATTTTTAAAAGTTTGTTCTCATAAATATGTGCAGAGAAGTGTAAAGTTTAGAAGAAGCAGAGGGTACTAATAGTGAAGGGTTTATTTTTTAAATGAATATATAAAAGCTTTCAGAGCTAAAGGTACATCTGGTGAGTGGTTGGGGAAATTGTCTTATTTTTTCACCTCTTAATATTCAACTTCCATTAATTAATACTTATTAAATGTTTAGAACAGTTTCTGGTGTGTTGTAAGTGCTATAGATAATCTTTAATAAGTAACTAAATAAGTACTCTGAAAGTCATTCTAAAATTGAAATCTGATTAGATGTCTTCCTTAGTCAAAAGCTCCAAAGGATCTTTATTTTAAATTCAGTTATATTTAAGAAGCAAATTCTTCTCTTCAAATAAAAATCTTACATGAGAATATATGAAAGGGATAAAAGCAGTTCTGCTCTGGTTAGAACAAGGGACGGGGCCCAGCACCCAAGACTCTCCTTAGCAATGCCTGAGGCAGTCCCGCTGAATCCCCCTCACACACAGGATTCCAAGAACACTGTTAGAAAGCACTGGTGCGCAGGATTCATGACCAACTGATCAGATGGCCCTATACGGACTCCAGGCTCTGGCCCCACATCCCCTTCATTACTGTAGGCACTCCCACAACATAGCATACAACCATGTTCTGCTAGGACCAGTTCACTAACTGCCTCCAAATGTCTCCTGCCTTTGTGTCTTTGATTTCACTGCCCCTTTTCCCCTGCACCAGTTTTATCACCATCACCCAGGTAAAGACCTACCTACCTTCTACCAGCTCTCACCTCTCTGGAGTGTTTTCCTTAGCAAAGCTCTTCATCCTCTGTGTTCCCATCCCACTTCACTCTGCCTCCTATTACAGGTTGAATAATGGCAGCTGGCACTGACTGATTGCTTGAAATATATCAGTGGCTTTTTAACCCCTTTCCTGTTTTAACAGAAGTCTACTTCATAATAACCCTATAATAGAGGTACCACTAGGGCCCCCATTTTACAGTTGAGGAAACTGAGGTCCAAAAAAGCTAAACAACTTACCTGCAGCTGTTCATGACTAGGAAGGACAGGCACCGCAATCTGAACGTAGATGGTCTGCTGGATTAGACTGTCTTGGTCTTGCCTTATTTTTCTCGTTAACATCCTCTATCTTCTTCCACACTAGGAACTACTTGAAGCATCAGTGACATCTTACTCATCTTCCTTTACCCAGTTGCTCAATAAGCATCAAAAAGTACTATTGCAACAGTCAAAATGGATGCTTTTTCATGAGTTCAACCTCATAAGAGACTTTAACTCAAAAATTCATAAGATGTTTATTGGTCTTCCTATAATGATTTCTCCTTTTTCCACTTTTATTAGTCTCTTATAAGCTGATAAAACTAACAATATTAGATCACAGTGCAATAACATGCAGCTCAAATGGTAATAGAAATTGAAAATATTTAACGGTAAATTTAATCAATAGATTTATAACTGTTTTCTGAACAAACTTTATGTTAATATATCAAAATGCTTATTCAATACAGAATTGTTTTGTATAATATGTATTTTTCATGTTGCTGTATCAAATGGACTATTTTTCTGTGTGTTATCCTAAAATAAGGAATGGATATATTTTTATTTTTCCAGAGATTGATTTTTTATCTTTATTAATGATGTGTAATTTCAACTTATGTATACCTAGTCTTTTACTCACTCACTATGACAATTCCATTCATTTTTTTCCCCAGCATATCTCAATTCAAGCCTTTCTAGATCTCTCAGAATTTTTGGGTCTTGAGCATCCAGGACTTTCAGTAGTTAAGGTTGTGGGGTCAGAGTCTGTCAGCTTCTGGTGCTGCCCTTACTCGATGAATGACACTGAAAAATGCTTACCTGTCATCTCTGAGCATCAGTTTTTCTCATCTGTGGAACTGGGTTGTAATTATCCCAACCTCAATGTCTTTAAAAATGCTCAACTCAATGAGTGGCTCATACTTTATGCTCAAAAAATGTTCGTTATTTTTAACTTTCATGTTCATCTTGGGGGAGAGAGGCTGCTTTTTAAATGTGTCTCAAATATCTATCAAACTGAGTAGCCCATGTCACTTTCTCATGGCAAGTAGCATATATTTCTTTATAATTTTCTCTTTATTGATAGAATGTGCTATCTGATATTTGTCTTGATAATGCATAAACATATGAATTCCTTCTACTTAACAAACCATATCAATGTCTAAATTGCTTTTTTTTTATTTTTGCTCTTGGGTGAAACCTCAAAGGCTGGCATTTTCTAAATGCTAATTGCTTTCTTTTCTCACTCTGAAAATTCATTCTAAATGTACACTTTTGATGAAGGATTAGTCCTAAGTAAATATTTTGTGAGTGAAAAGTATTGCGCAAAAAAAAATAAACCTTTCCTTTGGATGTAAGGAGAACAGATTTATAAATATGCATCAGTGATTTAGAGCCGCCATGTTGTCAAAAACCCAAGAAAGAGGCATTTCTGTTTCCTCAGCTCAGGAAGCAGACATGTGAAAAGTTTTTCACAACAAGTCAGTCTTTAAGATGTTTTGTGTTAACAGAAATGAGGATCTTAATACATACATAGGGTGGCGCTTTTGATGCACTCTTCTGGGGGTTTGCCTGATGCATGGGGCTGGTGGGAAGCCAAGCTTTCTAATAACAGAACAACAGAGCAATCAAATCTCCAAAGTAGTCAGGTCACTGGATAAGGATTTTTTCTGAAGGGGATGAGAGATTAAAAGCCTGTTTTCTCTACTTTTACCTTAAATTTTTAAGTAGTCACGTTTTCCCAGTATTCTCTAAGTTCACAGATTTTGAAAAAGCTAGGTATTTGTGATTCATGTGGGGGTTTTAGTGAATGAAAGAGCTACCTCAAGCGGTTAAGTAATTTGTCTAAGTCAAGGCTGCAGAAAATGTCAGGGGCAGAGGTGGACATTTCTCATATCTTCCTTGGTTATTGGTGCAGAATTTACTTCTTCTTTACTTCTTTGAAAGCATTATAAAAATGTTCTCATATTTTTGGTAAAATATATAAAGTAAAATGAAATAACATACAAGCAAGTTGCGGGTATTTATAAAATCAGATCTAAAATATAGCAATGAAGTATTTTTTTACCTTCCTATGAAAGTTTCAGTCATTTAAAAAATTCTAAAGTCAAATAATTATTCTTCTAAATTTGTAATTGTAAGGTTGTTGTTTAACCTAAGACATAAGACCTAACAACAAAGGCTAAGATAAGGAGCCCTGCACAATCAGAAGTGAGGTCAGGTGAGGGACAGAAGGAGGGTGAGGAGAGGAGGCCACCTTCACTGTGCTGTGCCAGCACACAGTTGGAAGGGGACGCTGTGCTGTGGAACTGTTAACCCAGTCCATAGCATTTTGCTATCAAGGAGTGAAGTTGCAGCCACCTGATACAACATTTTTCCATCTGTCCCAAAAATCTGTCTTACATTGACATTTTCTGCTGGATAAAGCAGAGAATTTGAGTGAAACTATTTTTCTCTATCTGTGTTTTAATGACCCAAATAATCTGTGAAACCATCTCACTGTGAAATACCTCCAACCTTCTCACTTCTGGTGAATTTCGTTGACCCTCTTTCGAGAAGATTCACATGACAGCTTTTGAACTTCATAGGAGTTTCCATAAAAGAGCTATGGTTCCAGACCATCAGCCAAGCTCTCTGGCTTTTCAGTGGTAGGGCCATGGCACATTACTTAATATTTCTCAGCATTTAATAACATGTAAAGTGAATATAACCTTATTTTCCTCATGTGATCACCATAAGGCTTAAATACAAAGATATGTGTGAGAGGCTGTACGGACATTTAAACAAGTGATAGCTACAAATGTTTTTCACTAAATCAAGATCATACCCACTGTGTAGTCATTTCCATTGGACAGCAGAAGTTTTTTTTCTCAGTTTTACTGCGTACCATGCACATAATTGATTTACGTAGAAATGGCCTTGGTGTTACCATATAACCAATAATGACGTTTGCTGGTTTATATTAGAGTCACTCCATTTGACTGAACTTTATTCATCGCAAATCATTGAGAAAATAAAGAAAGATGAGCACCAAAGAAATAGAAGGAATTTAAGAAGAAATGGGCAATAGATGGAAGTGGGAGAACAAAATGACCACTCACTCAAAGTAAATTTACATCAGAATCCTTATACATTGGACAATCTGGTCTTAAGAACTGGATTCTAAACCTCTGCACCAGTGAGCCACAGACCTTACATGCCTCCCCCAGCTTGGGTGGGTCTTGGGTTCCTGATTTGTAAGAAAAGAACTGGACTAAGTCATGTTGCAGGTAACATTCAGCTGTAACATTTTCGAATTCTCTTGAATTGGAAAATGTTAGCAACTGAAATTGTGAAAGCAAATGCAAAGTTTTGAAAATTCCTATTATGTTTTAAAAATTCTATTCATCAACTACTACTGTAGTCTTTACAAATAGCAGTGCATTTATTCTCTTAATGCAAAAGCCCTACAGCATTCAATCTGAAAGACCATGGGTAAAGCCAGGTCATTTCTCCAAAGTCAGACTGATGCTGGCTGTTAATCAGGAAAAACAGCTGGAAAGCCATCTGCTACAGTTCACACAGGGGCTTTCAGACTCAAGTTATTCCCTGATAGGACCTACAGTACCCTAACTAAGTGTGTGACTGACTGGGACACCTTTTATTTAAATTTTCCTGCATAAGAATACCATCAGAGAACAGTGTGTTTATTGATGGCCTTGTTGGAAAGGAGAGGCAGGAGTAAAGGGTCTTTGGAAGTCATTTTAAGCAAGAAAGTGCTACTTGCAATCAGCTTCACCATTGATTAATCAGTTCGGGTACTCTAAAACCAAGAGTGGAGGGCCTACTATTGTGGGAGTCACTGTGGCACTAGAAGAAGAGTGGGGTTCCTACCACCAAGGAGCTCAGAGCACAGTGCAAGAGGCAAGCACAGAAGCGTACAGTGGCAGCACAGTGTGGTAAGGCCCAAAGCAGAGGAGCAAGCCTTCAATCCAAAAATGATGCACAAACTCTTTATCATTAGTGCAGTTTGTTTTCACAACAGTGAAGAATGCTGAGCTACACCTTCTTTGTCCTGCTTTCCATTGAACCACTTCCATAAAGTCATCTCGCTATGGTGCATCATGTTGAATCAGTTCCAAATTTCAACAATTTCAAAATAATGCACTTTATATTAAGGAAAAAGTCACAGCCATTTTGCTTCTTGTCTTTTTCATCCAATGGAAGACAAGTCCTTTCCTTTTTCCCTTTGACTTCCTTGGTTTGACTCCCTTCTCCCCATCCTGTTCCTATTGCCATAGTTCTCATCCTGTTTGTCTCTTACTCTGACTATTTTGCCCTTCCTGTCTCTATGCTTGCCTATGTCCAAGTCATTGTTGCTTTTGTACCTGATGTTTTAGCTAAGGCATTTTGATCCAATGGTATATGCTTTTATAAAAGACTAAATAAAATATTAAACTTTCAGCTAATTAAAATTATCAAGTATAAAACCAGTTCTCATCCAACTCCTAAATATTATGTATCTCTGTGCATCATCCCATCCTTCATCCCATAATTGATACCATGTTATCAGAAAGATCCAGTTTGCATTGCACAATTAAAATGTCCCCACTCCCTCCACAAGGCTAGCAGAGCACTCCAAAAACACGTAACCCCTTGCACTTCTCTTTTGCTTAAAGCTCTCCGGTGACCTCCTATGGCCAAGGCATAGGTTCTTCAACATGGGTGGGGATAACCTGAAAAGATTTTTTTTATTTTAATGCAACATCTCAAAGCCAAACCCTCCTGAGATTGTTTCAGTAGACCTGGGGTGTAGATCCTACAGGATCCAGTCCACCATAGCAGGGGCGCCTTCTTTCCCAGCGACCCCTACACCTCCACTTTCTTTCCATGCCCTCCCCCTTGCCATAAGTTCCTTGCACACAGGAAATTATGTTCCTGGTACCTGCAATAGCAGGGTATGGCTCTTCATAAGACTTTCAAATGAAGGAAAGAAGCAATATGTACACTCACAATTATGCAGCCTGATTTGATATAAATAGAAATGTGAGATTTTGACAAATATATGAAATGAATGCATCAATTGGTCAAAGATTGAAAGGAAACATATGGAGCATTCAGTTTTGGTTTTGATTAACATCTATTTCTGATTATCCTTAGAGGAGAAAATTCCAATTTGTGACTATTATAATTATTATGAAGATGATTTATAAACATGTAGACATTTTAGAAAAATAATTCACTTGCTTTTAATTTTCAGATGTGTTAATTTACAAAGGAACAGAGTCCCTAAATGCCTTAAGTCAGTTAGAGAAAGATTAAATTATGTTGCTCATCTGTGACAATGTATTAATATCATCAAGCACAGTGCTTCTTCCTTCATGTGTTTATTTTAAATTACACAGAGATGACAGGCATGAGACTTTCCAAGGAAGGCATGGGGTGATCTAGATAAATGTGAACCTTTGTCAAGCTAATAGAGCTCTGTTCCTCTGCAGTCCCAGCTGGGGGAATCTTGCCATAACCCACTTTGCTAGGGTGTTGAATACATTTCACCCAAGACAATGTGATCCGGGTATTAAAGTGCCATGTGTGATTCCTCAGAAGGAACTGTGGTTCAAAGATCACAGGAGGAGAAGAATGTGTTATTTTGTTTTTGCGTTTTGGCCATGGTGGGTGGGAAGATTCACTAATGTACCCATATTGACATGCATGCTCTTTTCTCTACCTTGAACATTTGTCTTTTCACATAACTATTTCTTGCTCATCCTTCACGTCTCAAGTTGGGAACCCACATTCTGCAGGAACCCTTCCTGGCTGCCACCACCTGGGTTAGCTACCACATCTCTGGGTTTCCCAATGCTTGTCTTTTTTTTTAATCCTCACCAAGGACATTTTTTTCCTCACTGCTTTTTAACGAAAGGGTGGGAGGGAGGGGGGGAGAGAGAGAGAGAGAGAGAGAGAGAGAGAGAGAGAGAGAGAGAAACATCCAAGTAAGACAGAAATATCGACTGTTTGCCTTCTCGTACATACCCCAACAGAGGATTAAACCAACAATCTGGGTATTCACCCTGAGCAAGAATCAAACCCATAACCTTTTGGTCCATGGGATGATGCTCTGAACAGCTGAGCCACAGCAGCCAGAGTCCAGTGCTTGTCTTTAACATAGCAGCTACCGAAATCCATCAAACTTCCACCTATGCTGTTGATCTCCCCATTTCATCATGAGAGTAAAATGCTATCATATTTTCCATTGTCCCCCAGGTCCTAGAACTGAGCCTACAATAAAAAAGCCTACAATAAATATGTCCCAAGTGAATCAATGATGTATGTGTATTTGTTCAATATAAACCTCCAAGTGTCATCACAGCCTATAAATGACCTGAATATTTCATCTTGCTCTTATTTTCTTACCTCAAAGCTCTGAAACTTCCCTGGTGTCTGATTTAATTTCAAAAGAGTCGTGAACTGTATGGACTGGAAGGGCAACAACCTGTGTTCAGTCCCATGTCCACCATTGAGTGACTGGGTGGATCTCTCTCTCTTTCTGTTCCTTATTTTGCTCGCCCAAAAGAGTCCAAAAAGAAAATCTTTATATTTCAGTCAAAATAGCTATGGCAATTATTACAATAAGTAATAAGTAATAAGAACAAGCCTTGATTGTTCTTCTAGGGTATGAGAGAAGTTTTTGTCATGATACATTATTTTGAAACACTAACACAGATCCAATAATTTTAAGTGCATAACATTTCCCCCTTTATTCTAAGCAGAATTCATATGAAAGAAGAAAAAGATGACTTTGTGTCCAGTGGCATAGCAACAGGTTGGTGGTCAGGTCAGGTAGCACTGATGCCAGATGTGGGTGGGTTGGTTACCAGAGCTCACATGGCCATCTTTGGCACGCATTGCTGTCCCATCAGGTAATCACAGCCATCGGAGGTTCTTGAAACGTAGAGGAACTCAGTGAAAAGCCGGAAATCAGCGTCACCCACACCACTTACATCTGGGTAGGAATCACAATGTGGCCACCCTCTACTCTACACTGCACAAATTAAAATTATAGTACCGTACCTCAATTTCCTCTCAGATTATATAAAGTTCTAAAAATATAACAACATATTATACATGGAAATCTTGGTAAGTTGTAAAATAACGATGTAAATATTAATTCTTAGACAAAATTAGACTTTCACAGAGCCTGCCTTTGATATAACCTGAAGGTCAGTCAGTCTATAAATGTTTATTCAGCACATAATATGTGTCAGACACAGTTCTAGGCTTGGTTACAAGAAGTTTATTCGTTATTCTGGTTTGGAGTAACAAAAAAACCAACGCATAGAAAAATTTTAATATAACAAACTATTAAAATAATATCAGAACATCTGAGACAGCTGCTTTAGCAATGAAGCTCAGGAAAGAACTGAAAGATACTATTTGGTTTGAGAGCTACAGAAGCCCTGAGGCAGGGGTGAGCTTAATATGTTTAGGGAATGGAAATAGATTGCTGAGGCCAGAAAAATAGAGAATGATGTGCAAGAGGTGCAATATCAGGCAGAGAGAGAAGCAGAGGCCAATGGCAGAAGTTTAGGTTTTATTCCATGCAGGGGAACACCATTAGAAAATTCTAAAGCAGTGTAATTATACGTCAGTCGCCCCAAACCGCTGCTCTTTAAGCCAGTTTTTCGCTGTAGAGAAAAGTGCTAAGCAGACGAGCAGTCTCTTAGGCAAATTTAAACCAACTTAGACTCACACTGTTTTGTTTGCTTTCTTAAACCTGTTAAATATTTTACTCCACCTGCTTCACTTACATGAGGTCACTTTATTTTATTTATTATTGGTTTGCTTCACAGGAAACCAAAACAAGATCGGGAGTCATTCACAATAACTCGTGACTGTCAGTCTGTGCTTCTAAAATTCAAAGTGAAGGATTATTAGAATTATTTCTCTGCTTTGACAGTTATTTTTAGTATTCTGTTTTAAGAAAAACCGGAGGTGGGAAGATTAGACAGTGCATTAGTATTTATGAGCAGCTTATTTTAATAAAAACTCTTAATATTTTATGCCTAATTAAGTTTACTAATAAAAACAGATGCTGTGTGTTATCCCAATATTATGATACATTTATCCACTATTGTTTACTGGGCCTTACAGTTTTATAGTTATTTAAAATGTGATCTTTTAGTTTACATCTAGGCAAAGACCTCATTATTTTAAATTAAGATTTAAATTAAGATTTTTAAATAGTCAAAGAATGAAACATGACATTTAAAAAATTACCAATTCATTTTATTTATGTGCATTTCTGAGTAGCCCTCAGAAAAATCTAGATGTATTTTTGTATTGTTGCATTGTAATTCCATAATATTTAAAGAGGTATTATTATAAAAATCAGATCTAAAGAGTTATCAGAATCAAAGCAATTTTTTCTCTTTATTATGTTGTTACTTATTTAAAGATACTGTTTTTGTTTTCAATTGGAAAAAATAATATTTAAGTGTGATTAAACATCTTAAATTCAGTTGGGTTTCTAACAGCTAGTAGGTAAGCAATCTGGAGTGTGCAAAGTCATGCGCTGTCTTATTACACCGTGTTCATTCCAACATACGTACATACATACATGCCCACATGCACACAGACTAAATTCCTATCTTCACTCTCTAATCTGTTAAGGCTCCCAGGAGAGAGGTGGGCATGTACAATATAAACTTTTTGGTGCTGACTGTTACTCACTTAAGGCCCTTGTTTCTTTCTCTGCAAAGCTCAGCCCTGACTAACCAAATCAGCGTGGGTTCGCTGCAGTGTGCATCCATGACGCCTTCACACAGAGTGGGTTCGGGGCTGCATCTAGACAGACGTTCTACAGTCAGCTAGGAAGAGACCTTTGCTGTAATTTGAGGGTCTTTTCAATGTTCTGGTGTGAGTGTGTGGGTATGTTTAAGAAGCCTCCATATCAACCTGATGTCTTGTGATTTAGGACAAGCATTCTGGTTTATTTCATGACATTCATAAATTTTGCTGTGTGCCAAAATGACAAATTCCTATACAGAAATTGAAAACTCTTGCCAAGTGTTAGCCTTTTTTAAAAAAGAAAAAAACTGCTTTTGGGGAATTATGAAACAGAATAAATGTTCTATAGACAGCAACTTTCTGGCACTATTCTCATTGAAAATGAATTGAGACATATGACCAATCTTTTAAACAAAAATTATAGAGTATACCAAATTGTTTAAGCTGCATCCCTAATTTAACAGTGAGCATATTTAAATGAAGATGAGCTAAAGGCTATAGTCGTCATGGCAACATGATATGAAAATATACCATGTCATTCAAGTCTACTAGAAAAAAATACATTACCATTCCAAAGGTTTTTCTTGCTACTTTAAATATGGACTGTAGAAGAGGAAAGAAGAGAATGAGAGAATAGAATGGCCATGGATTATAGATCATTTATGTCAAAAGTACTGGTTTGAAAATAATAATCTAAATTCTAAATAAATTTGACAATAGACAAAACTAATATTAAAAATAAAATATGAGAAAATAAAAATCAACTTTGCTTTCTTACAAAAATGTGGTAAACCTAGTCCCTGAAAATAAGAGTCTAAAAGTGATGAGCAATGTTATAATTTTTTAGCATTTAAGTGAGTTGCTTTTAGAGCACATAATTTGTGACTAGTCATATAAGAAACAAAACTTCTAAAACACAACTTTAAAATAAGTTTAAACAAACATTCAAGATATTTAGAACTTTATTCAAAATCATGAGATGGACAGGTGATTAAATTAAGATTATTGTTGATAATTTAAGTCACAGAGAGACAAATGGAAATCATGCAAATATTAGATTCATTAAAAATCCCAGCTAGCATTTTGAGATTTATTCTTAATTTTTTCTGTGCTAGAAGTGCATATCTGGCTGTACATTTCTCTGTAAAAGCAGAATCAGATATGTACATTTATGTATAATCTGAGAGCTTAAGAGCCTGCCTTTGATGTCAGAGACATTTGGATTCTAGTTTCAGCTCTCAGTCACATTTCCAAAGTTGTGTGTCGGAGCCTGTCAGAACCTCTATCCCCTTATGTGAAAAACAGACATAATAAAAGCACTCTAGCAAAGGGCCATTGTCAGACCAGGAGCTCTCAAACTTGGTGAAAAAGACGATCAATAGATGCCAAAGCAGATCTGATAGAATGTTATGATTTTCTGCCAAAGATTTTAATAGAGCCATCATAAAAATGCTTCAACAAGCAATTATGAACACACTTAAAGCAAATGAAAAACCCTGAGTCTCAGCAAGGAAATAGAAAAATGTAAAGAAGAACCAAATGGATATTTTAGACTTAAAGAGTATAGTAACTGAAATTTTAAAAACTCATTAGATGGATTCAACAGTATAATGGAGGGGGCAGGGGGAAAATTGGTGAACTGAAAGATGGAACAATAGAAATTACTCATTCTAAACAATAGAGAGGAAAGTGACTTAAAAAGAAATAAACAGAGCCTCAGGGACCCAAGGGACTGATACAGAAGATCTAACACCATATCAGCACAGTCCTGGAGGGAGAGAAGGAAGAGGGCTGTACTGAATGAAACAGGGTTAGAAGAAACAAGGGCTGAAATTTTCCCAAATTTGACCCACAAAAACTCCCCATAAACCTATAGATTGAAGAAGCTGAGAGAACAGCAAATAGGATAAGTCTTAAAAAATCCATACCAAAAATATCCATCAAACTTCTTAAAAATAAAGAAAAAAATCTTGAAAACAGCAAAAGAGAAACACCTTATTTATGGGGTGGGGAGAGGGATTTGAATGACAGTAAACTTCCCATCAGAAACCATGGAGGCCGGAAATAAGTAGTACAACATTCTTAAAATGCTGAAAGAAAAGAACAATCAACTCAGAATCCTACATTCAGCAAAAAATATTCTCTAGAAATGAAGGGAAAATCAAGAGATCCTCGGATAGAGAAAGACTGAAAGAACTCGTCACCAACAGATCTATCTTACAAAAATGGCTACAGGCAATTCTCTAAACAGAAAGGGAATAATAAAAGGAGGAATCTTGAAGCATCAGAAAGAGAACAGAAAGAGAACATAAGAGACTTTCCTTTTCCTCTTGAGTCTTCAGGAAGGGGTGAGGGCTAATGTCCTCGTAAAATATGGGGAGTCATTGGAAAGGCTGGCACAGAGGAGTGATGCAGTTTGATCTGGCATTTAAGAGGATCTCCTTGGCTTCTGTAGGGACGCTGGAGTAAAAGCAGGAGACTGGGGCATGGTAACCCACTGTGAGGTGATGGAGACCTAGACCAGGGCAAATGTGGAGGTGATTAGACATGTTCTGTTTCTGGATATGTTCTGAAGATACGGTCCACAGGATTTGCTGTTGTTGATTATAAAGTAGGAGGGAAGGAAGAGCTTCACCAAGGACAGCACCAGGATTTTTGTTCTCAGCAACTGGAAGCGGAAGGTTGCGATGGGCTGGTGAAGGTGGCTGCTGGTGGAGCAGGTAGGTAGTGGGCAAGATCACGAGTTTAGGAATCAGCCAATGAGAATTAAAATTTGAAAATACTTGAATTCCCTGAATATCTTCTCATACAAGCATCCAAAAACATTTATCTGTTGGAATATTAGTGCCATCCTCAAATTTAGAGATTTGGAAATATCAAGTCCATTAACCGTAGTTTGAGCAATATGCACACAATGATGCACTGGAAGAGAAAAATGAAAAGTTTATCATTTAAAACTGTTCAGAAATCATGATTTTTTAAGTGAAGATAAATATTTAATACACTTAAAAATATGAAAATGTATAAATCTAAAATATCAAATAAAAATGATAAAGTATGAATTATAGGCATACCTAAACATTCCAGTGAAAATAATTACTAGGTGAAAGTAATTATAATAATGTGTTCAAAAGGAAATAACAGCATAAAAAATGAATAAAAAGCAACCAATAATTTTTAAAAAGAAATTTAAATATTTTTTTTCCAAAAGTGAAATTCTTTTAAAACAAAGGATAGTAATGATGTCATTGTTAAGTTTTGAGTATATTTTTGGTGCACATTTTCTACCTCTTCCAAAAATTCTTTCTGAGACTGAAAGGATTTTTGCAAGAGTGGGGACATAATTATAAACCAACTCCAATTATTTTCCTTTGACTCTTATTTTCAAACAGCTGTGTGCCTTATTTGACATCTTTGAAGGTTTTTTAAACAAGGTTTTTTATTTGCAAGAGCTGATGTGTTTTTATTAAGTGAATGCTACAATTTGTGTTTCAAGGAACATATTACGAATTTATCTTTAGTTTCATCACTTACTGATGAATATTCCACTCTTCAGAAAGTCTTTGAACTAAAGTTAGAATTATTTGTGCAACAGAAGCTTTGCTCTGCCAATGTTCATTGTCCTCTTCTTTGTGGAAATTATTTACATATGGAAAAATGCTTTCTAAGCAGGTCTATCTTTGTTTATATAACACTTAATCATTTAAAAACTGGCTGAAATGCAAGGTGGGAACAATTGAGATTTCAGAATCTTTTAAAGATCTAAAGTGACAATAAGAATACTAGCAAAAATATCAGTATCTCAATTCTTTAAAATAGCACAAAATACCAGAACCCCTGAATATATGAAAGTGATATTTAAATTTACTAATAAGTAACTTTCTCCCTGTCTTTTTAAATCTTACAGCTACATTCTAAAAACCTAAAGCCCTGCTTAATTTTTTTTTCATCAGAGCTAGTCAGAGTTTACCTTTATCATTGCATCAGTATCACTTTTGTTCCAAACTGTATTGAATTTTAACTGGATTTCACTGGCCCATTTAATCTTTCCCATGTAGTCTGGGGGCTCGTTTCCAATCACAAGTAAACCTCCCATCTGCAAGTGTAATGATTACCTATAGTGCCTACAGGTAATGTTGAAAAGCTACATTTTAACTGTGCAATCACTGATTTCATCATGCAGACATACCCAAACTATAATTATAAGCTCACTGGTATTTTACATATTCATTAAAGATGAATGCAAACAAAATAAAGATCATCAGAAGAAAATTATTTGTTTTACATGGTCCAGAATTTACTCACATGGCCATCACAGGTAGCCAGGTCTGCTTGGAATGTAGTTTTTATTTTGGACAGACAACGGCTTGGCTAAAAGATAGAGAGTGTCTGTTACTGAAGAAAGGATGGATGCTGGGAGACAACTAGTCTTCCACAGGGAGGGACAATCTTATTTGTCTTTTAGAAAAATCTCTCTTGGAAAGAGTGGGAAATGGACTGGTGGTAATATGTCAGAAACAAGAAAATAATTCAAATGAGGGTGACTTTGGCCTGAACCAAGGCAGAGACATCTGGGGAGGGGTACATGGAAAAGGCTGAGGAGACATCTGGAATTTGAATTGATGAGACATGGTGACCAATATAATTTATTGTGCTTATCATAGTACTGTGCACAACACAGTGCCCGGCATACATAAGTGCTTATGAGTGAATGAATGTACAAGGTGGAAGAGGAGTGAATGAATGAGGTGAAAAAGGAGGAGCCAAGGAGAATAATAATGACTCCTGGAACTACTCTGTGTGAGAAATGTCAAAATTCAAAGATAACTATCAAAATTTTTTTAGTAACTTCTTCCGACTGTACTCTCTCATTTCCCCTTCCCTGATGGGCATCAGCCCCATCAGTGGCTTTTCTAGCTAGTTCTAAAACTGCCAGTCAGTTTTAGTTGTGACTGTAGTCTCTTGTTTCAGGCCTCGCCTCAGTCTTTCCATTTTGCCACCCATCCCTCACGCCCCTTCCCTATGACAGCCATCGGCTTTTTTTCTATCTATCGGTCTGTTTCTGTTTTGTTTTATTTATGTGTTCGGTTTTTTAAGATTCCACCTATAAGGGGAATCATAGAGTACTTGTCTTTCTCTGTTGTCTTTCACTTAGCATAATTAATTCCTTGTGGGTCCATCCATGTTGTTGAACAGGATAAGATTTCATTCATTTTATGGCTGAGGAATATTCCATTGTATATATGTACCATCTTCTTCATAAAGAATATGTACCATGTTCTTTACCTGTTCACTTATAGACAAAAACTCCTAGGCTGTGTTAGGTAAAGATAATGAATAAGCAAGTAGCTTGTGAAACATGGGCAGAACTTCTCAGATATGGACATGCAGCTATAGACATAGACACAGACAGAGATGTAGGTGTTAGTTACCTATGAGACATGTTGATTATGGATGAAGTAAAGCATTGCATATAAGCACCTAATATGCATCATCTGCTATATATACATGAGCCATATGGGATGCTCAATATTCAGATATGTTAAGCCACCTTTTAAGGACATACATTCTGACAAAGAAAACCTATTGCTAGGGCCAGATGCACTTGCCTCCGTTACAGAGTGTGTGTATTTGTCTAGGCACCCTCCATCTGCCAAGCCTCTTCGTTCAAATGTCTCTCTTGGTCCTAACATGCACAGCAGCAGCAACAAGAGAGAGATGGGATCTATAATGTCGTGTAACCCAAGACTTAGACAGAAGATTCCTGCTCTGCTTTTACTTTTCTTATCACATCTTTGCCTCTTTCTTCTTGCTATGTGTTTAAATTGATTTAGTGAACTGAGTGACTGAACCAACTTAATTTGGTCTATGAGCTTTTCTGTCCCATGGCCTTTGGGTAATTTACTTAATCATGTTCTTAGAGTCTACCTTGCCTCATACCCAGTGGCATAATTTTCATAATACTAGTATATTGTGAATATGTATTGCTTTATAATAAAAGAAGCATGCATACTCATTTTTAAAGATTTAGAGCTTAGTAAAATTCCCTCTTCTTTCCAGTAAGTTGGTTTGAGAAGCAAAATATGCTTATTGTTAATGTAGCTGGTACAAGCTTTGTAAGTGTCCTATAGTTTACATTTTATGTATTACTTTCTTTGCACTTAAATCATTAAATTTACTTTAATTGGTTTGGATATATTTCTGATTAATAATAACTTAAAACAATAAAACTTTAAGCCCTTGCCTGGTAGGCCAGTTGGTTGGAAGTGTTGTTCCATGTACCAAAAGGTTGTTGGTTCAATTTCTCATCAGGGCACATACCAAGCATGTGGATTTGATCCCCAGTCACAGAGCATAGGGGAGGAAGCCAATCAATCTCTCTCTCTCCCCCGCTATGCCCTTATCCCTCTCTCTCTCCCTCCCCCCTTCCTTCCTCTCACTCTAAAATAAATAAACATATCCTCAGGTGAGAATTAAAATAAAAAAAATAAAATTTTTCAAGAGTTTTAAAATTACCCCATCATAAAAATCAAATGCCAAGTCTCATCTAGTTGATAACACTATAAATAAATGATTCCAAAAGAAAATATCTTAATTATTTTTTAATCATTGGGCTCTGCTATTTCAACTCAGTGGAGACATAATAGTCTGTGAGTAATTCAGGACAAAACTGAGATTTGCTCTTCTTTCAAGTTCCCTACATGCAATTCAGGTCAATTTCCAGCAGGTTTGATGAGCCAAGAAAAGGAAAGACGTCTGCAAGAGCACAGACTGATAGCATCATAAGTCATATTATAGCCCTTAAGGAAGCAAGAGCAACATAAAGGGTTGCTGAACTTGTGACTGAGCTGTCTGGGGTTTTCAGCAGGAGCACTGAGGTGTTGGTAGGCCAAAGGAAAATTCACAACACAAGAGTTCCCAAGGTCCTGGTGCAAAACCTTGTAGAGGGTATGGGTAAATGGTTATCTAATCTGTCATTTCGATAGGTTCTTCTTTTTTTAAAGAGTCAAATTCACATTTGAATACCAACTTAAAATCAGCAGGAGATAGAACCAAAAGAAAGAGATATTAGATATTGCACCAGAAGCCAATGAGCATGGTAGTCTCTTCAATCACAGGAACCAGAATCTGGATATTTAAAAGGCTCAGTCAGCCCCTTAGTGGCAGACAATGAGCAAACTAGGAGTAAACTTGAGCAACCTTGAATAGACAAGGAAATCAACAGAACTTTAGGCTTCGTTCAGCTTTATGAAGAATGGCAAATAAATAAAAGGACTATCCATTTTAGGCTGTTCTATTGCTTTTGAAAACAATATCATAATTTAGAGAAAAGGAATTTTCCATGATACTTAAATCAGTATGTGAAAAAAATACCCTTTTACAAAATGAACACACTAATGACAAGCTCAGATATTTCACTTCACTAGTTGGCACCACAGACAATTACTGTGCTTTTTATATATAAAATGATGTCTGATTGCTACACAGCATTTGGTACCATGGATTGTTCCTTGCTTGAAATGGTCTCTTTCCTCTGTTTCTATAAAACTGTCATTCTGACCTTTCTCCACTCTCATAGATTTCTGTCTTTTCCTCTGTATCACTTAGCTGCTGTTGCATAACAAACCACCCCCAAAGAGAGGCTTAAAACAACAATTTATTCTTTCATACAATACTGTCGGTTGGCTGGTTTACGCTGGGCGGCTCTTGCTTTGCCTGCGATACTAGCAGAGGTTCCTTATGCAGCTATAGTTATTAGGAGCTCAGTTGGGACTGGAACATCCAGGATGGCCTCACACACCCTTGGAGCCTTATCTTTGGGCATTGGAACTTTGTGGGCCCCTTCTCCCACCAGGGTATCAGGCATGGTGGTGCACGCCTCCAAGATGACAGAAATGGCAGGTGCAAGACCTGCCAAGGTCTAGGTCTGAAAACCCTCCAGTATCATTTCTTCCACATTGTATTGGTAAAAGTAAGTGCCAATCTCAAGGGACATTCAAGAATCAAGGTAAGAGGCCATAAACTGTACCTTTTAATGAGAAGAATGGCAAAGAATGCACAACCTTTTCATATAGCACATCCATCTATTCCTTTTCATGGACCAAACCAATAAGGATTTTTGTTGCTGAAGGGTTGTGCCTTAACTATTTTTCTCTTATTACATTTCTTCATTTAGAGAACTTTATGTGGAAGCTTTTCAAGTACCCCCAGCCCTTTCTGTATTCTGACGTTGCTGGATTGTTTTTCCCACCAGATTAAACAGTGTTGTCTCACATGACCTCTGCTCAAACCATTCTCTGCCATAAGCCTCCCCTTCACATCTGACGTGTTCCTGGTCATTTCTGGAATATGTTCTCTGATCGTCCAAGTGAGAGTTAGCTTTTGTCCTATGCACATCAGTAGCATTCCATTTTCTTATTCTTGAATTTTTAATTTGTATATCAGCGCTCCCTAGTAGATATCATTTGTACCTAGATTATCAAATAATCTCCTAACTTTCATTCACGTGTCCTGGCGATTGAAGTATTTTGAGCATTTGTTTATATGTTTATATGTTTATTCATTAACTTCTTTTCTCAGCAGGTATGTTTTTAAGGACAGTTTTTATATCACATAGACTAGATAGCATGTTTTTGCTGAATAAGGGAGTTAATTAATTAATAAAAATAAATGTACAAACATTTGCTCAAAACTTTTCAATGCCCTTATTTTCTAAAACGCACATACTCAGCCTGACTTAGGAAATTCCTTCACAACCTGACCCTTTTATATACCTATGATATTTCTTGCCGTTTATTGAAGGTAGTCTTGGCTTTAATTTTTTAAAAACACAATTATATGTATTACTATTTCTGCCTCTTATTCCTTGGTTTTCCCATTTGCTGCATTCTTTTTTAAATACTTTTTATTGCTGTTCACTTACAGCTGTCCCCAATTCCCCCCCATTCCTCTCCCTTGCCCTACCCACCCCCCACCTTCCAGTTTCAACCCTCCCCCACCCCATGTTGTTCGTTTAGATACAGGTCCCTGCAGTATTGAAGTCTGAAATAGCAATGACTTAAAGAAGTTAAAAGCTAGTTGCTTCTTACATAATAACAAAACATAATGATTCCACAACTGATGTTGCAGCTTATGGTATTGGAAACTTCTTTTCCTCCCACCGTTCTCAACATGTAGCCTTCATCCCAGGACCTAAGTTGGCTTCCCCAGCTACCATGTCCATGTCTGCACTTCAGCTAGAGGGAAGGGAGTTGGACAGAGCAATGTTCAAATCCCAGCTCTGCCTGTTACTAATTGTGTGACCTTTCCCAAATGATTTAACCTTTTTCAGTCCCACTGGCAAATGTGGAAAATGATACCTACCTATCAAGGCAAGTGAAAGGAAATACATATTAAACACCCAGTACAGCAGCTGGCATGTAGTAGGTGCTCAATAAATAACCGTTACTATGGAGCTTATGCTATACTGCTTCCTTCATCAAAGCTTGCTGAGTGGCTCAGCTCTCAGGGAATCCTTTCTTCTGATATCCAGTCTCACACGTGTAGCAACCGAGTCCCATGCCACCAAACACATTTGCTCTTATTTTTTGTGTGTCTCCAACCAAGAACAGAAACCACATCATATTTTGTTTCTATAGACTTTCCCCACATTGCTGAACCCCACATAAAATAAAATAATTGGTAAAACAATTTCATAATTAAGTTCAATGTAGATCAAGCTCAAGCTGGGGTCAAGGGACAAGAATCCACATGACAGGTTTTCCATATTTTACTGAGAAACACTGACATATAAATGGGAACGTATGTAAGAGCAGTGGTATATAGCAGGTTTTCATGAATATTAACACTTTCAAGATAACTTGTCCATCTCTTTTATGAAGAAATAAGAAGTCTTGGCACCAGTGACCTTTGACTTACTTAATCTGAACTTAAATATGTATAACCATAGGGATTTATGTAATATCTGTGGGCCACTTTTTTATCATCTACAAAATCAGGCATAGTGATTCCTAATACATTGGGCTATTGTGAGGATTAAGTGAGATAATAATGTGCATAAATTACTTTGCACTGGGCCGTGATCACAGTAAGGGCCTAATAATGTGGAGCAGGTATTGCTGCTGATAAGGGTGTCCATTCATCGCCCTTATGGTGCATGTTGCCATAATTTAGCAATTCAGGTATGACAGATTTCAAAAACACTGGACAATTGCTGTGGATCAAATCAAATTGAATATATTACATGGAAATGAGTATATTATGGAACTAAAGAGTTATAACAATTATATACCCATTTATAAAGTTGAAATATGATCATCGAAGTCACTTATGATTGAAGGGTTACTGGAGACTAGTAGATAAGGAGTCAGTCAGCTGGGGGAAGCCAACAGTGCCTTGGATGGCCATGCACTTGTCAAGGACCAACTGTTCCATCCTAGCACCCGGGCTGTGATTGTACTCCAATGTGATGGTGGCACTGGGCAGTTGGTGATCCTGCCTAGTGAGGTGACCCACTATCTCTAGTTTCCCATTTGAGAGATGCACTAAGTCCCCTATACTGATAGATTCTTCCAGAGAACACAACTTGCTCTCTCTTACGGTGGTTTCTCAGAATTTCCTACTTGATCTGCTTGTCTGGATAACAAATGTTCTATTTGTCATTAAAATGAAGACTTAATTACTGCCCCCAAGGCACTTACAGACAGAGAGTTAACCAGAGAAACCAGTGTTATGATACATTGATGTGTTATAATAAAGGTAGGTACTTAAGTTTGGGAAGTATGAAAAGTATCAGAAGTGAGGAGCCTCATATTTTTCCCAGGAGAGCCTAGTTCCAGAAGGAGATGGGTGAAGGCATTGAATAGACTGACACTAAAAACAAACCTATTCCCCACCCCCAAAAAGTTAGAAAGTAGCTTAGAGGTCATTAGAAGATACAGTTTTACTACTGAAGTAATATTTCACCTACTAATATCAGTGTATTTGCTTCATATACACTTAAGTTGTATAATTTCAGTTTTACTTTATCTTCTAGGTAAAAGCTTTAAATTTTCTAGGTTATGTAGCATTGAAAATATATTTATTTGCTGGGTATTATCATGATTGCACTTTGTAAGGGAATTTTTTAAAGACCACATTTAGTTATGCTTGCTCAGTGGTTCCTGGGCTGGTGTTTGAAAGCTTCACAGTTTTATGGAGAATTAGTTACATTACTTAACCATGTGGTTTTGTAAATTAGTAGTATTTATGGGAATTTTTAAAAAGTATTTTGAACCATCTTGGTCACTGTGGATATTTCGTTTATATGGAACTCAAAGTGTGGTGGTTTGAAATTTATTTATGGCTCATTAAGCCATACTTTCAGGTTCCAGAACATGCTAAAAAATAAACTTAGTAAGGAAAAATAGAAAATAACTTTAAAGCACTTATTTTTGGTCATTTGCTTTTTATTCTGTAATCCATTAGTGTGGAAATGGATTTAGGTTTTAAAAAGATGTTAGAAGGGGGCATTAGAGATTATGTCTTTCTAAATCCTTCCTTCAGGGGTGTCAAACCCATTTTCACCAGGGGCCACATCAGCCTCATGGTTGCCTTCAAAGGGCCAAATGTAACTTCAGCTCCTTAGCAGTTAAGGAGTAGTTACATTTATACAGTCCTAAAATTATTTCGGCCCTTTGAAGGCAACCGCAAAGGCTGATGTGGCCCCCAGTATAAGGTATCTTAGCAATTCAAAGTTGAAGGACCTACCTAATCGAGGCAGAGAGAGGCAGGAGCTATGCACCAGATGCAGAGATCACCACCTGCCTCCCAGTCTGCTGGGCTTTTCTCCAGACCAAAGTGTCAGTCCCAATTAAGGAGGACAAAAGAGTAACGTTTGCTTTTATTTTAGAGCTTCTTAAAGTTATACAAAACACAAGACTTCGATAAGTTCATTCAAGGACAAACTATTTCCAAGAAAATCTCGTTGAAAGAAGTGGTAGGGAATGGCTATTCAGTTTTTTTAAAGAGCAAACTAACAAACAAAACTTCTGTTCAATAAATCTTTGGCCTTTGGCAGTTTCATGTTTGCCTCTTTGATCCTGTGAGCCCGTAACGTGGTCGAAGGCGGGAACTCGGGTCTGTAGGCGAGAGAGGGCTATAGTTTTCCCTGCTGACCTTTGAATATGCAATAAATCTTCTGAGGATATTGTTTGTGGAATTTTCAACCCCAAAGGGAATTCATCTTTAATGTTCAAAGTGAAAATGAAGAGAGAGTAAAGAGATCTGAAAAAAAGTATTCTTCTTAGCTTTAAAATAATTTTAAGTTATTCTATTTTTTATTTAAGGAATCACCAAGAGCCAAAGGGAATTTGTAACATTTTCAGTTATGGGGGAAATAATGTGCCACAGAGTTAGTGTGAATTTGCAAAGATCTGGACTTTTTCCTCTTAGATTTAAGCATCCACTGGGTTTATAATGACATTAAGGTAATATTTTTTTATTTTTTCATACAATTAAAAATACTGACTGCTCAATAGAGGCATATCTCTAGAAGGACAGCTCTTTAAGCAACATCTATGTGGTATTGCCTGACTGAAGTTGTGGCCGAGATGAGTGCAATGCATGGGTACTTCGTTGTTGCTTCCTGCCCCCCATTACTCCTAACTTTTAAAAATCTATTAACTAAAACCACAATTCAGTGGAATATGATCTACTCTGCCTTTAGGTAAAAGAATAAATGACTAAAAAAGGTGATTTGGAAATGTTTGCAAAAGTTAAAATAAATTTCTTGTCCTGGCCACTGTGGCTCAATTGGTTCAAGTGTTGTCCCATACATCAAAAGGTTGTGGGTTCAGTTCTGGGTCAGGGCATATACCTAGGTTGTGGGTTTGATCCCCAGTCAAGGCACACACATGAGGCAACCAATGGATGCTTCCTTCACACCAATGTTTCTCTCCCTCTCTCTCTCTGCCCGCCCCCTAAAAGCAGTGAAAAAATGTCCCCAGGTGAGGATGAAATTTTTTTTTTAATTTCTCAAATATACCATCACAAGGCCATATTTAATCTACTATAATTTCCATGTCTTAATCTTTAAAAGTAAAATTGAATATAGTAAAAAAATTACTTTAGTCATTGTAACATCTTGATTATTGATAAAATATCAGTGAACATTCAGTGTGTTTAACTTACAAAGGCAAGATTATGAACTTATGTACTTTAGACAAAATTTTAATTAGAGTTTAATACAGTTATTATATAGTATAATATACAGCAGTATAAGTATCAATATGGGAAAAGTTAGCTTTTCTTGATCATTCATATTTTTTTCTCATTTTCCTAGTTTGTCATTACTATAGAAATAATCTAGAAAAATAACTTCTTCATCTACAAGGAAAAGTATTACCTTTATTGCCGCCATGTAAAAGGTGTGATCTCTTTTGAAATTACAGTTTGGGGAACTAATAGGCCTAGGAAGAAGTGTGCATTTTCCTGAAACTTAACATCTGATCCTCATTGGGCAAGGTTTTAAAATTTATTTGGGTCATAAACATTTATTCAAAGAGAAATATAGGGAGTAAATTAATGAAACACTTGTTAACTGTCATAACTCACGTGGATTCAAAAAGCTTGTTGGCCTCTCGGGAGAGAGCGAGGAAGCACAGTGACGGCGGCTGAGCCCGGCCTGGGCACAGGCTGGCACGGACTCCCAGGGCGTCACTGAGGGGCAGGGCCAGAAATGCAGAAGGGCTAGGGAGAAAATATCTCCAAGGAAGTGTAACATTTGTAGCCACATAGGTCACGATTATATGTTTTTTTCCAGCGGAAACATCTTTATTGACAGGCAGACACAACACTTTTCGATGACGTGTGGCCTGCAGAAGCACTGGCCTTCTTTCCTCGTGGTTGTCTGACTGCTCACTGAAGCGTAATCTTTTCTGAGACGATTATACATTTGAAAGCTTACAGTGACTACCGTAGTACAAAGATTCAGGAAAATGACTCTAAATGAAGCCAACACTTTGTAGTACCATCATTCAAAAGATTGTTCTCTCTCAGAATTAAGATCCTATCATCTGCCTCCATAAAAATAATAATTGCTAAAATTTAACTCTGCACCATGGATTGTGCCTAGCACTTATGTGAATTTAATATTCACAAAAACCTTATGAGATAAGCACTATTATTGTCTTTATTTTAATGATGACAGAAAAGAAACAAACAAAAAAACCGCCATTAGGGAAAGGAGCAAAAAAGGGCCACACCGCTTGGCAGGGTTCCCCTAGTGCAATGAATTCTCCCAGGCCTGGGCTGGGCGGAGTGTTGGAGGCTGGCGGGGCATGGATGTAGCAAATCTAAAGCGCTCATCTCTCACCCTTGGGAGGATGAGGGGTGTGGCCTCCACAGATGCTGAGTGGGAGAGAGATCCTCGGAAGTAGCCATGATTCTAGATATGGTGGGGCCAATGGCGGAAGGTTTCCAGGGCAGCATGCTGTGGACAAAGGGGCCACAGGCGCCGATATTATAGTAGCCAAAGCCATCGACATTTTTTTCATGTAAATTAGCTTCCTATGAAGACACCTATGACAGTCAGAAAATTTCTTTTCTAAGTACATCAACAGGGTTTCAGACAATAAAAATAAGTTATGTAATGAACCTGATTTTTTTCCCCTAAGGATGGGTAAATTGAAAAAAAGTTTTAAGATCTTATGCCTTCTTGACGGTCTTTTGTTTTTATCTTTGATTGAAAAATTAATTAGTTACAATACAAATATGTGAGTTATGATAACTGCAAATAACATGCAGTATTACAAGGCTGGGGTTTTTGTTTGTTGTTTTTTGTGACTGAAATTCAGATATGCTTTTAATTTGGCATAAAGTTTTCCAGCCAGGCATTTTGAGGACAGATGGTATTTGGCAGGCATCAGCACACCAATACAAGCCTCTTTTGAGTCCTTTGTGAGAGCTTTGGTGCTTTGCTATGGCATCACATTTGGACCTATTAACACCTGTGACAATTTCTCATCCATTTCAAATTATGCCCTCTAAAATTTGGCATGTCAACTACGAGCCTGAGTTATGATTGAGTTTTAAAGAGTTAAGGCCTTTGCAGAATAAACATTATGCATTCATAACATTAGGACCTGCTGTTGTTTGAACTAAACTCCATAGCAGTGGCTCATATGCATCTCTATGTGATGCAGTCCTCTCTCTACCGGAAGCTCCTCCTTAGTGGCTCCCTGAGGCTCTCTTAGCCCACTTACTACCCCAACACTCCAAAAGCCCCAAACCTCCCTTGGTCATTCACCAGCAACCTGTGAAAAAGCAACCATAGCAGAAGACAAAAGATTTCATCTGTTAAGCCTAAGTCAGATCCATTTCTACATCCACCAAATATTGTACATTATCCCTACATTATGCATTTCTTTATGAGAAATGTTTACCCAATGAAATAATATCCTTCCATTTTGAACTTCTGGGAGAGTGTGAACAAAATAATGTGCATATATGTTGAAGGGCAGAAGAAGGTACTGCACAAAATAAATGAAATAGTCATCAGTTTTTTTTTACATTCTATGCATTTTTAATAAGCAAATTCCCATTTACAGGAATTTAATTCCCATTTATAGGATTTAAATGTTCCAGATATTGATTTCAGAGGGATATTATATAATATGAAAATAAAAATCAGTAACAGTATGTGGTAATGTGTAATTGAATATAACTAGAATCCTGGAAAATGAAAAATGACATTATTTCTATTGAAATATTTAAGAAAATTAAATTCATTCCCTGAAGTACATTATAATGAAATTGAAACAATGTTACCTGATTTGTAGTCTTTTAACTTTTTTTAGTGATTTTCATGTTAAAAAAAAGGAATGCTCCCCCGCCCTTATTCAATGTTTTATATACAGATAAAAATGTCTGTCCAGAAAAAGCCCAGCTGTATAAAGAGAGTGGTTTGCCACACATCAATGTAACCTGGCAGCCAAGGAGAGTGGACTGGAATGTGCACGTGTGAAGGGTAACTTCATTGTACTAGACAGTGGGGGGCAGTAGAAGCTGTTGAGTTAATACATGTACTGTGTGGCCATGACATTCAAAAATGACTGAAGGTGAAAGACAGATAGATACCACATGATCTCACTTATAAAAGTGAAACCTAATCAACAAAATGAACAAACAAGCAAAATATTACCAGAGACATTGAAATAAAGAACAAACCAAGCCCTGGCTGGCGTAGCTCAGTGGATTGAGCGCGGGCTGGGAACCAAAGTGTCCCAGGTTCAATTCCCAGCCAGGGTACATTCCTGGGTTGCAGGCCATAACCCCCAGCAACCGCACACTGATGTTTCTCTCTCTCTCTCTCTCTCTCTCTCTCTCTCTCTCTCTCTCTCTCTCTCTCTCTCTCCCTCCCTTCCCTCTCTAAAAAATAAATAAATAAAATATTTAAAAAAAAAAAGAACAAACCAACAGTAACCAGAGGGGGGAAGGGGGGTAACAGGAGAAAATAAGAGAAGGGTTATCAAGGATCATGTATGAAAGACGCATGGACAAAGCCAAAGGGGGTAGGTTCAAGGGTGGGAGGCAGGGAAGGGTGGAGCAAGGGGGCGTGGTGGGGGGAAATGGAGACAACTGTCTTGAACAACAATAAAAAAATCATTAAAAAAACCAAAATGAATTAAGATCAATCTAACAATAACCAGAGGGGAGGGAGGAGGGGACAATGGTGGGAAGGGTTTTTAGGAACTACTGTAAAGGACACATGGACAAAACCAAGGGGGAGGGTGGAAGCAAGGGAAGGAGGTGGGTTTGGCTGGGGTGAGGGGGAAGTGGTGGGGGAAATTGCAGACAACTCTAATTGAACAACAATGAAATAATTTTTTAAAAAATGAGCAAGTACCTGGCTGGCATAGCTCAGTGGATTGAGCGCGGGCTGCAAACCAAAGTGTCGCAGGTTCAATTTCCCAATCAGGGCACATGCCTGGGTTGCAGGCCACAGCCCCCAGCAACCACACATTGATGTTTCTCTCTCTCTCTCTCTCTTTCTGCCTCTCTTTCTCTTTCTCCCTCCCTTCCTTCTTTAAAAATAAATAAATAAAATCTTTTAAAAAATGAGCAAGTAGAGCAATGAATCTGCATCAAATTTTGCATTAAGCTTGAACGTTCTCCATGGAAACTATTTGATGATTCGGAAGGCCGCAGCTATGGGCAACTGGTGATTGGCAGCTTCATCACAACAATGTGCTCACTCATGCATCAAGTCTCATTTGGAGTGTTTTGGTGAAACATCAAATCACCCAAGTGAGTCAGCCCCACCACAGCCTAGACTTGGCGCTCTGCAACTTCTGCCTTTCCCCAAAACTCAAATCACCTTTGAAAGGGAAGAGATTTCAGACCATCCATGAGATTCAGGAAAATATGGCAGGGCAGCTGATGGCAATTAGGAGAACTGTGTGAGGTCCCCAGGTGCCTACTTTGAAGGGGACTGAGGTGTCACTGTCCTGTATACAATGTTTCTTGTATCTTGTATCTTCTTCAATAAATGTCTCTATTTTTCATATTACAAGGCTGGATACCTTCTGTACAGAGTATAATATCTATAAATTAGATAGATAGATAGATATTCTGTAATAACATAAGAAAAAATCTACAAAAGAAGCATTATAGAGCCAATGCACCCCCAAGCTTGCTACTTTTTAAACTTCAATTTTAAACACCATGGATGTGAAATACTCATATAAATTATGTAAGTAGATCTAGTTCAGATCACAGTAACTCATGGGTTTTCTCACAAAGGAAAATTTTTGAGAGTAAAAATTTACCTGGCAGATCTGCACTAATCCTTCAGGACATTTGGGGAACAATTAACTAGTGGAGAAGCATTAGAAGGAAGAAGGTTTATGGGGTGTCCCTTCCGGCCCGGATCCTTTCGTGTGCCCTCTTGTGTTATCCTCACAGGACCTGATGATGTGTCATCTTTATCCCCATTTTGCAAGAGGAAAAATTAATCTCATAAAGTTTTAGTTACTTGCTGGAGGTTATGCAATATAATAACAGAAAGCCAAGCTTCGAACTGAGGAATCAAAAGGCCTGCTCTCTAACTGCTGCACTGCTCTCCTTCCCACTAGGTGCCCAGAAAATGTGTAATAGCTGATGTTTGAGGTCTGACTTCCATGAATGATCATGAATTTGATTTCTTTTTTTTTTAAAGATTTTATTTACTTATTGCAGAGAGAGGGGAAGGGCGGGAGAAAGGGAGAGAAACATTCACGTGAGAGAGAAACACTATCAGTTTCCTCTCGCATGCTCCCCCAACCAGGGACCTGGCCCACAACCCAGGCAGGTGCCCTGACCAGGAATTCAATGGGCGACATTTCAGTTTGCAGGCCAGCACTCAATCCACTGAGCCACACCAACCACAACATGAATTTGATTTCTGAGATTTTGACAAATGCTAAAGGGACTTAGGGGGAAATTGTCCCGAAAATTTGTGTTCTGTAATTTTTTCTCTTTGGGAATTGGTATGGAAGGTTTGAGATTATTTTAAGGTTAAAAAAAAAAGGAATGTTTGAGTGAAGCAAAAAGTTCTTGCTGTTAGAAGGGATGACATCGGTTGCCTGGCTGTGGTTTGCATTGAGATGGCACAGAATGATGCTGCAGAGACCACGGAGGTTCCGTATGAAAGCAGAGACCCTCGGCCTCCCTTCCTTTAAGTGACTTCCCTCTGCAGAACGATGAGCAGTCTGGAATGCTTAGAAACGGCTGCAAGGGTGGATCATTTTAGAGTGAGAGATATGTAGAAATCAAGGACTAAAGAAAAACTCAGTTGAAACAAGAAAAATACAAATTAAAACCCTCAGCCCTTACTCAGCCCTAAAAGAGTCCTACTGACCCCTAAAAAGCACCCATATCTTTTCCTCTCCTTCTCTGAAAAGGGAACTATCTCAAGATTAGAAACTTGTAAATAATGGAAATAGGTTTCTTTCTATCATGCCAACTGTAACAGCCTGTCAAAATATTTGAAATGCAATGATATGGTTTTTATTTTAACAAAGTTTTGTCATAAAAATCATATTTGCTTACTAAATAATAATTTGAAATATGATGGTATGTAAAAGGTAAAAAGAAAATGAGACATTATCACCTCCCCCCCAGAGGTAACCTAGCCTTTCTGATCTCGTCTAACTACACACAAATATTAATTTATATAAATAGTGTCAACCTATCTATCTATATGATTCCCTAATCTACCTTTGAAAATAACAATATATCATTAATATTAGAGATTAGCTTCTAAAAAATTTGAATGATTTAGACTAAGCTGGAATTAGATGCCATAAAGTGGGATAGCCCTGGAGAGACTAGGTGCTAAATTGGTTTGTTTTTAATTAAACACACACCAAAGACTCTAAGAAAAAGGGAGAAGGTAACAAAATTGATACATTTATTCTAATTTTTTCTATAACACCATACTTAGAATATCAAATAAGTCACTAAATATTCCAATTAGTAAACTAGTTTCCATATAACTAAATTTGCTGATATATTTGCCATTAAAAAAATGCCTTAAGTAAAGTTTCCTAATGATGAAAAGTAAGAGAAGAGTCAAAACATTGTCTTTCTGTGAATAAAAAGGGCTTTTAAGAAGCATCGGTTTTGTTACACTACCAGAAAAGTTGTGTGTGTGTGTTTGTGTGTGTGTGTTTGTGAGAGAGACAGAGTGCAAGGACAGAGACACACTGAGTATGATGTTCGTATGGTGAGTTAAATTACTGTTCTTAATCCTTCACTCTTCTAGTAGTGTTCTGTATCTATACCTTCTCCATGACCTCAGTAGAAAGAATGTACTTCCCATCCTTTGATTCTTGGCTTGTCTACGTGTCTTGCTTTGGCTAATGGGATGTTGACCCATGTGATCTGAGCAATGGCTTGCACTGTGCTTGCAAGACTGGGCTTTCTCTCTTGAGCTGCTAACATCATCTATGAAAACATGTTCTGAAACATACAGAGCAGATCTGAACCTAATCTGTAGCCTGCAGGCAAACACAGCTGTTCTCTGCCTAGCTCACGTGAACCCAAACAATCTACATTTGTTTGTGCTGTAAGCCACTGAGTTTGGGGAGGTGATTTGTTACACAGCATTATTGTTTCAATATCTGACTTACTGGTAGTTATGATTGATTCAAAAAAATTTGTCTCAGCTTTAAGCCTGGAAGAGCTCTTTCTTAGGACTCTGCTAAGCTATTCATCATTTTGGAAAATTTGGGAGCGAGGTGATATAGGCCTTAGACAGACTTTGGGAATATCAAAGTAAGATTTGGGGGGCCTTATGAGCAGAATCAGGGTGCTCTTTCTAGTAAAAGCAGCCATGAGATTTACAACCACAAGATAATTGGCATAGCTGTGTCTTTGGTGAATGAAGCTAAACTTATAAAATAACACTATTCAGGGATAAAGCCAGAACCCAGTGGAACTGATGCCTATAAATTCAGTAGCACAACTAGAATTATAACCATATGTAAAAGCCTTGCATGCTCCCAAATCATACTGGGGCTCTGATTACTTCAAATCTCCTTCCTTGGCTTTGAGGGAGCCTTCAGTATCTGAAGACTAGGGAGTCATACAAGGATCCCATCATTTAGAGTCATACTGTCCAGTATGGTAGCTACTGATCACATGTGGTTATTTAGCTTTAAATGAAATGAAATGAAAAATTCAGTTGCTCTGTCACACTAGCTACATTTCCAATGCCTAACAGCGCATGGAGTTAGTGGGTACCACATTGAACAGCTCAGGTGCAAAGCACTTTCATAATTGTAAAAATTTCTATTGGACAGCAGTGACTGCAAGGAGACCCATTCATTAGTCATCTCCTGCAGTCAGGAGGCTGAAGCCATTTGGGATGGGGGCCAAAATTTTGTGGGCCCTTGTTTGAAAGGAAAAAGTCCAAAAAAAGGGGGGAAATTATAAAGTGTGAGAGCTCCACATCACAGCTACTTTAATTGATATAAAAAAAGCACAGGATATAAAAAATTTAACATCTGTCATTTTACCTATTTTATCTCATATATAACCAAGCTTAACCTTCTAGATAGGAAATACCACAGTAAAGATATGTAGCAAAGAAGGCAAAGGAGAACTTAATCTTGAGATTGTTAGTCACCTAAGACTATGTGTATGTGGGATCATATACCTTGAGAACTTAAAATTTCCAAAGGCTATCTAAATCTTAATTCTTTTATTCTGGGTCTAAACCTAATATATATATGATATGAGTCTAAACCTAATATATATATATATATTATATATGCATATATATATATATACACACACATATATATATGCATATATAGACCTAACTGAATTCTAAAGTATATATATATACACACACTTTATATATATATATATATATATATATATATATACACACACACACACACACACACACACACACATATACTTTACAATTCAGTTAGGTCTTGACTTGCTATACCATTTGCATATGGGACATAGGAGTTGCTTTAAGAACTTGCGTCCCACTCAGGCATTTCTTAGCAGTGTAAGACTGAAAGCTGCCATTTCTCTCCTGTATCACCTTCAATATGCAACTGGCTTTTCAAAAGTGATAGTGCAGTGAGAATAACAGCAAACTTTCCATCATCCTGAAGACTCATAGTGGCACTCAGAAACAGGGACTGTTAATAAGAGAAGAAAAATAAAACTGCATATATCAGGTGGTAAATACACTATGGTCTTCCAGAAATAATTTCGGGAGACAGTGCACAGAGGGCCGAGATTTCACACGTATGAGTGCTGCAGATTGTATGTTTCAAAGATGACCTCATCCTTATCTCCTGTCTCACAACTTGCTTCTGCCTCCCTCTTCCACTTTTAAGGATCTTTGTGATTTCTTTGGATCCACCCAGATAATTGAGGATAATCTCCCTATTTTAAGGCCAGCTGATTAGCAACCTTAATTCCATCTGCAACCAGAAATCTCCTCAGCCACCTAACCCAACGTATTCAAATCTTTTAGGGATTAAGATGTGGGCATCTTCAAGGGGCTATTACTCTGCTTTCACTAAAAGTATGGGGGAAAAAACAATGAAATCTGCATTATAGTTTTAAAATAGCAGTTGCATTGGTTAATGGCCTTCAGATAACAGCTGAGGCACCATGTCCATTGAGATTTCAAAGCAGTTGGTTCAACCCTGTTTAGTGAGGCCTTCACATTCTTCCCCCTCACGTCAGGAGTTCCGGTAGAAGAAAGGATAGCTTACACGCTTCCATTGTTCAAAGAGTCACCTCTGTTTTTGTACTCCCACATCTCCTAAATTTGTTCAGTTTGTGAATTTTCTCACCGTCCTACACATAGTGTCCTGGCTTTGTACTGTGTCTTACTTAAGTGTAATATCCCTCTTTTTCCGGATTGCCACAAAAGAACAAATCAAATCAAACTAAATATAATAAAACTTAAAGCACAGAGTAAGATGTTACTAAAAGTGTGAAAAAATGGAAGTGGTGTGCACGTCACTAGAGAAATGGAAAGTTACACTGTAGACATTGTGGTCAAATGCCCATCTGCCAACTCAGGTCCACCTGCCCACACAGCATAGCTCTCTCTTCTGGAGCAAAACAGAAGGAATGGGATCATCTTATTGCTTCACACAGAATGCAGTGACACCCTCCAGCATCTGACTCCGGCTCACTCCAGCTCGCCCACTATCACACACACAAAGGTCATCGATGTGCCCTGTTTCTCACTTCTCCTTCCCTTGTCTGTGTCTGGGAGGCAAAGGGAGAGAGAAGGGGAGAATGAGAGAGAGAGAGAGAGAGAGAGAGAGAGAGAGATTGACTTCCAGAGTATTATAAACAGTACCACTATTTCCCTCTACCCCCTTAGAAAGCAGTAAAAGTTAATATCAGTTTTGGTTTAAAATATATTTTCCCCTCCATTCAGTTATAAAGAAAATATTTTTGTAATGCTGATACTTAGAAAATCCTGTGAATTCAGCAATCTGGAGACCTCAGGATAAATGTTTTTCTGGGGTTTTTGTTTTCTCTTTTTTGGGGGAGTAGGCTTTGCTCCTGACCACCCCATGCCCTGCTAACCAACAGGGCAAAGCACCTGGTAATGTGTGCCTAGAAACAAAAAGAAAAGTCCTTGCCAGGAGCTGGCCTTTGCCCAGAGCAGCAGAGTGCCAGAGGCAGGAAGGATAACAAGCTCAGGTGTAACCCAGAATCTGCAGGAGCCTTTCAGACTTTCCAAAGAAAATTAAAAACTAATAACCAGATAATACATTCTGAGCTCTGTGCCCTGTGGACTTCTGCTGAATGTTGGATAAGTTTGGAAAGAGGGGGAAAGAAGGGTAACTAGGGAAAGAAGCAAAACCTTTCACAAAGGCCAGGGGTGGAGTGTAAACCTTTCTCCTAACCGGCTGAGGGACTCAAGCTGTCCCTGGGGTTTTGCATGTGCTAAAATTGTATTAATATTTGTTTAGGAAGATGTACTCAGCTTTGATAGAATATATTAGTGAGGCAGAGTTGTGAATAATTTGAAAAATTTAGAAAGACTGCAGCCTCAAATAGCATAAAAGGTGTAAGTGATGACTGTATAGCAGGGTGCTGCTGGGAACTGCTGGGGCATCCACCCTTGGGGACTGGCCCAGGCCAAGGGCTCCAGCAGAACTGTCTTGAAATGCTAGCTGTACCACATGCTAAGGTTCAGTTAACTCATTGCTGAAATGGGACAAATACACCAACCACTTCTTGTGGTGAGGATTAAATGAGTTCACATGTTAAAATCACTTACCATACTGCAATGTGGGAACCACAGCACATGCTTCATAGTGACAAATATCTGTCACATGTGCACATGTTTAGATAATATGTATTTTCCACTTGGGGCGGTGATCTTGCAGGAGAAAAAAAGGCTTATTAGTATAAAGGGAAACATTCCACCTAGGGTTTATGTGCCTCTAAAGAAAATAATTGTTGTCCCAGGTGCAAAGGGCAAACTTTATATTCAAGTGAAAAGGACTTGACTTGCTATAGCTTCAGAAGAACTATAAATACTAGACCAAAACAAACACTTTTTTTTTAAATCCGTAATTAAGTTTAGGACTAAAACAATAAAAAACACCTGAGGTATGTTTATTACTGTAATTTACTTACTGTGTATGGCTTAAACACTCAAGATTCCTAGAATAGACCCAGTGGGGTTTTAAAACACAGAATCTTAAAATTGGAAGCAAAGAGAACATCTAATTTAAAACTTCTTACTTTACAAACAAAAAAACTGCGGCTTTCCCACAGTGAAACTTTTAGCTGTGCTCCAGAGCTACCCCCGGGTGGTGACTGTGCTAGAGAAGTGACTAGTGCCCTGGCGGCCTGTGGAGCTGGCTGCACTGCTCTCGGCTGTGTCTGCCGGTCCTCCTCAGCAGAGGACAGACCAACCTCCTGGGGCATTACTGTCTACAAGAAATGTCTAATCCAATTCAGATATCACTTCATTAGAATTTCATCAGGTGCACCTCCCTATTTCCCATTAGCTTTGGAAAGTTGGGAATATTTTTACTGATTTTTTCAGAAGTCTATTCAACATGAACAGCCTTGATTTCTCTCTTCCTTTTACCCCTCACCCCATCAAATCAACCTGCAAACATACAACATGCCTTTAAAACATAAACTGAACCTGCCTTTAAAACATACAACAGACTCATCCCCGCCTTTCCCACCTCTGCAGGTGTCAGCAGCCCAAATCAAACACACCATCATCTCCTACCTGAGCTAAGGTGATAGCCTCCCAGCCACTCTTCTTACTTCCATCTCATCTCCATCAGAGGCAGTGATTTTCTAGGTAGATCAGATTGTGGTGAGTGGATAAGAGCCCTGCTAAAGCCCTTCAGAGTTTGTCCACGACATTTAGAATAATTTCTGAATGTTTTCCACTGCCTGGAGGACCCTATATGGCAATGACCCCTGTTTTTCTCATTGAACTTACATCCTACCCATCTTCCACTGGGTCCTATGCTGCAGCCACACGTGCCTTTATTCTCTTCCTTGAACACCCCCAGTTCATTCTCACCTTCAGCACTGCGACGGTGTTCCTTCTTCTTGGAATTCTATTCCACGAAAGTCTCCCGTATCTAGTTACTTGTTGTCAATCACATCTCCACTTACATGTCATCTCCTCCAAGATGCCTTTCCCAACTATCCAGTCTAATCAAGACCTTAGTCACACTGTCTTATCACTCTTTCATGCTCATTGTAGCATTTAATGTCTGTGTGTTTAATCTGGTTTATCTTTGTAATAATAGTGCCTACATCCATATCTAACAATACCAGATGCTCAGTGAATGTCTATAATGAGAGAATGAATGAGTGAATAGCAATACAGGTAGAAAAGGTGGTACATGAAGGCCCCCCTAATCACTGTAGAGGTGCACAGACTCACAGGAATGGGTGAGAAAGAGACCCAGAGCACTAAATGGTATTCACATTTAAGTGCCAAAATAAAATCCTCAGTATTTTTTCCTAAACCTAAACCTACTAACACAACTTCCAAGCAGTAAGCAATTTCATCACTACCTTTTCTAGATAAGTAGCCTAAATCTTATTAATAGAAACAATAACTTGTAAAACTTTCATTATTTCCCTGGAATTATAATGTAAAATTTATTAGATATTAAGTCTAAAATTGTTTCCCATTGTTTAGTTTATTTTTATGTTTTTTGCTTTCATCTCTTTCTTTTAAGCTTTTCAAAAGCATTCCTTTCTGAATGTTTATATAGTTTTCAATTGTGGGTTATCGACTCCTACCATTTTATCCAAACTTTTAATAATTGGGCAATGAAAAAACATTTTTCTTACTTACCTACTTGATTTGGCCCACTAATTATATTTTAAAGAAAGCCTTCAAATCTACTGCAGAAGGATACCAACCAGATGGTTTCCAAAGTACTAACCAACACATGTGATTAAGAAACTAGGTGAAAAAATAATAACAATAATGTGAATCCCAATGGGTTCATCTGCCTGCCAATAGCACTGCACCTGCAGATTTCACAGCAACCAGTCCTGGAGACAGCAAAACCTCGCCCTTCCTCTGAGGGGCCTGAATCTCAGCTTGACAGTTCAGGTTCTAGTTCAAAGAATGTTTCCTTAGTCAAATTTTGTGAGTTTTCTTTTGCTTTTTCTAAAAATTGACTATTTTTTTTAGTTGTGCTTTACGCTCACAACAAAATCGGGGGCGGGGAGGTACAGAGATTCCCCATATGTTCCCCACCCCCCGACATACACAGCCTGCCACATTACCAACATCCTCCACCAGAATGTCACATTTGTTACAATTGATGAGCTTCCCCTGACACATCGTAATCACCTGAAGTCCTCAGTGTACATTAGGGTTCTCTCTTGGTGTTGTACATCAGCAGTCCGCAACATTTTTGGCACTGGGGGCCGTGGAAGACAGTTTTTCCAGGGACCAGGAAGGGGATGGGGACAAGAGAGGGGGCTCAGGCAGTAATGCGAGTGAAGCTTTGTTCCCCGGCCACTCACCTCCTGCTGTGCAGCCCAGTACAACAGGGGGTTGGAGATCCCTGTTTTACATTCTGTGTGTTTGAACCGATGTACAGTATTACATAGTGTCACACAGAGTAGTCTCACTGCCCTAAAAATCCTCTGAGTTTCACGTGTTTTTTTTCTCCTCCCATCCAAATTCCAGGCAACCACTGATGTTTTTATTCTATCCATAGTTTTGTCTTTTCCAGACTGTCATATAGTTGGAATCATAAAACATGTAGCCTTTTCAGTTTAGTGTCCTTTGCTTAGTAATATTCAGCTAAGGTTCTTTTATGTCTTTTGATTGCTTGCTAGCTTATTCTTTTTAGCGCTGAATAACATTCTGGATCTCTCACAGTTTATTGATCCATTCATCTACTGAAGGATATCTTGGTTGTTTCCAAGTCTTGGCAACAATGAATAAAGTTGCTATAAACATATATACACAGGTTTTTGTGTGAATGCAACTCTTCTACCCCTTTGGGTAGTAAATAGCAAGGAGTGCAAATGCTGAACCTTATGATCAAAGGATGTGTAGTTTTTATAAGAAACTCCCCAACTGTCTTCTGAAGAGGCTATGCCATTTTGCATTTTCATTAGCAATTAATGAGAGTTCCTGTTGTTCCACATCCTCACCATCATTCGGTATCACTCTGGATTTGGCCGTTCTAATAGATGTCTGGTGGTATCTCACGGTCATTTATTCGTGTGTTTCCCTGATTACATATGATATAGAGCATCTTTTTATGTGCTTATGTGCCATCTGTATGTCTTCTTCAGTGAGGTGTCTGCTAAGGTCTTTGGCCCATTTTTTAAAATCAGAGTGTTCGTTCTTATTTCTTAGTTTTGTGATTTCTTTGTATATTTTGTGTAACATTCTCTATCAGATGTGTCTTTTGCGAATATGTCCTTGCAGTCTGTGGCTTGTCTCCTCAGTCTCCTGATAGTGTCTTTTGCAGAACAGAACTTTTTCATTTTCATGAAGTCCAGCTTAACAGTTATTTCTTTCATGGAGCATTCTTTGGTGCTCTAGCTAAAAAGTTCTCACCATACCCAAGGTCATATTTATCTCCTAGGAATTTTATAGTTTTGCATTTTACATTTAGGTCTGTGATCCATTTTGAGTTAATTCGGGGGCAGCATGAAAGGTTTGTATCTAGATTCATATTTTTTGCATATGGATGTCCAGTTGTTCAAGCACCAGTTGTTGAAAAGACTGTCTTTGTGTCACTGTATCACATTTGCTCCTTTGTCAAAGGTCAGTTAACTGTATTTACGGGAGTTTACTTCTGGAATCTCCTTTCTTATCCATTGATCTGTTTGTCTGTTCTTTCACTAACACCATGCTGTCTTGATTATTACAGCTTTATAATGAGTCTTGAAACCAAATAGTGTCAGTCCTCCAACTTTATTCTTCTCTTCAGTACTGCGTTGGCTGTTCTGGGTTTTTCGCCACTCCACATAACCTTAAATCATTCTGTTGATACCCATGGAATAACTTGCTTGAGGGTTTAATTGGAATTGCATTGAATCTATAGATCAAGTTTGGAAGAACAGATATCTTTACAATATTGAGTCTCCCTGCCCATGAACATGTAGTATATCTCCATTTATTTCGTTCTTTTATTTGGTTCATCAGAGTATTATAGCTTTCCTCATATAGATCTTGTACATATTTTGTTATTTATTCATAGGCATTTCATTTTGTGGTACTGTTGTACATATAGTATTATTTTCTTAATTTCAAATTCCACTTTTTCATTGCCAGTATATAGGAAAGCAATTGACTTTCATATAGTAACTTCAAATCCTACAACCTTACTATAATCACTTATTAGGTCTAGGAGGTTTTCTGGGTTTTTTTGTCAGTTCTTTTGCATTTTATATATAGATGACCACATTACCTGTGAAGAGAGTTTTATTTTTTCTTTCAAATATGTATCTTTTTTATTTCCTTTTCTTGTCTTATTGCATTAGCTGTAACTCCCAGCACCATGTTGCAGAGGAGTGGTCAGAGGGGACATGCCCACCCTACACCTGAGCTCAGTGAGAAACCTTCCAGTTTCTCACAGTTAAGTGTGACATTAGCTGGTGGGCTTTGTAGATATTCTTTATGAAGTTGAAGGTGCTGTTACCTATTCCTAGTTTCCTCAAGAATTTTGTCATGAATGAGTGTTGGATTTTATCAAATGCTTTTTCTGCATATATTGATCTGATCATGTTACTTTTCTTTCTTAGGTTGTTGATGAGGATTACATTAATTTTCTAATGTTGAACCAGCTTTGCATACCCAGGATAAATCTTACTTGGTGATTGTGTATAATTCTTTTTTAATCTGAAGATGCCAGAATAAAAACCCCCTAGCCATATTGGACTAAGGTTCAAGCATATTGGATTACTCAGTGCGTACTTGGGAAATCATGAACTTGAATAAGGACCTTTCCTTTTTGTTCTTCTTTCATCATTTCTTGAGGCCATGAAGATCACATGGGTTGAGGGGTGGGATTGCCTCTATTTCAAACTCTAGGAAAAAGTAGTACTTCCTGTTGGCAGTGACCCTATCTCTAGCAGCACACATTTATGAAAATGCTGTATTAAAAGTTAAATTTATTTAAATAACTGCAGCAAACAATTTCCCTGCTGTCAATAGAAATAAAATGGCCTATCAAGTGGTTAAATTAGTGATTATTTTGAATGGAGAATATGAAAATACAGGTACCAGGGCAAGTCCACATGAAAATATTAGGTGATAGTAAGTCATTGGACAAGGAGGCTTCATGAACTCTGCAGGTGATAAGCATGGCAATTATTATCTCTGCCGAACAGAACAGAAAAACAGCTCCAATTGTAGTCACAATACTTACTATTAACAACACCCAAGGTCCATTCACAAACTCTTATGCTCATTTCCAAAATCTAGCACCAAATCAATGGACAGCTAATCAACATGTTGCAAGTGAATTGTTCGCTATAATGCAAGAACATACCAGATTTCTGAACACAAGATGTAAATAAGGTATTATGAAAGTTTTCATGGAAGGGAGGCTATTTGAACTGGGAGTTAAAAAATGAATTCCAATTATAAAATTAATTACTGTTATAAAATGACTATGAAAATATAGAATGTTTGGAAAACATATTAAATCCTACGATCTTAACAAACCTATTATCTGTGTTATATGTTGTGCAAGCATGTTTTCCAATGTATACATATTTTATATAGTGATAATCATATAGAATTTATGTTTTTAACCTTTTAACTTGCTTATCAAAAGTATTTTTCTTTTGTGCTTACCCTATCCTCATAATTATCTTTTTTGGAGAGGTGGCAACATAATATTCTATCAGGTAGCTCTACTATAATTTAATTAATATTTCTACTATTATTTACACTTAAATTTCTTTCTGTCTCAAAAATAATATTGGAAGTGGACATCTTTATAAGTAAGATTTTTTTCTTCTTTGGTTTCTTAGAAAAATTTACAAAAGAGCAATTATCAAATCTATGTTTCTGAATATTTGTTATAACTCTTAATTTATCATGCCAATGTATTTGCAAGGGCAAAAATAATTCTTTTCCAGCCACGTAAGAGGGTTCCAGACTCACCCGTACCTAGGCAGCAAAGGGGCAGCTATCTCTCTTTGAAATGTAATAGGTGAAAAATAGTATTTTATTAATCTTTTATTTCCATTTCTCTGATTACAATTGAGATCATTGTAACATGTTAAGTAATAATGTGCTTCCTCCTTTTTGTATAGTCTATTGCAGTTTTTAAATGAGTTTGTCCAATTTTGAGGAGGTCACTTCAACATGATGCCAGCTAGTGAAGGCACAGGTACGTAAATTCAGGCTCTGTGAATTTATTTGGATTAGAGAGTGCAGTAGAGGCAGAAAACAAAGATATGTATCAAGCTATGATCAAATCACAGAGGTTAGGGAAGGGAACATAATTTCCTCTCAAGACTCACAGAGTCTTTTCTTCCAATAGTTGTATCAAATGTGAATGTAAAGCTCTTAAATAAGATTTATCCACACTGGCTTATAAACCAAAGCAAGGTAATAAACCCCCAATTGTTATAAAAATTGTTATAAAAATACATTGATATGATTCTGCATGTGGTGAGTGTGTTCTTAATATGTTTAGGATGTCAATGTTATTTTTTGCAATCACTGCAATTTAAATGTAGGATAAGTAGACAAGAATTCTACCTCCCAGTTGACAATAGAAACTAAATTATATAACATATTTGAGTAAAGCACTATCCTAGCAGTAGATTATCAGTATACAAACCAACTTTACTAATAGCATTAATTATAGTGGTCAGTAGTGCCACTTCAGTATGAAGTTCTCCCAGACTCCATAACTATAATTTAAGTTGCTTTTATTCATTTTCTATATTCTTTGGTCCTGTATGTGTATATGTGTGTGTTGGTTTTGAGATGTTTTCAAAATGGCGTATAAGTTTCGTTATTTTATTGTTAGTTTTATCGAATAATGTTTGATGTACAGATAGATTCAGCAAATTTGTTCTTGGTATGCTATAACTGTAATAATAGATAATAAATAATTACAAGAATTTTTGTACTCAAGTTTGCATAATATAATTTAACGTAAGCTTATCAAATCTATAGAAGAGAGGATTTATTTCCATTATTGCCACCTTTCATAGCAGAATTCTAGTCCCTACATACCTACAAAGGGAACATTTGTTGATTATTAATACAACTGCTTAGTATGAGAGGCCTGTTCTTTTCCAGAGCAGTGGGTGAGAAAGGTGAGAAAGTGTTAGAAGTCTGGCCTGGTGACAGTTTTCTTGGTGAAAATGGGAAGAAACAGCCACAGCTCTTGATCAAAAGGTGTCTGCTCTTGGTTTGCCCAGTGACATAACCATCAAAACTGCTACATGAAAAATGTTATTCCACATCTAAAATTCCAGCTCCCTACTTCCCTTTTCCATCCTATATGATAGTTAACATGTGGTATTTGAATAATGAGTTTTCTTGGTGATGCAATTCTGGAGATACAGAGGAATAGACCATTTTGACTAAACTCCCACTTAGTATTCTCAACATTTACTATCTAGGAATTGGTTTTTTAGGGTAAAATTGTTTTTTGTTTGTTGTTGCTTATTTATTTTTTCTGGTTTTATATTGGTTATTTATCACTTGACTCACTTATTTGGTCTTTGCTGGTGAGTGTGTATTATGGGGTACCAGCTAAAACATCTGAAGGAAAGTTAAACATCAAATATCCAAATGCTTCATCTATCTCACATTAAACATCTGTATACTGAGAATCGTTCTCAGTTTCTATTCGGGTAATTATACCTGGTACCAAACTCAACCATGGTCAGTAAAAACTGCTTGCATTACAACACCAGGGTCATTTTACTTGCACGACATCCATGAAGTGGATTCCAGTTGGGGAGTTTGACAGAGAGAAAGTTGCTAAACCACTGCATAGTCACCAAGCCAGAATTCCAGGGACAGGATCTGCAAATCGTGGGAATTCTTGGCTTTTGCCCCATTCATTAACTCATTCATTCTCTCACCTATCCAAATTACAGGCAATGCTGTTGAAACCAGACTTTGGTTTCTAAAATGACTCATTGGACTGCGGCATTGTTTAACCTTCCTCCAATAGAAAATCACTCTGCAGCACATTCACCCTTTTAATTATCATTCTTGAACTTTTGGTTTGGTTAATTTTTGACTGAGTATATTTTATGAGTATTTTTTGACTGATAGGCTGTGCTGTCCTTTATGCACTAAGAATAAATATGTTATTCTAAAAACAAATGTGGAAAAGAGGAACAAAGGATACATCATCCAATCTGGAGGGTATTGAGCATCTCACATGAGCCATCCTTTAGGTTTAATGTTCTATTATGTTTTGTTATTGTTATTATTGGGCATTTCTCTCTCTCTCTCTCTCTCTCTCTCTCTCTCTCTCTCTCTCTCTCTCCCTCCCCTCCCCCCAACCCTGCATCTCAGCCAGAAAATGCTGTGCAGCTGTTATTCATGATTGAAAATACACTCTGTTACAGACAATTAAGTTTATGTGCTAGAGCAAATACGCACAGTTACAGACAATTTATTTAATGCAACCAGTAAGTATTGGTGTCTGATCATAGCCCCTAGCTGGAGTGAGAGAACCTAAGGTCTACAGAAAAGAAGAGTTCAGCAGGTTTACAGGCAGTTAAAGCCGAGGAAAGGGGGACCATCTGTGAGCCACTGAAGCAACACAGAAAAGGGACCATTTGCATATTTCACTGTCTCTACTGCCTTTGATCATTTCCTGCGGTAGAAATCCCTTCTGTGGACAGACAAGGGCAGAAGCCGAAAACAACAGCATGAATTAGAACTTTCCCCTGTCAGAGAACAGCAAGCATGTCTTAAGAAAAGTACAACAGTGTGTGTTTTCTGGATGAACAGCCTATGGAAACAAGAATTTGGGCAGCAGATAGGAATTGGTAAGACAAGAATCAGACCTCAACATGGGGAAGGGAGGAGAAAATTGGGGAAAAGCTCTGCAGAGCATCAGGACACAATCCAACATTGTACAACAGAAAAGATGCAACTCAGGATACACAATCCAACATTGTACAACAGGAAAGATGCAACTCAGGATAGGAGAGGAAATCAAGGCACAGCCTCAGGGATCCACCTATGGCAGATGCATCTCAAAGACTCATAGCTGCGCAGACTCCACACACATACTGGCCATCAGGCAGCCGTGGCTCTGAGCCTTGGCAGCACTGGTTTTGTGGACAGATGGAATCCAGTCTTATAGTAGATGTTGAGGCATTTTTCATACTAGTGGCATTATTTTCTTTTTAATTTCTGACCTCTTTTGGAGTAGGTTTATATGTCCTTAATTTTTCTCTAACAATAAATCCTATATTTTTCATTTATTTTGATTGACTTCTTCAAGGATATTATATTACCCTTTTTGGGGGGGGTGGTTCTTTGTTGCTTTTGTTGAAAAGAAATCTGATTTGTGTAAAGAGGATAAAGGAGTCAACTAATTACTTTTCTTAAATGGTAACTGTAGTACCAGGACTTGTTTATGTAGAATATTCATATAATAACCATAGGTTTTGACGTAGGCTACAGTATTAATGTACTGTAATGTAAGTACAAATTACATTTGTAGTAGAGAATTCCCTGCACAGATACTCCAAAGTTAATGAATCTATGCAATATATTACCAAGTATTCCTTTTGATATCTGAGTGAATTATACATTATGTAAACAACTGACACCACTTCTCAAACAAAGTCAAAAGGCTGAAATTACCCCAAGAGAAAGACTTTAGTGTCATTTTCCTGACATTGATTACTTTTCAACTTTCCAGATGACCTGAATAAGTAGAGACTATCAGATATTCAAAAATTATCTTATCCCTTTTAATTAGCTTTTAATTAACTTTCTATGCCCTTTAATGAAGATTCACGATTTTATAATCATTCAGAGTTCATGACTTCTGCAAAGCTTTAATGCCACTGAAGCCAGAATTTTACATGATAATTGGTTACTTAAAATGCAATAACATGGAAGACAAGCTATATGCTGATGACTTTGAATTAGCACAGTCTTTGATAAGATTTTTACTCCACTGCTTTGGGAATCAAATACTTTAAGAAAGAGCTATTTAGAATTGTATAAAACCCAGGAGTTGTGCAAACTGAAATTCCTAAATCAACAGACACAGATTTTAGTCAACCAGAGGAATAAAAATTTAATTGGCTCAAGAATTATTCCTTCTCCTCACCTCTATCTGTACCCTACTCCCACATGTGTAAAGGAAAAAGAATACTCAATGATCAAGTAGGTCTAAAGTTATGTTATTTAAAAATCAAAACTGGTAAGGGTAAAAATTCTACTCTCGCTTGAAATATCATAATTTTCTGTGAAAACAGTCTTGAGGTCTTCTCCAGAATGTTCCTGAACTCATGTCACCACTCACTGTTTTGTCATGATTGATCTAAGGTTGTAGCAAATTTTGCTTTTGAACTTAGTAACAAAATAGTTTATAGGGTAATCAAATGTATTGTAAGACAGCAGGTGACATGTTTTAGTACCTGAGAGAAGAAAATATACTTAAGAAATCTGCTCTGTTTATGGCTTCCTATAAAGCAATGTTAGAGCTGGTGAGTATTGATACATTCTCCTTATTAAGTAGATGTGAAAACAGGCTTTCTCACAGTCACAAAGCAAAGGTTTTGACTTCATTAAAGTAAGTCCAGTAATTCATGTATTTTTGAAGATTCCATTGTGTGTCAATATTAGCTGCAATATGACATATATTCTAAAACATTAAAATATTTTTTAATATTGTACTTGAAAATATTCCTATTCTAATTCATTTTCATACATTTGGTTTGTACTTCATTTCAATTACCCCATTTTACTGAGATTTTTCCATAGTCATAAATCTTTTTGCTCCAACAGTAAAGCTTGACAGCATTGTTTGCTGTTTCCTGTAGACTATACTACAGTGATATACTGAGAGATACTTTTACATTTGATATACCTAAGTGATGAAACTTCAACCACTCACCTAGAGATATATTTTCAAATGAAATATTACCCACACCAATAGGGAGATTTTCTTTGCATTTATACTGTTTTTCTTTTCATTTCATTCAATCATTCCTGGTTTCAGAACACTTTCTTTTATTATTGGTTTATTCTGATATCCACTGTTATCATCTGTCAAGACTTTCTCCAAAGTTCAAAGCCAGCTTAAGGTGTAGAGACTCAGAGCCCTGAAGGCAGAGCCTTCATTGTTCAATGGGTTAACCTACATGAAGCCAAGTAAACAATATGAATGCACCAGGGGCAACTCCCACATCTCCCAGACAACTTACCATCTCGTATAAACTCAGAAACCAAGAGCCTTTGCTCTCGTTTACTCTGTTATTAAAACACTGATTATCTATTCAGAAAATCTTGAATTCTGATACTTCTACAATAGGAATTGTCAAAATTTTTTATCTCTTTGCACTTTTAAAAATTATTGAAGTCCAAAGAGATTTTTATTATCTTGGTTATATTTATCAAAGTATGTCACCTTAGAAAGTATAAGCGAGATTTACATTTTTATTTAACTTTTAAGAAGCAATAAAGTCATTTATATAGGAAACAAATATTTTGAAAGAATATAACTACACTTTCCCAAACGAATTAGTAACAAGATGGCACTCTTTCATAGTTTTGCAAATCTATTTACTCTCTGGCCCAAAAGAAGCAAGTGGACATTCATATTTGCTTTTGCAGTCAATCTTTTGTGATCTTTTACTTTGGGGGAAGTACAAGAAAAAAATCAGGCCTCTCAGAGATGCATAGTTGGAAGGGGAAGATATTATAGACACCTAAAGTGGTATCAGAGACACACAGTTGTCCAGGGACCACACTTTGAGAACTGCTGCTCCAGAAAATACATGTCTTATTACTAATGCTCAGAGAGCATGACAACTCAGGAGTCCCGATTTTATTATTTAGAAATCACAATAAGACTCCCTTTTCCAAGAAGACATAAAACCCCATCAGCCAAACACTGCTTTGTCAGAAGAGTTCCTATAATTCAAATCTTGTGTATCCCAGAAGGTTCATTTTAGCCCACAGCTCTCTCCTATATTCTAATGCATTACCCTTCAGATACTTTGGGCCTTATAAAACTCTACATTCTTTCATCTAGAAGCCTGGAAACTTGAGGGACAACTGCCAATTCAAAGTAAAATATGAAGCCTGTATTTCACCCTGGCTGGTGTGGCTCAGCTGGTCAGATCATTGTCCCGTACACCAAAGGGTTGCTGGTTAGATCCCCAGTTGGTACATATAAGTAGGTAGAACTAAGTCAAGGCACACACCTAGGTTGCAGGTTAGATCCCTGGTAAGAGCAGATACCTAGGTTGTGGGCTCAATCCCCAGTCTGTGCACATGTGAGAAGCAACTGTTTAATATTTCTCACATTGATTTTTCTCTCCTTTTTATTTATAAATAAATAAAGCCTGTATTTCTACCCATTCCTATTATAGAAGATCTGAGGGGCTACTCACTCTTGTCCCAGTTCTAAGACACCACAGGATTTTGCAACTAACCACATTATGCTAATTACAGCTTGATTTTCTTCTGGTCCTGGAAGTGCTTGGTTGAGTCCCAGTTCTATACGTTTTTGCAGTTTTTCTCTTTTTCCTCAGGGGTATATTTTGTATCTCTGGAGTCTCTGAACTAGTTATTCTAAACCAAATACTCCAAATTATTTCATCTTCTGTAATGGAACTTCTTATTTTCCCCTAAGATATTACAGGTCAATCTATCTATTTCAGATAAGAGAACAGATACCATGATGGACCAAATGAATTTCCCAAGGCACACTGAAAGTAAAGCAGAATTGATATCCACCTTTTTATGGACCCTTAACAACAGTTTGGCTAGACTATCTAATGGACTGGAATAAGTATGGTCCTAGAATTATACACCTGGGATGCCTTCCCATACTTGTGCCCTCACATAATTGAAACACTCTACAGTCGACCCACCACTAACCCTAAACTTCAACATCCTTAAAATATTAAGGGAGGTGAGGACCTTCCTGATAGAATCACAAGTTAGTTCCTCAGGATCTCTAAGAATAAAGGGTTAATCAAGTAATATCCCAGTAGATCTGCTCTGTAAGATAAGCAAGTTCTGAACAGTTCTGCCCAGATATTACATTATTGCTAACCTACATTTAGAAGTATTGAAAATATAAAAATTTCCTCTGGTGTTTATAATAAAATATGCCTTAATGGATCTTGCTCTTGTATGGCAGAGAAATGTTCACTTCTCCATAGTTTTGAGTTATCCCGAGTTGCCTCCTTCTGAGGGAGGAAGAAGTGGCTTCTCTTGGAACTATCCATGGTGCTCATCTTGGGGCATCATTTCTTAGCCTCTGTTGCCAGCCAAGGTCTGTCCTGCTTCCAAATATTTCCACAGCACCAAGCTTCAGTCTAAGCTTCATTGTGAGCCTTGCTATGGTTATTTCTTTTTTTTTAATCCTCACAGGAGGATATTTTTTTTTCATTGCTTTTACAGAGGAAAAGAGAGAAAGAAGAATCGATTGGCTGCCTCCCATACACACCCAGAGCAGGGATCAAACTGGAAATGTAGGTATGTGCCCTGACCTAGAATTAAACCCACAACCTTTCGGTTATGGGACAACACTCCAACCAACTGAGCCACACTGGCCAGGGCTTGCTATGATTATTTCTTGACACAATGTCTATGTTTTTCATACCCAGAAACCTTACCCTGCAAGTTAATATTGCCAGTCCAACCCCCTACCTGTTTCTCTTCCTCTTTGTGGTAGCCTTGTCCTTATCAGGAATCTGTCCCCATACCTCTTCTCCTGTTTTGGACTCTAATCACATTGCCCTGCCTTAACTGAAGCAGCAGCCCAGACTCACCTTAAATGTAGGATAAGCAGTAAGCAGGATGTAAGGATGACAGGAAAATCTTTCTTGTCCCAAACATCTCCCCATTATAGACTTCCAATGTAACAAAACTCACATTTGGTGATGTAGCTTCAAGAACAATAGTGACTTAATTTACCTAGGGCACTGGATTAAGTACTTTAGATAGTTTAAGTAACAGTCACAGAATCCCTATGGGATAGATATCATTATACAATTTGTGGTCAAGAAAACCAAGACTCAGAGAAATTAATGACACGTCCAATTTAGCACAGCTAGTGTGTAGCAGTGGCAGTTTCACCCTTCATTCTGTCTGACTCTATGCCCAGTGCATATGCCTTGCAGAATGGAGTTCAGAAGAACCTCAAGCATCCTCAAATTCATCACCACTAACATGCAAGCAACACTTGGCATTTGGGCTTTAATATCTCTTTGATTTAGGCACTTGATCATTTCTTTGTCATGTGTTCATTCACCCTTGACTGGAGGTAGGGAAGATATATGTTCTTTAAAAACCAGTTGATTGAGTGCAGGTAGAAAGCTCTGTCATCATAAACATCCAACCCTTTCTCTGGACAAGGTAACAGTCAATTAAATCAGAGTGATTTGCTTCAGGCCAGGAGAAGCTCATTGACCAGCACAAGACATCAGTACTTTTTTTGAGCTTAGAGATGCTATTAATACCACAAAGCCCCACAGCAAGAGTGAAGGAAAGTTTTGTGAGTGATGGATTTAAACTTTGTCCTTTGGGAGTTAGATGTGATTATCTCGATCAGCTTTTGTTCACACTTTTAGAGCTCATTTTCTAGTTTCACTTAATCTTCAGCCTCTTCTAATTTCAAAGCCCCAGGGCTCAAAGAACAAACTCTGGGCTAAAAACTTTCTTGACCAGTCAGCTATTATTTTAACCAATGCTAGGATACTATGGGTGAAAAGTTTTTTTCCCTCTTCACTTAAAATATTCAATAAATGGCTTTTGGTAGATTTATAGAATCTTCTTTTACCTAATTTTATGACTTTTTGGTACTGTTTTCTTATTTTATAGTATCACATATCCACTGTAAAAAAGGAAAAATATAAAAGAGGGCACCCACCCTCCTTTATCCTGAATTGATGATTTTATTTTAACTTCTAAATACAACAGTCAGAGGTTGTTCTCAAGACCCACCATGCCCAAAGGTTCTCTTCACCCCTAAAGTCCCTGAGTGTGTCCTAGGGTCGCTTGGTGGTGGTGGGGCAGGGACTGTGGGTATCTGCCAGGCATGGCTTCCATGCCTTAGGTAAAGTGATCAGCCAAAGACTTTATAACCCTCTGTGTAGACCAGAGTCCCTCTCCCTTTACCCTTCTTCCTCAGTGTCCTCCTTAATTCATGCCTTCCTCCCTTTAATTCCTTCCCATCACAGTCCTATTTTCTGGTCATTAATGATTCCTGGGTTATCTAGAAATATTTTAAAATCTACTAAAGCCAGAGTTCATCGTTAAGAACAGAAAAAAATAATGATTCCCTCTTCTCAGGGGCAATGAAGCCTTCAGTATATAACCTCAGTTCCCTGTAAAATAAAAGGAATAAGCTTTATCCCTTGTGTTCTTTGCTGGGCAGAATTCCTCATACTGAATGGGTCAAATTCAAGAGCCAAGAATTATTTTCATATCAACAATGGGTTAAATATTTATATGCTATATATACATATGAAAGAATATAATTAAATATGACCTAAACTCTCATTTTCCAGAAGTATATTATATGGTGTCATGGACTGAATGTATCCACCAAAATTTACATGTTGAGATTCTAATCCCCATGTGATGGGATTAGAAGTTTGGGCTTTGGGGAGGTAACTGGGTTTAGGTGAATTCATAGGGGTGGGGCCCTCACAGTGGAATGACTTTATAAGAAGAAGAATAGAGCCCAGCGCTCCCTTCACCTTCACCACGTGAAGACACAGTAGGAAGACTGCCAGCCGGGAGGAGAGCTACCATCAGAACCAGCCCGAGCCCGCGCCCTGATCTCAGACCCGGTCCTCCAGAACTGTGAGAAAAAGATCTCTGTGGTTTAAGCCACCAATCTGCAGTGTTTCAGTATAGCAGCCCAAGGATACTGACGTATTGTCTTCTAGATGTATTCATTCATTCCTTGCTATTTTAAAATTAAAATAACATTATAATACAGCATGTTTTTAACCTTTTTTACTTAGTAAATTGTGATAATGCCACACCATACTATGCTATGCCCTTTCTTTCACATTAGTTTCCTGGAGCTGCTAAAACAAATTACCACAAACTTGATAGTTTAAAACAACAGAATTTTCTTCACTCACACACCTGGAGGCCAGGGGACTGAAATCAGGGTTTCAACAAGGCCAAACTTTCTCCTGAGTGTCTAGGCAGAATCTGTTTCTTGCCTCTTCTAGCTTGTGCTGGTTAGGGGTATTCCTTGGGCTGTAGCTACATCACTTATTTCAGTCTCTGCCCTCACCTTCATAATGACTCATCCACTGTGTGTGTGTGTGTGTGTATCTCAAAATTCCCTTTGCCTCTCTCTTATGAGTATACTTGTGAGTGAATCCAGGGTCACCCAGATAACCCAGGGTAAACGCCTACTCACATGATCCTTAACTTAATCACAGTGTTTGCCATATAAGGTAATAATCATTCTTTTGTCATGTAAGGGAATATTCACAGGTTCTGAGGATTAGAAAGAAAACATATGGCTTTGGTGAGTAGCATTTTTTTTCAGTTGACCAAAGTCCATCCGCTGGTCCTCAAAGATTGACATCCATCCCACATGCAAAAATACATTCTACCCCAGCATCCCCTCAAATCCCAACCCATTCCACCATCAACTCAAGCCCCAGACCTCATATAAATCACTTAAATCAGGCACATGTGAGGACTAGGTATGTTCCATCTGGGGGCAAAATTCCTCTCTATCTATGAACCTGTGAAACTAGAAAGCAAGTTATCAGCTTCCAAATTACAGTGGTAGGCATAGGATAAAAGTAATACACATCCCCATCCCAAAAAGGAAAAAAATGAGAGAATTGCTTTTGCTTGTCATAATGGCCACCAACAGTTCTATGTTGCTTCCCAGTAACAACATAGGATCTGTATCTTAACACCGTCCCCCATTTGGGGTTGATATTAAATTCTGAAGCAAATCAAGGGGCCTTAAACTCCTCATAGGCTTTTTTATTCTTTTTTTGCTAGATTCATTCTTGCTTAATTGCATTATAAATAAGTGAAAGTTAAGCAGCTTCTCTTGAATGTCTGCCAGAAGCTTTTAATCTGTTGGTACCCCAGTGAGAGTCCTTTATGATGTACGAATCAGTCACACCAGCTTCTCTTGGCTTTGAAAATCCTGGAGATTTGGCTATTTCTAGTATTTTTAATTATATTGTCTGGCATGCGACAGACACAGCCTTCTTCATACACAATATTTTTCATGTCAGAGCTGTATCAAAGTGTATTTTAAGACAATTAAAATGACAATTAGAAGTATAAAGTTAAAATTCAACATATAAGGTTGTGCCACTACAAATAACTAAATTGCAGTGACACCCAGATAAACAGAACCCTTTCTCTTTATATGCAGCTACATTCGCACATGCAGGTAACATCTTGTGTCATAATTTACCGACCTGCTTAGTAACTGTTGAATTATTTCAAGATTTGTGGTGAGGCCCTGGCTGGGTAACTCAGTTGGTAAGAGCGTGATGGGTTTGATCCCCAGTCAGGACACATACAAGAATCAACCAGTGAATGAATAAATAAGTGGAACAACCAATTGATGTTTCTCTGTCTCTGTCTCTGTCTCTCTCTGTCTCCCTGTGACACCTGCTTCCTCAAAAATCAATCAATAATTTTTTAAAAAAAATTGGTTGTGAGATGCTTCAAAATTTCAGAAATGTTGAAAAATAAACCATATATTTCTAAGACTAAGGTGATATGTTATTTCTATGTAAATAAATATTCTTTTGGAATATTATTTTTAATAGCTGCATATTATTTTATTATATGGTTGTATACAACAGGCCCCTTCTTATTGAGCATTTAGTTAATTTCCAATATTTCTCTAATTGAGGTTTGTGATAAATATCCTGGTAGTAAGATGGAGTTCAGATATTTAACATTTATTCCAGAAAGTATCTTAATGGCAATTAAAAAGATATCCTGTATTAATATGCATACTAAAATGCTGGGAGTTTTTTATCTCAATTTCTTATTTTTTATACCTTAATTTCCCTTGCTAGTGTATTCTTTGTTTGAATATATTGACCAGACAGCCCACAAAATCACTATCAATCATTAGCACCATATCTGTGTGACTGTTTGTTAGATTAGTTTGAATGCACCATAAAGCCCAGATGAAGGGGGCATGGCAAGAAGGAGGTTACAGGAGAGGAGAGATTAAAGGGAAAGGCCCCTTCCAGTCAAGGCACATGCCTGGGTTGCGGGTATGATCCCTGGTCCGGGCACATGCAAGAGGCAACCAATCAATGCCCTCTCTTACACCAATGATTCCTCTTTCCATTCCTCTCTCTAAAAACAATGGGAAAAAAATGTCCTTGGATGAGATTAAAAATATGTAGATAAATAAATAAAGGGAAAGTCCTGGGCCATGAGAGAATGTCATTGGAAGTCAGCTTTGCCCACTCTGAGGGCCATCTAAGAATCACTAGAAGATGAGCTTGTTGAATGGGCAGCTGGTGACAGGTGCAAACAGGAATAATGGAGGAAGGTAGAAGGCAAACTTTGCCTACTTCTTAATATACTCTAGGCATTCAGCTGACCAGCATGCATTATCTTAACACCACTGCCCCATCTCTAGTAAGCTGCAGGTGCAAACAGGGAATACAAGGGTGATGTCAGGGCAGTAAGGAAGAGCTGTGTAAAAATGGGAGCCCCAAAGGACCTGCTCAGGGATTATAATCGTAAGTGTGGAAGACAAATGCATGTGCTTGCGTACTGGTACACCCTTCACTGGGGACATCTGTGGAACCTTCTGCTGAGAGCAAAAATTGATCTACATATTTCTCCCTCTCCTTATTTTTTTAAGGCTTTTCTTTAAATTTAAGTGAAGTCTGGGTTTACTCTTCAATATGTTGCCTTACCAAATGTTATGACTTATTTTTATTCAATTACTATGTCCCTCCATCTTTTCTAATGTATGCTCAGTGGCCTTCTCTTTCCTCCTGTCTTTCTCTACACTTAGACTGACATTAGATACATACAGTTCCAAAGGAAGCATGCACAGAGGTGAAGTGGGGAAAATCCCTTCAGGAAAAGCATGCTAAGGGCATTCCACTGAACTGCAGGGCAGCAGGTGGTGACCAAATGCTCCCCAGGTCTTCTTCCAATCAGACCCATTTCTCCTTCATAGACAGATTCCAGGATTCATGTGTGCCTATGTGCATGTGTGCATGTGCCTGGGGAATGAGGTTATCTACACACTGGCCTTACAGCTGACCTGCAGTGCCTGGTGGGATACTGGGTCAGCATTGTCCCAGCTCCAAAAGGTAGAAAGGAGCCCATTGTCCTTGATAAAAGCCTGGAATAGAACTGCCCTTTTTAATGGTACATGACATTGTAAAAGCTCAGATCTATTTTCTGACTTAGTATAACCATTGCTAGCCCACAGTGTTGCTCTCTAGGTTTCTCTAAATCTATTTCCGAGTCCTTTCTTTGTGTAAACCAAGATACATTTTTTGAGGTTGAATCACATTTCCTTTTGTTTGCTTTAAACTAAATTTAGTACAGTGTGTCTCAGTTCTTGATGGTGTCTGCAACCATTCCCAAATTAGAAAGCTCTTTAAACTTCACTAGCAATGTGTTGTTTACTTGCTTTTTTCAAACCTCACTGTGTTAACATATAACCTAATATTTGTACAGTGCTGTACAGTTTACAAAATACTTTAAACCCATCATTTCCTGAGATGGGGTATTATTGAGAACTTTTTTTACCAAAGCAGAGACTGAGGCTTGAAGACATAACAGGTTTGTCAAAGGCTGCACAGCTACTAATAGAGTTGAGATTGAAGCTGGTTTTCTGGCTCAAAGCCCCATGCCCTTTCCACCACACAGGGCTGCTTCTCTACTGCTATCCATGCATTTCCACACAGGGAATAATGAATAGCGAGTGTGCATGTTATTATTGGACAGGTAAGAGAATAAATTTCTGTGTCTAAAACGATGTGCCAACTGTAAGAGTTGGTCAAAATGTGTTATTTTGTTTCTATTAACCTAATAGCAACACACACAAAAGCAGTAGCTGGTGTTTTTAAGGATATAAATAGCTAATATTTATTAAGTACTTCAGTGCTTTCTAAATACTGTCTCAATTAACTTTCATGACAAAACTATGAGAGCACATACTAGGGCCTTAGTCAACACAGGCTGCCAGAATACTACAGATTGGGTGTCTTAAAACAACTTATTTCTCACAGTTATGGAGGCTGGAAGTCCAAGATCAAGGTGCAGGTATCATTGGGATTTTGGTGAGGGAGGGCTCTCTTCTTGGTTCACAAACAGTTGCTCTCTCAATGTAATCTTTTTTTTTATTTTTTAAATTTTATTTTTCTCCATCAACGTTTATTCCCCCTTATACTCTCTTCCACCTCCACCCCCCCACAAAAACTGTTGTCACTGTTCTTGAGTTCTTCCTCTTTTTTCTTTTTTGCTCAATCCCTCCATCCCCCCAGCATCTCCCACACACACTGAGCTGTCAGCCTGCTCTCTACCTATGAGTCTGTCTGTTTTTTGGTTAGTTCAGTTTGTTCATTAGGTTCCACATATGAGTAAAATATGGTACATCTGGTTGGAGTATTGTCCCATACACCAAAAGGTTGGGAGTTTGATTCTCACTATATTCTTACATGCTGAGAGAGAAGCCCCTTCCTCTTCTTTAAGAACACTAATTCCATCACTGAGGCTCCACCATAACAACTTTGTTTAGCCTAATTACATCCCAAAGGCTCCATCTCCAAACACCATCATATTGGGGATTAGGGCTTCAGCATATGAATTTGAGGGGCACCCAAACAGTTGATAGCCGCTAGTATCATCCCCATTTTGAAGATGAGGAAAACAGTTGTAAGAGGTTATATAAGTCACTCAAACTAGTAAGTGGTGGGGTGGAGGCTTGAACCCTGGGGGAAAATGGCTCCTGTGAGCACATCCTTAACCACTAAAACCATAGGGATTAAGATGTCTGGTTCTATAATCAATTAGGTTAGAATTTCAGCTGCATTGGTGACTAGCTGCATCAAATGGGCAAATATTTAATCTCTCTGAAGTTCGTTTTTTCCATCTGTAGAATGGTTAAATAAGTTAACAAAAATTGGCACCTAATTAGTGGTCAATAAATGTTACCCAGTGCTCTACTAATGCTACACACACCTGCACTTATTTCCTTATTTCCCCAATATATATTGAACATGTGCTATGTGTCACTCTCTATTCCTCTGCACATTCAGTATTTAGAAGCTCCCTCTTCTCTGTATGTCCAAAATCACCAGCTTCCAAGGCTAACCAGGCACTTTTCCACTTTCCTGCATTTAAACAATTCTCTCGCTATATGGAGTCAGGATTACTCACTTTTAGCCTGGTATCGCTGTTGTTTCAAGTAAGTTTGTAACTCCAGCATCTTTTGTTTTGCAACATTACTACCACTCTGTCTCCTTCTCCAAAATGCCAGAATTCACTTGGCTGTTTTCTAGAGCTATACGAGGTCACCCCCTCTTATCATGAAGGAAACATATCTCTTTCACTTCAGACCCCTCCTGTTTACACATGATTTCAAAGCAAACACTTCCATCTCGAGGCCCTTCTTTTTTTGCTGTTTCACTTTCTTTTCTGCCTACAGACTGGATCATGGACTAATGCCTCAGAATCAGATTAGGGGTACTTGATGGCTCTCTACCTGTGAGTGGATTTGTTTCCAGACCCCTTCACCCCAGCTCTCAAGTTCTGTTCCCAAAATTCTGTTTTCCCCATTCCTTAGCCCAGTGGGGGCTAAAAAATATTAATACTCTTCCTCCCACCTTCTAATTCTTCTGGCTGGGCTAATTATCAAATCAACAGAGACAGGTTAATAGGAGAATATCAGAGTTTAGTACATGTTCATGGAAAATTCATATAAACATGAAAATTCCAAAGACAGTGAGGTGACATTGGGTATATAATACATTTTTGGACAAAGGAGGAAGGAAGGGGAATGGGCTATTAGATTTCAGAAATGAGAATGGGGATGATGTACAGGTAGTTGAGGAATTGAGGAACACACCTGTCAGGGAAATCCTTGCTGGGCACTTGAGAAACAGGGGGACCTAGGGGTTACCTAGCTACCAGACCCCAGCCTGAAGCCCTCTTGTTTACCATACTTAATACAAAATAGGCAAAGGCAAACGTCCTGAGATCTCCTTCCTGAAGCAAGTTTCTCTGTTTGAATCTCTTAGGCAGGAAAGGGAGGAGGTTCATTCTGAGTCTTTTGTTTCTTGTTACAGAGCTTAAAATCAATATCCTAAAAAGCAGCTTCAAGGGTGGCAGAATTTATGGTCCCTTCAGCTCTTAGAACTTACCTGAGGAACTTTCACTTTGCCTTTGACCTAGGACAATTTGGTGAAACACTTTTCATAAGCCTTGCTGTGCTAACTTAAAGGCTAGTGTTTTATACACAGTACTGCAGCTTATATAATGCTTTGCTATACGAATATGGCCAAGTACAAAAAACTGTAAGCTCAATGTCAAACCTGATGCCATTGTAATAAAACAAATACAAACTGCCTTTAATTGGAACAGATGTTTTACGATCTGAATATTTCTATAAACTCAATCCACATGGTTAACGAAGCCAAAACCAGAATGCATTAGGAGGCATAAAATTCTAAATTGGACATGTGGATAAGCTTTATTGATATTGTAAAATATTATGGTAGAATTTTCTGTCAAATCTCCTTATTTGGGGGCACCACATTAAAAAGAAAAACAGTAAGAATTGTGAGCAGTACTGACATAATTAGCAGTTGAACCTGTTTGGATTCACAGCACTCACTGTAGACAATTACAGTTTTCAACTTTCAGCAGATGGCCAGAATTAAGGCCTGGTGAGCCTTTCCACAGCAGTGACGCCACCATGCCATAAGTTCTACCATTGTCAAGGATTTAACTTCACCTGGAAATAAGTTAGTGAGATGGAAACTACTGAATCTGATGGTGTGGCACTAACTTCAGTGGAACAGCCAATTCCGTTGTGAAGTCCCTGGTATTTCTGCAGGATAAAGACAATAATCAGTCTGGCGGGATACCCATAATTGAATAGAGTGGGGGAAAGAGAAAAGGCAGAATGAATCAGTTGAACTGGTTATTTACTTTGCGTAAGCAAAACAAAGTGTTCTTTAGGGGAAGATATTGCTCTTAACCATGTAGTTTCGACACTCTGTTGATATAATAATCTATCATGGCCCTATTTTGAAGATAATTAAGTAAATGGAAAAAGAGGAAGCAAAGAATATTCTCTGGGAGATCCATTCAAATTTTTGAGTGTTTACTGTATCTGAGATGGTATAAGCTCTTTAGATATGTTCCATTTTTTAATCCTTATAACATCCTGTGAGATACAGTTTTTTTCCTTGTTAGTAGATGTTAAATTTTAGAGCAGTTTTAGATTCACAGCAAAATTTACAGGCCATACAGAGATTTCCCTTATCCCCACTGCCCCCAACATTCACGGCCCCCACCGTTGTTGACATTCCCCACAGGAGTGGGACATTTGACCCTGTGCTGACACATCATTGTTGCCCCAGATGCACAGTTTGCATAGGGCTCACTCTTAATGTTGTGCATTCTGAGGGTTTGGACAGATGTGTGATGTCATGTACCCACCATTATTAGAAACAATTTTTGTTCCCATGTTTCATCTGAAGAGACTAAGGCAGAGGGAAGTCTCCCATTTGGTAAGTGGTTGAGCTGGGCTGCAAAGGGTCTGTTGCATCTGGCTGGGAGGAGGTTTATCTGCAACCCCCGTGAGAGCAGTTTTAGGAGAGTTGTTGGATGGAGGTGAGAAGAGAACCTGATTTTCCTTTTTTTAAGTTTGTTTTGTTGATTATGCTATTACAGTTGTCCCAGTTTTTTTCTCCCCTTCATCCCCCTCCACCCTCCTGCATTCCCCCTGCCATAGTTCATATCCATGGGTTGTACATGAAAGGTCTTCGGCTTCTCTATTTCCTATATTATCCTTAACACCCCCCACCCCCTGATTTTCTTCTCTGCAGGATCTCTGGAGGTAGGTATATGAGAAGAGTCTGTGGGCCCCTACACATTCATTTATATGGATGACACCCTGGATGTCTTTCAGCAGACAGTATGGTTTCAGTGTTGTCAACCATGATAACAACCTCGCTGTTGGTGCCTCATTTGTTTAGATAGTTTGTAACTTTCTAAAACCACTTTAATTGAATACTATTTCATTGCCACTACAACCCTATAAGGCACACTATCTCCGTTGTACAGACTAGCAGCAGAGGCACAGAGAGATTTCAAATGGTTTGCCAAGAGTGCAAAGTTGGTTGCCGGTAAAATCAGTCTGAGAACTCAGGACTATCATTCTACTATTGAACTTAACATCCTTCAGAGCCATTAATCTTTGGCTTAGGTTTCCAGAAACAAGGCAGATAGTCTTAAGGAGAGATTCTGTGGTGATTGATAGGGTCCAAGAGACCTTGCCATCCCTTCTCCCCCCCAGTGTGCTAGGTAAAGGTCATTGACATGGTGATGTTATTAGACTAATTTCACCTGAGAGCACCAGGCATTTTGCCATTTCCCAGTTTAACCTGTGTAACATTACCCAGCTTGCAAGACCAGGAAAGTAAGAAGCAGGCAGTGTAAGTTCAAAGTCATAGAGTGAGTCAGGAGAGGCTGTTGAAGTCCTTAAGCAACATGACTACCCCTTGTGCACAGGCAGGCCATTGGCCTCATTGATTTATTGACATCTGAGAGTCATATTTACAGGTCTATAAAAATTATTGGTTGCTACAAAGATTCAGAAATATGAGTCCAGGGAATGTTCTGCAGCATAAATTCCCCAGTGATATATTCTAGAGCCAATCAGTAAGAAACTAAACATGTGTTGGTCAAGTCATTATTCACCCAAGCCAGTATATAAAGAAAAAAAAATAGCAGCAGCCTTTGATTTCATTTTCTACCAGTTTACAAGGTTTTTTTTTTTTTTTGCTTGCGGCTGCTGCTGTAACATCAAGTTAAAGCAATTTCCAGGCCATTATTGCTCTAGGGCAATAGCAACTTTTCAGTTTCTCTCCTGAATACGTGGGAAACTTCAGAGATTACTCAGACATCAGCAAGAAACAAACTATGTGAGTGAGAGTCCCATGCATCATGTGAGTCCTTGGCCCGGAAATCAGCAGCAAGATGCATTTGTTCCTGAGGGCACTGGACGTTGTGCAGACAGTTCCAACAGCCACTGTGGTCACTTTAAAAAGTACTCAAATATTGATCTTAGAGAACTGACAATACATTGTGAAAGGTTCTCTTCTAAAAGTTCCTTCTCTTTTGTGATCCAGCACTCCAAATATCCTTCCTGGAACTCTTTTCTATTAAAGCAAGCAAATAATGTAAAGAGGAGACAGAAACTCAAAGCCAGTTGACTTCTATTTATCATGTTGTTTCTGCATCTTTGACTTTTACAATTTTTCTCTCTTATTCGTGTTTTCCATCCATTTGTCTTTCTTGATTTTCCACTCTTTTCAAATAGTACCTCATTAATAATTGCCATATTTCTGCCCCTTCTCATTTTTAATATGTTCAGTATTTTATTTTGCTTCCCTTTCTGCTTACGCTGCCATCATCTTCTCACTCCTTCTTCAAGTAACTGAGTTTGCACATGGTTTTATATTTTTTAACAAATCACTTCAACAATATTCCAACTATCTCAGGAGAAAGGAATACAATCTGAAGTATAAAGCATCCTGAGCCAAGTGAAAGCATGCTCAAGCAAGGCATTAATCCCTCGCCCCTTCCCATTTCCAAAACCACACTAAGAAACAGCTTAGGTCAGCTAGAGAGGATGTGGCAAAGGTGAAAAATGATAGTATGAAAAGCCCTAGGTTATATCAAATTTTGCTTTTTTATTACTTTGGACTTGACAATAAATTCTGGGAGCCATGCCTTTTTAATATATTTTCTTGGTCTCTGCTAGCTCCAGCATTTGGCAGATGAAATTCCGATAGACTGTCTAGAGACCTCTTGCCCCAACATCAGCTAAACATCTCAATTGGCCAACCAGGGAGCAAGGGCAATGAAAATAGAGATTTCTATCTATTTCTACCTTTGCCTCTTAGCAGGGACTGTTTACATTTGACAATATATAGCATAATATTTGAGAAACATTTTATTGGCTCAAAACTAGTTCTGCAAAAAGAAAAACAGCACACCTCTCCTGCAGATTAAATACATATTATATATTATATAAAATGCTTTATAGTATTATATATAGTATTATATATCTATATACATACATATATTTGTGTGTGAATATATATGTATAATCAGTAAAAGGATGAAAAAGTTGTTGAGAACAGGAAGGTAAAGAAATAATGAATGATGACTCAGTGTGCTTCTACTCTGTCCCAAGTGCTTTACATATAGTATCTTACTTAATTTCATAATATACCTTTTAAAAAGATAAGAAAATGGAGGCATAGAATGGTTAACTTACTTGCTGATGGTCACCTACTAGATGGTAATCTGTGAATCTAGATTTTGATGATAATGAAGACAAGGAAGAGGAAGAAAAAGGAGAAGATTTATTGAGCCAGACCCTGCACTAAGCATTTTATATGCATTTCATTTATAACCACTTTCTGAAGTTGGTAATGTTATTAATTTCATATTATTGAGGAGAGACCAAAGGAGAGCACAGGTGAAATAATTTGTCTAAGTTACAGACCAAGTGGGTGGAAGTTCCAGGATTTGAACCATAGCTGACTGACTTCCGGTCCCACAGTGACCACTCCAAATCTACATGCTTTTCACTATAGAACCATGTCTTTTGAGACCATGGCAATGTATCACCAAAAATATA